>NC_134529.1:3141966-3741966 GCF_027942865.1 Odontesthes bonariensis | reverse complement strand
ATTCATAATAATCATAATTATTTACAAAATAATCCAATTCATTCATATGGAGCCCATTCAACAACAGTTTCCTACACTGCAAAAAGTGAAATCTAAGTAAAAAGAAATATCTTAGATCAAAGGGATATATGCTTATTTTTTGTCCGATAAGATAGTTCTTCTTAGTAAGCAGTTTTTATGTTAGACTGTTTCACTTGTTTTAATTGTTTCTGTCCTTAATTATCTAAATAAGATATTACAACTTGTTACTGAGATGTTAGGACCTGTTTTGAGTAAGTACATGCTTGAAGCTGGAATATCAACAGTTTCCAAGCTGGTTTCAAGAAATATAAGGCCCAGTGCATACCACTATGTCAAGATAATGGCTCTAGCATTTACTTAATTTGAGAATATTTTTCAATATATTGAGAAAATAGGCCACGTGTATTTAATTAGAATCAAGAAAAATGTACTTGTTATTAGTTAAAATACACTAATTCTAAGGTATTTGTGGGTTAATTGAGATTAGATATTTTTACTTGTTTTGAAAAATCTTGACAAGCCACATTTTCTTGTTCCATTGGCAGATAATTTTGCTATTTTTAAGCAAAATACACCTAAGTTTTGTACTTTTTCTTCTTGTTTTTGAAAGCTGGCTTTTTGCAGTGTAGCTAAATGAGAACAGCCTCTAACCGTTTCCTTGGTGATGTCATTGTGCGATCCCGCCCAATGCGTCGCCTTGTCGACCACCAGAATCCCGACCAGTGAGCCGGGCTCCGACACAGACACCTGCAGGGTGACCTCCTCAGCTGGCCTCCTCTGGGCGTCGCTCCAGCTCAGAGACACCTGCCAATCACAGGCTGATCAGTTCATTTTGAAATGTACTCATTTGTCCATAAGATCTGCCCAGTAAAGATCAGGAAATCACCTTGTTTTGTAGAAACTGGGCGACAGGCAGCTCCAACACGTCGTTGACGATCTCTCCGCTGGGATGTACGCAGAAGGCGATGATGCAGGCCAGAGGAGCCCAGGAGGCTTCTGGGACCAGAGCCAGATCTCCTGAGCTCCTCCCAGCAGAAACAACCTGACCTCTGGACTTCACCTGAAGTAAAAGTAAATGTACTTTATTTATACAGCCCTTCACAGACGATCCTTCCGGTGTACCAAAGTGCTTTACAGCAGGTAATAAATAAAGAGAAGAAGAAGTGAAAACAAATAAAAACAATAAAAGAACAGTGAAAGCAATAAATTCAACTAAATCGATTAAGATAAAATAAGATAAAAGTGTTATCATACTACTGGGTATTAAAGCCATCCTAAATAAGCAGGTTTTTAGCCTGGATCTGAAGAGGCCCGGGTCAGAAATAAGCTTTGGGAAAAGGCTCGCTCACCCCAGGGTTTGTATTCTGACCTGGGCACTTCCAGCAGAAACTGATCTGCACTGGAAAAAATGCCCCTCCAAAAATAAGTAAAAAAAAACAACAAATAAAAGACGTTTTTGCTTGAAATAAGCAAAAAAATCTGCCAATGGAACTAGTGAAAATCGGCTTGTCAAGATTTCTTGAAATAAAATGTGATATTTAGGACTTTTGAGATAAAAGTGATCTTGAAATTAGCTTAAAAACCTCTTCAAATGAAAAAAAAAGCTTGTTTCATATGATATGTGACTCAAAACAATTTGTTTTCAAGACTTTTTCATTTAACAAGATATTCCAGATGTATTGTCTTCAAACAAGTCCCTATATCTGGCTGAAATGGTGCTTGTTAGGCAGTTGTGTCTTATATTAAGTGTAATGAGATATTTTGACTAGAAATGAGACAAATATACTTGTAAGACTTTGATTTTTTCCAGTGTGTTGACCTCAGAGCTCTACCAGGACTGTTAAAAGCTCAGCTAAGTGCCCCAATGAAGCTATTTCTATACGTCCCTTACCAAGTAGTGAACCTCAGCCATCGGAAAATTTCTCTTGATCTGCAGCCGGAGGAGTGAACCAACCTGCACGGAGGGGAAGATGGTGATTTAAGTGGTTGCATATGTGCACGGAGGTAATTATAGATCTTTATCAAGGTCTGAAAAAGCCTGCAGCTTCGCTTTAAGACACACACAAAGTCCTCTTTGCTGTCGGTGTCCTGATGCACCAGAAGCTGCAATATTAGACGCTGATATTAAATGCTCCAATATCATTTTTCACAGTTTACTTAGAAAGAAATGAAATGAAACGGTGCTCATCAGAGGACGGAGAGTTGGGATCACAACATTAAACTGAGTTTCAGTTTCATGAGCTGGTTTAAGAAGAAAAAACTCTAAGAAAAGTCTGTGGTTTAGTCTGAAATGCACAGCTTTGCAGCATTAGTCTTCGAGCTTGGATGAAGACTTACAAACACACTGTTTTACTACGTTTAATGCATGAAAACTGACCCCAGAGGACTCCGTCTGTGATGATTTTAACACCGAAGGGACAGAGTGAGAGCGGGGCGGCGTTTTTTACTGCTTTTAACCAAAAATATCTGTAAAATTCTAACATGTAGAATGTATTTTATATGCGTTACCTGTGCAGGATCGGAGGGTTTCTGAATCTGCAGGTAGGTGTGACTGGGAGAAGTGTAGCTTACGTAGAGCGGAAGCGTGCTTTGGCAGTCTTCAAAAGAAACCTGAAAAGGGAAAAAAGAAGATAAAACTGTCAAGAAGCCTTAAAACTATTCATTTTTTGGCTTGGTGTTAGTGAATCTCCCACCCTAGTTCCATTCATATTCTAAATGCCTCCAGTTTGCTTTTAAAATCTGTTAACACAACATTTTATTCCATCTATATGTAGACGACACACCACTTTACATTTCAACTGATTCTATTAAAAAAGAAGCTAAACTGAGCACGAGTTCAAAAGGATTTGTGGGTGTTATTCGCTATATGGTGCAGAATGGTCCAAGTCCAAGAAAACTTCCTGGAAAAATGTGAAACTAAAAAAATAACAGACCTTTAGAGGAAAGAAACACCAGGTTTTCACGTAAATAACCCCCCAAAAATACCGTCTTTTAATTAAATTGACATTTTAAAGTCTACTTTGTTATGTTTAAAGCATAAATTTAACATCTGTAACTTACGTCAATGGTCAGTACTTGTGTTGCATTCATGACCTCTATGTAGAGAGGTATGACTCCGTCTGCAGGGACCAGAAGCTCCATGTATTTTGGTGGAATCTCCTCCGGACTGGTCCACAAAGGACCTGAAGAGTTTGATGGATCACGCATCACTTCTTCCTGTTTCATCATCCAACCCCACTGACTTTCCTTCTGCTGCATCACAGACACTTTGACCGTCTTCTGCTGATCCTCCGGCGACAGCGGCTGACCGTTGTACGTTGATATTTTCAGCTAGAAAATCAAGAAAAAAACCCAACTGTATGAGAACGTATACTCCAAACATGTCCCAATAATTCTTAAAAACACAAGTAAAAACAGACGGATCTAAGGAAGTACTTAAAGCAGCAAATAATGCTGCTTTTCTTACCCTCGCAGTGAAGCTTAAAGAGGGCCTCAGGATTTTGGGAAAGTCCTCAAAGGACACTTTATATTCGGTTTTTGCCATAGAAACCGTCTTTGAGGTGTTATATGTGAGACCTGAAAAACGAGTCAGGAATACACAACATGGTGAAATGTCAAGGACAAACTGATTGTCATGCAAAGGTCACAGATATTAAAAACCACCACTCCATTGGTGATTAATTCAGATCACCTAATAATCCTCAGAGTTGTCCCCGCACAGGTTCTACGTCGGCATTACTGACCATCTGTGGCTGTTTCGTATAAACACTGACATGAGATGTATATTTGCTCGTCAAATTAAGTAAACAGAACTTCCTTCCAAACCCCCCCTGTGGTTACAGATGTTGGTAGAGACTGAAACAACGAGGTCGTGGATTCAAGCGGCTGAAATGAGTGTCCTTCAGAGGGGGCGGGGCCTTAGAGATGGGGGGAGGAGCTCCACCATCAGGAGGGAGCCACTGCTCTTCAGCATAGAAAGGAGTCAGCTAAGTTAGTTTGGCCATATCCAGTTCGGAGGAAGCCCCGAGGCTATACATCCCATCTGGCCTGGGAACGCCTCGGGATCCCCCAGGAGGAGCTGGAGAGTGTCGCTGAGGAGAGGGATGTCGGGGTGTCCCTCCTGGACCTGTTGCCTCCACGATCTGACCTCAGATCAACGGAAGATAATGAATGGATGGATGGATATATGAATTTTCCTCATCTCTTTTTGAGTGCTCCCTCTTTTTTGGAGGCTAATATCCGGAGCCCTTTAGGTAGGGATGGGAATTGATAAGATTTTTACGATTCCAATTCCATTTTCGATTCTGCTTAACGATTCGGTTCTTTGTCGGTTCCCTTATCGATTAACTTTGCATTAACTTTGTTTAGTTTAGCCGAGGACATGCTAACGTTGCTAACGTTGCTAACGTTGCTGGGTTCAGAGTTACCGACGTTAATCATTCATTCATAGTTATTGCATGTTGGTAGTATTTCCTCCCTTTGGTGAAATATTCACTTTGCAAGTTGCCCTGTTGTCGTCTTTTTTAGGGATGTGTAACCAAACTTTCGAGCGTTTGTACCGCTTGGGCGCCATGTTTACTGTTGGCTGCTGGCTGCGCTGGACTCGCCACGCAACGTTGCGTGGTGACGTCATTCGCGCCCACTGGAATCGATGAGGAATTGAAACACTGGGTTCTCAACAAGATCTCGATTCCCATCCCTACCTTTAGGCCACTACGCCTGAGCCGGTTGCCCCTCAGCATAACATCCATGGCTGACATTTTGTATTTCAGTTGGATGTTTGGTTTTGTGTCACCAACACTCGTTAGCAGAGAGGCAAAACTCTTCTCTTGGTAAATCAAGGAGATTTTTCATGTAGCACAAAAAAGATTTTGATCTGGTAAAGTATTAGCATCCGTTTTCCCAAACCTAACCACATTGTTTTTACGCCTAAACCTAACCGTGTAGTTTTTTACAATCTAAACCCTACGAAACAGTGACTGAAAGGAGCAGGAAACGGCATCTGAAAACAAGTTGTGTGTGTAGCTCGACCACCAAACCCTCCAGATGTTTTCCACTATCAGATGTGATAAAAGCTTCTTTTCTGGGAGTTCCACAAGAAATATGTTGTCACATTAATCTATAAAATCTAAACTGAATTACCTGTCAAGTTTTCCATCACATCAACCACAATTGTTAGAAACTCCACGTGCTCATCGTAGAGCATCATTCCGTCAGAGTGATGATAGTCGGGAATATAAAATGTGAACTCTTCAGTGCCGTCAATCTGAATAAAAACAACATTTATTTTAGGTTATTTTCACAATAATGCACTGAAAAGTGTAAAAGGGGAACATTTAGACTCTACAACCAGTAAATAATTAGGATTTTATGCAATTAATTTAGATTTTATAGTAATTGTAGAAGAATCTGTTGCTTCAGCACAGTTACAGACCTCCCTGCCTTCACTGTAAGCTTCATCTGTGCCGTAAAAATGATGAATGAACGTTATGTTCATGTGTCCCACAACAGGTTTGCCGTACATGTACCTGAGGATGCAAAACACACAGCGAATGATTATCAGGTTCATGGCGGTTAGAAAACAAAGCGGGTGAAACAAAGGTCTGACTTTGCAGTGACGAAGCCCTGCAGAGCGTCTTCGTGATGATGAATGACGTCCGGAGCTTTTATCACCACCTCAAACTTTGGCAACACTGCAACCAAAGACACCATGAATGCATTTAAGTTTGTTTTGGACGTTTTTAAATGTGTTTTATGTTGGGGGGGGGACTTACCGTAATGAGCCACAGTGAAATGCTTCATACTGGAAACGCCCTGTGCAACAGACAGAAGATTAAAATCTTTTAATAACAGGAACAATATGATTTCCTCTTTTTTTTGCCTCGCCAGCAGGGAGGAAGGCAAATTACTACATTTTTATCCATCTGGCAGTTACGTGGTATTAACTATTAACATTTAAAACTCCTTTAGCTGCTGGCATGTTAGACATGCTCCTGTGATTTCCCTCGAGTCTATCTTCCTCCCACGGCCCAAAAACATGCACGTTAGGTTAATAGGTGATTCCAAATTGACCGTCGGAGAAGAGTGAGTGTGCAGGGCTGTTTGTCTCTGTGTTGGCCCTGTGATGGAACCCGTTACTACCCAAGGTGTGCCCTGATTAATCACGATTAATCGCATTTGTACGCAGAATCCAAAAATGAATCCAAAAGTAGCGTATAGCTTTTAGCATTTAGTTTTATTTTAAATGTGCTGCCATATGAATGAAAGTGCCATAACATTTGTTGTGCAAACACACTTTTAACATCAGCATCTTTCTGTAGTTTTTATGTAGAAGCCTCGCTCCACTGTCTGTTTCCTTGAATGACTTGCTGCTATCAGTTGTGTGTTTTGCCTTTAAGTGATATTTTAGACTGGAACTACTACGCTGAGAAGACAATTCAACTTGGCAGTGTTTACAGATGACTTTGGTTCTGTCGACTCCGCCGTCTGGAAGAACTTTAAAATGAAAATGGCCGAGTAAAAGTTCCGTACCCTTCTCCATGTTTGGTGGATCCGCCGATCCACTTTCTTTTCCTGTTCCACAGCAGACAGCAGCAGACTTTTACAAAATAAAAGCCTGTGAGCAACAGACTTTTACAAAATAAAAGCCTGTGAGCAACAGACTTTTACAATAATAAAATAAATAATAAAACAGGGGGGTCCGTGGCGTAGTGGCTTGAGCAGGCGCCCCATGTACAGAGGCTATAATCCTCGCTGCAGCTGGCCCCGGTTTGAGTCCCGCATCGGACGGCCCTGTGCTGCGTGTTGTTCCCCCTCTCTCTGCCCCCTGCTTCCTGTCTCTCTGAACTTTCCTATTCCTATTTTTTTTTAAATAAATAAATAAATAAATAAAACCTGCGTTAATGCCCGATAAAATATTTATCTGCGTTAAATAAGTAACGAGTTAACTCGCCCAGCCCTAATAAAAATTTATATATATGTAGTTATTTACAGTCCTAGTTGCTTTAATATCTCTGAACTTTTAACGGCCAACAACAGAAACGAAGCTCCGTGAAATCTTTTACATCCTGAACCTCGACTCGGTTTTTTTCTTGTTTTGGCCCTGTGCTGCGTGTTGTTCCCCCTCTCTCTGCCCCCTGCTTCCTGTCTCTCTGAACTTTCCTATCCATTAAAGCCACAAAAGCCCCCCCAATTTTTCAAAATTTCAAAAATTAAATAAATAAAAAAATTAAAACCTGCGTTAATGCGCGATAAAATATCTATCGGCGTTAAATAATTAACGAGTTAACGCAATAATAATGAGTTAACTCGCACAGCCCTAATTATATATATATATATATATATATATATATATATATATATATATATATATATATAACCGAGGAGCTCATGCATTCTTTCGTAAGGGCCTCTTGTTGGTCACATGAAGCCAACTTACTTTGACTTCAGTCTCGATGGTCCATTGACCCAGAGGAGGGTTTTCAGACAGCTGGAACTCTTTGGACACAACGCCAAGGACGCCGTCTTCATCCAACCACTGCCTGAGCAGGTTCCCTCGCGGATCCTTTATCAGATGGAGAAACGAATGAAAGGGTGATCTAATTTATCACTGAAACCACGTTAAGCGGCAGTGTGGTGTCGGAGCACGTGTTTCCTGTGTTTTTCACAGAATAATTCATTAATATTGAGAATATGCGACACATCGGCCTCTTTAGGAGCTCTTCTCGTATCTCAGTGCTTCTTTCAATCGTTCATGAAAATGCTAAAATATTTCAGATTGTGCCATCAGTTATATTGTGTAAAACGCTGTAAAAATGCAGCATTTTACGGTGTGAATCATATGTGTGCAGGATGGTGTCAGACTCACTCTGATGAGGATATCCACCGGGCTGACGTACGGCCTCCCATCGGAGCGGACGCACACGGCTCTGATCTTCACGTCCTGCCCGGGCAGGTAGTTCAGTTTGTCGGTCTGAATGAGGGTGGAGATGCCTTTACGGTCGAAGTGCAGCTCTGTGGAGTTGGAGAAGAACAGGACTCCGCCTACGTGACCTCTGACCTCCAGCCTGTAAGAGCGGCGGTGGCTGTCCTCGGCCTCATTGATCTGCAGGGGGGGCAGATCAATGAGGGCGACATTACCAACAAGTAGAGAAACAAACTAGTTCTAGCAGACAGTTATGAACTGCTCATGTCGGTTGACTGAAGATAAAATGCTTCTTGTACGACAAAAGATGAGGGACGATGGGAATAAAGCTTTATTTTTTGCTTTTAATGCAACAACAGGGATGAGATGGAAGCATACTTACAGGTGGCAGAGTCAGCAGCCTGGTCGAACCTCCTTTGACCGTAGCCGAGTTTGAGGCCAGTGTCTGTTTGTCATGAAGAATGTGGGCGGAGACATCGACGGGTGAGGGGCTCAGGATGGTGACCGACACCGATGTCGGGACTCCAGCTTGGAGCGCTTTGGGAGCCAGCAGCAGGTAGGAGGGCTGAGGGTCGGGCCTGAAAAACACACAGCGTGGGCAGCCATGAGTCAAACACACCTGAGCTGAACACCTGGGGGAGGGAACAGACCAAAACTCCCAACAGGAAACACCTTCAGCACCAGCAGGTCTTACTGTATCAACATTAGGGGTGTGCAAAATAATCGTCATGACGATGCATCGCAATTTTAATTTTCGCAATCTACTGCATTGATTCTTGACGCCAATTATTGATTTATTTATTGATTTATTTTATTTTTTTTATGCCTTTAATGATAGGACACATGCAATTGATGCATTTCGCTGCAAGGGATGTTTGCAATATTTTTTTTTTTATATAGTTTTATAAAGCCTATGCACTTTTTTTTGTCTGTACTGATCATCCCTATTTTGTTATTTTAAGTTTTATAAAACTTAATCACTTTTTGTGATGAGTGTGTCCAGTAATAGTAATATTTGTGTCCAGTAATATTTGTTTTAATGGCAATACCTCCAAAAGTTGTTTCAACAAATACAGTTATGAATTGATTTGCTTTGAGTTATGTATCAATTGAAGACACTATCCAGATCACACACAGCCAGTCAGCCACTGGTAATGGCTGTATTTTTTGTTAAAAGTATGTTCAGTGAAAATATCGCAATGCATCGCGATGCATCACAATAATTCAAGTATCGTGATAGTATCGCATCGTGGCATGTGAATCGTGATTCGAATCGAATCGTGACTTCTTTGCCAATACCCACCCCTAATCAACATGCAGATTTTTCTACATTTCACCTCCTAAAACATGTTCAACTTTGATTAAAGAATGAAAACTAAACAGATGACAATGGAGCAAGATCTCAGATGGCCCCTTTAAGCTGTCCAGGTGAGTCCCCGGCTCTTTACCTGCGGGTGGAGCGCTGAGCGGCGGAGAGGACGACGAGGCCAAAGATTCCCAACAGCTGAAGACGATCCATTTGGATGAGGGAACTTCTCACTGTGCTGGAGCCGGTGATGTCGGTGGTTACCTTCATATAGCGACCGCGCCCTCCTGCTCCTCCTCCTCCTCATACTGGATCACCTGATGAGCTGAACTGGTCTCAGCTTACCTGAATCCCCAGGAGAACGGCTGCATTTCTGGGTGTTTCTACTGTGATTCAGATCAACTTTACCAAAGTAAAAACAAACAAAAAACCCAGAAAACTGTAACTAAGATATTCAAAGTTAAAGTATTCACTGAGGTAGAATGCCCCCTGTGTCAGATATATATGTATATATATATATATATATATATATATATATATATGTGTGTGTGTGTATGTGTGTACTTTTTCCTTTATGCATGAGTGTGAAAGCAGATTTGCATAATTTGATTTGTAGATGGTCATTTATTCTGTCTATAAAACTTCACCTAATGATCATTTCTATCATGAGTGATTGATTATTGGTTTGTAAACATTCAAGTAATCTCAAATGTCAACACAGACACCCTCACAATGCTTCTTTTGAATGTAAATGTGGAGATTAGTGAATATATATATATATATATGTATATGTGTGTGTGTATGTGTGTACTTTTTCCTTTATGCATGAGTGTGAAAGCAGATTTGCATAATTTGAGTTGAAGATGGTCATTTATTCTGTCTATAAAACTCCACCTAATGATCATTTCTATCATGAGTGATTGATTATTGGTTTGTAAACATTCAAGTAATCTCAAATGTCAACACAGACACCCTCACAATGCTTCTTTTGAATGTAAATGTGGAGATTAGTGAATATAAATATATATATATATCTGCACTATATACTAAAATGAATTTAGAGAATTTATGATAATCTTATTATCTTTTTGGCCATTGTATTTTTTTTGGTAAACTCTAATGAAAAGAAAAATGTAACCCTTGATATAGCTATGACTATATTCTATTCCTAGTATAAAAAAAGTTTTACACAAGGAGTTTTATCCTTATGAGATAAGATATTAAGAAATTGAACTTAATTTAAGAAACAAGAATTTTAAGTAAACCACTAGCAAAACTGGGCAGTAAAAAAGTATTAAACAGTTTTTAAAAAAGCATAAATAATTGTAATTGTATGCATGTACACATATAAATCACAACGCATTCACAAAACCTCAATTTACTGCACTCACACTCCAGCCCGGTAGGCGGCGGAAATGCGCATAAAAGTGCATTACAACCACTTTAAAAGAAGAAGAGAGAACGTAGTACGTGCCGCTACCGACAGGGGGCACTACTCGGTTTTTGTTTGCCTTTTGAAGTGACCTGCTCTTCTTTTACTGTGTTGGGTTGAGAGGATACAGCAGCAGTAAGCTAAAATGACAACTCTACGGCCGTTTACCTGCGATGATCTATTTAAATTCAACAATATGTGAGTAAAATCCTGTCGGTTTTAAACACACAACTCATGTTGTTTTAATGTTATTGCTCAGATCTCCGGAGTTTTTACGACATGTAGGTGTACGGCTCGTGGTTTCGGTGCTAGGCAACGTTAGCAGGCACATAGACTTCTTGTGATGCTAATGAAATCCTTTAATACAGGACAAAGTTTTTGTGTCATTGTATACATAAAATCAGCCGTTTTGGTCAGAAAGTTATGCCGATTTGTCCGGTGTACTTAAAAGAAAATATAGATAATGTTTTGTTGGATTTTTTTTCTTTCTCTACTTAAATATTCGTAGAAGGAACATAAAAATGTGTTATTTTGCGCTATTTGTCTCTTCATACGACGGAAACTGAAATGTATGGGTCAATTTATCAGTTTGTTTTTCTCCAACAGAAACCTGGATCCTTTGACTGAAACTGTATCCTTAAAAACAATGATATATATATATATATATATTCATTTCCTCATTGATTTGATTGAATTATATATAAATTAATGAAAATATACCACACCAAGAAGGAAATTAGAGTGATCTTACAATTCTTACTAGTTTTCTTGTTCTTTTACAGCTATTTTTTTTTCTTTTGATGCTGGGCCTTAAACTATATTTAAGCATAACATTGTGAATTTTATTTGGTTTGACTAATCAAACCATAAATCCTCCCTTAATGATAATTCTCAAGGGAAAGTAGGACATGTGTAATAGGAGTGTGTAGTTTTCTTTAACCTTTGACCTCCAGTATGGGATCCCATTTTACCTCCAGTACCTTGCTCACTGGCCCGAGTACTTCATCGTTGCTGAAGCTCCTGGTGGTGAACTGATGGGATACAGTAAGTCCTCCTGTTTTATCACAATATTTAATGTTAATTTGACTTATTTTGACTCAAATGTGGTATCTATTATTTATTTCAAAATGAATTGGTTGGAGCACTGAGCCTTAAAAGGCAAAAATATCCAGAAATTGATGGTTTCAGTCTGTGTGAAGCCACATTTGACCTTTTGACTCTTTTCTGGCAGTAATGGGGAAGGCGGAAGGATCTGTGGCGCGGGAGGAGTGGCACGGTCACGTCACAGCTCTGTCCGTTGCGCCGGAGTTCAGAAGGCTCGGCCTCGCTGCCAAACTGATGGAGATGCTGGAGGAGATCTCAGAGAGGTTTGTACCTTTGAACAGATTAAATTTGTCCGTCTGTAATGTTTCACCTCACAGTGAAGTAAATACTGTCATTTCCAATGTCTCACAGGAAGGGAGGATTCTTTGTGGATCTGTTCGTGCGGGTTTCCAACCAAGTGGCGGTGAACATGTATAAACGCCTGGGCTACAGCGTCTACAGGACGGTGATAGAGTATTACTCAGCCAGCAACGGAGAGCCGGATGAAGACGCTTACGGTACGACTCAGTAGTGCCCAAAACTGGAAGTTACACAACAGCCAACTGATTTAACGGGTGTTTTTAAAGATGTTTTACTTTAAACAAACAGATGTAAATGTTAACAAGAAGTAGAATAACAAGCATCACTGATCTTCAGCTCATGTTTCCTGCTGACATTTTGGAAGTGCGACAGATCAGCTGTGAGCATTTCCAGTTTGAGGGTTAAATTCTCCAACAGTTTTTTTTTTCATCTTTCTCTCTCTCTGTCGCCTCGGGTTTATTCTTCCAAAGAGCTTGTAAAAATCTGTTGTTTTAGGCTGAATTACAGGAATAATCGTTACTGTTTATGAGCACAGTATTCAATCTGGGACATTCGTGCCCAGTTGAATGAGCTAATGGGATCCCATCAGTAGCATGACCTCAGTTTGAACGAGCCAAGCTGTGACTGTGAGAACAAAGCAGCACATCTGACACATTGGTTCGATTCCCACAACAGTTACTATTAAAAGCAAGAATAAAAACACATCGTAAACGTTAAATAAAGCTGACACATTGATGATTTTCGATACTGTAGCTTCTCTGCTCCCCACTGACACACTCAGTGGGGTCACATGGCTCTGAAAGGATCAGATTATTGGCTAAATTACAATCAGAATGAGTAATTAAAGGGTAATTCTCCTTGGTTATGTGGCGGTGAATGAATGGGATCAGAGGCACAAAGCGTGTCATACCCCGGTATGATAGGTGGCGCTGTACCCATTCCAGCTGTTGCTAATAGAGCCACTTCCTGTTGACCTCTTCACCACCAACAACAACAACAAACTCAGGCGTTGGAGAAAGATGGAGAACGCAGAGCCAGATGAAGCTACGTCCCTCTACATTTGCTCTGTGATGAGCTGCTTGTTGCACAAACTCGATGCCCAACGGAGCATTCTCCATCGCGTTGTTTGTTTCTTTCTGACGGCGACAACAACAGGAATATCGTCTCCTTTGACTTCCGGGTCACGACCCCGGGAAAACATCTGGAGCATGCGCAGAACGCAAAGTCTGATTCACCACGTGCTTCAGCGTCTACAAGCAGGTTTAGAGTGACTTTCAGCCCAGTTATCTCGGGGTCTGAATCCCATCCGATCCAATTCTTAGTCAGATTAAGGTGTCTACATGCACTTAATAACTCAGTCTGATTGTAATTTAGCCAATAATCCGATCCTTTCAGAGCCATGTGACCCCACTGAGTGAGGGTTTTTAGCTTTGTTTTATTATTTGTATTTGTCGGGCAGCATTTCCTCCACTGTGACCCCAAACTTCTATAAGCACGATGGAAACTGTTTAGATCAAACCAGGTTGTAATTACGTGAAGTCTATCCTGATTCCATCTAATGAAATGTAACAGCTGTAACTGAGGAACAGTATTAAGCGCACGTGGCATCTTTCTGTGACAGCCTGTTGCTCAGATCTGCCAAAGGAGCGAGCGAGCGGTTCTGCAGGGCAGCTTTAAAGCCATTTCTCTCTTTGTCTTCCTGCAGATATGCGAAAAGCTCTGTCCAGAGACGCAGAGAAGAAGTCCATCATCCCGCTGCCGCACCCCGTCAGACCAGAGGACATCGAATAACCGCAGCCGGTGGCTCCTGACCATCAGAAGCGATGCGCAGTGACACTGTACAGACTTTAACCGTCACCCCGGCTGCTTCCCCTTCCTCCTCCTGCTGCTGCTTCACGCTCAGAGCCACTGAACGTACAAAGTGTTGCAAATCGTTTGAAAATTTTAATCTTCCTGTAAATTCTTAATGAACACTTTCTTTAGAAATAAATCAATCAGTGAGTCTGAGTGGATGTGTGAATAACAGAGAAAAACCATGAAGAAGACGGCTCACGGACAGGTTTTGTAAAAAAAAAAAGAAAGAAAACCGGGGAAACTAATCTTTCTCCTCCTCACTGCTCCTTTTCTCCTGCTGCTTCTCCTTCTCTCCACCATCAGCAGCAGCTTTATCATCATCGCTCTCGCTGCTGCTGCTCTCGCTGCTGCTGTCGTCGTCGTCGTCGTCGTCTCGCCCGTTGTTCTCCTGCTCCGTCTCAGTCTTTCTGCCGGACTCTTTCTCCGGCTGCTTTTCAGAAGGAGCTGCAGGCTCCTCGGACGCTGCCGACGGCCCCTTTTCCACCGTTTCCTCTTCAAACCGACTATTTTCTGGAGACATGTCGACGTCATCATCGACCACCTGCTGCTTCTTCCACATCTTGGCCATGGCGAGCAGCTTGAGATTAGGCTGGTTGGCGGCGTCCTCGGGGAAGATGTAGTCGTAGTACTCCTCCCAGCCTGCGTCCGACTGATGGGACCAGGAAGAGGCAGAAAATCAACAACACGGGCTTATAATAAGGCATCTTCATTTGTCACGGTTTTACTGATTATCAACATTTTCTGTAGAGGTGGGGGAAATTTCCGATTTTTAGATTAATCTAGATTCGGCCGTGGAAGAATTGAGAACGATTCACAAACATCCAAATTCCGATTATTCGAATATGCCAAGTAAAGCAGAACTAATACAGCAAGTGCGGTCTTCGAGATACTAAAGGGAACGGACCGAGAGCACACATCCACCGCACACGCCCCCAGAAAACAAAAACAAGCATGGCTGAGCTAACCAACCCACCTCGTCGTGAGATCCGACCTGCTCCTAAACATTTAAAAGCAGATGTGTGGAATAATTTCGGATTCTACAACGTTGATGGAGGAAAAGAATTGGACAAAAGCTACGCTGTGTGCAAGATTTGTCGCGCTAAAATAAAATACTTTACGATTCCACCCGACGGAGGAGGTGGGAAAGCCGGCTGCTGTTGCTACTAGCAGCCAGAGAACAATTGAGGACGCTCTGAGTAAGCTGCCACCCACATCGGAAAAGGCCAAGCGAATTACGAAAGGCACCGCGGAATTCATAGCCATGGGTTTGCAACCTTACTCGGTTGTAGAAAATTGGGGATTTCGGCGAATGATGGAAGCAACGGAGCCGAGGTACGTCATCTGTTCTCGATTCTTCCACGGCCGAATCTAGATTAATCTAAAAATCGGAAATTTCCCCCACCTCTATTTGTAACTAACATTTGCAACAGTAAAAGCAGCAAAAAGCACCTTGAGCTGTGCACTAAGGTTCAAATGTTCATGAATTTCCATTGGATATTTCCATAAAGGTTAATAAAATATAATGGAAATGAATTCGACTCTTTGTTTCTTATTACAAATGCACTGTTTTTTGAACTGCAATTGATGAATGCTCATTCAGTGAGACAAAAAGAAATGTGGAAAAAGTGCATCAATATACATAAATTAAAAATGCATCAATAATCGTAATCGAATCGTGAGGTGCCCCAAGATTCCCACCCCTAATTTTCTGAGATGTTTTTTTATCCAAGTCAAAGCTAAAAAGTTTGCGCATACAGCTGGAACAACAGCACAGCAGCATCTCCTCTCAGCGTGGACAAACGTTAGAGTCCTCGACAGGAACGAGCCCGACTCAGGCTCGTTATTGTGGGAGCTATAAAAGCTTTGTGGAAGAATCCGGCATGTCTGAAACGGCTCATTTGTATTCTAAGATTGAATGATCAGTCCTATCCAAACATGTTTAACTTTAAAGGGGAGAAAACGCCTCTCGGTTCTTACCCCGTCCTCTGCCGTCAGCTTCCTCCTCTTCTTCACCTTCTCGGGCAGCAGCTTCCTGACTCGCTCCATGGTGTCGTCGGAGCCGAACTCCCTCTCGAAGTCCCTCCAGGACTCCAGCAGCATCAGCCGCTCCTCCTTCTCCTCGCAGTTGCGCATGCCTTTGTTGGCCTCCTCGTAGATCTGCCGGCACTTCTGCAGCCGGTCCGGCCCGTCGATGGACAGCTCAAACTTGGCATAACTTATCCAAACCTGCAGGACGAACAGATCATTTATGGATTTTCTGGCTTGTTTACAGTGTAAACTGTGTCACCTGCATGAATTTAACATAAAGAATGTTGCCTAAATGCAGCAGAGTTGCATTGATGAATCTGATATTTTAGTATCTCACAGACTTAGTCGTGGTATGAAATGAAGGTTGATGTTTCCAGCAGAAGGGCAGCTGTTACCTTGACGTGTTGCGTGCGCTGCAGAAGCCTCTTATAAAGGTTTCTTGTGTTTTCAAATTCTTCTTGCTCGATCTCAAAGTCGATGTAGGACTTCCACAGAACCTGTGAAGATGACAGACAAACGGATGAAAGGAGGACACAGAAGCAAAGAATAAAAACTCAATTCTTTCACTTTCAAATCTTATCCCAGTTTCACAACGTGTTTCTGATTCACCCTTTTACAGATGCGTGTCCTATCCTACAGCATGATGCTGATGATTGAACAGGAGATATTATAAAGTGCTCTCAGGATCTCACCTATCTCCACCTTTGGCTTGTCCCATTACTTCGACTGAAACAATTAGTATTAGAAATACTCTAAGCCACATTTAAAGACCTGAAACTCCTGGTCAGCTGTTGCTCTCTCCTTACTTTTAAAGGATGGATTCAGTTTAAAGGATCTTCATGATCCAACCAGGGGGACGGAGGAAGGGGAAGAAGGCTCATTTGAATCTATGCTACTTTTTACTAGGGCTGGGCGCGTTAACTCGTTATTATTTAACGCTGATAAATATTTTATTGCAGGTATTATTATTTATTTTATTCTGTAAAAGTCTGTTGCTGTCTGCTGTGGAACAGGAAAAGAAAGTAATCGGCGGATCCACCAAACATGGAGAAGGGTACGGAACTTTTACTCGGCCATTTTCATTTTAAAGTTCTTCCAGACGGCGGAGTCGACAGAACCAAAGTCATCTGTAAACACTGCCAAGTTGAATTGTCTTCTCAGCGTAGTAGTTCCAGTCTAAAATATCACTTAAAGGCAAAACACACAACTGATAGCAGCAAGTCATTCAAGGAAACAGACAGTGGAGCGAGGCTTCTACATAAAAACTACAGAAAGATGCTGATGTTAAAAGTGTGTTTGCACAACAAATGTTATGGCACTTTCATTCATATGGCAGCACATTTAAAATAAAACTAAATGCTAAAAGCTATACACTACTTTTGGATTCATTTTTGGATTCTGCGTACAAATGCGATTAATCGTGATTAATCAGGGAAATCATGTGATTAATTAGATTAAACATTTTAATCGTTGCCCAGCCCTACTTTTTACCCAAAGCGCTCATCAGTGTATGGATCAATACCTCGGGCATGTCCAGCCGCGGCTGTCCGATGGCGAGTTCAAAGATGGCGCGAGCTCTCTCCACGTCTCCGAGTATGGTCTCGAGCTCGGCGAACTTGATCCAGGTGGTGCAGTTCTCTGGACTGAACTCGAGGTACTTCTCGTACAGCTTCCTGCAGCGGTCGAACTCTCGCAGCTGGAGCTCCAGCTCGATGTAGCCTTTCAGCAGTTTGTTCTTCGGGCATTTCCCGATAGCCGTGCCCTGAGAGAAGAAAGGAGGATCAGTGGAGAGCAGACGCACCGACGCAGACACGGCATAACACGTCTACACATTTATAATATCAGCAGTCAAATTACAACAAACTGCATCATTTATTCAGAATGAAACAGGGGGATCTCACCATGGTCTTTCTTGCTCCCTGCAGGTTCTTCTGTCGAATCTCAAACTGGGCGAAGAGCAGCCAAATCTTTGCAAATGTGAACTGAAACCACAGAAAGTCATTATCATCAATACCATCTTAAACTCCAAAACGAGCAATAAACATATAAAAAAACCATAAACTTAAATCATCAATAACATATTTATACCCAAATCATGTTGGAATATATTTTTGAACACACTTATTATGACGTTTTTAAGATTTAACTCATATAACCAACATAAGCTGCCCTCTAGTGGACGAAATGAGAAACAGCATTTCACAAAACCAAAAGGTGGTCTGCTACACTGTTGCTGTTAGACAGTTTTTTACACAGCAAAGAGACTGATGCTGTACGCCGTCTTTAAAACGCACCTTCTTGTGAGGTATCAGATCCAGACACGCCTGGTAAACCTGCCTCGTTCTCTCAGGATCCTGCCAAAGAGAGACACCGTTACACTTCTGTGTGGCAGATTATCTGCCGGTCGCCCTTCTGAGGCGGAATGAAGGTAACCGACCTTGACCTCCAGCTCCTCGTACAGAGAGTAGTTGATCCACAGGTAGATGTATCGCCTCCAGTGTCTCTTCTCCTGGATGGGGGGTGTGTTGGCGATGGCTCTCTCGTAAACCTCCCGGACTGTGTCCGTGTCTGTGTCGCTCTCCACCAGGCGGAGGTAATCAAACCAAGCGTCGTAGTTGTGTGGGTTCGCCTGCATGGAAACAGGAGACGAACATCACGAGGAGTCACACAGACCGCAAACCTCCAATTCACCAGCCGGATTTGGAGATTTTCACTTTATTATCACTGTACAGAACCAGTGGTTCAGGGGCGGCGAGTTCCAGACTTTTGTTTTAACGGTTACAGGAGGGCAGAAGGTTGGTAGAATATCCCTTTAAACTGTGCAGCCAGTCTGGGTCCAGCTTTCAATAGCATTTCTGTAACATGTAATACACCTGGTGTGGTCACAGCTCCTCAGCACATTGTGTGAAATGGCTAAATAGAATAGAATAAAAAAATACTTTATTCATCCCCCAATGGGGGAAATTCAAATTAGTCAAGTAGCTCAAAAAATTATTAATATTTACAATGATTGTATATTAACAACCACAATAATAATACAAATTCTAATAAAATACTACTACTAACTAATAATAATCATAATAAATGACTAAATAAATAAAAAAATTACATAAATAAAACAATAAAAAAAATAAAAATAAATAAATGTAATCACAGTAAAATGATAAGCATTGGGCCATATCATTTACTTATCATTTACTTATCATTTACTTATCATTTACGAGAGCGGTGTCCAGAAAGGCCTTTTAAAACAGGGTTTTTACCATGCTGTCACAAACTAAAGTGGAAGAATTATACGATTATTTTTCGTACTATTTTAGCAAATTTCTTTTTTGTTCCGACCCGTAATTTTCTAATTTTTCTAATATCCAGAGCCCGTTCCTCCACAGCTGTTACCTTGACTTCCTCTTCATACTGGAATCTTCTTTTGTTGACAATCACATCCTCGATCCCCCTTCGGTCTCCGAACTTCTTCTCAAACATGGTGTAGTTCTTAAAGAGCTCCTGCGCCTCATGCTTTGGGATTCTGTCCAAAGCGTATTTGTAGATGACCCGAACACGCTCAAACTGTGGGGACAAAACAAGGAAATCACTATTTCATTCCTAAAACCTTTAAATATCTTTAAAAGCTGTGTATTATTGAGTTTGTAAAAGCCACTTGCCTCCTTCTGCGTTTCCTCGAACCGGGCAAAGGCGACAAAGAGGTTTTCATTCACATACTCCTCTCCGAAAAACTCCACCGCCCTCTCGAACACCTTCCTGCTGTGAGCAATGTAGCCGTGCTTCTCCTCGAAGCGAGCGTACTTGATCCAGTTCTTCACTTCGGGGTGAACGATGACGAGTGCAGAGGAGTCAAAGAACTCTTACGTGACAAATAGATGTTATCTAAAGGCTGAAAAATCCAGCTGCTCAGACGTGAAGAACACAACTCAGCAGAGAACCGGACATGGAACAGAGCGGTCTGCAGGATGTGTTGAACTAGACCCTGAAGTTGACATATTACCTTTCATTAACACTGTATTACCGTACGGTGTAAGAGTAAAACCATCATTTTAACTCTTGTGGCAGTTAGTTACGGGTGAAAATGTTTGATTTCCTCTCTAATCTTTTGAAAAATTAACTGAACTACTCTGCCATAAAAGTGATAAATCTTGTGATCCGAATTAAAACATTCCTCTGGGCTCTGATCCAAACAAGCGAGAACATAATTCACAAATCAATCAACAGCAGAGGTACTCGTTTCCTCTCGAAATAACCAAATTATCAAATGTTCTTTGCTAAAAGAGCATCATGTGTCATCATCAGACAAGCTTCTGCCACGGAGTAACATCTGTACTGTTTTCTGTGGGGGCAAACCAAACTCCAACAGAAGGATATATCGCTCATAAGTGCTGCGGGCTTTGTCCACTTCCTTGTAGCGCAGCTCAAAGTTGATGTACGAGTGCCAGGCCTGTTCTTCAGGCTCCCACTCCATCCAACGCTCGAAGGCCAGCCTGCAGCCGGCGACGTTCCCCAACATCTCCTCCATGTAGGTGTACTTGTACCTGTGGAGACGACCAACGTACAAACATTAAAAATCTGAACTACTCTTTGGTGGACACAGAAAAATCAAGTTCTAAACAATTTAATCCAATAATAATAAAACTGCCAATACTTCCAATTTCTTTCTCCAACATTTTCTGTCTGTAAGCACAGAAAGTTGGCAACAAATACAGATATGATTCAATCAAAGTAACCTTGTAGAGGTGTAGTTATTAGTTGTCCAATAAAAAAAAGAGATCAGCAATAATTCTGAAAATAAATAAACTGTTTTCTCAACTCATGTCGACTTTTTCAGGACAGAACGAACCATCAAAATCAAACAGAAGTAAAAGGATCGGAATTGTTAAATGAGACACTTTTAATAAACATTTCCCAGCATGCATTTGAGCACCAGTACAACAGAACATCCATCCAGATGCGACTATGAGGCGGTCGTACCAGAACTGGTTGACTCGTGGGAGGATGGTGATGGCTCTGTCCCAGATGTTGCGGGCATGGTTCACCTGCCGGCTCTTCATCTCCATCTCGGCATACTTCAGCCACAGAGTTATGTTGCGGTGATCGACGTCCAGCGCTCGCTCGTAAATGGACCGAGCCCTAAAACGAGACATGACAGATGTGTCTGGGTTAAATTTAGCTGAAATGTCAAATGGGAAGATTTATTCTCATTAATTCAACAATCAAAACATCGCTGCAAAAGTAAATAAAAAGTATTTGACAAAGCAAAATACCTCTGTATCTCCTTCAAGCTCTCTTCCCATTGTGCGTATTTAATCCAGTTACTGATCACGGTGCGATTCTTCCTGATGTTGTCCTCAAATGCCTTCAAACGCAGTTCAGAAACCAAAAGCTCAATGTTTGCTATCAGAAAATCTTCTTTTGTCTTATTAAACTGGACATGAGAATGAATTTCTGATCAACTCAAACAAACAAATTCTCAAAACTTCATTTGGAAAACACTGTTACGACAGAACACGAGGGTTAGACGCACCTTTCTTTTCCTCAGTTTGTAATCATTCAGCTCCTCCTGATCGGTGATCTTCTGTTTTGGTGGTGGTGGCAGAAGTTCGAGCTCCCTCTCTTTGGCTTCTCTGAGCAGCTGCTCGGCAGTGATTTGCACCTCTGCGGGAGCTTTATTCTTCACCTAAAACACGACACAAAATCATTTAGAATGTGGCACCAGTCGTTTTGTAATCTTCTTTGATCAACAGTTTATAACTGTTGTACTTCACCAGGTGTAAAACTAGTCAATAAAACACTTCCTTAATCATTCTTTATATGAGCATAATCACTTGGTTCCTGAGGATGAATAGAGAATATACAAAAACAGGTATATCACTTAATTTGACTGCGCGTGATATATACACATCTGAAAGTGTTTTTCAACGAGAGTATATTATAAACATATGATACCGCTTTGTTTATAATGAATCATATGAATCTGGAAATAATCCAAAAGTTTTGGAATGTAAAACACTTCAAAACTATCCAAGTCCTAAACACAAACACAACGACAGTATGCTGTAAAGCCTCGTATGATGGGAAACTTCAGTCAGGACTTTATTTGGCGATTAAATTTGGTTGCAATATCATTATCCATTAGCCTATAAACTGTTTTAACGGTTGCAGTAAAATGGCAAAGCATTTGTTGTTGTACAGTACAAGAAAAATGGAAAAATAAATTCCAACCTCGTGTTTTAGTACTCACAAAAAAAAAAAAATCTCAAGACAAATACCTGTGGATCACAATGCAGAATGTGTGGGCAGTGAATAGGAAGCTGTCTGCTTTCTGTTTGTGATCATAGTACATATATTTCAGCCAGCTTGGGTTAGATTTACATTCACAATTATCATCAAACAATAATTTAGCTTGTTCTTAGCTTTTTAATATCTATCTGCAATCTGCATTCAAAAATGAAGGTTTTGAACCAAATGTCTGCAATAAAGATAACTGCTGGCTATTTCAATCAAACAGCTGCAATAAGTAAATAGACTAAAAACTAATGTGCAACTTCTGTGAACATCCAACTATCAATTACTTGCTGGTTCTAATCCTCACATTTCAAGATTTGATGCTTTTCTTTGTCAAACTGTTTTCGAGTTTATGTAAATATACTTGAGACTTTTTAATAGAGTGAGACTTCCAGCATGTTTATAGTTACATTATAGAGTTAAAAAACAACAACAACGAATGTTTAACGAGAATTTTAACTCCAAAAAAAACTTTCTGAACTCTGTTAACTATAACAAACGGAAACCTAAAAAGTAAAACATCATGAAAACAACAGCTTCCAATTAGCATTGACACGAGATGTTAACTTGCTTGTGAGGTTTGCGTCAAACTAGCCACTTAAAGTATTATTCATAAACATATCTTATCATACTTAAAAGTTATAAATTTAATATCTGGACTTGTATATGTATATGTATATGTATAGGAGAACTATTAAGCGACTCTCCACAACTTTAAAGTTTTGCGCTCCTGTTAGCATTAGCTTGAAAGCATTTAGCGTGCAGCTTTGATATTGCATTTGTTTTACGTACCTTCGCCACCTTCGGTATCCGCTGTTTTCCCGCAGCCGTGGAGGCCATGATTCCGATAAAGTTTGACCAAAATTTCTTTAGAAAATTAACCTTAAAGAGTTCCAATAGCAACTACAGCTAAAAGGCGACAAAACGTTTCGCTCCCATCCAGTGCAAACCACCATGACAGTACCCACAATACCTTGCGGTTTCCCATCAACCCCTGCGGTCTCGCAGTTTTGTTGCTATAGTAACAGAGTTTTTCAGTTGGTATAGACTCCGACGGAAAGCTGCCGTATTGGGGAGTTAAAATAGAATATTATTTATTGTTTTCACCCGCAAACAACAAGGAACAAGCATGTAAGATTAGTTTAATGGTTTTCTTGATAAATTATTATCATATGAGTAATTATTTTACTAGCTAACGTAGGAAATCCAGTGCGTTAGGGTTAGGTCTAATACGATATCTTTTAACTGTTGCTTGTTTTTAAATTCATTTAAATGATTTTATTTGTTTCTCTTTATATTCTTTTTTGTATTTTAATGCTTCTTCCACTCCCTGCTGCAATGCTTTTATTTTATGTAAAGCACTTTGAACTGTTTGTACATGAAATGTGCTATATAAATACATTTGATTTGATTTGATTTGATTTGAGTTAATATCATTAATGTTTTGCGTTTACAATCAAATCTGAAAAGGATCAGGACGTTAACGTCAGCCGACGGCCACGAAGAAACTGTGACCATCAGAAGAAGTGAATCGGCTGATGCTCCAGGGATAGATGGCCTCATAAGCTCCTCAACACCGCTGGTTTTTGGAAAGATCGATGTCATCCGTAGTCTGTGAGAGAAATATCACCTTTTTCATGTTTTGATATTAGACCTCAGGCCTAAGACCACCTTAAGGTGTATTGTAAAAATGGAAGATGGACCTGAAGCGGATTCTCATGGTGGATTTTAAAATAAAAACACACCAAGAAGTCTGTTTCTACTGAAACCTCTGTTGTAACCTCACACTGGAAAAAAATCTAAATATTACCAAGTATATTTTTCTCATTGAGTATCTCATTACACTTAATATAAGACACAATTGCCTAACAAGTACCATTTCAGCCAGATATAGGGACTTGTTTTAATACAATACATCTTGTTAAGTGAAAAAGTCTTGAAAACATCTTGTTTTGAGTCATGTTTCACATGAAATAAGCTTTTTTTTTCATTTGAAGAGATTTTTAAGCTAATTTCAAGATCACTTTTAACTCAAAAGTCCCAAATATCACATCTTATTTCAAGAAATCTTGACAAGCCGATTTTCACTAGTTCCATTGGCAGTTTTATTTTGCTTATTTCAAGCAAAAACGTCTTGTATTTGTTGTTTTTTTACTTATTTTTGGAGGGGCATTTTTTTCCAGTGCATCCACGTCTTCTCAGTCTGTTCAGTTTTCTAAATGCTTGCTCAGGCAGAAATAAAGAAGAGTTGATGTTGCAGCTTTGGACATAACTCCATTACCATGTATACTGGGACAAGGACCAGTCCAGTGGTCCAGTTTAATGGCTGTTGTGAGCTTTAACTGTAGCTCTACTCAGCTGTGCATCATCAATGATAATGATACAATACCTATTTTTTTACATAAATCATGCAAGTTTTAATACCATGTAGATATAATTCTTATTTCCGTCTCCTCCACTTTTCAGAGAGAAAGTAAACCTGGCCCTGACTGTGGCCGATGAAAGGGACGACATCCTGGCTCATGCCTCCTTCTCTGATTATCCCATTGGAGACTTGGTGGATCAGGCTCAATGGGAACCCTTCCTGCACAAACACTTCAACACTGAAACATGCACAGTGTGTATTAACAATCAATTCATTTTTCAAGATACAATATCACACAAATCTTTGATCCCAACTGAACAAACATGATATTATACCAAGACTTTGTTTTTGCGGTTGTATACTGATGTAAATCTTTGATCAGTGAACTAATGGCTACGTCTTCTCTGTGCAGCCCCTGAACACACTTTTCCTCCACCTTTTTGTGGCACAGGCGGGCTTTGCCTCAGCTTGTGCAAAGGAGATAATGAGGTCTGAAAACACTTAACGTTTTAACAGTAACATTCCACACAGTTTGCAACTACAGAATTTTTATAGAATTCTCTACAGTATCTGAAAACTAATCATTTATTCCCAGCGATGCTTTCTTTTCTTTTTTTTTTACAGAACCGTCTTTAATTATTTTGCTGAACTTGAACACGTCTGCCTGATCAGCCCAAACGTTGGTGATTTAGGTGACGAACGACTTCAGCATCCAAATGAAATTCATCATTCCATTCAATCATTATGTTTGAACAGACTCAGTTTCTTGACCTGTGTGTGTGTGTGTGTGTGTGTGTGTGTGTGTGTGTGTGTGTGTGTGTGTGTGTGAAGATCCAGCACTGGATGCGATGTTTGAGCCATTGATATGTCAGACTGACCCTGGGCCTCAGTGCTTGGCATTGATCTGCCACAGAGACGAGCACTGTCCACAACTTTATATCCGTCTCGCCAGGTGAGTTGAGCAGAGTCACGCAGTGTTTGGCCAGGTAAAACATCGGTGACAGGAGTAGGAAATCGTAAATGGATATCTATATAGAATGTATTTTATTGTGTAATACTGAGGCCACAATCCATTAGAAATAGAATAGCACAGGATACCCTTAAAAACACACTCCTTTACCCTGCATTTATTAACTTTATGTCCACTAGGGGGCAGAATAGTCTCACATTCCTCACATCTTTTTAGCTTCCCAGACAGACATTATCATCACCTTAAATATTTGTTTATTGTATGAATCTGCACTTTATTTATTCTCCCTTTTAGCTCACATTTGGTCTCCACCAGCTCCTGAGAAAATATCTTTCTTCATCCAGATATAATTGTTTTACTAACCTGTTGCTAGTTTTGACTGTTAGGTTTCATTTAATTCCATTAATCTTCTTAAGATAGATACATTTTTAACTGAAGCTTACAGCCACTTCATTTAGAGGAAGGGTGAGGTGTGAGTGTGCACTGGAAAAAATCAAAGTCTTACCAAGTATATTTGTCTCATTTCTAGTCAAAATATCTCATTACACTTAATATAAGACACAACTGCGTAACAAGCACTATTTCAGCCAGATATAGGGACTTGTTTGAAGACAATCTGGAATATCTTGTTAAATGAAAAAGTCTTGAAAACAAATTGTTTTGAGTCACATATCATATGAAACAAGCTTTTTTTGACATCTTATTTCAAGAAATCTTGACAAGCCGATTTTCACTAGTTCCATTGGCAGATTTATTTTGCTTATTTCAAGCAAAAACGTCTTTTATTTGCTGTTTTTTTTACTTATTTTTGGAGGGGCATTTTTTCCAGTGTGGTATTTAGTTTATTGTATTAACACGAAGCTACTCCTGTTTTTCTGCGTTGCAGGGTAGAGGATCACGATGACATTTTGCCTATAATTGAGGAGCAGTCCAATCTGTTGTCTCTCACAGACCGGCCGTACCATATAGTAGACGTCATCGAGTCCCAGAATGAGCGCTTTCTCGTTGCTGTTTGTGAGGTGCGTTCCAACTTCTTTCTCACTGATCTGGTGACCATCAGCAGATGTTACAGTGAGAAAGCATTCATTTAATCTCCTTCAGGTGTGTGTTCTCATGTGAGCCGTTTGCCTTGTGTGTCACCGTTCCTGTCTAAAAATGGTGTCATAGCAGCTTGCTGATGATTCTTTGACTGAATTCAGACCCCCCGCTGGGGTTCGCTTCCTCGGGACCTGGGAGACAACAGACCTCCCCTCTCCCGTCAGGCACACTGACATGTGTTCGTGGCGGCATATGGCAGATACGAGCTGATACTTGGCCAAGACATGCTCTCACTGAACATCCTGTGTTTAGACATCTGAAGCATTTTGGGCTTTTTGTCTGATTATTTTGAGCACCCCAGTGAACAATCCATTATTGTTCCGGAGGGTTTGGTTGTTTGATTGCCACAAACTATCATGGAGCAAATCAAATGATTGAATTAAATCCTCAAATTAAAACTCCATGAAGCCCTTTTAGAGGGCTTTGGTTTTATAAAGCGTCTCTAGAATTTTTTTTATCAGCTGTTCTTTGTAAAGCAGACTTCAAAATGTGCCAAATTTAGTGTAAACTCGTGATTTCTGCAGTTCACTTTGCAGAGATCATCTACAAAATGCAGCTTAGACACTTTATTCTCCAGACTGACTGCTGAGACAGGTTAAGTCTCTGTAGATAATGAGCACTAAGCTTTCTCTGTGGTTTTGTTTTTGTTTTATCTGCTTCAAATCTAGGCTAAAAACCTACTTATTTAGGATTGCTTTTAATACCCAGTAGTATGATGACACTTTTATCTTATTCGATTTTGTTGTATTTTATTGCTTTCACTGTTCTTTTATTGTTTTTATTTGTTTTTACATCTTCTTCTCTTTATTTATTACCTGCTGTAAAGCACTTTGGTACACCGGAAGGATTGTCTGTAAAGGGCTGTAGAAATAAAGCACATTTACTTTTACATCCGCTGATTAAGCCAGTTTTTTTCTCTCCACAGGATGACGGAGTTATCGTTGGCTTCATCACTGCTACTGCTCGGGTGGATTTGAAGAAGCTTTGTAGTAACTATGATGTCAGTGACTTTGAGGGTTTGAACGTCGAGCAGCAACAGAAGCACGAAGAACCTGCAGCTCAGCTTGAGCAAAGCAGAGATGAAGATGAGCAGAGACAAACTCAAAGGTCCAGGGCACCAGAGGTAACTGAAGTTACACCTCGTTTCAGATTACTTTTTAATTCACTTTATCACAGAGGAGGCACTTCACTTCCCCTCTAAAGTGGCTCAGGCTGTGTTCCGTGGATGGGTGCTTGTGCATTTCACGAATTATTAGAATAAAGTCAAATCAAAGAACTGCTAAAATAAATCAAATCAAATCAAAATCAAATCAAATTTATTTGTAGCACATTTCATGTACAAACAGTTCAAAGTGCTTTCCATAAAATAAAAGCATTGCAGCAGGGAGTGGAAGAAGCATTAAAAATACATAAAAGAATATAAAGAGAAACAAATAAAATCATTTAAATGAATTTAAAAACAGGCAACAGTCTAGATAAGTTAAAAGATATTTCATGCATAGACACATGAGAACAGAAATGTCTTTAACCTGGATTTAAAAATGTCTCCATCTGGTGAAAGTTTAATCTCCACTGGCAGTTTGTTCCACTTGTTTGCAGCATAACAGCTAAATGCTGCTTCTCCATGTTTAGTCTGGACTCTGGACTGGACCAGCTGACCTGAGTCCTTGGATCTCAGAGCTCTGCTGGCTTTATATTCTCTGAAAATAGTGCGATTTACTACTGTGAGAACTTCAAAGACACGTTCTCTCGACAATGACACAAACAAGCCTGCACAGGGTCCCGAATCCCCCATAATGCAGTGCAACCACAGTCTGCATGCATGCTGTAAAAATGTCAAACAGGGCACAGTTTTTTGTGGAGATAACCAGAGGAGAAAAGGCTGGGAACCACTGGGCTTGTACAGTATGTAATGTTGTCTCCAGCAGTTATGGAGATATTCCCCCAGCAGGATCCTTACAGGTGAGACATGTTTTGTACAAATAAATGCTTTTTGTTGATTATCTGGCTCTGTTTGTTGTCTCTGTCACTCTCATGTCAGCAGGAGAAGACACAGCTAACTGGAGCATTATCACAGAAAACCAACGCTTTCTGTATTAATTATCTATTCATGGACAAGAAGTATGAAACAAGGTGAGATATCTAAAATTAAGGCAAAAACAGTGATTTTTCATGCAGGGGTCAATTTTTAGATTTTGGGTCAGTCTAATCCTTCAATATGTGTTCTGCTATAAAGAAAATGTTGAAAACATAAATTAAAATGTTTATTTCATCACATTTTGTTTACTCGCAGCAGTATGTTTTGTCCAAATTTACCAAAAATGAATTCCCCCTATTTAAATCTTTAAATGTCTTTTTCTCAAAATCATTTTTTTGTATTTTCCCAGTATCAATATCTCAGACTATGGAGCACCTACTAACACCAAACTTTCCAGTTATACACTTAGCAGTATTCTGAAGATATTTACAGAAGGATTTCTTGATAAATCATTCCTGGACTGATTTATGTGACATTATAATAAAAAAATATGGCAAAAATTGATGTTTTTTAGGCTATGGGCAGTATATTTTGATTTCCTAGGAAATTAAAGCAGATATCCTGAAATCCCTCTGTAATTTTCTTTTCATTTTGTGTGTAAACAAAATGAAAAAAGAATTTTGCACCTGGCTTTATCCTATGTTCAGATCTATCTTCCGGAAATAAATGCAAATTTGCGCAAATTTAATGAGATAATGCCTAATTTGCATAATTAAACATACACATTTCTAAAACTTGTAACACATTTTTTATTCATACTTGTATAAGTAATCAACTCAGGAAGTTTCATGGTGATATCTATTATTTTAAAATATTACCCTATTCACCTGTAGTGTTATGACGCTGGTTCACATTATATCCATTTAAAGGTTAATCCTGTTATTTTCAGGTCTACTAAAATCCTAAATGTCTGACTTCTTTTCTCTGATTTAGAGAATTTAGTTTCCTCTGTCACTAAGGGAATAGTGGGATTGGCCCCGGGTATCACCTGCCCAGCACTTAAAAAGCTGTCCTGACTCTCCTTGTCAGGTGGTTTTCTAACTATTCGCACTTGACCAAAGCATCTGACACGCTGGCTAAGCTAAAAAATAGCTTACAGGTCACAACTACCCACACAACGGGTGGGACAGAGGATCCGATCCCAAGTGGATCGAGCTTTTTCCTGGAAGATACACTGAGGATGCACCACATTTAGAAACATCTAAAGGTGCAACACTGTTAAAGGCGTGGTAATCCTTATTTTTCCGTGTGGTAATTTTCGGATATGGACATTTGAAGTGCTCCGTATTTTCAATTAAAATATTTCTCTCACTTTGGTGAATCTGTGGGCACCGGCTTGGCAGGGCCTGTGGCAGCCATCCAGAGCTGCATCAGTCATATGCTGCGTTAAAGCAGAGAGTGACTGTTAGTTGGCTCCCGCTGAGTTCCTCTCACCAGCGACTCACCTCCCAGCTGTTACCGAATATGGAGTGGAGTCGCCCCCTGCAGAGTGTGAGCATGTTATTAATGAGAGCCGTGCTTAAAGTGACAGAAAGTTGAAGGCGACAAGTTGAGCTGAAAACAGCGGGCAGATTGGCTGGCCCGTTGTTCCTCTACAGTTTGTCACAGAGATGATTTTTCACTAGTTGTTTTACTTGTTTTGTTCTCTTACAGATCAGTGGAATTCATCCCATATATGTTCCAGTATTTCTCTGTGAGTATCGAGTTGGCGTGTTGTGTTTTTAATGTTGGCTGACTGTAAATAAAGAAGTTTTTTATTGTTTGTATTTAAGAAGAAAAAAAAGGATTTCTTCATCACATCAGGAGGGAAATCCAGTTTATTTCTCTGTTTTCTTAACATGTACATGTACACTAACCTGACTTAATTCAAAGTACTGTGCAAAGACTTTAGGGAATTCAGAGGATCTCTTTTATTTTGTATTTTTTGGCTCATAGCTAAAACCAAAAGTTTTCATGAGGCCGTTTTTAGTCATGATGCTCCAAACTTCCCTGAACCAGCCTTCCAGATGACGTATGAAGAACATTAACTAAAAACACATTTACTTTTCTTTAGTATTTTGATTATAGCGTTTTTTATTCTTTCTACTTGTATTAATATTGCTTAGATTAGAATGAGTTATTTTCAGAATATTTAACTCTTTTTTATTTGATTAACTTATTTTTTTATCTTCTTCTGCTTGCTTTAATCTAAATTGATGGTAAATTATCTTGAATTCACATTTGTTTTGTTGGAGGAGGAGATGTAAAACACAATATTTGTTCAGTCAAACAAACAAAACCCAAAGATCCAGACAGCGTAAGAAAGAATATCTTTAGCTAGAAAAGAAGACGGAGGCCTACGATAGATTGTCTGGCTTCCTCAAAGGTCTGATCTTTGCGTTATAGAGTCAGTTTGGGGCTTCTCGAAGATACTCAAGATATCGTTACAAATCCACAGAAAAACTCAGTACAAATAATACATTTTATGTATTTTTAATGCTTCTTCCACTCCCTGCGACAATGCTTTTATTTTATGTAAAGCACTTTGAATTGTTTTGTACATGAAATGTGCTACAAATAAATTTGATTTGATTTACACTGGAAAAAATCTAAGTCTTACCAAGTAATTTCTAGTCAAAATATCTCATTACACTTAATATAAGACACAACTGCCAAACAAGTGCTATTTCAGCCAGATATAGGGACTTGTTTGAAGATAATACATCTGGAATATCTTGTTAAATGAAAAAGTCTTGAAAACAAATTGTTTTGAGTCGCATATCACATGAAACAAGCTTTTTTTTTTTTACATTTGAAGAGGTTTTTAAGTTGATTTCAAGATCACTTTTAACTCAAAAGTCCTAAATATCACATTTTATTTCAAGAAATCTTGACAAGCCGATTTTCACTAGTTCCATTGGCAGATTTTTTTTTGCTTATTTCAAGCAAAAACGTCTTGTATTTGTTGGTTTTTTAACTTATTTTTGGAGGGGCTTTTTTTCCAGTGCACAATATAAATGTAGAAGGATTAATCCCCTTTTTTGTAGGTTTGTTTTTGTTTGCCGGTTGCTGTTAAAGCCAATAGATAAAACTTGAAACTTGTAACTTTTTTAGGATGAGTATCCAGTTTTGTGCTGTCATGCGTCGTCTTTGTGTCTCTCAGGACCGCAAGTACTGCATCATCACTCTTCCCACCGCGCAGCCGGAGTTTCCCCTGTTGCAGAACTTTGCCCACGTTCGGTCGGGCCCCACCAGCTCACTGCTCCATGAGGTGTACATCTTTGACATGACGGGACTCAGGTGGGGGCAACCTGATCAAAAACAACGTCAAATAAGCCACCTCTCATACAGTTATTTAAAAAAGTGCAGAAACAGAGTCTCATATTAGCTTAAAGTACAGATAATAAACTGCAGGGTCATGTATTTACAGCGATTATGCTGATGACTCAGTCAAGACACGTAGATACAGCATTTACATTTATCCTGACACACACAGGTAGCATCTTTGTGGATCAGTGCTCTTTCTCCCTTGCAGGAATTTGGAGGTGAGGCCAGCTGGGGCTGCGGACCGGCCTGCTGTCTGTGAGCTGCTGAAGGATCTGAACCTGAACGAGTCCCTCCTGCAGGACCTGGACTCCTTCTGCAACATACGCAGTGATCCGGTCAGTAATACTGACTCAGTATGCACTAATGTTAACACAGATAGACTTGACGGTGGGTTAAATCTCAGTAGTTGTCAATTAAATCCGAATGCATTTGGTTTACCAAGTAATGAGCTCTTAACTGTTTTAAATACAACAGAATTCTTGCAAATTATGCTCACTTACAAAGTCCTTGTAGGACTCAGCTGGACTTGGTTTGCATGTTTTAATGCTTCAATATACATTTCCATCGCATTCAGTTACCCTTTGGGGCAAATAAGCTATTTTCCTTTCTTTTAATTTCATTTCTAACCCTTGGTAGAGCAGCAGACAACAATTTTCTTCGACGTATGCACATTAGTCCCTTTGAGTCCCTTTGAGTACATCATGTTCAGTACAGATTGAGCCGACCTCCAAGTTATTCCCCATCAACCACTTTCTTTGCTTTAAACGGCTGCTGCAAAGAGAGATAAGACCAGAGCTCCTCTTTCTCCGGCTTTCCAAAGATAATAAGCTCTTTGGAGGTGTGTTTCACCACTATCGGACCTTTATGTTCAATGCAGCTGCTTATTCTTTGTGATGTGCCGGACCAGGTGCTCGTCAGGCTTTGTGCAAATATGTTTCATGGTGATGTCATTAACTCGAGTGGAAAAAGGCAGCAGGACAAACAAGGCCTGTCGTGCAATTTAAGAGCGGTGGGAGAGAAAAACTGACATCGGTATGGACTTTGCAGACACAAGATAACATATTAAAGGGACAGTTCGCCTCTTTGGACATGAAGCTGTGTAACATCCCATATCAGCAGCATCATTTCTGAACATCTTCTTACCCCCTGCTGCGTCCTGTGAGCAGAGTTCCAGCCTCGTTTTGGTGTTGATGAAGGTAGTCCGGCTAGTTGGCTGGGGTTTAAAAAATAAAGCGTTTTGCTTCTCAGAACAATATGCGTTCAACAGAGTAATACATTTGCATCACAAAATGGTTCTCCAGGAAAAAGTCAGACCTCACAATCGCTTGGCCCTATTTTCTCTCCCTTCGTATCACTGCCTGCTGCCGCCTGCCGACAGCCGCACCTGTTACGCTGTTTGCTGCTCAGAAGCAGGGGACTGCTCGCTCTGCACAGCAGGTAAACAAAAGAAAAGGAAACCAAAGGAAAGGAAATGAAAGGAAAGGAAAGGAAAGGAAAGTAAAGGAAAGGAAAGGAAAGGAAACAAAAGGAAAGGAAAGTAAAGGAAAGGAAAGGAAAGGACAGGAAACCAAAGGAAAGGAAATGAAAGGAAAGGAAAGGAAAGGAAAGGAAACAAAAGGAAAGGAAATGAAAGGAAAGGAAAGGAAAGGAAAGGAAAGGAAACAAAAGGAAAGGAAATGAAAGGAAAGGAAAGGAAAGGAAACCAAAGGAAAGGAAATGAAAGGAAAGGAAAGGAAAGGAAAGGAAAGGAAAGGAAAGGAAACAAAAGGAAAGGAAAGGAAAGGAAAGGAAACCAAAGGAAAGGAAATGAAAGGAAAGGAAAGGAAAGGAAACAAAAGGAAAGGAAATGAAAGGAAAGGAAAGAGAAGGAAAGGAAACAAAAGGAAAGGAAATGAAATGAAAGGAAAGGAAAGAAAAGGAAAGGAAAGAAAAGGAAAGGAAATGAAAGTAAAGGAAAGGAAAGGAAACTAAAGGAAAGGAAAGAGAAGGAAAGGAAACAAAAGGAAAGGAAATTAAACGAAACGAAAGGAAAGGAAAGGAAAGAGAAGGAAACAAAAGGAAAGGAAATTAAACTAAACGAAAGGAAAGGAAACAAAAGAAAAGGAAAGGAAAGCAAAGGAAAATGAAGAAAGAGAAGGAAAGGAAAGAAAATTAAACAAAAGGAAACAAAAGGAAAGGAAAGGAAAGGAAAGGAAAGGAAAGAGAAGGAAAGGAAACAAAAGGAAAGGAAATGAAAGGAAAGGAAAGGAAAGAGAAGGAAACAAAAGGAAAGGAAATGAAACTAAATGAAAGGAAAGGAAACAAAAGGAAAGGAAAGGAAAGCAAAGGAAAATGAAGAAAGAGAAGGAAAGGAAAGGAAATGAAACAAAGGGAAACAAAAGGAAAGGAAATGAAACAAAAGGAAAGGAAAGGAAAGAGAAGGAAAGGAAACAAAAGGAAAGGAAATGAAAGGAAAGGAAAGGAAATGAAACAAAAGGAAACAAAAGGAAAGGAAATGAAACGAAAGGAAAGGAAAGGAAAGAGAAGGAAAGGAAACAAAAGGAAAGGAAATGAAAGGAAAGGAAAGGAAAGGAAACTAAAGGAAAGGAAAGAGAAGGAAAGGAAACAAAAGGAAAGGAAATGAAACGAAAGGAAAGGAAAGGAAAGAGAAGGAAACAAAAGGAAAGGAAATGAAACTAAATGAAAGGAAAGGAAACAAAAGAAAAGGAAAGGAAAGCAAAGGAAAATGAAGAAAGAGAAGGAAAGGAAAGGAAATGAAACAAAGGGAAACAAAAGGAAAGGAAATGAAACAAAAGGAAAGGAAAGAGAAGGAAAGGAAACAAAAGGAAAGGAAATGAAAGGAAAGGAAAGGAAACTAAAGGAAAGGAAGGAGAAGGAAAGGAAACAAAAGGAAAGGAAATGAAACGAAAGAAAAGGAAAGAGAAGGAAACAAAAGGAAAGGAAATGAAACTAAATGAAAGGAAAGGAAAGCAAAGGAAAATGAAGAAAGAGAAGGAAACAAAAGGAAAGGCCGCGCTTGTTACAGTGTTTGCTGCTCGGTCTGCACAGTGATAGTGATACGAAGGTAGAGAAAATAGGGCCAAGCGATTGTGAGGTCTGACTTTTTCCTGGAGAACCATTTTGTGATGCAAATGTATTACTCTGTTGAACGCATATTGTTCTGAGAAGCAAAACGCTTTATTTTTTAAACCCCAGCCAACTAGCCGGACTACCTTCATCAACACCAAAACGAGGCTGGAACTCTGCTCACAGGACGCAGCAGGGGGTAAGAAGATGTTCAGAAATGATGCTGCTGATATGGGATGTCATACAGCTTCATGTCAGAAGAGGGAAACTATCCCTTTAAAGAAAAAGAGAGGCACAAAAATGGTGATATGTTTTCTCTAAGACCTGAAACCATATAACTGAAACAGTGTAAACAGTGCTTACTTTTTGATGTGTGATCCATATTCTCCTAAAAACATGTTACAAGGACATAAATAAAGATGCTAACAGTGCATTATTATGAAGTAAGAAATGTGTCCAGTATTGATTAGAAATGTCTAATGATATTATTTCTTATATTGTTACTATTTCTCGTCTAAATTAAAATTCTATGTCTTCTCGTTGTTCTCTTTTTGCTGATTTAGCTGCAGCTGCTAAAATAAGTGTAGAGTCAAAATATGACGTTGAATATAAGTAGTAATATTCAACAAAAAAATGTTGTGTTTGCAACACCTTTAGCTCTGTTTGACTTTAAATACAAGATTCAGATTGTTTCGGGGCATTCGGTCTAAGTGGATCAGCCTGAGGATTGTCTTGGCGTAATGAGGAACGGTGCGTGTGCCAGGGAACAGATTGGTGAGAATTCAGTTGAACGGATTTACCTCTCTGACTGACACCCCAGCTGTCACCGCCGCAGCTCCAAAACCGATAATTACTTCTCAAATGAGGATGCAGCCACTTCATGTGTATTCATGGGCTCTGCATTCAGCGGGAGCAGGAAAAGCGCACGTTTAGTTTGGTGCACACGTGTAAAATCTGTGTGTTTTCCTCAGAATGGCGTGCCGCTGCAGGCCTTCGTCGCTCAGGTGGACGGTCGAGTAGTGGGCGCAGTTATCATCCGAGAGGAGCAGGTAAATGTGGGGAATCGATAAAACATCACATCACAATCTGTCACATTGTGATGGACTTCTTTAACATTTACACTTAAATCCCAGTTTACCAGCCACTGCACTGGAAAAAAATCAAGAAATTAAAGTATATTTGTCTCATTTCTAGTCAAAATATCTCATTACACTTAATATAAGACACAACTGCCTAACAAGTACCATTTCAGCCAGATATAGGGACTTGTTTGAAGACAATACATCTGGAATATTAAATGAAAAAGTCTTGAAAACAAATTGTTTTGAGTCGGATTTCATACGAAACAAGCTTTTTTTGACATTTGAAGAGGTTTTTAAGCTAATTTCAAGATCACTTTTAACTCAAAAGTCCTAAATATCACATCTTATTTCAAGAAATCTTGACAAGCCGATTTTCACTAGTTCCGTTGGCAGATTTTTTTGCTTATTTCAAGCAAAAACGTCTTTATTTGTTGTTTTTTTACTTATTTTTGGAGGGGCATTTTTTTCCAGTGTGGTGACAGTCCCATGAAGAGCTGGTCAGAGATGCCACTCAGTTGCATTAAAGGGAATAACACATCTTTGGTCTCTACTGCAACAGTTTTACAGCTCTGAATTAAAGGAGTTATTTAAAGATATGATATGAACACGTTGTAAATTGACAGGAAGACATTTTCACCAAATCTGATAACACAGATGGAAAAAGAAACACAAACTCAGATAATAATCACATGCAGAATACTGTTAAAAATAGCTATGATGTGTATGAAAAGCCTGCCTCTATGTTTTTGTATGTTTTGTGTCAGTATTTCCTTTTCTGCTTGTGTTTTCACAGTTTTCTCCCACACAATGACATATAAAACATAATTTAGTTTTATTGTATTTCACTAAACATGGGTCAAAATGCCCTTTTGTGTTTTTTTTCTTTCCAACTGAGTGAAATTACCCAAAAATACCTGAGAAACAAAAGGGGACGGTCGTACATTATAAACTGAATGTTTTCACTCACAGTCTCATGTGCCTTGTCTGCTAGAAAAAGGAAAATACAATTAGAATTATGTATTTTTTTATGAAATTACACAACCTGATTACACAGAATTCATGAGAAAATAGAAAAATCCAACCCTTTGTTTTTGGGAATTTTCCTCTGTCACGTGGAACTGATGTGAATCTGTCGTTGTCAGGACATCGAGTATCTTCGTGCCCACTACAACATCGAGAACTTCATCTATTTCAGCCACCATCGCTACGAGGAGCACGCTCACATACGCCACTTCGTCCTCAGACCCTCCTTCCAGTGCTTCACCAGGCACGTGTTTAAGGAGGTCCTGCGGCTCGCCCACAAGTCCTGCCTGTACTACAAGCTCTACCCCCCCCATCACAGGCGAGAGGTGAGCGCACAGGGACCCTCGGCTGCTCAGATACGCCTCGTTGTTGTTACAATGAGTGAGCGGAACGGATTTCTGTTTCTGTTATGTGTGCAAAGCAAAGTCCAGTCTAACCTAAAGAGAGACAGTTTTGTTCCAACGTGTTGCAGCTCGTTTTTTGTGCCTCTGTGTGAGTGTTTTTCCTCTTTTTGTGGTCATTTTGTGCTTCTGTGTGAGTGTTTTTCCTCTTTTTGTGGTTATTTTGTGCTTCTGTGTGAGTGTTTTTCCTCTTTTTGTGGTCATTTTGTGCTTCTGTGTGAGTGTTTTTCCTCTTTTTGTGGTCATTTTGTGCTTCTGTGTGAGTGTTTTTCCTCTTTTTGTGGTCATTTTGTGCCTCTGTGTGAGTGTTTTTCCTCTTTTTGTGGTCATTTTGTGCTTCTGTGTGAGTGTTTTTCCTCTTTTTGTGGTCATTTTGTGCTTCTGTGTGAGTGTTTTTCCTCTTTTTGTGCTTCTGTGTGAGTGTTTTTTCCTCTTTTTGTAGTTATTTTGTGCTTCTGTGTGAGTGTTTTTCCTCTTTTTGTGGTCATTTTGTGCTTCTGTGCGAGTGTTTTTCCTCTTTTTGTGGTTATTTTGTGCTTCTGTGTGAGTGTTTTTCCTCTTTTTGTGGTTATTTTGTGCTTCTGTGTGAGTGTTTTTCCTCTTTTTGTGGTCATTTTGTGCTTCTGTGCGAGTGTTTTTCCTCTTTTTGTGGTCATTTTGTGCTTCTGTGTGAGTGTTTTTCCTCTTTTTGTGGTTATTTTGTGCTTCTGTGTGAGTGTTTTTCCTCTTTTTGTGCTTCTGTGTGAGTGTTTTTCCTCTTTTTGTAGTTATTTTGTGCTTCTGTGTGAGTGTTTTTCCTCTTTTTGTGGTCATTTTGTGCTTCTGTGTGAGTGTTTTTCCTCTTTTTGTGGTCATTTTGTGCCTCTGTGCGAGTGTTTTTCCTCTTTTTGTGGTCATTTTGTGCTTCTGTGTGAGTGTTTTTCCTCTTTTTGTGGTTATTTTGTGCTTCTGTGTGAGTGTTTTTCCTCTTTTTGTGGTCATTTTGTGCTTCTGTGCGAGTGTTTTTCCTCTTTTTGTGGTCATTTTGTGCTTCTGTGTGAGTGTTTTTCCTCTTTTTGTGGTTATTTTGTGTTTCTGTGTGAGTGTTTTTCCTCTTTTTGTGGTCATTTTGTGCTTCTGTGTGAGTGTTTTTCCTCTTTTTGTGGTTATTTTGTGCTTCTGTGTGAGTGTTTTTCCTTTTTGTGGTCATTTTGTGCTTCTGTGTGAGTGTTTTTCCTCTTTTTGTGGTTATTTTCTGCTTCTGTGTGAGTGTTTTTCCTCTTTTTGTGGTTATTTTGTGCCTCTGTGCGAGTGTTTTTCCTCTTTTTGTGGTTATTTTCTGCTTCTGTGTGAGTGTTTTTCCTCTTTTTGTGGTTATTTTCTGCTTCTGTGTGAGTGTTTTTCCTCTTTTTGTGGTTATTTTGTGCTTCTGTGTGAGTGTTTTTCCTCTTTTTGTGGTTATTTTGTGCCTCTGTGTGAGTGTTTTTCCTCTTTTTGTGGTTATTTTGTGCTTCTGTGTGAGTGTTTTTCCTCTTTTTGTGGTTATTTTGTGCCTCTGTGTGAGTGTTTTTCCTCTTTTTGTGGTTATTTTGTGCTTCTGTGTGAGTGTTTTGTTTTTCTGTTTCTGTTATTTTGTGCAAAGCAAACCGGTGTCCGGTCTAACCTAAAGAGAGACAGTTTTGTTCCAACGTGTTGCAGCTTTCAGCAGTTTTCTACAGAGCTCAACACTCGGCAGGCGGCGGTCCTGAGGGTCGGGGCAGCAGGTGTCGGCGGTGCTGCCAGCTCTCCACAGCATAAGACAACATTTCCTCAACGTGTAGAGGCCTCCACTTCCTCTGTTAATTACCTTCCACAAACAAGCACCAGATTGGGAGATGATGATGTGCAAATAGAATAATGGCAGAATATATCCAGAGAATTACCTCGGTGTTGTTTTCTACCTCCTAACAGGGCCCCATAATCACTGCATTACCCCTGACCCTCCAAACAAAAGCTGTTTAATCTCAGAGAGGACTCCCTGCCTCTGAGCTCACTAACACTGTGCCCTCTTCTTCTGCACTCAGAGTTCCTGCGTGCACTCTCTGAATTTCGTCCTGAAGTGCGCGGTCCCCGTCCGCCCTCGACGGCAGATCATCTACCCGCTGGAGGAGCTTGGCATCAACGCTCCATCCAGGCGTCTCACAGAGGACCAGGTGGGCACAGCAGCAGCTGGATGAAGCTGCCTGCCAGGGAATGCAGATTAGCTGAGGGCATAGCGGGAGGAACACAGCAGGGTGTGTGTGTGGCCAGTAGAAGGCGCTGTTTCAAAAGGAAAAGGACACAAAGGTGTGGAAAAAAAGCCTCAGATATTTACAGGTGATAAAAGACAACGTATCATGGAATGAACATGAAAACAAAACAGCATTTTAACGTGTTTCTCTCTGCTTCTCAAGGCTTGATTTCACATGGTTTTGTTAAAAAATAGAAGATTTTATTGCGAAAAAAAGAGAAGAATAGCATCAAACCAGTAATTTATATACAATCAAGCCTGTAAAACAGCACACAGTTCCCTTTGAAACACTCGGCTGGTACTGTAGGTTATTCCTTTACCTAATCCAGACTGGCTCCGTAATGTTGAGAGTGGGCAGACAGTCTGATATTCAAGTGGATAAAATAGTTCTTTATGTCTCTGGGATCTTTAAATGTCTTTGATTCATCAAGTGCCTTTGTGACTGTTGTTTGTGGGCAGTATGTAAGAAAAGGTTTTCATTTAAAGACAGATCCAGATATCAGGGAATTCAAAAAATTAAATGCTATCTGTGAAGAGTTAAGCTTAAAATTAATCTTAAGCAGTGGATTTGTTAAAGGTGGGCTTTCACTCCGTCTTTAAGGATGTTTAAAGGTGATTAAGTGTTTGGAACAGCTGGTAATTGTTCAATTAGCTTTTCTAGCTTTTCTGATCTTAATGTGACTCAGATTTATTTCGATGTGCTGTACTTTGAACCGAGGCGTCCCTGTGTACACTCACATGTTCATTTCACTCCATCAGAGCCAGAACACGTCACCCCCTCAACTCGGTTACGTGGCAGTCATGATTTCTAAGCTGCTGTGCAGATAAGAGCTTCTCCTCCAAGCTTTGTCTCAGCCTCCTCCTCCTCCTCCTCCTCCTCCCCATGATGTTGGTCTCAGGATGATTAATCAAATTTAAAGCACCTGTTCCCTCTCTGTCAATACAGGATCATATTACCCAGTGCCAGTGTCATTGTGTGCAGGAAAGGTGAGGAATCTCCAGTGTGATAAGAGCTACTGCACCTGCTCCACCTCGCATGCAGATGAGAGGGGAGCTTTGTTCCTCTGATTACCACATCTGCCTAATTCCTGCAGTATTCAGATTGATGCATCCAGGCATTTAGTTTGCCAGCATGCAAAAACAAATAAAGAGGTTTAGAATATGCAGCAATATCCCAATCTTAAAAAAAAATCACTGTTTGCCTAGCTTTGTGACAACAGCCTCTTGATGGAATGAGGAATCGCTGCTTCCAAGCATTGATCCAATCTAGGTTTACGCTCACAACAGAAAACATTTAACTGTTGTTTTTAAAAGTGAAATATGCTGCTGAATCTATCCTAAATGACCAAGAAGTCCTCCAATCAAACGGCCTTATAGGTCGCTTGTTCACACCCTTCAATTCGAGGCATTCGGTTCAGTTTTATATACCGTATAAAGCAGTCCTGTAAAGTTAGAGATTACGCGTGAATGTTCGACATCAAAGCAGATCTCATTCTTTAACAAGCTGCAAAAGCCTCATGACTGCAGCACTTTCAATAATTTGCATGAAACCCATGTCAGAGACCAACATATTAAGTTTCTTAGATAGCTGACTTTTCTAATGTTTACCGCAGGTTTGAGCCACAATCTTTTTCCCTAAAAAGACCACCTTCATGAAATTCTGTGCCTAGGTTTGCTGAGAGTTTTACTTCCAGAACTCCTGAAGCAGCTTCAGCTCTGTGATGTAATGTAATGTTGACGTCATGTTTCACAGAAGTCATCGTATCTGTGTGGATCCTGAGGTACAACACAGTTTCATGGAAGCCAAACTATCATGAAACATTGTCTAGTTTGTGTCCATGAACACGACTTCGTTCAGTCAGTGTTAAAACTTGTCATCCAGCAGCAGTGACGACTTGTTTTAATTAGGGCTGGGCGAGTTAGCTCGTTATTATCGCGTTAACTTGTTAATTATTTAACGCGGATAAATGTTTTCTAAATAAAAAGCATTAACGCAGGTTTCTTTTTTTATTTAAATGAAAAATATATTTTTTGGGGGGCTTTTGTGCCTTTAATGGATAGGGAAGTTCAGAGAGACTGGAAGCAGGGGGCAGAGAGGGGGGGAACAACATGCAGCACTGTGCTGTCTGATGCAGGACTCAAACCGGGGCCAGCTGCAGCGAGGACTATAGCCTCTGTACGTGGGGCGCCTGCTCAGCCCACTACACCACAAACCACCCCTGTTTTATTATTAATTTTATTATTGTAAAAGTCTGTTGCTCACAGGCTTTTATTTTTTAAAAGTCTGTTGCTCACAGGCTTTTATTTTGTAAAAGTCTGCTGCTCACAGGCTTTTATTTTGTAAAAGTCTGCTGCTGTCTGCTGTGGAACAGGAAAAGAAAGTAATCGGCGGATCCACCAAACATGGAGAAGGGTACGGAACTTTTACTCGGCCATTTTCATTTTAAAGTTCTTCCAGACGGCGGAGTCGACAGAACCAAAGTCATCTGTAAACTCTGCCAAGTTGAATTGTCTTCTCAGCGTAGTAGTTCCAGTCTAAAATATCACTTAAAGGCAAAACACACAACTGATAGCAGCAAGTCATTCAAGGAAACAGACAGTGGAGCGAGGCTTCTACATAAAAACTACAGAAAGATGCTGATGTTAAAAGTGTGTTTGCACAACAAATGTTATGGCACTTTCATTCATATGGCAGCACATTTAAAATAAAGCTAAATGCTAAACGCTATACACTACTTTTGGATTCATTTTTGGATTCTGCGTACAAATGCGATTAATCGTGATTAATCAGGGAAATCATGAGATTAATTAGATTAAGCATTTTAATCGTTGCCCAGCCCTAGTTTTAATAGGAGGAAAACTCTTTGAAATGGAGCAGGTGTCAGAATTTTAGACATAACTGTTTGAGTTTCCCTTTCACTGATTGGTTAGGTTCAGGCATTACACAGAAAACACTTTGGTTTAGGGGTGAAAAACTACTTGGTTAGAGTTTGGAAAACACAGTCCCTGACACAGTCTCTGAAACATATGAGTAGGTTGAACAGAGAAGTTTTACTAGTTGAGTACAGTTATCCCACAGAAATACATAAATAGAATAGTTCAAACTTTTTTTTAAATATTATCATCACGATATGTTGTATTTTGCTCTATATCATTGAGAATAGTCAGTGGCTCTTTTATTTTCCTGCCATTGTCAAACCCTGCGCCAGAACATTTCTGTATGTGCCAGATGTCGAGTTCACAGGTCCTGGTGGAATGATTTGAATATCACACAAAGGTTAATTCTACCCTTGGGTTCTTCCCCCCTCCACCTTGTTTTTTTAGATGCTGTTTTCATCCAACAAGGTGCATTGTAGGCCAATCTGCCTAATTATAGTAAACGCAGGAGACATTAGCTGCCTCAGATCACAGGGAGAGGACCACAGATGAGTGGCGAAATTAGACGTCTGTGTTCAACTAACCCATGTTAGGTCACACATTTGATCCCTGCGTTTCCACCTTGTCTAAATCTGAAGCTGTAGTTGCTGCTGTGATTGATAAACCACAAGAGAGAGAAACCTTGTGACACAACCAAGCCAAACAGCCATGATAAAAGTTACCGTTCGTGTGTTTATGTCAGAGCTTGTTGTTTCCATAATTCAGAGGAAGGCTCACACCACAAAGTGAGAGTGAAAGTTTAAATAAAAGAGCTTTTTAAGCTGTCATGGAATTACTGTTAATCATTTTAAACAAATTAAACACACATACTAAATGCACCTGCGACAAATAAACAAGCAAACCAATACATTTCATACAAAATGGAAGTAAATGGATCATTGTCAACGTGTTCTAAAGTTAGTCCACTTATAAAATGGGAAATTAGGCTTAGATATAATAACACCAGTTTGAAGAAAGAAAAAGTCTTTCTTTCAAGCTTTCTATCTATCCGTGCGAGTGGTGTACTAGTCCTTTAAAGAAGATTTGATTCTACCTGAAGCTTTCCAAAGAACAGCTGATGGTATTTTAGTTTCATTCTCCACAGATGTTCCAGATGTAGGATCTAAAACAAATTGTTTAAATGTTACACATTTTAAAGGATCTTTTTTTTTAAAAATAAAATTTTTAAATTTTTAAATTTTATTTATTTATTTCTATTTTATTATTATTATTATTTTTTTAAATGATCTTGATTGAAAGTCTGCAGATAAAGTGTCTGAAATGGAAAGTACAGACATTTTCTGGATTATCTCATGTTCAGAAGATTAAATCTGTTATTTTTACAGTGTTACAGTGACAAACTGATGCCTGTGAATCTGACCGCTGCCTCTTTCGGGTTCCCTCAGGCGCCGTTTGCTCTCAGCCTCATCAGCAGAAAGTTGACCATGGAGCCAAAGTTCACCATTAACACCAGGATTGTGGTGGTGGGGGCATCAGACACAGGTTTAGCTTTCCTGGAAGAGCTTTGTTTGTGGTGAGTGAATTTAATGTCCCCGTTTTTTAATCGAGCCAGCTAAAACAAAGACAGCTTGACTGTGTTGAACTCGCTTTGCTGTATAACCCTGAAAGAAAACTCCAGTAAATCTGCTTTAAAGTCTTCAGCTAAATAAGAAACAGTCAAACATTTAAAAAAGATCAATCTGTAAACTAATGATGATCTTGTTGGCTTCCTTTAATGATAATGATTTCTACTGGAGGAACTATTGGGTTGGGGTATTTTCCTGGTATTAATCTGTAAGAAAAATAGAATTATCTATGGCTGTGTTCGAAACCGCATACTTCTCCTACTACTCCCACTACTCATACTAACTTTCTGAGTTAGTATGCGAGTTTGAGTAAGTGAGAAGTTCCCGGATGCATACTAGATTCTCTGAAATGTTGGGTATGCATCATGAGGTTACTACTCATACTCAAACTACCCAAGATGCAACGTAATGTGACGTCGCCGATCGTCATTTCCTGTCAAAACAGCAGTTTCAAGCTAGCTACAACGAGGGTAGGTTCACTTCCTGTTTTCAAAACAAAAGCACCAATTGTATTGTAATGGCTTTCCCTGTGATAAAAGGCAACGGGTATTTTATTTTGTGAAAATAACCGGAAGTGCGTTGCTCACTGCGGCTAGCTTTAGTAGCGCCGAATTCGTGGGAACAAAATTGTAAACAGCCGGTATTTTGTCAGGTTTTCAACACGTTGGGGATCTAAACGACTACTTTCTCACCTGAAAATGTTTCAAATGTTGCTAAAGTTTACAGAGTTTTAGAGCTTAAGAGAAATCAGCTTCAGGCCGGTTGATTTCGGCTCGGGCAGGAGCGAAATGCATTGTGGGTAAACGCTCTGCATACTGTCTGATCGATGAGTATGTAGTATGCAGTTTGAAAGTATGTAGTATATAGTATGCAGTTTCGAACACAGCCTTTGTCTTTTATTTAGCGGTAGGAACCATTTGAGGACTAAGACTGATGATAAATGTCTTGAAACTAGCTTTTGACAAAGAGCCCTCTACAACAGAGACCTATGCATTCGCTGATGCTCTATTTAAGTCTAAGCAATTTATCAAGTTTTCATCTGAGTAAATAAAAATAAAATTAGTGTTCTACACCAAAAAGAAGCATCACAGCATCAGAGTTACAGTAAAGATATTGTGCGGCGCAATCTGACTGCCTCTGGATGCATGTATGCAGGAGCTGTGATAGACTTCTGACAGCTGTTATCATGAGAAGCTGTCATGTGATCATCTTTATCGTGGGTCTGAAAAGCCCGAAGGAGAGGTTCCCAACTCATTTTTTAATCACCTTTATTCAAACCTGGGCAAAATGTCACCTGACTCCTGGCCAGACTTTGTGAGATTAGCTGCTATCGCAGGACTATAGATCCAGAGCAGGGTGATAACTGCCAGGCAACCAGGGCTGTTGTTTTGTGTGAGTGAGATCTCCCGGAGTTGGTGAGGCTGGCACGGCGGCGGCGCTGCACGCAGCTGTGTGAGGTCTGGCATTCAGCTGGGCCAGTACCGGCCCCCTTTAATTAGCCACTCCACCGTTTCCCCCCGTCAGGGATCTGCTGCAGCGATCTGTGTTTGCTGTCACTAATGAGTTGACTAATGAGGCAGTTAACGTCCGCCGGAGTAATGGTGAGGCGGCAACACATTCAGAGAGTGAAAGATGGGTGAGTTACGGCCTGCTGGGGCCCCCTTATCAGCCCTGTCCAAATGTCCAACCGCCCCCCTCTCCCCCCTTCCTTGTGCTGCCTGAATCCAGCCCAGTAGCACTCGCACCCCCTCTGACTCCATCGCTGGCTGGTCAGGGTCAGACAGATAAAGAGCTCTGCGGTGGCTCAGGCCTCCGCTTGCTGTGGTCAGGCTGCAGGGTCACCACGGCCGTCTGTCACCAGCTGATAACAAAGCAAATCCAGAGCTGCTGATTCAGCCACGTCCAGACATTAATAATGAGCCTTCATGCCTCAGTGCTCCGGCATAAATCCATCCTACGGCTCAGATTAACAGCAAACTTCGACTGCACTTATTGCCTGACTGTTTGATGTTTACAGGATGCTGGGATTGTTATTTGCATGTTGGCATCACAAATCAAGGATCACACAAACAATGCCACTAAGTTTGGTCACACTTCCTCCTTCCTCTGAAAAGGAAAAGTTTTGACTCCAACAATATATACTATCCATAATTTGTCCATATTGTGACATCAGTCTTTTTTTAAATGAGTGAACTAATAAACTAATAAACTAATATCTGCAAAACTCTAGGCACATCATCACATTAATGGAAAAATCCTGTATATCCATAAGATATATATATATATATATATATATATCCATAAGATATATATATATATATATGTATATATAGATATATATACATATATATCTATATATATATATATCTATATATATATAGATATATATATATATACACATATATATGTATATGTATATACAGCCATAAGGCTTTTTAACAGTGACTGCTGAGTTCTTCTCAAATTGATTGATTGATTCTTTTAAATATATTTAGTCATTTATCATTATTATTATTATTATTATTATTAGTTAGTAGTAGTATTTATTTTATTAGAATTGGTATTATTAGAGTAGAGTAGAGTACCATTTATTAATCCCGAAGGAAAGTAAGGTATCCAGTAGCAAACATATACACAAGGCACTATACACAACATTGCACATATAACAGCCATATAACTTATATATATATAACATATAATTATTGTTGTTAATATACAATCATTGTAAATATTAATAATTTTTTGAGCTACTTGACTAATTTGAATTTCCCCCATTGGGGGATGAATAAAGTATTTTTCTATTCTGTTCTTCTATTCTTCTATCCACAACTCCTATAAGGTAGCCTTTCCACTACGACCGTCAGCTGTATGGTCTGGTAAGGGTAACATAAAACAACAGTCCTCCTGCATGTTCAATCCATTTAGCAGCATTTTGCTGTGTAGTGCTGCAGAAGTGTGCTGCTGGGCATTAATTTCGCAGGAAGCCGAGATAAGAGCGGAACAGGAGGTGATCAGGGTGTCGGTGTGATAAGGCTGGATGCTGCGAGTTATGCGCTCTGTTGTTCAGAAAGCGTAGGAGCTGAAGCCGCTGTTATCAGCTATGTAATGTCCTGCAGGCCACAACAAAAGAGGTCATTTGCATCACAAGAGACGGTTTATACTGTCGACAATAAACGCATGTGAGGTGGGAGGGCTGAGGATGATTTTTCATGGGCGGGAATCAGCAGTGAGATGGAAAAGTTCCACCTGAGAAGATTTCAAATAGATGTCTGTAAATGTTTCTATGACAAGCAGAGCAACGGACCACGAGTCACGCTTTTTTAAATAAAAACACGAGCTTTAATGACTCCCTTTGTGTAACCTTGGGTGAGTTAAACACTTAAACAAATTGAGTACAAAAAGCTTTTGTTTTTGTTTTGTTTAGGCTAATCAGTCTGCTGCTCAGGTAGAGGATGGTAAAGCAACTTTAACTGTTAGGATAAAGAGTCATTTATCCCACTCAAACACATTTAACTATCACCTGAAGGTCACACCATCAGCCTGAGTATGAGAACGCACCTGTGTGGGTACACCACAGGTACGCAGGGCAGTCAAACATTTGACTTGTGGTGGGTTTTCCCCTCATAAAATATGATATATGATATGATATATGTGCCCAAATCAGCAGAATACTTCATGTTTTTAATCATTTATCTTACCAGACATGCCGGAGTCTTTACACAAGGTTATATTCCTTCATTAGCAGCAGAAGCTAAGCTAATTTCCAAAGAGGGGACGTTTAACATGTGTTCTCTTAATTACAAATCTAAGTAGTGCATTATAAAACAAAAAAGTTTAAATAGATATTATCATTTTCCTCTTGACCTTGTCGTCATCAGTCTGATTGCTTTTACATCTCAGGATTAGAAAAGACCTTTCCTGCAGGACCCACGCCGTGTGCGGTAGATGTTCACCGCATTATGTGGAAAAACACTCATGTTATTCAATGTTGTTTGTTCTCTTATAGCCCTCACCTGAGGTTCAACAACCTGGTGCTCATTTCAACACACGGTTACCCTGGCAACTACGACCACGAGGACGTCGGATTTTTGTCTACAAGGTTACTGAATGAAACGACAGCAAATGTGATATTGTTGCATCCAGCATGCCAATAGATACTCAGGTTAAAATCAGTTTCATTAATATAATGTCACAGCAGAGGTCACCTCTGGGAACTTCACACTTATCTAATTTGTGGTAATTTTAGGGGAAATGGAACATCATTCAAATCTCCACAATATGAGTTGGTTAAAAAAGAAATCAAATTTAGTGTGACATAAATAATTAAGGCCCTGTGATGGACTGGGGACCCTGCCTCTCGCCCAATGGCAGCTGTGATAGGCTTCAGCCCCCCCACCACCCTGAATTGGATAAAGTGGGTATAGAAAAAGGATGGATGGATAACTACCAACATCATGAAAGCTAATTTTGGTATGACTTGTTTAGGCCATATTATCTGAATGTGATGACAGATTTTTATTTTCAAACATGTATAAAAAAAGAAAATGTATGTAACTATTTGTACATACAAAAGAAAGAAAAAGAGAAATTTAAAAAAATAAAGAAATCAATCACACAAAGTGCTTATACATAACAAAACACCGCACATTGTTCGATAAAGGAATGGGAAGAACTACAATACTTTTTTAGTTTCCCACCCCTTTTTAACTACTCTTCAGTTTGTAAATATCCTAACTACAATACACCTATATAACTATATGCCATATATACACTTCCTAAATATCTAAATATATATAATCACAAAAATAAACATATACTACACACATATCCTTGTAGATATAAATGTAAATATGAATATATATTATATTTATATGGCGTATGAGTTTAGTCCATTAGGAAAGGAATACTTTTACACTGTTTAAACCTGATTTTTGAGTGACTCGTCGAACATTTAATGGTAAATATCAGCCTAATGGCTCACTGACCAACTTTAGAAGATTTAAAACTTTGCAAAGTAAAACTCCATGGTCAGCGGGAAAGTAAACTTTAAAAAAAAAGTAGCTTAATCTATGTTTCTCTATCTCTGCTTCCTGCAGTTATGCATATAGCAGCGGAGATTTGGCCAGGATCCCCGTCCTTTCTTCTGCCAGTGTACTGACGGGGAAGATGGTCCGCATCAACAGGAACTCAAAGTGCGTTCTGATGTCTGGTGGTCAGAAGGTGCCATACGACCACCTGGTTCTCTGCACAGGCCTGCAGTACCAGGTCAGACATTGAGACGCGTGTCATCCTCTGATCTGTGTTACAGACTGGGCTCTCGAACCCGCACTGCCCAATAGTTCCTTCCCTAATGTGTGTTTTCAGTCGGGTAAAGGAACAAATCCTTTATATCCAAAGATGCTGCAGATATTTAGAATTTAGGAATACTAATATCCACTTTTGGGGTAGAATTTTCTGACAGTAAAAATATATAAGCCTTGTAGAGGTACAATCTATAGTGATGTATTGAATTGCACTTGATTGCACAGATGTCCCTAAGTATTCATATCCAAAGACGTCACACTTCTTGTCCCACTTCCACATTATTTCAGTCGCTGAAATGAACTTCTGTTGACTTTAGCTGTAACTTGAGACTCAAGACTGGGCCGACTGACGCTTCCCACAGCACAATGTTTGCTGTTTTCTTTTTTTTTTTTAAACATATCTTTATTGCTTTTTCAAATTATACACGAAAAGCTTTGTACAGAAGCATGAAAGCGCCTTATATTACTCAGAACATGGTGAACAAGCAAACAAACAACCATACAACAGCAAAAACCCAAACAGTGAAAGAAAAGAACAAAAAAAAAAAACAAAACAGAAAACCTGAAAAAAATCTATTCAAAACAGAGTAATATTAAGTACAGACAAGGAGCAAAACAAAAAGAAACCATACAACGACATTAAAAGCTCAAATTTGTTAATCAATTAAAGGGATAAGCAGATATCCAGGTATTGAGGTGTTACTATGATGTTTAGTTGGTTTCATAACTCAAGTGTGGCTCCCAATGTTTGCTGTTTAACTATCTGATTTATCTGTTCTTTCACAAGTTCGCTTACCTTCATTAAAACAATGAACAGTTGAGAATGTTTGGATAATATTCTATTAAATCTATAATATGAATCAAATGTGATTAGGGATGGGAATTGAGAACCGGTTCTTGTTGAGAACCGGTTCCCAGTGTTTCAATTCCTTGGAATCGTTTGGCGATTTTACAAACGATTCCCTTATCGATTCCAGTGGGCGCGAATGACGTCACAGCGCAACGTTGCGTGGCGAATCCTGCGCAGCCAGAAGCCAACAGTAAACATGGCGCCCAAGCGGTACAGACGCTCGAAAGTTTGGTTACACATCCCTAAAAAAGACGCCAACAGGGCAACTTGCAAAGTGAATATTTCACCAAAGGGAGGAAATACTACCAACATGCAATAACTATGAATGAATGATTAACGTCGGTGAATCTGAACCCAGCGACGTTAGCAACGTTAGCATGTCCTCGGCTAACACTGCAGGTAACTAACTAACAAACACTGCCTATCATGTTAGCAGCATTTGCCTGATTGCAAATGCTGCTGTTAGTAACGGTTAAGGTTAAATGAATGCCTTCTCAGGCATTACATTTAGATGAAATCATGAGAGACAGAGCCTGACTGGCTCAGAGCCAGAGGCTGGTGGTACTACCCCCAGTTCACCTCTACCTCCAGCTTCTCCTTTCACCAGAGCAGGAAGAGTTAAATTACCCAGGCCAGGATAGACCAATGTGGACCTCACCGTTGTTGGGTTTGTGAGGTCATGACTCGTGTTACTTCTAAACTAAACAAAGTTGATGCTAATCGACCGGTTTGTTGTCCTTTTTCTCCAAATGAGAATCGATAAGGGAACCGATAAAGAACCGAACCGTTAAGCAGAATCGAAAATGGAATTGGAATCGTAAAAATCTTATCAATTCCCATCCCTAAATGTGATGCAACTGGTCTGTGTGTCATGTGATGCTGTAGGCGCCCAGTCCCAGTGGTGTGGATGTGAGCCAGCCCATCACAAACAGCCAGCTGCCGCCTCAGTCTACTCGCTGCAGATACCCCGTACCCTCCAACCTCTTCACCATCAACGACCCCCACGACTGCATGGCTGCTCGCCGCTGGCTGTGTGCCAACTTTGTGGAGCTGGAGGGTAAGTGAAAAAACACACACACACACAGAGCACCAAAAATTAATCTGCAGTAGCATGTCATTACTCAGCTAGTCATTGCTGAAGTGCCCCAGTATAATTAGCAGCTAATTAGCTGCAGGAAAATCTTTTATCTCCGTGAATCAGGTTGGCCTCTTCCATCCATTTTCCATTATCATATCACGTTCTGAGAGCCAGGCTTTTCAGGACAGGGAAATGCACAATATCATTAAAAAAAATTATCCGCTCTCTGAAGGAATTGTCCATCAATCTAGAGTGAGGCTTTTATACATACTAACTAGCTGATCTCAGTCATAAAGGAAAACCACTAATAAATGCAAATTGCAACAGCAAACACTCACAGATACCATGTTTATTTCCATATTTCAATGACAACACATCATGCATGTAAATTTTAGCGTTAATAAGAACTTATTTTCTGGGTTTTCCCTGTTTTGAATCGTGAGTCTGTGTACAGATTATGTTGTGCGCTGCACAGATTGAACAGCCTCTTAATGTAAAGTCGTGACGTCATACTATTCATAAATCGAACTGAGCGGATGCTTTCAGTGCAATCTGTTGGTTTCTTTAGCTAGGAAATTGTTTTTGAATGGGCTCTATATGAATTAATTGGATTATTTTATAAATAATTATGATTACAATGAATTGAATTCCAATTGGCTTGAATTGGACTTTATCTTTTAAGTGCCTTGAGATGACATTTGTTGTATTTGGCGCTATATAAATAAAAATGAATTGAATTGAATTCACTGATTCAGCACCATGGACAGAGAACTGCAGCTCCTTTACACTAAAAAAAGAAGAAGCAACAATTCACTATGAAAGTTGATTCCTGAGCTTTGTTTTAAATATCTGAGATGAAAATGACAATTCTTAGACTTTAATTATACTTTTAATCAAAATAGACATCAAACATCTGACTTAGATGACAGAGAGACAGATGTCAGATGCCTGTAAAATTTAAGATAAAGTACACAAGTTTACTTATGAAGCATGAAGTCTGGAAAACTTGTTACAGTTTAACTACTGATTTTATATTGTTCTTATTTCTTTCTTTTTGTTTAAAATTTAAATCATGCTTTTTATTTCTACTGTTTTAATGTCTCTGTAAAACACTTTGAATCGCCTTGTAGTAGAATTGTGCCGTACAGATAAACTTGCCTTGCCTTGCCTTGCCTTAATTATACACACAGGCCCAAAATTTAGACACAACACAGTTGATATTTGAACATCTCATAGCAAACAACACTTTTGCCTTTAACCCACTCAGAACCACGAGGAGAGGCATCTTCAACCAATATGACGAGGCGACTGGATGAAACATCTGTCCTTGTACAGTATTAAGCTGAATGTAGTTTGTCAGAGCACCTAAGTTGTCGGGGGGATCTTTGTTTAAAAAAGACGAACAACCTTCGGTTTTTAGGAGACTGTTACTGAACGATCGTTGTAACGTTTCTACGATGTAAAACTCGAAGTTCCCAATTCACAGCAGAAATGTGGCTCCTGAGTTGGTCCTAATCTTTCTGTTTCCTCGGAGCTCTGGTGACAGTTTGGGTCTTCTTGATAAAGTAGCTACTCCTCCCAGTGATAATTACCTTGAATTGTTTGAATTGATGATATGTAGAATCTGCAGCTGTTAAAGAAAGTGGCTCAACGAGGCGATGACTGCTCCACGGTGGTTAGCACTGTTAGCACTGTTAGCACGCGACACAGGTTCCTGGTTCGAGTCTCAGCTGGAGCCTTTCTGTGTGGACTTGTTAGGTTCTGACCTGTATGCACGGCTTCTCTGTCGTGTGTTGGCGGGTTGGCAGGACACGGACTCAAAAGATGTAAAAAGCAAAACTTGGTTTATTTACAAACTTAAAGGGATAGTTCGCCTCTTTTGACATGAAGCTGTGTAACATCCCATATCAGCAACATCATTTCTGAACATCTTCTTACCCCCTGCTGCGTCCTGTGAGCAGAGTTCCAGCCTCGTTTTGGTGTTGATGAAGGTAGTCCGGCTAGTTGGCTGGGGCTAGAAAACCAGACCTCACAATCGCTTGGCCCTATTTTTGCCTCCCTTCATATCAATGCGTCCAGCCACCTAGCGATAGCCGCGCCTGTTACAGTGTTTGCTGCTCGGAAGCAGGGGACTGCTCGGTCTGCTCTTCGGTCTGCACAGTTCACATTTACATTGATATCAGGGAAATGTGATTAATTAAATTAAAAAATTTTAATCGTTGCCCAGCCCTATATAAAATATATAATAACATTACAGCTAATATCAACGCTAACAATAAGCTACATAGAAGGAAACCACAAGTCAGACTCTGGCAGGGTGACAGTGTAGAGATAGAGTGCAGGCATAGAAGGAAGCACAGGGTAAGTGTTATGTAAAGATGTATGATATACAATCAGTTTAAAGAAGTCATTACCAATTCAATCCAAGCCCAGTGTTTCCATAAAACTGTCCATGTTCATGAGGATTGGATGTAAACCTTTTACTCGACCCATTGTAAGTCTCAGTTTATGCTGCCTTTGTCTTATTAATATTTGAAATAACAGCCCTGTTTGTTCAGGTCTTCCACTTTAAGACCGAATACAATCAGGGAAAGATGAGACGGCCACTTGTTGTACTTTCTGTAAAACATGGAGGCTTCTCTGAAGTGCAGAGAATAAATCAAAGGATTGGTTCTTCCATGGAAAACTCACTCAGATGGTCATTGTTTGATTTTTCATTTATCTTCAAGCATCTGTGGTTCGGGAAACTGAAACCCTCTTGTGGAAAAAAAGGTTTGATCTGTGACTTTGACTGAAAATCAATTTTTGATTCTCTGACAGTCTCAAATATTTTAGGGGTGACATTTTAATGATAATTGTGATCACTGCAGCAAAAGGATGGTTCTCACTGTGCTTGTGTCAGTTTGTTGGCCACACACTTTTATCCAGATTGGTTGGATTTGGATGAAGGTGTTCATGGTCCTCGGTGGATGTTTCCCACGGACTTTTCATTTCGTGCCACCAGCAAATCGATCCTTTTTCTTGTGATGTAGCAGAGCAAAATCCCACTTTTATACTTAAAATCATAACTAGGGCTGGGCGAGTTAACTCGTTATTATCGCGTTAATTAACTCGTTAATTATTTAACTCCGATGAATATTTTATCGCGCATTAACGCATGTTTTATTATTTATTTTATTATTGTAAAGGTCTGCTGCTCACAGGCTTTTATTTTGTAAAGGTCTGCTGCTCACAGGCTTTTATTTTGTAAAGGTCTGCTGCTCACAGGCTTTTATTTTGTAAAAGTCTGCTGCTCACAGGCTTTTATTTTGTAAAAGTCTGCTGCTCACAGGCTTTTATTTTGTAAAAGTCTGTTGCTCACAGGCTTTTATTTTGTAAAAGTCTGTTGCTCACAGGCTTTTATTCTGTAAAAGTCTGCTGCTGTCTGCTGTGGAACAGGAAAAGAAAGTAATCGGCGGATCCACCAAACATGGAGAAGGGTACGGAACTTTTACTCGGCCATTTTCATGTTAAAGTTCTTCCAGACGGCGGAGTCGACAGAACCAAAGTCATCTGTAAACACTGCCAAGTTGAATTGTCTTCTCAGCGTAGTAGTTCCAGTCTAAAATATCACTTAAAGGCAAAACACACAACTGATAGCAGCAAGTCATTCAAGGAAACAGACAGTGGAGCGAGGCTTCTACATAAAAACTACAGAAAGATGCTGATGTTAAAAGTGTGTTTGCACAACAAATGTTATGGCACTTTCATTCATATGGCAGCACATTTAAAATAAAGCTAAATGCTAAAAGCTATACACTACTTTTGGATTCATTTTGGATTCTGCGTACAAATGCGATTAATCGCGATTAATCAGGGAAATCATGTGATTAATTAGATTAAAAATTGTTATCGTTGCCCAGCCCTCATCATTCCACAGACCATATTCAGGTTGGTGAGTGTTAAGAGGTTTTAATTGCTTTACAAGATGAACAAAGGATCTGCTCGTTTCCTTGTTGTTACCTCCTCCCAGAGAAAAGTCAGCTTTAAAGTTAAACTTTTAAATAAATGAGTCATGAATTTAACGTTTGAGCTCAGCTGCTTAGTCACATCAAAATATTTCCATAATTTATTCTGCTTGCTCATCAGACACATGCTTTCCCATCTCAGTTCCCCTTTATGAGGTGTTTTTAATTTCAGTGAGGATGAGTGTTCATGCGTGAGTTTGTTGTGTTCTCTCCTCTAAATCCTTTAAAAACAGCAGAGCCTGTTTGTTTCTGGCAAATCTGGCGGTTTGTAATAATGTCTCTCGATGCCTTTTGCTGTATAAATGCCCCAGACACTATCAGAGACGCTTTAATTTTCCCCTGATTGCATCTTTCCAGATAATGCCATTGTCTATGGAAACAGCATTGATGTCTACACCACCGCAGAGACTCTGCTCCGTCTCGGTATCCATGGGTCCCGTATCCATCTCGTGCTCCCCCCTCCTGGGCCTGGCATCGCCTGCTTCACAGACTCAGCCGTAGACAAAGCTGTGGCAGCAGCCGTGAAGAGCGCCAACGTCCACGTCCACCGCGACTGCGTGCTGGCTCGGATGAACAACGGCGAACAACCCGATCCTCTAACATCGGTGTCGTTCACCACCGACTCGGAGCCCCTTCATCTGCAGTGTGGAGTAGGTCAAACTGATGACAACTTACTTTCTTATTCATTCAGTTATTGTTTGTCACAAAAGAAAATCATTTCCAAACAATGTTGTGTCCATGGCCAATGAGCCTGTCTGAAGTGGAAAAGCTGAATTCACCAGCTTGTGGTTGGTTGGATGTTAATTTTCCTCCTGGAAGCAAACTGTGTTTGTCCAGCACAAAAATGATTCTGGTGTTTTTCCCATTTCCACCATTTCCAGTTTCATTCCTTTTGTGCCAGACGAGATATTTTCGTTATCCGTTTTTACCTTCTGTTTTTGGTTTTTACATATTACTTAAAAACAGTGACAGTCCACATTTACTTTGCCAGAACTTTAATAATCAGTTTCATTTTACTCAAAGAGCGTTTAATCCATTTCCATTCATCTCTGCTTTATCACACTATCACCATCACTGCGGGTTCTTTAACTGGACTTTTACAATCTAAGTTTAAATGTGTCCAACAAGATGTTATATTCCTGTTTTTTTCACAGTTTAGTATATTATATTAATCTCTTAATCCCTCATGTTTTCTGCCTGAACGCCTGGTTTCTCCAGGTCTTATCCTTGTACCGTTTGTGGTTTCATTTTAGTTTACTCTGGATTTTACCACCTGTCAGTTTTGGCTTCATCCCAGTTTATCCCAGTGTAACATCTGTACTTGTCTTGGCTTAAGCCTTGTTTTTCTGAACAAATTCAAGCCAATCATGCTTTATCTTCTCTTGTTACTAAGCATAGAAGAATATGAAGGAAATTAATGTAAAATGTAGCTCAGAAAAGCCACGAGAAAACACACAAATGTTTTTATTGTCTCATTTCAGGTGTTCATCAACCTCTCTGATAAAGGAGTTGATGAAGACACCATTAAGAGCATCAGCAAATCCTTCCTGGTCTTTGATGGCAGACTTATAATAGACGCCTCTTTCCAAACCAGGGACCCTGCCATTTGCGCCGCTGGACCTCTCACCAAATTCGCCCCACGCTACTACACAGACGAATGGTCACATGCAAACTTCAACTCCAAGGAAGTTGGCCAGGAGCTGGCAGCCATGTTTCTGTCCCGTTTCTGTCCGACACAGGAAGCAAGCGACGAGCCTGTTGGAATGGATCGCCTCGTACCGCTGTACAAACAGCCCAAGGTTCAAGGTCTGAATGCAAACTATGGTTTGGTTCCGATTCCGTGGTGGTAGAAATGTCCTAAACAACAAATTCCCTCACTTTCATACGAGCAGGAATGCAAACATCGCCAGGACTGCACCCTCCGTGTCCCTTTTCCCCGTCCATCCTTGCTTTTCCTCTGATAATTTGAATTGCTCAGATATTTTTTTTCCATTGTGTTTTTATGAAACATTCCGCCATCTCTCACTCACCCGCCCACACCCGATGTTATTATTGCACACACTCAAACCGTAGCAGAGTGCAACAATGCCAAATCGTGCTTGGGAGCAACCAAGGCCACTCCGCGGGTTACGTAAACACAATAGCCACTCTGCTTCGGCCTTCTCACAGAAATGAAACGCACGTGAACTTTTCAGAGGGATTTTGGTGCTCAGATGCCACATCGCTGCCTGTTGTCTGAGTTCATTGCCTCAGCTCTGTTAGCATGTGTGGGTGGATGCTGACAGTGAAATGCGTGTTACGTTGTTTCTGCTGTCGGCTGTATGATGCCAGCACTTGTTTCAGGATATCTTGTTTGAATATCCTCCACTCACAGAAGCGTCATCCCTTCACGATTGATTGTTTGTCCGGGTGTTTTATTTTGGATGAAAAACAGTGAAAAAAAACCCAAACTATTTAGTTTAAAATGGTAAAAAGCAGAATAAAGTAGCAAACTCAAACACGCATTTGCTTTTATTTTATGCCAACATGACTGAGTTATATTAAGCATGTAACACTGTAACTGTGTCCTCAGGAGGGAAGCTTCCTGGAGGATATAACTACCTGCATGTAACCAAGCCAGCTCCTACCAAACTGGAGGGTCGCTCTGTTCAACCTGTAAGTTTTCACATATTACCTGTTTGAAAGGGCTCTTGTGGCTCCTACCGTCATGTGATTGGCACATTTTGTTTGTGAGTTAATGTGTTCATTGACAAGATACAAGTTTCGGTGCAATCTGTTGGTTTCCTTAGCTAGGAAATTGTTTTTGAATTGGCTCTATATGAATGAATTGGATTATTTTGAAAATAATTATGATTACAATGAATTGAATTCCAATTGGCTTGAATTGGACTTTATTATTTAAGTGCCTTGAGATGACGTTTGTTGTATTTGGCGCTATATAATTATTAAAAATAATATTGATTGATTGATTTTTATTTATTTGTTTATTTTGCCATTTAGTCATTTATTATTATTTAGTTAGTAGTAGTATTATTATTGTTGTTTTATTGTTGTTAATCATTGTAAATATTTAAAAAAAATGTTGAACAAATTTGAATTTCCCCCATTGGGGGATAAATAAAGTATTTTTCTATTCTATTCTATAAATAAAACGGAAATTGAATAAACTAGGAAGCCTAATTTCATGAAACTTATTAGAGAGTTGAGATACTTTGCCTCTGGCTCTTTGGGTGCTCTTGTTTTATAGCTCATTTCCAATATCAGTTCTACTTTGACACAAAGTCTGAATCAGAATACTCTGCTGACTGTCGATGTTCTGCTAAATCAAATGTCCCAAATTAAGATGAGCTTTAAGTGGTGTGTTCATAACACTGTTACACATACACCTGCTGCATGTTTGTGTGAAGCTACAGGATGGAGGGATCGTGACAGGACGCATAGAGACAGGAAACTACTTCTGTTTGCATCTGGACCGCAACGAGCTGGTGGAGACTCTCACCTGCTTGTCCCTGAAGCCCATCCCGGTCTCCAATTACCTGTGTCTGCATGGGAAACACCAGCAGCTGCTCGGCCAGCTGTTGAACCGCTACCACCAGGGCCTGATCCGGGACCTGTACAGGTGAGGCCTTTCACACGTATCTCTACATGTTTGGGTACATTCCACTTACCCCGCCTGTTGCTGTTATGATCCGTGGTAGAGGAGATTATGGTGGACAATAATACAGACAGGGCAGGGGTGAGTCTTTATTGAAGAACAGGAAATCTAAAAACTAACAAAAATGCAGCATAACAGGGAAACCATGGAGTAGAGACGACAAATAAACTGGCATTTACACTCAGGCTACCTTTACACGGAAACGATCTGAAACCAAAACGCAAAAGTGGCGTTTCGTTTTCACTTTTAAATCTGCATTTAGACGAGCGTTTTAGGGTGAAAATCTGCGTGCATACGGAAACGCAAAAGTGTGTGACGTTTCATATTTATCGATGCAGTAAACACGTGTTTAGTTTCAGTTCCAATCAGGGCCGGGGTGGGCCATTTTCTCTGTCTGGGAATTTAATTCAAATTCAGGCCACTCTGATATGGAGGAGGAATTTGAGTCCATGAAAAAAGATAAAACAAACAAAAAACATTCGTGTTCAGTCCGAAATGGATAGAAATCAACAAGAAAACAGATTCTTCCTTTCACATCAAAGCGTCGTGCCCGCGCGGTGTCTGGATAAGTGCTCATTGCAACTTGAAAATAGAACAGTCTATTCCCTGCACGGGCGTGAGCAGGCTCAGCTCACATTATAATAAATGGGAGGGGAAGGCTTGAACATGAAACATGATGCTGATTCCCGCGGATAGAACGTGCGTGCAGACTCTCCAGTAATTAAAAAAGGCAACTAAACACCCCAACGTGCTCGCGCTGCCCCTGCCCTGCCATACTGCCCCTGTCCCTGCGCACGCGAACCATGTACAATATTTGCATACAGCCCTTCTAAATAATTATATTTATTTTAATTGCATGTTTGAGATGCATTTAATAACAAATATCAAACAACAAATGTGATCGCCCCTATTTAATATTGCGTTAGTAACCACATGTGCGCCTGTGGGAATGCAGGCTACAGTTGATGAGGAGATAAAGCGTGATAAAGCGTTAAGCAATTGTTCATCAGAACTGGAATGTAAAGAAAGTGTTCGGTTCTTCTTTGAATATAGGAATACACTTCTAAATCATATAAATTGTGAGATTTTACATATTTAACAACAAAAGCTGTCAGATGACAGTTGAGTTGACATTGCAAACGTTCGCCACGTTATAGCCTATTTGATCAAATTCACAACCAGGCCTATTATCCATATCTCTCAGTAACCTACCAGCTTGTCTTGAGAAGATATCTGTCAATTTGGCACATTTGGCTGCCACATCCTGTCTTTTTTTGAGCTTATTCCTCTCTGTTCCACCTGGCCTCTTTCTACCCTCCATCACTGACGCGCTCTGTTTTGCGCCATTGTTATTTAAAAGACGAGCCATGGGCCAAACCATCTGAAACATTTGGGAGGAGAGAATTCCCTTACATGGTAGAACCTATTTAATCTGCTGTGATGCAGCAGGCGGCTGTGCTGCAATGGTGAATTTATGCAGACTACAGTTGAATTGATATTAATACAAGAATAAGATAAGTGACAAAAATTAGTTACAACTATTTTCCCCATGGGCCAAGCAGCCTAGGTCGATGGTTTGGGCCGGGATAGGTCCCGGATAATACCATTGCCAAACCGGCATTGGTTCCAATCAACTGAGACACAGAGGATCACATCAGTTCTGTTAGAATTTGGTTATTCAGTTCCAAACAACAAACCAAATGATTTTTACATCAAGATTTGCTTCCGAAACAGAGACTGGCAGCTTGATATTTTCAGTATTCATATTTCTCAATTAAATTCATTCATCTGTAGACAAATGGCACATTCATTATATTAATAAGTACAAATCTTTCAATATGGCACGGCAACATATTCACTGCTGTTTAAGGCTACCTTCCCACGGTTTTCTGGCGCTTTATTATGCTTGTCACGTCATTTCTATGTGACGAGAAGCGCAGTTTTGCGTTTTTCATCCTTTACACGGTGGCGCGACAGTGGAGCGTTTTCAAGAATTACACTCTGGAGGGCGGTTTCACTTTTTTGCGTTTTCATGCCCCCAAAACGCCATTACCATCTAAACGATATAGTGCATCCGCAAAAAGGTTTTGCGTTTTTAACCCGTTTTCGTTTCCGTGTAAAGTGCCCCTCAGAGAATCAGAGAGCTGGATATACTGGAAGGGTTGATGAGTGATTAACGGTGAACAGGTGCACATGGAGACCAAGATAACCGAGAACATCGAGGAAACTAAACTAAACCAAAGACTGAAAACAGCCAGAAACTAAACAGAACACACAAGGGATACAAACTCGAGTGAAACAAGAACACAAACAGAATTAAACACATGAGGAGACTAAACCAAACAGAATACTTTTAACAGAATCTAACAAAAAGGAGAACAATGCTCAATCAAAATACCAGAACCCAAACAGGACCTGAACCAAGACTAAACAAACACCAGGAATAACTAAACCCGACTTTAATAACGGGGGTCTTAAAATGGACCAAGGGAAAATCTTACTTAGGATTTCTCCTTCTTATGTTGACTAAATGAGCGCCGTGGTAACATGATGTCAACCCAGCATCTACCACCGTATTTTAAAATCACAGTTTCTATTATCTGCAAGTGTTCTCAGGGTCTGCGTCAGAGGTGTGACCAGAATGGCATGTGTGGGGGGGCAGTTAGCTCATCTGGGGGGGCAGAAAACAACCTGAAAAAAGGTGGAAAACCACGACTACAACTTCCAGCATAATAATAATAATAATAATAATAGTAATAATAGTAATAATAATAATAATAGTAATAATTCAATTCGGTAATGAAAATATGGTCACACTAGCATAAATCGCGACCGTCAATTTAAATTTTTAATTTTAATTAACATGCTCCACATTCTCCATTGAGGGTTTAAATTCAAGTAGATACTTGGGGCAAGACATCCAGCCAACTCCAGCTTTTTATTACCTTCATTAAGTCTACACCTCGTCCTTCTGGTTGTTCTGCGTTTGGGTCTCAGTGAAGCTTAAACCTTCACATCTGCATGTTGGATTCTCCCATAAAGGCTTTTGAAATGTGCGCATATAAGTACAAATAACGGCCCCATGAGAAAAAGAAACCCTTCTTCCTAACATAACAGTGTAGGAAGAGACACTTTTATAATAATTACTTCATTAGGATCATCGATGCAGTTCAGTTCAGAGTATTATTGTCCCTCCAGGGGAAATTTAATTTGCAGAGGACAGCACAACCAAACTTGATTTGAACGATCCTAAACGAAGTAAGAGTATAAATATCAGAGAGTATAATAAGGTTTTATTTTATTTATCTTTGATTTAGACATTTATTATTATTATTATTATTATTATTATTATTTAGTAGTAGTATTTTTATTAGAATTGGTATTATTATTGTTGTTGTTAATATACAATCATTGTAAATATTAATAATTTTTTGAGCTACTTGACTAATTTGAATTTCCCCCATTGGGGGATGAATAAAGTATTTTTGTATTCTATTCTATTCTGTTCTATTCTGCTCTATTCTATTCTATTCTATTCTATTCTATTCTATTCTATTCTATTCTATTCTGTTCTGTTCTATTCTGTTCTATTCTATTCTGTTCTATTATATTCTATTCTGTTCTGTTCTATTCTATTATGTTCTATTCTGTTCTGTTCTATTCTATTCTATTCTATTCCGTTCTATTCTGTTCTGTTGTATTCTATTCTATTCTCTTATCTTATCTTCTATTCTGTTCTATTCTGTTCTATTCTATTCTATTCTATTCTATGCTATTCTATTCTGTTCTATTCTGTTCTGTTCTGTTCTGTTCTGTTCTGTTCTGTTCTATTCTATTCTGTTCTATTCTATTCTATTCTGTTCTGTTCTATTCTATTCTGTTCTATTCTGTTCTGTTCTATTCTATTCTATTCGGTTCTGTTCTATTCTGTTCTATTCTATTCTGTTCTGTTCATTCTATTCTGTTCTGTTCTATTCTATTCTATTCTGTTCTGTTCTGTTCTATTCTATTCTATTCGGTTCTGTTCTATTCTGTTCTATTCTATTCTGTTCTGTTCTGTTCTGTTCTATTCTATTCTATTCTATTCTGTTCTGTTCTGTTCTATTCTATTCTATTCTATTCTGTTCTGTTCTATTCTATTCTCTTATCTTCTATTCTGTTCTGTTCTATTCTGCTCTATTCTATTCTGATCTATTCTATTTTATTCTATTCTATTCTATTATGTTCTGTTCTGTTTTATTCTATTCTCTTGTATTCTATTCTATTCTATTCTATTCTCTTATATTCTATTCTGTTCTGTTCTATTCTATTCTATTCTATTCTATTCCGTTCTATTCTGTTCTGTTGTATTCTATTCTATTCTCTTATCTTATCTTCTATTCTGTTCTATTCTGTTCTATTCTATTCTATTCTATTCCGTTCTATTCTGTTCTGTTGTATTCTATTCTATTCTATTCTATTCTCTTATCTTATCTTCTATTCTGTTCTATTCTATTCTATGCTATTCTATTCTGTTCTATTCTGTTCTGTTCTATTCTATTCTGTTCTGTTCTATTCTATTCTGTTCTGTTCTATTCTGTTCTATTCTATTCGGTTCTGTTCTATTCTGTTCTGTTCTATTCTATTCTATTCTGTTCTGTTCTGTTCTGTTCTATTCTATTCTATTCTATTCTGTTCTGTTCTATTCTATTCTATTATGTTCTGTTCTGTTCTATTCTATTCTATTTTATTCTATTATACTCTGTTCTATTCTATTCTGTTCTATTCTGTTCTATTCTGTTCTGTTCTGTTCTGTTCTATTCTATTCTGTTCTGTTCTATTCTGTTCTGTTCTATTCTGCTCTATTCTATTCTGTTCTATTCTATTTTATTCTATTCTATTCTATTATGTTCTGTTTTATTCTATTCTATTCTATTCTATTCTATTCTATTCTATTCTCTTATCTTCTATTCTATTCTCTTATCTTCTATTCTGTTCTGTTCTATTCTGTTCTATTCAGTTCTGTTCTATTCTATTCTATTCTATTCTATTCTGTTCTATTCTGTTCTGTTCTAGGGTTAGGGTTAGGGTTAGGGTTAGTTCTGTTCTATTCTATTCTGTTCTGTTCTATTCTGTTCTATTCTATTCTATTATGTTCTGTTCTGTTCTGTTCTATTCTCTTATCTTCTATTCTGTTCTGTTCTATTCTGCTCTATTCTATTCTATTCTATTTTATTCTATTCTATTCTATTATGTTCTGTTCTGTTTGATTCTATTCTCTTGTATTCTATTCTATTCTATTCTCTTATATTCTATTCTGTTCTGTTCTATTCTCTTATCTTATCTTCTATTCTGTTCTATTCTGTTCTATTCTATTCTATTCCGTTCTATTCTGTTCTGTTCTATTCTATTATGTTCTATTCTTTTCTATTCTATTCTGTTCTATTCTATTCTGTTCTGTTCTGTTCTATTCTGTTCTATTCTGTTCTGTTCTGTTCTGTTCTATTCTGTTCTGTTCTGTTCTGTTCTGTTCTGTCTATTCTGTCTATTCTATTCTATTCTATTCTGTTCTGTTCTTTTCTGTTCTATTCGGTTCTGTTCTATTCTGTTCTATTCTATTCTGTTCTATTCTATTATATTCTGTTCTATTCTATTCTATTCTGTTCTGTTCTGTTCTGTTCTATTCTATTCTGTTCTATTCTATTATATTCTGTTCTATTCTATTCTATTCTATTCTGTTCTGTTCTGTTCTGTTCTATTCTCTTGTATTCTATTCTATTCTATTCTATTCTCTTATATTCTATTCTGTTCTGTTCTATTCTATTCTATTCTATTCTATTCCGTTCTATTCTGTTCTGTTGTATTCTATTCTATTCTCTTATCTTATCTTCTATTCTGTTCTATTCTGTTCTATTCTATTCTATTCTATTCCGTTCTATTCTGTTCTGTTGTATTCTATTCTATTCTATTCTATTCTCTTATCTTATCTTCTATTCTGTTCTATTCTATTCTATGCTATTCTATTCTGTTCTATTCTGTTCTGTTCTATTCTATTCTGTTCTGTTCTATTCTATTCTGTTCTGTTCTATTCTGTTCTATTCTATTCGGTTCTGTTCTATTCTGTTCTGTTCTATTCTATTCTATTCTGTTCTGTTCTGTTCTGTTCTGTTCTATTCTATTCTCTTCTATTCTGTTCTGTTCTATTCTATTCTATTATGTTCTGTTCTGTTCTATTCTATTCTATTCTATTTTATTCTATTATACTCTGTTCTATTCTATTCTGTTCTATTCTGTTCTATTCTGTTCTGTTCTGTTCTATTCTATTCTGTTCTGTTCTATTCTGTTCTGTTCTGTTCTATTCTGCTCTATTCTATTCTGTTCTATTCTATTTTATTCTATTCTATTCTATTATGTTCTGTTTTATTCTATTCTATTCTATTCTATTCTATTCTATTCTCTTATCTTCTATTCTCTTATCTTCTATTCTGTTCTGTTCTATTCTGTTCTATTCAGTTCTGTTCTATTCTATTCTATTCTATTCTATTCTGTTCTATTCTGTTCTGTTCTAGGGTTAGGGTTAGGGTTAGGGTTAGTTCTGTTCTATTCTATTCTGTTCTGTTCTATTCTGTTCTATTCTATTCTATTATGTTCTGTTCTGTTCTGTTCTATTCTCTTATCTTCTATTCTGTTCTGTTCTATTCTGCTCTATTCTATTCTATTCTGTTCTATTCTATTTTATTCTATTCTATTCTATTATGTTCTGTTCTGTTTGATTCTATTCTCTTGTATTCTATTCTATTCTATTCTCTTATATTCTATTCTGTTCTGTTCTATTCTCTTATCTTATCTTCTATTCTGTTCTATTCTGTTCTATTCTGTTCTATTCTGTTCTGTTCTATTCTATTATGTTCTATTCTTTTCTATTCTATTCTGTTCTATTCTATTCTGTTCTATTCTGTTCTGTTCTGTTCTATTCTGTTCTGTTCTGTTCTGTTCTGTTCTGTTCTGTTCTGTCTATTCTGTCTATTCTATTCTATTCTATTCTGTTCTGTTCTTTTCTGTTCTATTCGGTTCTGTTCTATTCTGTTCTATTCTATTCTGTTCTATTCTATTATATTCTGTTCTATTCTATTCTGTTCTGTTCTGTTCTGTTCTATTCTATTCTGTTCTATTCTATTATATTCTGTTCTATTCTATTCTATTCTGTTCTGTTCTGTTCTGTTCTGTTCTATTCGGTTCTGTTCTATTCTGTTCTATTCTATTCTGTTCTATTCTATTATATTCTGTTCTATTCTATTCTATTCTATTCTCTTATCTTCTATTCTGTTCTATTCTATTTTATTCTATTCTATTCTATTCTATTCTCTTATATTCTATTCTGTTCTATTCTATTTTATTCTATTCTATTCTATTATGTTCTGTTTTATTCTATTCTGTTCTATTCTATTCTATTCTATTCTCTTATCTTCTATTCTGTTCTGTTCTATTCTATTCTATTTTATTCTATTCTATTCTGTTCTGTTCTGTTCTGTTCTGTTCTGTTCTGTTCTGTTCTATTCTATTCTATTCTTTGGGATAAGACACTATTTACCCTGACTGCCTATTAACTCATTGGCTGCCAGCCATTTTCAGTAATTTTGCCAGTATATTCTCTGTTTAGTGTTTACAAGCCTAAGATTTAGTGACGAACTCCGCTAGATTGTCCCCCAGCCCGCTCCGTTAAAAAACGCAATTGACGTCTATAGACGTCTTTGGCGGTGAACGTTTTTTTTTAAATTGATGTCTATAGACGTCAATGGCACCGAAAGAGTTAAAAAGTCTGTGAGATATTTCACCTTTCCAAGATGAAGACTAAAAAAGGACGCTAATTTATGGTGTAAAATGAGGGGCTGAATTGTATTGTAGGGCTGGGCGAGTTAACTCGTTATTATCGCGTTAACTCATTAATCATTTAACGCCGATAAATATTTTATCGCGCATTAACGCATGTTTTATTATCGATTTTATTTTGTAAAAGTCTGTTGCTCACAGGCTTTTATTTTGTAAAAGTCTGTTGCTCACAGGCTTTTATTTTGTAAAAGTCTGCTGCTGTCTGCTGTGGAACAGGAAAAGAAAGTAATCGGCAGATCCACCAAACATGGAGAAGGGTACGGAACTTTTACTCGGCCATTTTCATGTTAAAGTTCTTCCAGACGGCGGAGTCGACAGAACCAAAGTCATCTGTAAACACTGCCAAGTTGAATTGTCTTCTCAGCGTAGTAGTTCCAGTCTAAAATATCACTTAAAGGCAAAACACACAACTGATAGCAGCAAGTCATTCAAGGAAACAGACAGTGGAGCGAGGCTTCTACATAAAAACTACAGAAAGATGCTGATGTTAAAAGTGTGTTTGCACAACAAATGTTATGGCACTTTCATTCATATGGCAGCACATTTAAAATAAAGCTAAATGCTAAAAGCTATACGCTACTTTTGGATTCATTTTTGGATTCTGCGTACAAATGTGATTAATCGTGATTAATCAGGGAAATCATGTGATTAATTAGATTAATTCATTAATTAATCAGTTTTAATCGTTGCCCAGCTCTAATTAAAAGCTGAGGAAAAGTCTGTAAATAAAAGTCTAACATGGATTTTCTTACCCTCAAGATGCTTGTAAAGAAATTTAAATGGAGTGGTGGTAGCATCCTCCACTCCTCCAGTTGGCCGATAAGCAAACCAAAAAAAAGTACTTTCAGAAATGAAATGGTGTAGTGTAGAAGTAAGACAGACTACAGAGCAAAGTTTTTCTATCCAAGTTTGGCCGTAAAAGGAGATTCTAACCCGAACCCATTTCAGATATGAGAGGTGAAGGATCTCAGAGGGGAATCGTGTGTCTGCTCACTGACGACTTCACATTTCAAAATAATCCAGGAGCAGGAGGGAGTTTACGGGTGTAACTTTTATAGCGTTTGTGTTTGTTAAGCAGCTGGTGACCCGTTTCAAATGTGTGACCCCCCCAGACATGGACAGCTATTGTTTCCGCCTCCTAATCTGTTTACGTCCTTCAGGCCAGAGCAGCACGAGACAAAGCTGAAGGAGGCTGACGGAGCATCGGGAGCCGTTACAGTCACTGATTGACTATCTGACGTCTGAGGGTCATTCAGCCAAAACCTTTAGCTCTGCCTCCACGTGTGTGTGTGTGTGTGTGTGTGTGTGTGCGCTACTGTTTGCATCCTTTAAAGGTTCACTTACACCCATCTCTGTAAAGAGTCAGTTCACACAAATTAGGGACCGAGCAGTGAAACTGCAGGTCGCTCATTGGCTCTGTAGCGCCCCCTACGATGCTTAAAAATGGTCCCCGCATAGGGTTAGTTTCACGTGGGATGATGAAATCCGGTACACTCCTTCATCATGCCCAGACGCACAAAAAAGTCTCATGCCGCCAAAGTCCCACGTCCACAGGACGGCGGCCATTTTGGATGGAAAGTGCGTTTTTTCGTGCCATTTTTGACCCATTCCACACCTTGCATATGATCGAACTCATCCTACAGATTTAATGCTACAGACTTCAAACTTGGCCAGGTTACTCTTAAGACATGGGGGGAAAAATTCATGGCCAACTTTTTCAAAACTTAAAGGGCGTAGCCGTGGCGACTTCTCAAAGTTCGATGACTCGCCATCACTCACCACAAAAAATGAAGTCGCTTATAACTCCCACATACATTATCCAATCTGTCCCAAACTTAGTACGGTGAATGCTGGACCCAGCCTGAACGCGCACATATAACATAGTGACATCCACCTATAGCGCCACCTGCTGGTGGTTGGAAACGTCTTTTTTTTCCCCCACGCCTTGCATATGATCGAACTCGTCCTACAGATTTAATGCTACAACCTTCAAACTTGGCCAGGTTACTCTTAAGACATGGGGAAAAAAAACTCATGGAGAAACGTTTCCAAACGCTGAATGGTGTGGGCGTGGCCAGGCGGTGAAAATCATGTGATGGCGTTTGTGGTTTGAAAGCCTTATCATCAACGCAACGTCATGAAAGTTGGCACACACGTCCACCCTGACGACCTCGTACGTATGTAAAGGGTATCGTGTGTGGGCGGAGCAAAATGGCTCAGTGGCGCCCCCTAGAAATTTTCAAAAAACCCTCCAAGTGTCTGATCAGTGTGGCATCCTTATGAATGTGTCTCTCTGCAGTTTCTTCAGACAGAGCTGGTGTTCGGCCATTTTCCTCGACAGGTTCTCCGACCTCGAACAGGAGCTTCGTCAGATCTCCTCCATCAAGCTGAAGGTTTGTGCTTCCTGTTATTTTTACTCTTTATCGACCAAAAGTTTTCTGTTTTCATCAGGTTATCTGTTTCATTGTTCACTTACTTTTCTCCATCTGTGCCGACCTGAGCTCGGCTTTCTTTCTCTGTCACTAAAGTGCGTTTCTAAGGTTTTACATATCAGCTCATGGCTCGTATCTATCACCAGGTAATTATTTATGGAACAAAAACTGAAGCAAAACACAGAAGCAGTGTGTGAGAAACTAAGTGAACCCCTGATCCAGCAGCTGGTAGCAGCAGTGAGTGAGAAACTAAGTGAACCCCTGATCCAGCAGCTGGTAGCGGCAGTGAGTGAGAAACTAAGTGAACCCCTGATCCAGCAGCTGGTAGCGGCAGTGAGTGAGAAACTAAGTGAACCCCTGATCCAGCAGTTGGTAGCGGCAGTGAGTGAGAAACTAAGTGAACCCCTGATCCAGCAGCTGGTAGCGGCAGTGAGTGAGAAACTAAGTGAACCCCTGATCCAGCAGCTGGTAGCAGCAGTGAGAGAGAAACTAAGTGAACCCCTGATCCAGCAGCTGGTAGCAGCAGTGAGTGAGAAACTAAGTGAACCCCTGATCCAGCAGTTGGTAGCGGCAGTGAGTGAGAAACTAAGTGAACCCCTGATCCAGCAGTTGGTAGCGGCAGTGAGTGAGAAACTAAGTGAACCCCTGATCCAGCAGCTGGTAGCAGCAGTGAGTGAGAAACTAAGTGAACCCCTGATCCAGCAGCTGGTAGCAGCAGTGAGTGAGAAACTAAGTGAACCCCTGATCCAGCAGCTGGTAGCGGCAGTGAGTGAGAAACTAAGTGAACCCCTGATCCAGCAGTTGGTAGCAGCAGTGAGAGAGAAACTAAGTGAACCCCTGTGTGTCTGCAGGGTTCGGGGCAGCAGATGACAGAGGAGGAGGATCCAAACATCCCGCTTCCAGATGGTTCCAATGATGCAGAGATCAGAGCGGCTCTGAGGAACAGCTCTGTGAAATATCTGAGCTACAACCGAAACCTGCTGCCCATGTTTGCCCGCCCAGGACAGCTGTAACATCCCAACGGTACATGAGATGTAATGTTGGATAAATGTTTGCTTTAGTTACTGATGTTCTGTAATTTTTGTTCTTCTAAAAAAACAAACCTATACGTGACTCACGCAGCTCCATGAACCTCTGTGAGAATGTGAGTTTATCATCATGAGTTCTCAGCGGACAGATGAAGTAACACAGTCTGACTGCGTTTTAACCAAATGAAACCAGAACTTTTCATCCAATGGGACTTTTCCAGCTAAAATCCGGATGTTGCTCACACTGGCAGTAAGGTCCTCAATCATAAACAGCTGATAAAACAGCTGGACAAACTCATAGGTAGCTCAACTCTCTGAGCGGGCATCCATGTTTGGAGGCAGAGAGTTTGGCTGTGTTCGAAACCGCATACTTCTCCTACTACTCCTACTAACTTTCTGAGTTAGTATGCGAGTTTGAGTAAGCGAGAAGTTCCCGGATGCATACTAGATTCTCTGAAATGTTGGGTATGCATCATGAGGTTACTGCTCATACTCAAACTACCCAAGATGCAACGTAACGTGATGTCGCTGATCCTCATTTCCTGTCAAAACGGCAGTTTCAAGCTAGCTACAACGAGGGTAGGTTCACTTCCTGTTTTCAAAACAAAAGCACCAATTGTATGGTAATGGCTTTCCCTATGATAAAAGGCAACGGGTATTTTATTTTGTGAAAATAACAGGAAGTGCGTTGCTCACTGCAGTATGTAGTATGCAGTATGTAGTATGTAGTATGTAGTATGTAGTATGTAGTATGCAGTATGCAGTATGTAGTATGCAGTATGTAGTATGCAGTATACAGTATGTAGTATGCAGTATGTAGTATGCAGTATGTAGTATGCAGTATGTAGTATGTAGTATGCAGTATGCAGTATGTAGTATGCAGTATGTAGTATGCAGTATACAGTATGTAGTATGCAGTATGTAGTATGCAGTATGCGTATGTAGTATGTAGTATGCAGTATGCAGTATGTAGTATGAAGTATGCAGTATGTAGTATGTAGTATGCAGTATGTAGTATGCAGTATACAGTATGTAGTATGCAGTATGTAGTATGCAGTATGCAGTATGCAGTATGTAGTATGAAGTATGCAGTATGTAGTATGTAGTATGCAGTATGTAGTATGCAGTATACAGTATGTAGTATGCAGTATGTAGTATGCAGTATGTAGTATGTAGTATGTAGTATGTAGTATGTAGTATGCAGTATGCAGTATGTAGTATGCAGTATGTAGTATGTAGTATGCAGTATGCAGTATGTAGTATGAAGTATGCAGTATGTAGTATGTAGTATGCAGTATGTAGTATGCAGTATACAGTATGTAGTATGTAGTATGCAGTATGCAGTATGTAGTATGCAGTATGTAGTATGCAGTATACAGTATGTAGTATGCAGTATGTAGTATGCAGTATGCAGTATGTAGTATGCAGTATGCAGTATGTAGTATGCAGTATATAGTATGTAGTATGCAGTATGCAGTATGTAGTATGTAGTATGTAGTATGCAGTATGCAGTATGTAGTATGCAGTATGTAGTATGCAGTATGCAGTATGCAGTATGCAGTATGTAGTATGCGGTTTCGAACACATGTGGACCGGTTCAGCTCCTCTTTGCCTGCATCCACAGAACTTTGTTGGTTTAAATCCTTATATTCTTTACTTATTTAAAACACAGACTTTTTACAACACGAAACCCAAAGTTTGGCTTGCATAGAAGTTTCGAACTAAATGCTTACGCTGGCTTTATGTACCAGCTGGCCTGACTGCTGTTTGTCAGGCGGTCACATGAATTCTAACCTGGCATTTCAAATGAAAAAGAGAAGAAGAAAATCATCTGTTATTGATCCAGGAGCCATCAGAAAATGATCCAGCTCCTGAATGAAAAGCATCGGGCTGCTTTTACTGATCATTAACTCTTACAAACCCGGATGAACAGGCGGTATAACATAAGCAATATGGGCTTTTATTACTCCAGGGTGAAAATAAAAATCTGTGTTTTCAACAAGTTTGAAGATTTTGGTTGTACGGTAACCCAGAAGGGACACACTTCTGTGTCTTTGCAGCTGCTGCCTGACATCCCGTTGGCTTTCATAGGTTCACAGTGTCATACGCACCGGATCTTTAAGTTAATTTATGGAACATTGAAGTACTTCATATGTGATCTTTCTTCCTCTACACGCAACCCACGCACGACAATGTGCCCCATAAACGACAAAGAAGTGACTTCATTCTTAAGTTTGCTGTAAATTTTCTGAAGAATTTCAAACATCCAATGAAAGCAAATAAGCATCCAAATAAGGTTTGCTTTAAAATATCAAATAATTTGGCTGACGTATAAATTTAAAAACGTGTTTGTTGCATTTACAGGAACTTCCAAAATGTTTAAATCATCTTAGTTAATCTGAAAAGTCCCGCAGGTGTGACACAACCCCCCGAATTTATTTAACTGACATTTAAATGCACCGACCCAGAACTCTGCAAGCAACTGTTTCCCTGCCTGGTGGAGTGTGTATCTTATTACAAACATCAAAACAAAGCAGTGAAATGCCTCCTTCAGTCCAAATAAATGCCAAAAAAAGTAGAGCTCTGTTTTTATTTGCACCGCAGCATCATCTCCGGCACAATGAAGCAAATGGAAGTGAGTCTGGGCTCTGCTCCGGGTGACTCTGCGGCAGTGTGACCAATCACAGCCCCAACAGGGCCGCAGATTAAAGTTGATGTGTGGCTTTTCAGAGGCGGGGAGGGGGGAGAAACGGGAGGCGGAGGGTGTCACTCTACAGCTGTATGCTAATGAAGCTGAGCTGAAGCCTGTCGAAAACACGCACACACACACACACACAGAAGGCAGCATATGTCCACACTCATCCAACAGCTCGGAGGCTGAAAAAACAGGTGCGCTGCTGGTGTCTAGATATGAAATCACATTATTGAGCACAGAATCACATTTTCTTGTTTCAGGGAAATCCAGAATGCTGGAAAACTGAGCGTTTAAGTGCAAACTTTATGAAACTGCGCGCAGCTGCCATGTTGTTGCGCAATAAATACCCGGTTTGTGGTAATTACTGATAGTTTTACAGTGTTGAATGCAGGGTGGCTTTCTTTTGTGTGTTTCAGTGACACACATGTTGTATCGCAGCCCAGTTGGAGTTGAGCCATTATTCTCTGGTTGCTTTTCGACGTAATTATCTTGAATCGAATACTATAATCTCTACAAGTTGTTGTTTTTTTATTTCAAAAAGCTTCTCCATTGGACAAACAAATCTCAGACAACTGATGAATTCTGAGGCATAAAAGTTGCTTTTCTCACAAAATCATGCTTTTAATACAAAGCAACTTGTGGTTCTTTTAGACTGATTTCATTTTTAAAAGGATTTTCTTAATATTTTCCACGTTATTTGACATATATTTGACAGTTACAGATGCCTCTTAACATCAGTTTGGACACACCTGCCCCTTGTGATGTCCTCAGCTCAGTTATTCTGCTCTGAATAATTGAAACGTGTTGCTTTGCAAACCTCTTTCACGCCCCCCAGTACTGATTTATCTGGGCTCGAGCCGCTGATGGACGTGACACCCCATCATCACCCATCGCTCACTGTAGGGACGGACTCATATCTGACTGACCGGGTCAGATCCGACCTGTAAGAAATGGGTTTGATGTGTTTTAACTGCCAGATAATCTCGGTTTGCCCCATTTGGAGATAAAGAAAGGGCGCACTGATTACGCACAGCACGCGCCGACGGTATCTCGGAGCCAGATTGCGTTTTTTGGGGACCCCCACCTCAATCATTTTTTATTTTTTTTCTCAACTGTGCAATTTCCTTTTCAATCACGACGGGTCTGCTTGCACAAGCGCCGCCATTGTGATGCAAAGCAGGAAAACCTTCCTCTCGTTATTAATTATGCATGCCTAAAATGACGGAGTCATATGTCCAAAGTTAACTGTCACGCCCGCGCACATGCTGCAGGGCCACGGCGCCTTTTTGCTTTTACGTTTAGTTATTTTTTACGCGATATAGGCGCATTCTTTCTCGTTTAGTTCACAGTGAAACTCTTCTGGGGACTTAAATTTTATTAACTATTTTAATGTCTTCATTTTATGATTTAGAATTTTCCAAAATCAAAGTTTAATTTCATCAGATTTAAGCATTATTTGGTTTAATTTAGAATTGATATTGAATTTCCTTTGACCTAAAAATTTTAAATCCGAATGAACTCCAGCTTCATTTTCCTGCTTCTTACTTTTTCATTTGTGCCTTTTCCAATATTCTTTGTTGCTATTTTATGCCGTTATGTGGACGGATGTCTCCTTTTCGGACAAACCAAAGCCCCCCACCACTCAAAGGAGACACATAAAGCCGAGGCACGTGTAGATTTCTATACAAACTCATCAGACCGTAAAAGCAGGAGGCTCCTGGCGTGTGCCCGGGTCGAGACTGCGAGGAGGGGGAGGAGGGAGAGTGTGCGTGTGTGTGGAGAGAGTGTGTGTGCCGTGGGGGAGTGAAATACAATAAAACCCTCAGGTACATCTGCTTTGCAATCTGCAAATCCTCCCTACATCATCCCCTCCTCCCCTCCGTCAGCCTCTCCATCCTCCCACACCCACTCCCCAAATCCACAGGGGACCTCGGCTTTTTCTGATTGGTCGGGCATGAGGCAACAAGGGGGACGGGAACAATGTCATCATGTCGCCTTAAAAAGAGTGCAGCTATGTTGTGGTGAAAGCACCTCGGGAGGAGAACACTGGATCAATAACAGGAGGAAACAAACACAAAAAGACGCGTCAGATGTTTGTGTCCGCGAGCGCCTGAAAGTGGATTTCTTCCTCCCCCAGCAGCGTCCAAAGTGCCTTCAGCCCTCTTTCTTTCCACTGCGAACATGCCCAGAGGATTCCTGGTGAAAAGGAACAAGAAAACCAACCTGGTGTCCTACCGGGTCCGTTCCGATGACGAGGAAGCGGAGCAGGCGGCAGCCGACGCGCCGCCGCCGCCGCCGTTCCCCGCGCGCCTCCTCTCCATCCCGGCGCGCTCTCAGTCGCCGACGCCCACCTGCGGGGCGGCAGCCACGGCTCCGGAGCACGACGCTAAACCCGTGCAATTCGGGAATCCAGAGACGGTGTACCATGCGCTGTACAGCCCCACGCGCCCCGTCAGCCAGGACCACGACCGGTCCTACTTGGAGAGACGCTTCAGTCTCGGATCGCCTGTTTCGGCGGAGTCCTTCCCCATCCCGGCGGCGCTCACAGCGCTGGACCACCTCTTCGCGCCAGTGGACCTGAAAATGGGCTCCAGTAAAAGCAACCGCTCCGACACCGGCGCTCCGTCCACCGGGATGCATCCCGCAGCCGGGACCAAACGGCTGTCCGGCGACGCGGAGCGCAAAGGCAAACCACCGTCCAAGAAAACCAAAGCTATCCGGAAACTGCACTTTGAGGATGATGTCACCACATCTCCGGTTCTTGGGCTCAAGATCAAAGAGGCGCCGGTGGACCAGAAGCCCTCCAGACCGCAGTCCGCCGGCGGTGAGCACCACCCGCTGGGGGAGTTTGTGTGCCAGCTCTGCCGGGAAGCTTACGCAGACCCGTTTGCTCTCGCGCAGCACAAGTGCTCCAGAATAGTGCGGGTCGAGTACAGATGTCCCGAGTGCGACAAGGTGTTCAGCTGCCCGGCCAATCTGGCCTCACACCGGCGGTGGCACAAACCAAAGCCGCAGAGCGGAGCGCAAAACGCGGAGAGCGAAAAGGTGGCCGCGTCCGGGAAGCCGGAGGAAGCGAAGGAGTCCAGTGACAGGGACACACCCAGCCCCCAGCCGTCCGAATCCGGCTCAGAGGACGGACTGTATGACTGTAATCAATGTGGGAAAAGGTTTAAGCGCCAAGCGTACCTGAGGAAGCACCTAGTGTCCCAGCACGGCTCCCCGAAGCCGGCGCAGGAGGAGAGCGCGCCGGCCTGTGAGCAGAGCGCGGCGCCGCTCAACCTGAGCGCCTCCACCTGCCACCTGTGCCCCGTCTGCGGGGAGAACTTCACCAGCAGAGGCAGCCAGGAGCGGCACATCCGCCTGCTGCACTCCTCACAGATGTATCCGTGCAAATACTGCCCCGCCGTCTTCTACAGTTCCCCGGGACTCACCAGACACATCAACAAATGCCACCCGTCCGAGAACCGGCAGGTGATCCTGCTGCAGATGCCGCTGCGCCCCGCCTGCTGATCCGGAACTCTGGGCTGCCTCCACCATCCCAGACCACAAGAGACACATACCGGCCTTTCTTTTTCTGTGTTACACTGCAAAAATATCTGTATTACGAGACAGTTTCCTGTTCACAACAAGCGGAGACTTATAACTGTGGTTTGATTAAGAAACCAGTTTTAATATTTTCTCACAATTCCAACGATCTGAGTGCACTGAATTTTAAAACTTAGCTCGTTTTTGTCAGCTTGTTTTGATCAGAGATTTTAGAACGATAAAATAATTGACAAAAAGACTTATATTTTTGCAGTGTGACTCTTAAACGTGTCATCTCGGTGTCTCAGAGCCCTCGCGCGGGATTTAGTGCCTTTCTCAAGGACACTTCAATCATGTCGGGGGTGCATGTTTGAACCCTCCCTCGTTTATAACCCCACATAAAGGATCTTTGACGTTTCAAACACTTAAAAAGCGTTAGACTGTTACTGAATTTTTCTAGCATTTCTACACAAGTGCTATTAGCTCCTAGACCTAAGAGAGGGGACGACCTGTAGCCCGTACAAATCAGAATTCACAGGCCCAAACAGACCTTATCCCATCGCTCTGATTAGCTTTAACATAGCTTGTGGATCTGTGGATCAGTAGCTGTCGCCTAAAAACAACCAGAGTAAAACTAGTGTAGCCAGTAATGCCTTTTGGATTAGAAACTCCTGCTGTAAAACTGCCTTAAACTCAACTGATCTGATTGTTTTTTATCACTTATTTATCACTGTCTGAGTATATTATTATTATTATTATTATTATTTTCCACGAAGCCTTCTGAATTGCCAGTATACAGTTTATGTAATCTGTTTTTTTCTCTCTATTTATTTATGTATTTATTAAATTATTGGTGTGTATTATTGCTCTGTGTGGTCAAACCTGTGATCTGTCTGTGTTTTCCATGATGTAGCCAAATCCTTTTTTATTTCCTTTAACTTATATGAAGGTTTGTGAGGAAAGGTGTTGATGTGACTTCATAGCAATCAGTGACATCATCAGACGCTCTTAAATAAGAACTGAATGCAATCATCTTGTCGTTTGATTTGTTTTAAAGTTTATTTATCATGTTTTTTTTGTTGATGTCATTTTTGGTTTCTTTGTTAGCTCTTAAACTGCTTTGGATGTTTCTGCAGCTTTTTGCTAAATGTCCAAAAAACAATAAAAAACCAAACTGAGAAACAGATTTTATGTCTCGTGGATGTTTTTGACAATCTGGGCGTCCTTTAACAAACTACGGTATATTGTAGTATTTATATTTTGTGCTTCTTAGTTCTTTTGAGGAAATGATTCCACTTTTTTATTCACTACCTAACGGTTATAGCAAGGAAATCAATACAAAACACCGACTCCGATTATGATTCATGGATGCGGACTTCAGAGGAGTTAAAGCAAACTTGGTTTATTTACAAAGAACAAAAAAATAAAGTCAAAACAAGGATGACGAAACTAGACTGTGGAACAAAACCTGAAGATGCCTGTGACAAGAAAATAAATTACTTGACATGACATGAAAAAAACACTTTGCTTTGGATTGACGTGGTGTGGCGTGAATGGTGAAAGGACTGTGAGAAACCAGAGAGACAAAGTACTGAGGGAACCGATGAATGACTGGATGGATAAAAGTAGTGCTGGGCAACGTTTAACATGTTTAATCTAATTAATCACATGATTTCCCTGATTAATCACGATTAATCGCATTTGTACGCAGAATCCAAAAATGAATCCAAAAGTAGTGTATAGCTTTTATCATTTAGCTTTATTTTAAATGTGCTGCCATATGAATGAAAGTGCCATAACATTTGTTGTGCAAACACACTTTTAACATCAGCATCTTTCTGTAGTTTTTATGTAGAAGCCTCGCTCCACTGTCTGTTTCCTTGAATGACTTGCTGCTATCAGTTGTGTGTTTTGCCTTTAAGTGATATTTTAGACTGGAACTACTACGCTGAGAAGACAATTCAACTTGGCAGAGTTTACAGATGACTTTGGTTCTGTCGACTCCGCCGTCTGGAAGAACTTTAAAATGAAAACGGCCGAGTAAAAGTTCCGTACCCTTCTCCATGTTTGGTGGATCCGCCGATTACTTTCTTTTCCTGTTCCACAGCAGACAGCAGCAGACTTTTACAAAATAAAAGCCTGTGAGCAACAGACTTTTACAAAATAAAAGCCTGTGAGCAACAGACTTTTACAAAATAAAAGCCTGTGAGCAGCAGACTTTTACAGAATAAAAGCCTGTGAGCAACAGACTTTTACAAAATAAAAGCCTGTGAGCAACAGAATTTTGCAAAATAAAAGCCTGTGAGCAACAGACTTTTACAAAATAAAAGCCTGTGAGCAACAGACTTTTACAAAATAAAATAAATAATAAAACAGGGGTGGTCCGTGGCGTAGTGGGTTGAGCAGGCGCCCCATATACAGAGGCTATAGGCCTCGCTGCAGCTGGCCCCGGTTCAAGTCCCACATCGGACGGACCTGTGCTGCGTGTTGTTCCCCCTCTCTCTGCCCCCTGCTTCCTGTCTCTCTGAACTTTCCAATCCATTAAACGCACAAAAGCCCTAAAAATAAGAAGAAAAATGCGTTAATGCGCAAAATATTTATCAGTGTTAAATAACTAACGAGTTAACTCACCATAAACTAACACATGATGAAACTCAAAAGAACTAAAGACATGGGGAAAACCCCAATATACATGACAGAAAGTTTCTGTTCATATTAATGAACCAGTAAAAAAGTCGACCAAAGAGCACCTTAAAGAGGCAGAGTCTCTCAGAAGCAAAGATGGGCAGAGGTTCAGCAACCTGCGAAAAAAACTGAGTCTACACATTGTGGAGCAATTTCAGATGTTAATGTTCGTCAACATGAAATTGTGAAGACTTTGAATATTCAATCATCTATTGTTGATAACATCAAAAGATTCAGAGAATCTGGAGACATCTCCGTGCTCAAATGAAATGGCTGAAAATCTGCATTATATTCCACATGATTAAAAAGATTAAAAAAGAGGCCTGATTCTGTCCTTAAAACAGCGATAATGAGCTTATAAGCAATAAAAAATAGACTAAAAACAGCGATAATGAGCTTATAAGCAATAAAAAGTGGACTTAAAAAAGCAATAATGAGCTTATAAGCAATAAAAAATAGACTAAAAACAACAATAATTAGCTTATTAACAATAAAAAAAGACTTAAAACAGCGATAATGAGCTTATAAGCAATAAAAATAGACTTAAAACAGCGAGAATGAGCTTATAAGCAATAAAAAAAAGACTTAAAACAGCGATAATGAGCTTATAAGCAATAAAAATAGACTAAAAATAGCGATAATGAGCTTATAAGCAATAAAAAAAGACTTAAAACAGCGATAATGAGCTTATAAGCAATAAAAAAAGACTTAAAACAGCGATAATGAGCTTATAAGCAAGAAAAAAAGACTTAAAACAGCGATAATGAGCTTATAAGCAATAAAAATAGACTTAAAACAGCGATAATGAGCTTATAAGCAATAAAAAAAGACTTAAAACAGCGATAATGAGCTTATAAGCAATAAAAATAGACTTAAAACAGCGATAATGAGCTTATAAGCAATAAAAAATAGACTTAAAACAGCGATAATGAGCTTATAAGCAATAAAAATAGACTAAAAACAGCGATAATGAGCTTATAAGCGATAAAAAAAGATTTAAAACAGCGATAATGAGCTTATAAGCAATAAAAAAAGACTTAAAACAGCGATAATGAGCTTATAAGCAATAAAAATAGACTAAAAACAGCGATAATGAGCTTATAAGCGATAAAAATAGACTTAAAACAGCGATAATGAGCTTATAAGCAATAAAAATAGACTAAAAACAGCGATAATGAGCTTATAAGCAATAAAAAAAGACTTAAAATAGCGATAATGAGCTTATAAGCAATAAAAAAAGACTTAAAATAGCGATAATGAGCTTATAAGCAATAAAAAAAGACTTAAAACAGCGATAATGAGCTTATAAGCAATAAAAAATAGTCAATAATTATTTATCTCTAAGTGTAACGGAGCTACAGTTATCCGCAGACTAACCAACAAACTGAGTAATGTTTCCTTTTGTCAATATTTGTGGAAAGCTGTGGAGGATTTTCCCCACATCTGGATGGAAAGCTTTGGTTTCACCTCACCTTAACCCCTCCATCACACACACACTGAGGCAGGGCATCTCCTTGTGTGGCTCTGACAGGTGTAAGCCAGCTGGGAAGCAGGCTGCAGATAAGCGCCCGAGATAACACACACACACGCTCTATAATGGAGCACCGCGGCAGCGTTTCCAGAGAAATAAATAAAGAGATCTGAAGTGAAAGCAGCAGCTGCCAGAGCTGCAGGACTCAAAATAAAACCGAGCGTGAATGAGCGCTGCTATCGGTGATATGATCTTAGCTTCTGTCGGGCGGCTGGAGCGAAACATTAAGAGTTTATTTACCTTCGCCCCCGTCATGTGACAACATCTGGAGACTTCTGGAGGTGGAGAGCACATGTTTAAAGGGACAGTTCGCCTCTTTAAAGGGACAGTTCGCCTTTTTTGACATGAAGCTGTGTAACATCCCATATCAGCAACATCATTTCTGAACATCTTCTTACCCCCTGCTGCGTCCTGTGAGCAGAGTTCCAGCCTCGTTTTGGTGTTGATGAAGGTAGTCCGGCTAGTTGGCTGGGGTTTAAAAAATAAAGCGTTTTGCTTCTCAAAACAATATGCGTTCAACAGAGTAATACATTTGCATCACAAAATGGTTCTCCAGGAAAAAGTCAGACCTCACAATTGCTTGGCCCTATTTTCTCTCCCTTCGTATCACTGCCAAAAGTCTCAAATCTTAGCTTTCAAGTCCCAAGTAATTTTTTCTTGGGCAAGTCAAGTCACCTTATTATTGCAGTTTTACCTGCAGAATCTGATCTTAATAAAGTGAAAACACAAAGATATAATTAACTGTCAGTAAACATCATTGGCCAATGTGTCCAACCTGTCCACCCCGCATCATATCAAGCTAACGTTAGCTAACTACCGGCTGGGCTAACAGGATAATATTAGCTAATTTGACGAGCACTTACTGGTCAGAATGGATCTTCAAATGACGAACAAAGTTCCAAGTTATGCTAGATGCTTAACACTCAAGTCATTCAAGTCATCGTGTCTCAAGTCAAGTCAAGTGCCGAGTCTTTAACTTCCAAGTCCGAGTCGAGTCTCAAGTCTTTTAATTTTTGTCAAGTCAAGTCTCAAGTCATCAAAACAGTGACTCGAGTCCCCATCTCTGGCATTGGCTTTCAGTCGGAAGAGGCTGCACTTGCCTGGTTTCAGACGCCAGATGTTGAAGCTGCGGCACGGATTGGCTCATATTCAGACGCCAGATGTTGGGGGATAAGGTCTGGGGTGAAGCTGGGGATCCAGGTGGAGCCAAAAGGCTCCTGCAGGTGCACAGAGAAGATGTGTTAGCATCAGTTCTGACGTATGAGAGGTTAGGACAGGAATGACAGATGTGCAGTCTGCTAGGGATGTGAATCGAAAACCGGTTCTTGTTGAGAACCGGTTCCCAGTGTTTCAATTCCTTGGAATCGTTTTGGCGATTTTGCAAACGATTCCCTTTTATCGATCCCAGTGGGCGCGAATGACGTCACAGCGCAATGTTGCGTGGCGAGTCCAGCGCAGCCAGCAGCCAACAGTAAACATGGCGCCCAAGCGGTACAAACGCTCGAAAGTTTGGTTACACTTCCCTAAAATAGACGACAACAGGGCAACTTGCAAAGTGAATATTTCACCAAAGGGAGGAAATACTACCAACATGCAATAACTATGAATGAATGATTAACGTCGGTGAATCTGAACCCAGCAACGTTAGCAACGTTAGCAACGTTAGTGACGTTAGCAACGTTAGCGACGTTAGCAACGTTAGCATGTCCTCGGCTAACACTGCAGGTCACTAACTAACTAACTAACTAACACTGCCTATCATGTTAGCACCATTTGCCTGATTGTAAAAGCTGCTGTTAGTAACGGTTAAGGTTAAATGAATGCCTTCTCAGGCATTACATTTAGATGAAATCATGAGAGACAGAGCCTGACTGGCTCAGAGCCAGAGGCTGGTGGTACTACCAGTGTTGCCAAAAAAAAATCCCAAGAAGTCGCTATTGGCTCTCTGAAAAGTCGCTAGAAGTCGCTAGATTGCGTCATGACGTCATAAGTGACGTAACCACGCCCATATTATATATTTTCGCTCCTACCCGAGCCGAAATCAGCCGGCCTGAAGCTGATTTCAGCTCTAAACTCTGTAAACTTGAGCAACATTTGAAACTTTTCAGGCCAGAAAGTAGTCGTTTAGATCCCCAACGTGTTAAAAACCTGCCAAAATACCGGCTATTTACAATTTTGTTCCGACGAATTCAGCGCTACTAAAGCTAGCCGCAGTGAGCAACGCACTTCCAGTTATTTTCACAAAATAAAATACCCGTTGTCTTTTATCATAGGGAAAGCCATTACGATAAAAAGGTGCTTTTGTTTTGAAAACAGGAAGTGAACCTACCCTCGTTTTAGCTAGCTTGAAACTGCCGTTTTGACAGGAAATGACGGTATGCCGGGTTGCCGCTGTCCTGCAGTGCTTCTGTCTCGGCCTGTATGGTGTCGCGGGGCAACTGATTTGTCACTCACAAAACAAGTTAAATTGTCGCTAGATTCAGCCAGATTGAGCCCGAAAGTCGCTAAGTCGCTAGATTATTTTTTTTGTCGCCAGAGATGGCCAAAAGTCGCTAAATCTAGCGACAAAGTCGCTAAATTGGCAACACTGGGTACTACCCCCAGTTCACCTCTACCTCCAGCTTCTCCTTTCACCAGAGCAGTAAGAGTTAAATTACCCAGGCCATGATAGACCAATGTGGACCTCACCGTTGTTGGGTTTGTAAGGTCATGACTCGTGTTACTTCTAAACTAAACAAAGTTGATGCTAATCGACCGGTTTGTTGTCCTTTTTCTCCAAATGAGAATCGATAAGGGAACCGATAAAGAACCGAATCGTTAAGCAGAATCGAAAATGGAATTGGAATCGTAAAAATCTTTTCAATTCCCATCCCTTTAGTCTGCAGACTCTTTTCAGGGGTGGGTTTCAGTGGCAACACATGCAGCAGATGTCAGGAGATGAAAAATAATGACTCTGTGACAGATTATTCACACAGAAACCAGATGAATTATTCTTTTGCTTCTCCAGCCTTTCTGTTATCAGATCTGCTGTTGGAGGCTTTAATTCTTTCTGCTGCCGTCGTGCGTTTTCTTCACGTCACACGACTCGGCATCAGACATGAAAGTGACACGATGTGATTCGATTTGTCTGGTTTAATCAGACGTCCACTGCTTTCTAATGCTGTTAGGCCGGGACAGGGAGTAACGCTATATCCTGTGTGTTTGTGTGTGGATGCACGGGTGGGTTTGTGTTGTTTCAGAGCTTTTCTTTGTGTATTCCATGATTACTCTGATGGAAATCTGCAGTTAGAAAATGAAATGAATAAAAAGTGAAGGATTATATCTATCTCACACCTTGATCATTGTTGGAATAACGCACTTATTTGTTTCCTAAATTGTCTTTGTTTCCTAAATTGTCTTCCCATTTGTCAAGGTACCCAACTTACCGCACTTACTCTAGCACTAGTTCTGCTCTTAGCTGTTTGGTTTTGGAAGGAAATGCACTTATGAGTTCTTGTGACCTGAAGTTCTTTTGCCTACCGATGTGGAACACACTTATTGTGAGCCGCTTTGGATAAAAGCGTCTGCAGAATGACTGTGATGTAATTGTAGGAGCTATTTGTGAAGTTAGTTTTTGTTTTTTGGTTCTAGTTGTACATTTAATTAGCTAATTATGAGTAACTTTATTTGATTAATTTCAGTGCTTTATTTAGATTAGATTTTTTGCTAATATTCTTTGTTAGTTATTTGTTTAGAATATTTTGCTAATTGGGTCACACTGGGCACCTGGAGTCCCAGCATGCACCTGGGTGGGCCGATGTTTTTTTTACCAGGGAAAAAAAGGAGAGAGCTGCAGGTTTTCTTTGTTCTTTTGTTTGTTTTATTGTTTGGAAATAAATCATCAGAAAACGCAACAATTCATTTTTGGACATTCATCTTCTTCTGCCTGCGTTAAACCACATCCCCCATGGTGCATCAGTGGCCTTCTGATTATGTTTGGTTTAAGTTTAATTTGTTTTTTATGGACAAACGGCCACTACAGTAATGAATTCACAGTAACCAAGTTTTCAGACGATACGTTTCCCATCCGGACACAATATTTTGTGATCCATCTTCATCCATCCAACATCTATCAGAGTGAAAACCATTCATCCATTGTGTTCCTGTCCATCTTTTCTGTGAATATCCCTTTAATTCCTCCTCAGGCGGATTATTCACACAGAGCAGCTCCATAACGACACATTCAAATCGAATCTTAACTAATGAGTAAATACGCTGTTGCTGGGCTTAAACGGTTCCTCTCTGAATGTCGTTTTCTTTGTTTCTGGAGGTGTCGCCTTACATCGCACCAGCTGCCTCCTGTCGTAAAGTCCTGGGTCTCACACCGCGTTGCATCTTCCCACCTCCTCCTCCGCTCCGCTCTGCCCTCCATCATAGCTGCCCTCTCTCAGCTGCCGCTGCCCGCGAACGCCTCCTCTTATCTGCATCACTCTCACACAAAGAGGAGGAATAAATAGAAAGGAAAGGAAAGGCAGGAGCAGACAGAGCAAACACGGCCTCTCTGCCTCCCTGCGTAGGCCGAGGGAAGTCAAACAAACCTCTGGGGCATTTTCCAGGCCGGCAGGTGTTAGAGTCAGAGGTAGGTGAGCAGAAAGTCAACAAGCAGAGAAGAACAGGCAGGAGGAGGAGGACACAAACAGGGAACATTGTGTTTTGAGTGCAGATTAAGCTTGTGGAGGCTTTGCTGCTTGAACAGACGTTTGTTATGGAGACACCTGCACACCGACGTCCTGCATCCTGGTGTTTGTCTCCGTTCTCTGATCATCACCGCTGCCGTGCTCCTGCACTGAATGTGGGACGCTTAAATACTCGTACATTAATGTTCGTGCATCATTTATTCTGTGCCAAATGAATTCCACACATCAAGGCTTATGAGTTTATTTGTACGGCAGAATTCAACAACAAAGTGCTTTACAGATACATTAAAACAGCAGAAATAAAAAGCATGATTAAAATTTTAAATAGAGCTGGGCGAGTTAACTCGTTGTTATCGCGTTAACTCGCTAATTATTTAACGCCGATAAATATTTTTTCGCGTATTAACGCAGTTTTTTTTAAAAATTATTATTTTTTGGGGCTTTTGTGCCATTAATGGAAAGTTCAGAGAGACAGGAAGCAGGGGGCAGAGAGAGGGGGAACAACACGCAGCAAAGGGCCGTCCAATGTGGGACTCGCCAACTGCAGCGAGGACTATGGACATGGACCACGGACCACCCCTGTTTTATTATTTATTTTATTATTGTAAAAGTCTGTTGCTCACAGGCTTTTATTTTGTAAAAGTCTGTTGCTGTCTGCTGCGGAACAGGAAAAGAAAGTAATCGGCGGATCCACCAAACATGGAGAAGGGTACGGAACTTTTACTCGGCCATTTTCATTTTAAAGTTCTTCCAGATGGCGGAGTCGACAGAACCAAAGTCATCTGTAAACACTGCCAAGTTGAATTGTCTTCTCAGCGTAGTAGTTCCAGTCTAAAATATCACTTAAAGGCAAAACACACAACTGATAGCAGCAAGTCATTCAAGGAAACAGACAGTGGAGCGAGGCTTCTACATAAAAACTACAGAAAGATGCTGATGTTAAAAGTGTGTTTGCACAGCAAATGTTATGGCACTTTCATTCATATGGCAGCACATTTAAAATAAAGCTAAATACTAAAAGCTATACGCTACTTTTGGATTCATTTTTGGATTCTGCGTACAAATGCGATTAATCGTGATTAATCAGGGAAATCATGTGATTAATTAGATTAAAGATTTTAATCGTTACCGAGCCCTAATTTTAAACAAAAAAGAAAGAAATAAGAACAATAGATAAAATCAGGAGTTAAATTGTGATTAAGTTTTGAGACTCCAGCTTCAGATTTGGAGCTTTATTCAAACGCAGCTGAAAATAGGTGTGTCTTCAGCCTGGACTTAAACACACTGAGTGTTTCAGCTGATCTGAGGCTTTCTGGGAGTTTGTTCCAGTCATGTGGAGCATAGAAGCTGAATGCAACTCCTCCATGTCTGGTTCTGACTCTGGGAACTGATAGAAGACCGGATCCAGATGAGCTGAGGGGTCTGGAAGGTTCATACTGGGTCAGGAGGTCACTCCTTCAGAAACAGTGCTGGGTCTGCTGGCTCCATCCAGGGACCAAACTTTCTGTTTCTCAAAGCTTGCTGAGAGTTGCATCACACCTCAGAGATTCTTTTATTTAAACAACGCTCGTCCCACTGGGCGAGGTTACGTCAGAGTAGTGATTGGACGCATCATCCTTACTGAACTTAGATAAAAGCTTAATTGGATTAAAGGCGTCGGTTGTTGGAGTCAACAGCAGCAGCTTTCAGAATATCTTTTAGAGCATTTGGCATTTTAAGACTTCTTGTTCTCTGTACGAGACTATAAATCCTTTTAGGTTAATAATTTAGCGGCTGAGTGACGACGTAATAACACTCAGTATAAGACCACAAATAACAATATTATCATCACACTGGAAAAAATGCCCCTCCCAAAATAAGTAAGAAAAACAACAAATAAAAGACGTTTTTGCTTGAAATAAGCAAAAAAAATCTGCCAATGGAACTAGTGAAAATCGACTTGTCCAGATTTCTTGAAATAAAATGTGATATTTAGGACTTTTGAGATAAAAGTGATCTTGAAATTAGCTTAAAAACCTCTTCAAATGAAACAAAAAGCTTGTTTCATATGATATGTGACTCAAAACTATTTGTTTTCAAGACTTTTTCATTTAACAAGATATTCCAGATGTGTTGTATTCAAACAAGTCCCTATATCTGGCTGAAATGGTACTTGTTAGGCAGTTGTGTCTTATATTAAGTGTAATGAGACATTTTGACTAGAAATGAGACAAATATACTTGGTAAGACTTTGATTTTTTTGCAGTGCATCTATGACTGCAACAAGTTATGTTCTATTCCTTTAACATCAATTATCACAGTTATGCAGACGATACACAACTTTATGTGTCTCTGTCACCATGGCGACTGCAGCCCAGCAGACGTACTGTGTCAGTGTCTGGAGGAAGTAAACACCTGGATGAGAGAGAATTTTCTACAATTAAATGAAGACCAAACTGAGATCATTCTGTTTGGTAGCAAAGAGAAGAGGGTCAGCGTTGGTACATATCTTGAGACTCGGGACCTTACAATCACTGACCGAGTCGGTAACCTCGGAGTGTTGATAGACTCAGATCTGACTTTCAGCAGCCACATCAAAGCTGTCACCATGGCAGCTTTTTACCACCTCAGAAACATCAACAGAATTAAAGGTTTCCAGGAGAAACTCATCCATGCATTCATCTCCAGCAGACTCCATCACTGTAACGCTCTTTTAACTGGACTTCCCACAAAGAGCATTAAACATCTGCAGCTCATCCAGAACGCTGCTGCTGGAGTTTTAACCCGGACTAAGAGATCTGAACACATCACAGCAGCTTTAAAATCTTTACTCTGGCTTCCAGTCAGTCACAGAATAGATTTTAAAAGCCTGCTGATGGTTTACAATCTGTGATCTGTTCAGAGAATATAAAGCCAGCAGAGCTCTGAGATCCAAGGACTCAGGTCAGCTGGTCCAGTCCAGAGTCCAGACTAAACATGGAGAAGCAGCATTTAGCTGTTATGCTGCAAACAAGTGGAACAAACTGCCAGTGGAGATTAAACTTTCACCAAATGGAGACATTTTTAAATCCAGGTTAAAAACATTTCTGTTCTCATGTGTCTATGCATGAAATCTGCACGATATCTTTGAACTTATCTGGACTGTTGCTTGGTTTTAAATGATTTTATTTGTTTCTCTTTATATTCTTTTATGTATTTTTAATGCTTCTTCCACTCCCTGCTGCAATGCTTTTATTTTATTTGAAGTGAAAATGTGCTACAAATAAATTCGCTTTGATTTGATTTAAATGTTACACCAGTGAGCGTTAAAAATTGGTTCATAAATCCAGGCAGATAAGCTGTATTATGCACATGTTATTTCTAGGCCAGGGTCTGCAGATGACGGCTGATCGGCTTTACAGAGCAGCGTACAGCTGGCTGTGATACCCATCTCCTCTGTGATCAGCAGGCCTCACCTAAAACCTTAATCATCTTGTTGACTTGAAAGGCTCTTAAAGCGGGAAAGCTAATTAACTTGATGCAGCAGCAGCAGCACACAGAGGAACTCCAATAGCACTTGTTTACTGACAGAATCAGAATCAGTTTAAAACAAACCCTTAAAGGGTGAATTATTGAAGGCAAGAAGTTTGAGAATATCTAATGTCACATGGTGCTTTTATGTCTATTAAATCTATCTGAATGCCTGTCTCCCTAACACAGCTACACAGCCGGATTACCCACAATGCCATCTTCTTAAACAGAATAACTTGGAATGTAAAAAGAATCTCTGATTCAGCTGAAATTTCAACACATCATAAATATTGTAAAAAATAAGAATGTTTAGTTTATTTGTTTATTCCATTCATCAAAAGTTAAAACAAAACAAAACAAAAAAAAGAAACAATAACGCAAATGTTGAATGAAAGGGGGCAGAAAGAAGCAAACTTATGCTGTCTGCCCCGTTTTCAATAATCAGTTTACAGATTAAATTATGATGAAGTGTCCAAGCAAAAAAGAAATGGAGAAAGAACAACAACAACAACAACAACAACAACAACAATAACCATAAAATAGCATAAAACAAGTTTAGGTGATGGCTGCTGACCATCCATCTGCTCAACATCAAACAAATACACACACATATCTGCACACACCTATGAGCCCACACACACATATATACTTTCACACATGTACACACATGTAACATGTGCACATGCATGTGAACACATACACCTGTACATTCAGTGTCCCATTTGTTTAACCAGCTCATATTTCTGTATCATAATAGTTTTGACAGTTTTTTTTTAAATATAATGTTTGATCCTGGCTCTCTGGCTTCCTCGTTCAGATGTTCCATAAACTGATTCCTCTCACAGAGATGCAACGTTCCTTCAGTTCAGTTCAGAATCTCGGGTTATTAATTATCTCTGTTCCTTTTTAAGTTATAATGACTCTCTCTTTTTTCAAATTTTTTCTGTATAATCTGTAATAATGGATTTGTATGCTCTCTATAATTCTTTCTACCAATGATCCTTACGGCTCTTTTTTGTCAAATAAAAACCAAATGAGAAAATGATTTGCATGCATTCCCCCACATTTCAACACAGTAGGTCAGATGTGGAACAATCGTAGAACAATATAGAATGTACAATCCTTTATCATCTTTCAACTCTTTTGTTTTATGTAGTAGAGCAATCATTTTTGATCATTTCTTCTTTGTATAGTTAATATGTGTTTTCCAACTCAAGTTCTCTATTCATTTCTACAGCATCTACAATAATTGGGGCATTCATACATTTAAAATGTAAAGCAGAACTAAAGTAGCGAGGGCAATTAACACAGGTGAGAAGTTAACGGCCCCAACAGGAGGGAGCTGAGGGGAACAGGGACACCCACATCCGGTCCTGCAGGTTTTACATGTTTCCCTGCTCCAACACACCTGATTCAGATGCATCACCAGCAGGCTGCTGCAGAACTCCTGCTTTTCATCTCTGGACTTAGTTTGGGGACTTTCCTGGTTCTCAGACTTGGTAACGATGAAGATTTCGCCCTGGTTTGGAGTTTTTGTTTTAAGCTGCATGAATATTTATTTATTTTCGGACTGACTCGGCGCTTTGTGAGGCCACACCATCTGGCTTGATGTTTTTAACTCATTGACCTGATGTGTCCCTGCTAGTGATGGGAAGTTCGGCTCATTTGACTCGGCTCCCAAAGAAGAGCCGGCTCTTTCGACTCCCAAACGGCTCTTTATTTAGGATCTTTTGTAGCCTATACTTTACCTTAACTTTGCAAAAAAAAAAATCATGGTTTATGTGTTGAAAACCCTTTTGCTTTTAGTGTTTTTATGAGAGACCTTATAATTGCCTAATTCTTTGCATTTATTCTGTGACAAAACCACTTTTACATTTGTTTATTTCAATTAAACTTTTTTATTGCACAAATTAACAATAAACTTCAAACAAATCCACAGAACAGAACCAAACTCAAGCTAGCATTAATAATGTCCTCAATTAAACTTTTTTATTGGACAAATGAACCAAAAAATCCACAGAACAGAACCAAAACCAGAACCAAACTCCTTAATTCTCACCTGAATACCGCATGCTGGTCCCATGCTGGCCAATCATAACAAAGCTCTGTAACCAGAGCTGGGACTGAGCACTGAAAGTGAAACCTAAGCAGCGAATGGAAAAAAACTTGGAGCCGGCTCTCACTTGATGCGAGCCGGCTCTTCTGATTCACTACAAAGAGCCGATGCTTGTGCGCATGACCCATCACTAGTCCCTGCTGATTATTGTGTGGTGGATAAAAACCCAACTAATTCTATAAACACTTTATAAACTGCTTATACACCAACCCACTTCATGCATATCATTCATTATCTCCACCATCCACACAACGTACAGTACATCAAAGCTCTGCTGATCATAAATCATTAAGCCCCTTTTGGTGAAATGGCTTCTAATGGGTCCTGACGTGCTGGAACCAAAACACTTGAAATGTGAACGGTCAGAGAAATTCAGAAATTGAGGAGCAGCCTTTTGCATCTGCTGTGGGTGTTCTGTCATTTCTGCAATCCCCCGAAGCAGCAGTGTGTTCTGTAAGCTTTTGTTCAGACGGTTGAGGTAATGGGTGGGGCTTTGGGTGGGTTTTTGGTGAGTGGGTGTGGGGGGGGGGCAGCTGATTTGAGGGTCCCAGTGAACACAAAGGGGCCAGGACCTCCTCCACACATGCCCCACACAATGCCCCGGCCCTAATGCTTGTAAATCTATTCACACATCCAGAGGCCAAAGATAATAACAAGCTGTTCAGAATGAATTTCTAATCAGGACAAAGAAGCCTCTCACGCAAAGAAAGTTGATTCTGCTTCGGCAGGAATCCGGCTTCACGCCGAGCCGTGAAACAAACACGCCTGTTTACCACTGGAGCAGAAATGTGTGCAAACCCCAAAAATGCTCGATTCAGTGGATTTAAAAAGAAAAAAAAACAGAAAACCCAGACAGCAGATGGCAGGATGCAGAGGGAGAGAATCTGCTCTGAACTGTAGGAATCTGAGCATGAACACACACAGATTTCATGTTTCTCACACCAAAATACTCATTTTACATCTTAAGCTTCCAATATGTACATTAGCTCATCAATAGTCCTGTAAGCGTGCAGCAAATCCAGAGTTTTTTAGTTCTCTTGTTTGTCCTGGAAAGTATTTATGTGTCGGGTTTAACTGTATAATTCCCAAAAGGTGCACAGAGTACATTCCAAATGAAAAGAAATCCCAGGAAATCCCCCAAAAAAGGAGAGCTGCTTTCAGACTCTCAGCAGGTTGTGCTGCAAAATGAAATGAGCTTAAACAGTTATGACACCCAGGAAGGATAACTTGTTAAGCTAGTCTGCCATAATGATGCCATGAGATTATTACTGGGGAGGCCGAGATGATGTCGGACGTTTGTGGCTGCAGGAGTCAGCGCTTTCAGGCTGTTTTAAGAAATTTAACGTGGAAGTTTTTAATATTTCGGAACAACTCAACTTTATTTATAAAGTCCTTTAAAACAGCCGTGGCTGAAACAAAGTGTTAGACATGAAAAACAGCACGAAGTACAAGGCATAAAACATAAGAACAATATAAAAACAATAACAAACAATAACAATTTTAAAACAATAAAAACAATGAAACAATAACAGAAACAGTGTTTGAAACTACATACTACATACAGTACTTCCATACTACATACTGCATACTACATACTTCCATACTACATACTGCATACTACATACTACATACTACATACTACATACTACATACTACATACTTCCATACTACATACTGCATACTGCATACTACATACTGCATACTACATACTACATACTACATACTTCCATACTATATACTACATACTACATACTACATAGTTCCATACTGCATACTACATACTGCATACTGCATACTGCATACTACATACTACATACTGCATACTACATACTACATACTACATACTACATACTTCCATACTGCATACTACATACTGCATACTACATACTACATACTACATACTACATACTGCATACTACATACTACATACTCCATACTCCATACTCCATACTACATACTACATACTACATACTTCCATACTGCATACTACATACTACATACTGCATACTACATACTGCATACTACATACTACATACTACATACTACATACTACATACTACATACTGCATACTACATACTACATACTCCATACTCCATACTCCATACTACATACTACATACTACATACTTCCATACTGCATACTACATACTACATACTACATACTACATACTGCATACTACATACTATATACTACATACTACATACTTCCATACTGCATACTACATACTGCATACTACATACTCCATACTCCATACTACATACTACATACTACATACTTCCATACTGCATACTACATACTACATACTACATACTACATACTTCCATACTGCATACTACATACTACATACTGCATACTACATACTACATACTGCATACTTCCATACTACATACTACATACTACATACTGCATACTGCATACTACATACTACATACTACATACTGCATACTACATACTACATACTCCATACTACATACTACATACTACATACTTCCATACTGCATACTGCATACTACATACTACATACTCCATACTACATACTGCATACTACATACTACATACTACATACTACATACTACATACTACATACTCATGGATCAGACAGTATGCAGAGTGTTTTCCCACAATGCATTTTGCTCCTGCCCGAGCCGAAATCAGCCGGCCTGAAGCTGATTTCCCTTAAGCTCTAAACTCTGTAAACTTTAGCAACATTTGAAACATTTTCAGGTGAGAAAGTAGTCGTTTAGATCCCCAACGTGTTGAAAACCTGACAAAATACCGGCTGTTTACAATTTTGTTCCCACGAATTCGGCGCTACTAAAGCTAGCCGCAGTGAGCAACGCACTTCCGGTTATTTTCACAAAATAAAATACCCGTTGCCTTTTATCATAGGGAAAGCCATTACCATACAATTGGTGCTTTTGTTTTGAAAACAGGAAGTGAACCTACCCTCGTTGTAGCTAGCTTGAAACTGCCGTTTTGACAGGAAATGACGATCGGCGACGTCACGTTACGTTGCATCTTGGGTAGTTTGAGTATGAGTAGTAACCTCATGATGCATACCCAACATTTAGGAGAATCTAGTATGCATCCGGGAACTTAAAAAAAGTCAAAGTTAGTATGAGAATTATGCGGTTTCGAACACAGCCAGAGTCTCATGCTGGGTTAAAAGCCAGGGAATAAAAAGGAAGGACTGGCTCTGACTCTGAGATAAAGTGCATCGCAGTAATCCAGCCGAGATGTGATGAAGGCGTGGGTTACTGTTTCAAAGTGCGTATGAGCCAGGAAGGGCTTCACCTGTGCCAGCTGCAACAAGCTAAAGTACGATGCGGTCCCAGATGTGGAGCCACAGCCGTCTGCCTGTAAATGCCTGATTCACACAATTCTTTTAAAGATATCTTTGTATTTTTTTTTTTTTCTGTGTTGATTCATTTCAATTTTATTTATAAAGCACCAAATCACAACAAATGTCATCTCAAGGCACTTCAACGATGATAAAATATTAATCCAATCGATTCCAATTGAATTGTTGATGCTAATTATGTCTAATTAGACATAAACTGAGAGATGCTCTCCGGTTCTGCTTTTAAATCTTCTTTCTCGTAACTCTTTCTCTTCAGAAACCTCTGCTGTTACTGTTGATAAAGTAAAAAGAAACGGCCGTTCTGTGGCAGGGATGCATGTGTGGTTTTCAGTTTGAGGCGTTATTACAGTTAGAACTGTAAGCACTTTTAAATCCAGGTTAAAAACATTTCTCTTTCGGTGTGCTTATGGTTGAGTTTATATTTTGCTTTTTCCCCTCTTCTTTGATTGCTTTTAATTTTTATTCCATTTTTTTCTCTTTAAATTGCTTGTTTTTATGCCGCTTTATGCTGTTCTTTTAAATGCCTTGTCTTTATGTAAAGCACATTGAGTTGCCTGTGGTATGAAATGCGCTGTATAAATAAAGATGCCTGGCCTTGCCTTAGAACATGGATTGATAAAAATACAGTCACTCCATGTGTCTTCTGCTGATCAATGCTCTGATTAACTGATCATCAGTCAGTGTGAGCAGCTCTATAAAAGCAGAAGTTCTGCAGCATTCAGGTGTGTGTTAACACGATGCCAAGGAGGAAAGACATCAGCAATCTGGGAAGGGTTATAAGGCCGTTTCCAAACTATCTGGAGTCCATCGTTCTACAGAGAGAAAGATTATTCACAGGTGGAAAACATTCAGGACAGCTGTCAATCTTCCCAGGAGTGGACGTCCCAGCAAGGTCACCCCAAGGTCAGAAACCCAAGAGCTACATCTCAGACTCTGCAGGCCTCAGTCAGCATGTTAAAGGTTAAAGGTCATGACAGCACAGTTAGAAACAGGCTGAACAGGTGTGGCTTGTGTGGAAGGGCTGCAGGAGAAAGCCTCTTCTCTCTAAAAAGAACATGGCAGCACAGCTTAGGTTTGCAAAGCTGCATCTGAACAAACCACAAGTCCTTTATCATTTCTAATGTGTAGTAACGAATAACCACATCAACAAGGAACATAGAGTTAGATGCGATAAATATGGGATAATACAGCTAACAAAAACACATCTGTAGATAATAAAACTGCATGAAGTGAAATAGTGAAGATCTGCAGATCTGTTTGTTTAGATTTAAATACCGTGACACTGTGTGGGAGTGTGTTCTCTGCTCACATCCCTCCACTTCCAGCGCTGACCTGCTGATAATGAAAAGCCTGCAGAGAGGGCGGCGGCAGGGGGGCGGGGGCGCCGCCTATTCTTGTCTCTGGGCAGGGTGTGGCCGGTTGCCAGGGCCAACGGTGACTCTTGGACCCCTGGCTGGCATCGGCAGCTTGTCGGGCCGAGTGGCCGTCTGGCGAGCAGGCCTGGCCCGTCTCTGTGAGCTGGCATACGCTGGCGCAGCAGCCTGGTCCAGGCATGACAAATCGCTGAAAGAAAACTCCTTAAGGCCGTGCAGAGGAACACCTGAGCCACAGGCGGGAGGGAGGGGTCCGGAAACAATGACACCAAGGTGCGTCGATGTCACCAAGAACGCTAACAGAGATCACAAAAATCTATTATTTTAATCTGTTCAGCAAGGCCGAACAGATTCTACTTAGATCATGAGCTCCGTGTTGGCCAGCTGTGCTGAACTCTGACTTTTATTCAACAAACAAGTGTGATTATGCACACAAATGTGCATCATTATTATGTCATTATGTGTTTCTATTAGGGCTGGGCAACGATTAAAATGTTTAATCTAATTAATCGCATGATTTCCCTGATTAATCACGATTAATCGCATTTGTACGCAGAATCCAAAAATGAATCCAAAAGTAGCGTATAGCTTTTAGCATTTAGCTTTATTTTAAATGTGCTGCCATATGAATGAAAGTGCCATAACATTTGTTGTGCAAACACACTTTTAACATCAGCATCTTTCTGTAGTTTTTATGTAGAAGCCTCGCTCCACTGTCTGTTTCCTTGAATGACTTGCTGCTATCAGTTGTGTGTTTTGCCTTTAAGTGATATTTTAGACTGGAACTACTACGCTGAGAAGACAATTCAACTTGGCAGTGTTTACAGATGACTTTGGTTCTGTCGACTCCGCCGTCTGGAAGAACTTTAAAATGAAAAGGGCCGAGTAAAAGTTCCGTACCCTTCTCCATGTTTGGTGGATCCGCCGATTACTTTCTTTTCCTGTTCCACAGCAGACAGCAGCAGACTTTTACAAAATAAAAGCCTGTGAGCAATAGACTTTTACAAAATAAAAGCCTGTCAGCAACAGACTTTTACAAAATAAAAGCCTGTGAGCGACAGACTTTTAGAAAATAAAAGCCTGTGAGCAACAGACTTTTACAAAATAAAAGCCTGTGAGCGACAGACTTTTAGAAAATAAAAGCCTGTCAGCAACAGACTTTTACAAAATAAAAGCCTGTGAGCGACAGACTTTTACAAAATAAGAGCCTGTGAGCAACAGACTTTTACAAAATAAAATAAATAATAAAACAGGGGTGGTCCGTGGGTTGAGCAGGCTATAGTCCTCGCTGCAGCTGGCCCCAGCCCTGTGCTGCGTGTCGTTCCCCCTCTCTCTGCCCCCTGCTTCCTGTTTCTCTGATATTTCCTATCCATTAAAGGCACAAAAGTTTTTTTTATTTTTTTTTATTTTTAAATTTAAAAAATAAATAAATAAATGAAATATAAAACCTGCGTTAATGCTTGATAAAATATTTAAATAAATAAATATTGATAATTAGCGGCTTAACGCGGTAATAACGGGTTAACCCTCCCAGCCCTAGTTTCTACATAATGTGACTTAGTGGGAGATGTTCCAGGTGTTTTGTCTTATGTTAGTGTTATGAAACATGTCCATCCTGGGTGGAGAGGCGGAGGCCGTAGAGGAAGCAGAAATCTCGGGGTTTAGCTGGAATCAAATTGCAACATTTCTACAAAATGGGACAGACGAGGCTACAGGTCCTTCGTTGTCTGCTCGATGTCACATATCTTCCATCAGTCTGTGGTAGCGAGCGCAATCTGCTCTGCAGCCATCTGTTGGAGACTCAAAGTAACTGAACAAGCTGATGAACTCTGCTCTGGAGCCCCTGGAGCCGATCTGTGCACCACCAGATTCAAATACAGAATGAATAGAACTACTCTGCATTCACAGATATAAACATCTAATCAGTCTTTTTCTCTGAAAAGACACCAGATTATTGGTGTTTGTCATCAGCTGTTTGCTTGAACCTCACCCCAACCCTGCCTACACTGAAAAAAAGGGACTTTTTGCTGAAGTAAACTCTATTAGAATAATAATTTGTATTTTTAAGATTCAGTGAGAACTCGAGCTTCTTCAGTAAAATTAAACATCATATTAAATTAATACATGAATTATGGGGGAAGAGAAAGTTTTACTGAGGTTTCCTCATACAATTTAAATGTTTAATAGTTGTATGTACATAAACCTAGAAATACTACGTAAACTTTACTCTGAAAGTGTATCGTTAAAATCTACTAAGTTACTTCATAACAGCAAATACTACAGATATATAACATTACTTAAAATTATGTTCCTGTCTATGAAAAACAAGTAGACTTTACTTCATTTGTTTAAATAAATATAACTTAAAACTTAGATGTAATTAAGTAAATGTTACTTAATATCTTCAAAACTGTTATGTTTTATGGGAAGTAAAATTAACTTGATATTGCAGCATTAAATATTACTTAAATCATTTGAGTGCAAATACTTACAAAGGGTTTTTAAGTAAATCTTATGAGTTGTTTTTTCAGGAGTCTCCATTCATCTCCATAAGAAACAAGAGAAACCTGTTGGATGTTTAAAGTTTGGCACAGATATTTAATGTGTCTGTGGAGCACATTTCATCCACAAAGAGACTTTCTCTCATTCTTATTAAATGTCTCATAATTTAGAATTAAATATCATGTGAATAAGATTATTTTTCTATCTTCATGTTCCGGATGCTTCGGGATGAATTCATGGTCCTCACTGAACATGACCGATTCAGCTGCTATAGCAACCGATGCGTCCCACAATCACTCCTTTATCACATACAACAGCATTTTGAAGCAATTATCTTTAAAAGCCTAAATGACAACTTTACAAACTGCCATTTTCAGAAAATTGGCACCCACTCAAAACAAAATGATGGCTGGCATTAAACTGAAACGCATTATGGGATTACTTTAATGTCACGAGTCAGCCAAAGAGCTCCGTTTACAAAGAAAGAACAATTACCAGCATTAAACCATCTGTGTTTTAAAAAATAACGACATCTAAACTCCAATTAGAAGCGCGGTTTTTAAAAAATGTCTTTATCTTACTGCAGTAACTCATTCTAAAGCAAGCCGGGTTCCTCAAGCTCTCCTGGAACGAAGCTTTTTAGGTTCGATATCACAGAGGTGTCGGTTACACAAAGTGTGGGAGACTCTCTTTATCAAAAGCAAAGGCATTTAAAGCCCCGTTACAAACATGGTTACCTTGAGTCAGACACTGAAAACTGCTCAGAAAGCTGCCTCCAGCCTCCGATCGCTCTGCAAATATGAATAAAACCAAGAAAGTAAGTTTTGAATAGAAGTCCAAAGTAACCCTTTAAAAGAAAATCCCGCCAGCTATTTCAATTCAAAGCTGCATCTCATAGGTTTAATAAAGAATATCAAAGCTTTCAGACCCGAAAGATAACAGAGAACGGTGTTTCTGCACATTAAAACTGAAAACACTTGATTTAAAAAAAGATGTTTCTGTTCAACTCCAGCTTTTATTTCGTTCCTTCTGCAGAAACCATCAAATATTTGTGAATTTAAACCTTCAGCTTTCATTGTTAAATCTGAGATAAGGTGAGAAAAACTGGCTTAAGATGAATATTTCACATCTTTGTCACATCATGGAAGGTTTTTTGATGAGGAGGCCTGGGTCTCCTGGACAAAGGTTATTTGTCTGTGAATATACGTATAAATGTGGGATAAACTCCTGATTTCTGCCTTGAGAAGCTCATTTATTTTCATAAAAGGCAGTGATCACACACCAACTTAAAGCGTGTGCTTGCTCTACAAAATGGATTTTCACGTATGAACATGTGGAATTTCTTGTTTTTAGATATTAGAACAGTTTATGTCATAGTGTCTGCTCTTTACTGCTGATTTACTGCCAACTTTAGGCATATTTCTGAGAAAGTTTGTGTGTTTTGTGACCAAAACTGACACCAAAAGATGGGAAAGTATGCTGGATTACTCACTTTCTTACTAAACTACCTGCTTTGAAAAATTTTTACCTGCTTTAACTACTATTTTTTCACTAAATTATATTTAATTTAATCATATATGATGAAGATATGCCCACTGTTGTTTAAAACTGATTAAAACTTCATGATATAAGTCAGTTACAAGTCAGTTTTATCTGTTAAATGAATGCGTATCAGTCAATTAACAGGAGTTTGAAGAGCAATTGATTCGTGTCCAGGTTTCTCAAGTCCCAGATATTTTAATTCAGGGTTCTGATGTGGATGTAAATGGACTCAACAGCTCGCTTTTTAGCTGCTAGATGTTCCAGTTCATCACCAGTCTACTCTCTGAGGTTGTGTGGATGAATGGTTTATAGGTGGTTATTGAACACTATGTTTCTGGTGCGAGATTTCCCTTCAGTGTGAGCATCAGTTGCATAATCTGTGCAAAAAAAACCTGCAAATTCAGGCACAATCCTTCCACTGCTGAGATAAACAGCTGATGGGAATAAATCCCCTCATAGATACCCAAAAGAACGAATAAATGCATTCATCAGAACACTGAAAAAAGTAGAAAATACGATGGAAACAAAGTCCGTTTTAGGTTGAACTCCTTGAATAAGTCATGTTTTGACCAACACAATCAGAAGCATGGAAGCAAAATATGTCGGTTAAGTGTATATTACATATATAGCAGCTTTTTGTTTGGTTGTAAATGGAGTCACATTGTTGAAAAGGATTTGCAGTTATCACCAAACAATGACAGGAATCAGTAATTGAAACGTTACGGCTCCCCAGTGCAGGAGCTCTTTGGAGACGGCATGTGTTTGTGGGTGTGGGTGGCTGGGGAGTTGAAGAGGGCAACAATGCAGACTGGAATCAATAAGGGACAGGGAGAAAGGCCGTCTGAAGTCCCCATAAACCGACAGAGGTTTCAAAAGGCTTGGACAGCGGCAGCTGAGGCCTTTTACAGAGGAGCTGCAGCCGGATTAACCCCCTCCAACCCCTCAGTTGGACAACTTGTTTCATTGCCTAATGGAGCTGCAGGAAAGTGGATTACTACAATGGCAGACCATGACGAGAAGCCTCTCACCTCAAAGATGATATGAGGACACGAACCGTCCCGGCTTTTGACAGATCATTATCTCTCCCCGGTGTCTGAGGCAGTGATTGGATGCGGTTTTCCTCACTCTGCACTCCTTTCAGCACACTTTTCACTGTGAAACCGAGTTAAAAAAAGATTAACAGTGATGATATTCCTCCAGGACTATGTGTTCATCAAATGGATGCTCTTCTTGAGAAGCAGATATGTTCAAGGACTAAGACATTCCTCTGATGGGTAAAGTACCAGGTAACTCCCACTCGATTGCCTCTTGAGTGATGGTCCCCTAATTAGCCCTCCATCAGCGGCGCTGACCTTCCTGTAAGGCGCTGCAGAGGCCCGCGGTCACACCAACCCTCCCTCAGAGAGATAATTGGCCTGTTGATGTGACACAGGGAGCTCAGTGTGGTGCAGCGGTGGAGGCGAGCAGTCACAAACCTTAAAACCCTCACTAACCTCTGCAGGCTGGATGTTCTGCTTCATCACCCAGGAAACTCTACCAGTGATCTTTCTTCATTTACAGAACTATTCCTGGTGTCGTCCCATCGTACATATAGACCTAAGCATCAGGAAAAAGGCCGGTACTTTCAGCTGATTAGCAGCTGATTGGATGAAACACACTGCAAAAAAGTACAAAACTTAGGTGTATTTTGCCTAAAAATAGCAAAATTATCTGCCAGTGGAACAAGAAAATGTGGCTTGTCAAGATTTTTCAAAACAAGTAAAAATATCTAATCTCAATTAACCCACAAATACCTTAGAATTACTGTAATTTAACTAATAACAAGTACATTTTTCTTGATTCTAATTAAATACACGTGGCCTATTTTCTCAATATATTGAAAAATATTCTTGAATTAAGTAAATGCTAGAGCCATTATCTTGACATAGTGGTATGCACTGGGCCTTATATTTCTTGGAAACTGTTGATATTCCAGCTTCAAGCATGTACTTACTCAAAACAGGTCCTAACATCTCAGTAACAAGCTGTAACATCTTATTTAGATAATTAAGGACAGAAACAGTTAAAACAAGTGAAACAGTCTAACATAAAAACTGCTTACTAAGAAGAACTATCTTATCAGACAAAAAATAAGCATATATCCCTTTGATCTAAGATATTTCTTTTTACTTAGATTTCACTTTTTGCAGTGCATGCTGAGCTGTGACCTGGAACCATTCCAAACCAGTTGGCTAAATTTCAATCAGACTGAGTTATTAAAGGGTAATTCTCCTTGGATATCTGGCGGTGAATGAATGGGATCAGAGGCACAAAGCGTGTCATACCCCGGTATGATAGGTGGCGCTGTACCCATTCCAGCTGTTGCTAATAGAGCCACTTCCTGTTGACCTCTTCACCACCAACAACAACAACAAACTCAGGCATTGGAGAAAGATGGAGAACGCAGAGCCAGATGAAGCTACGTCCCTCTACATTTGGTCTGTGATGAGCTGCTTGTTGCACAAACTCGATGCCCAACGGAGCATTCTCCATCGCGTTGTTTGTTTCTTTCTGACGGCGACAACAACAGGAATATCGTCTCCTTTGACTTCCGGGTCACGACCCCGGGAAAACATCTGGAGCATGCGCAGAACGCAAAGTCTGATTCACCACGAGCTTCAGCGTCTACAAGCAGGTTTAGAGTGACTTTCAGCCCAGTTATCTGGGGTCTGAATCCCATCCGATCCAGTTCTTAGTCAGATTAAGGTGTCTACATACACTTAATAACTCAGTCTGATTGTGATTTAGCCAATAATCCGATCCTTTCAGTGCCATGTAACCCCACTGACTGACCAGATATCATCATTGTTGACTGTCTGCTCTTTGTTGTAAATCCTCTGCTAAAAGATGTAGTTCGCAGTTTTCTCTCTCGTCACACAAGGAACTTTCTTCTTCAAGTGTTACTGCCATGGATGGTATTTTTATTGTCCTTTGCAGCCTTTTTCAAGCATTTTCATCTAGCTTTTAGGAAACTAAATACATCAGAGATTTAAAAGTTTGCTAATAAACAATTTAAGCAAATTAAAGGAGAATGGAATAATAGACTTCAGGAATTTTTCTATCAATTTGATTTATTCATATATTTTCTGTACCCATTTTATCCTGTTCTGGTTAACAGACGCACACTGGACAACACGAACAAGTCAAGCAACCACGTAGGCTTAGAAGTTTCGGTGCAATCTGTTGGTTTCCTTAGCTAGGAAACTGTTTTTGAATTGGTTCTATATGAATGAATTGGATTATTTTATAAATAGTTATGATTACAATGAATTGAATTCCAATTGGCTTGAATTGGACTTTATTATTTAAGTGCCTTGAGATGACATTTGTTGTATTTGGCGCTATATAAATAAAACTGAGTTTAATTTAATTTAATCAATGAGCCTAACGTGCATGTTGACAGGCAGAACATGCAAACTCCACACGGAAAAGCCCCAGATGAGCTCCCAATCCTCCTGCTGGGAGGTGACAGTGCTGACCACCACATCATCGGGCCACTTTGGTGTGATTACATGCACTTAAATTCATTTCCAGAAGAACCTACCCCTTGAAAAATGGAATATTTAGCCAAAAGTTGTCCGAGTTTCGTCAGGAAATCAGCATCCAGATGAGTCTTATCTGGACGTCCAGAAGCAGGAAGTGGCAACAGAAGGAGAAGAAAGGTTTGGATGCACGGAACACACTATATGTGATGTTGCATATACAGAACCTATCCATCCAGGAATAAAGACATGAGGGGAAAAAATGTTTCTTAACATGACTGTTAGGGATGGGAAATGATAAGATTTTTACGATTCCAATTCCATTTTCGATTCTGCTTAACGATTCGGTTCTTTGTCGGTTCCCTTATCGATTCTCATTTGGAGAAAAAGGACAACAAACCGGTCGATTAGCATCAACTTTGTTTAGTTTAGAAGTAACACGAGTCATGACCTCACAAACCCAACAACGGTGAGGTCCACATTGGTCTATCCTGGCCTGGGTAATTTAACTCTTCCTGCTCTGGTGAAAGGAGAAGCTGGAGGTAGAGGTGAACTGGGGGTAGTACCACCAGCCTCTGGCTCTGAGCCAGTCAGGCTCTGTCTCTCATGATTTCATCTAAATGTAATGCCTGAGAAGGCATTCATTTAGCCTTAACCGTTACTAACAGCAGGTTTTACAATCAGGCAAATGGTGCTAGCATGATAGGCAGTGTTTGTTAGTTAGTGACCTGCAGTGTTAGCTGAGGACATGCTAACGTTGCTAACGTTGCTGGGTTCAGATTCACCGACGTTAATCATTCATTCATAGTTATTGCATGTTGGCAGTATTTCCTCCCTTTGGTGAAATATTCACTTTGCAAGTTGCCCTGTTGTCGTCTTTTTTAGAGATGTGTAACCAAACTTTCGAGCATTTGTACCGCTGGGGCGCCATGTTTACTGTTGGCTGCTGGCTGCGCTGGACTCGCCACGCAACGTTGCGCTGTGACGTCATTCACGCCCACTGGAATCGATAAGGGAATCGTTTGCAAAATCGCCAAACGATTCCAAGGAATTGAAACACTGGGAACCGGTTCTCAACAAGAACCGGTTCTCGATTCCCATCCCTAATGACGGTGCACCGTACTGACATGTTGGTGTAATTCAGGTTTCTAAAAGGCTCTTCAGATACGATATGCATTGATGTTGGGTGGCCTTAAAACCCACAGCATGCATGACATGAAGATGCAACATTAAGTGTTGCTCATGTCTATCATCACTGCACAGAGAAATTCTTTTACTTCCACCGTTACCGTAGAGACAGAGGTGCTGAAAATCTTGTCCCAGATGGCTCGGCGTTCAGATGCGGCATAATCTAATTTCTGTCTCCATTACCCAAATAAGTGAGCAGATTAAATTTTCATCAGCATCCAGGGTTTGGGAAATTAAGACGGGGCTGTAACAGAGATGGGGCTTGATTGCTGCTAAATGTGATTGTCAGTGCCACGTTTCTCATGGATGATATTCAGTTTTTTTGTCACCTACCAAGTTCTTCCTTTTAATGGATGAAAACTCGAGCGTGACGAGAGATATTAAAGCTCTAACGTTTCTTTAGAGGTTGTAAATAAGAAAACAGAACTGCATTTTGAGGTTTTTAAACGGTTAAGTCCTCTTCAGCTCAGAGAAAACATCAGGATGACATCACAGTGATGCTTATCAGCTGATCACTGCTCTATCCACTCTGCAGTCCACTATATGATACACTTTGTGAGATAAAACCTTAGAAATCACAAGTACAGACAACAACTGGGGCTGACTATAAGTTCTTTTGTGGCAGTTACATTTTCTGTATGTATGTAAGAAAGACTGATTTTGGACATCTTGAAATGAACGATTTACTGGAAAAAAAAACGTTAATTTTGTTTCCTATAATACTTCCCAGGATTCCCTAACTTTATTTTAGAGTGCTCATGATCTCGTACTTTTAAAATCTGATGAGGGAACAGAGTTAAAGTTTCTATGAGATGGCGACCGGAGAGCTGGAGAATCTGTTGTTTATCTCACATCCTGAACAGCACCAGTGGCCTGATCGGGCTGCATCTCCACATTACGTTACATTACATTACATCACATTACATTACATAATATCACATTACATCACATTACATTACATTATATTACATTACATAACATCACATTACATCACATTACATCACGTAACATCAAATAACATCACATTACATCACATTACATTACATCACATTACATCACGTAACATCAAATAACATCACATTACATAACATCACATTACATCACATTACATCACGTAACATCAAATAACATCACATTACATAACATCACATTACATCACATTACATCACGTAACATCAAATAACATCACATTACATTACATCACATTACATTACATAATATCACATTACATCACATTACATTACATTACATCACATTACATTACATAATATCACATTACATCACATTACATTACATTACATTACATTACATAACATCAAATTACATCACATTACATTACATTACATTACATTACATAACATCAAATTACATCACATTACATCACATTACATTACATTACATTACATAACATCACATTACATTGCATTACATTACATTACATAACATCACATTACATTGCATTACATTACATCACATTACATTACATTACATTACATTACATAATATCACATTACATCACATTACATTACATTACATCACATTACATTACATTACATAACATCACATTACATTACATTACATTACATCACATTACATTACATAACATCACATTACATCACATTACATTACATAACATCACATTACATTACATTACATCACATTACATTACATTACATCACATCACATTACATTACATTACATCACATTACATTACATTACATCACATCACATTACATTACATTACATTACATCACATCACATTACATTACATTACATCACATTACATTACATCACATCACATTACATTACATAACATCACATTACATTACATTACATTACATTACATTACATTACATCACATCACATTACATTACATTACATTACATCACATTACATTACATAACATCACATTACATTACATTACATCACATTACATTACATTACATAACATCACATTACATTACATTACATTACATCACATTACATTACATTACATTGCATCACATTACATTACATTACATTACATTACATCACATTACATTACATAACATCACATTACATTACATTACATCACATTACATTACATTACATAACATTACATAACATCACATTACATCACATTACATTACATAACATCACATTACATTACATTACATCACATCACATTACATTACATTACATTACATTACATCACATTACATTACATAACATCACATTACATCACATTACATTACATAACATCACATTACATTACATTACATCACATCACATTACATTACATTACATTACATTACATCACATTACATTACATAACATCACATTACATCACATTACATTACATAACATCACATTACATTACATTACATTACATCACATTACATTACATTACATTACATCACATTACATTACATAACATCACATTACATCACATTACATTACATAACATCACATTACATTACATTACATTACATCACATTACATTACATTACATTACATCACATTACATTACATAACATCACATTACATCACATTACATTACATAACATCACATTACATAACATCACATTACATTACATTACATTACATCACATTACATTACATTACATTACATTACATCACATTACATTACATAACATCACATTACATTACATCACATTACATTACATTACATCACATTACATCACATTACATTACATAACATTACATTACATTACATTACATTACATCACATTACATTACGTTACGTTACATTACATTACATTAAATCACATTACATCACATTACATCACATTACATTACATCACATTACATTGCATTACATTACATCACATTACATTACATTACATTACATCACATTACATTACATAACATCACATTACATCACATTACATTACATAACATCACATTACATTACATTACATTACATCACATTACATTACATCGCATTACATCACATTAAATCACATTACATTACATTACATCACATTACATTACATCACATTACATTACGTTACGTTACATTACATTACATTACATCACATTACATTACATTACATTACATCACATCACATTACATTACATTACATTACATCACATTACATTACATAACATCACATTACATTACATTACATCACATTACATTACATTACATAACATCACATTACATCACATTACATTACATTACATCACATCACATTACATTACATTACATTACATTACATCACATTACATTACATAACATCACATTACATCACATTACATTACATAACATCACATTACATTACATTACATTACATCACATTACATTACATTACATTACATCACATTACATTACATAACATCACATTACATCACATTACATTACATAACATCACATTACATTACATTACATTACATCACATTACATTACATTACATTACATCACATTACATTACATAATATCACATTACATCACATTACATTACATAACATCACATTACATAACATCACATTACATTACATTACATTACATCACATTACATTACATTACATTACATCACATTACATTACATAACATCACATTACATTACATCACATTACATTACATTACATCACATTACATCACATTATATTACATAACATTACATTACATTACATTACATCACATTACATTACGTTACGTTACATTACATTACATTACATCACATTACATCACATTACATCACATTACATTACATCACATTACATTGCATTACATTATATCACATTACATTACATTACATTACATCACATTACATTACATAACATCACATTACATCACATTACATTACATAACATCACATTACATTACATTACATTACATCACATTACATTACATTACATCACATCACATTACATTACATAACATCACATTACATCACATTACATTACATAACATCACATTACATAACATCACATTACATTACATTACATTACATCACATTACATTACATTACATTACATTACATCACATTACATTACATAACATTACATTACATTACATTACATTACATTACATCACATTACATTACATAACATTACATCACATTACATTACATAACATTACATTACATCACATTACATTACATTACATCACATTACATCACATTACATTACATAACATTACATTACATTACATTACATTACATCACATTACATTACGTTACGTTACATTACATTACATTACATCACATTACATCACATTACATTACATTACATAACATCACATTACATTACATTACATCACATTACATTACATTACATAACATCACATTACATTACATTACATTACATCACATTACATTACATTACATTGCATCACATTACATTACATTACATTACATTACATCACATTACATTACATAACATCACATTACATTACATTACATCACATTACATTACATTACATAACATCACATTACATCACATTACATTACATTACATCACATCACATTACATTACATTACATTACATTACATCACATTACATTACATAACATCACATTACATCACATTACATTACATAACATCACATTACATTACATTACATTACATCACATTACATTACATTACATTACATCACATTACATTACATAACATCACATTACATCACATTACATTACATAACATCACATTACATTACATTACATTACATCACATTACATTACATTACATTACATCACATTACATTACATAACATCACATTACATCACATTACATTACATAACATCACATTACATTACATTACATTACATCACATTACATTACATTACATTACATTACATCACATTACATTACATAACATCACATTACATTACATCACATTACATTACATTACATCACATTACATCACATTACATTACATCACATTACATTACATTACATCACATTACATTACGTTACGTTACATTACATTACATTACATCACATTACATCACATTACATCACATTACATTACATCACATTACATTGCATTACATTACATCACATTACATTACATTACATTACATCACATTACATTACATAACATCACATTACATCACATCACATTACATTACATAACATCACATTACATTACATTACATTACATCACATTACATTACATTACATCACATCACATTACATTACATAACATCACATTACATCACATTACATTACATAACATCACATTACATAACATCACATTACATTACATTACATTACATCACATTACATTACATTACATTACATTACATTACATTACATTACATCACATTACATTACATAACATTACATTACATTACATTACATCACATTACATTACATAACATTACATCACATTACATTACATAACATCACATTACATTACATCACATTACATTACATTACATCACATTACATCACATTACATTACATAACATTACATTACATTACATTACATTACATTACATCACATTACATTACGTTACGTTACATTACATTACATTACATCACATTACATCACATTACATTACATTACATAACATCACATTACATTACATCACATTACATTACATTACATCACATTACATCACATTACATCACATTACATTACATCACATTACATTGCATTACATCACATTACATTACATTACATCACATTACATTGCATTACATCACATTACATTACATCGCATTACATCACATTAAATCACATTACATTACATTACGCTAATTTTGCAGACGCTTTTATCCAAAGCGGCTCACAATAAGTGTGTTCCACATCGGTAGGCAAAAGAACTTCAGGTCAGAAGAAATCATAAGTGCATTTCCTTCCAAAACCAAACAGCTAAGAGCAGAACTAGTGCTGGAGTAAGTGCGGTAAGTTAGGTCCAGAGACAAATGGGAAGACAATTTAGAAAACAAAGACAATTTAGGAAACAAATCAAATCAAATGAAATCCAATTTTTTTTATATAGCACATTTCATGTACTAAACAGTTCAAAGTGCTTCACATAAAATAAAAGCATTGCAGCAGGGAGTGGAAGAAGCATTAAAATACATAAAAGAATATAAAGAGAAACAAATAAAGTCATTTAAATGAATTTAAAAACAAGCAACAGTCTAAATAGGTTAAAAAATATTTCATGCATAGACACATGAGAACAGCTGGCAACTGGCGGCCCGGGGGCCGCACACGGCCCTCGTCCTCACTCAGTACGGCCCGCAAATAGATCAAAAATAATTTAATTATTAAAAAAACAAACAAAAAAACAACAACTTGTAATTATACTGTTGACCGATAGAGGGCCATACGCAAACAATAGCGGGGCCCGGGCCGCTTTCCGCAACAGCGAATAGGAAAGTGAAGAGCCACGGCCACCAGCAGTGGCAAAAAGAGAAAACCTGACCGAGAAAATCGCACTTTTCAGCCAAAATGGGAAGAACCTCTTCACCAAATTCAAAGGATAAAAGATAAAAGATAAAAGATTACAACACCTTGCATAAGGTTAAATATGAGAAGGACACTGGAGCTGCCAGAGCGGCTGTGGTAGCAGACCTTCAAATCAAAAGTATGTCAACATAAATATAAATTCAATCAATCAAACTTTATTTATATAGCCCTTTACAATAGCCAACTGGTACTCAAAGTGCTTTACAACAGGATAAAAACAACAATACATAAAACAAAACATAAAACACGATTCAGAAATGCTAAAAGTGCTGAAAGTGCTAAAAGTTCTGCAGGGCATTAAACGCACAAGTGCAATAAAATGAATTGAATAAAATTTGTATAAAATTAAGATAATTAAAAAAGAGCGAGTAGAAGTGGCCCTAATCAGAGTTGGAACGCAGGTCTAAAAAGGTGGGTCTTAAGATCAATTACAACTAAATTCATATAAAATGTGCTCTTATTGAGAATCGTTTGTAGCGTCTTTCATAACCAATTATTCCAAGTGCGTGGTCATGTGGCCCTCCAATGATAGTGCTGAGAAAATGTTTATCCTGGAAGTTGCCCATCCCTGATCTAAATCGAGTTGCTCATGTTAGTGAATGACTCGAGTATTTTCTGCAGAAGCATCCGTCACCCTCGGCTCTCCTGAAATTAGAAATGTTGTTTAGCTGTAGAAAAAATACCTTAAACTATCTTTTTCCAACTTGAAATGTTATGCCTTTTCCTAAAGGGACCCCATCATTAGAAAAAGTCACACTTTATTTTTGTTTATGTTTCCATGTGGGCTGTACACCACTAGGGTACAAAGATTGTCTTATGGGTCATTTCTGACCCGTGAATTATAAAAACATTTAAACATCAGAAAAAAGTTCACTGTTTTTTTCCCTTTCAATATAATTAATTCAGAAGTAATTACTTCACATTTATATAATAGCAATAATAAACCTTTATTATGTAAAAGAAAACTGAGAAAACAAGAAAACTGTAGGTCCAACTGACAGTTGGTTTGTGGTTAAAAATTTAAAAATGTAATCCTGAAAACTGGTGATTGTCTTTTTGTATTGTGCAAGGTCATTTTATTTATAGAGCACAATTCGTACACAAGGCAATTCAAAGTGCTTCACAGCTACATAAAATCACAAGAAGGCAATTAAATTAAATTAATTAAAAATAAATAATACAAAAATAAATTAAATTAAAATTAAAAAAATAAATAATAATAATAAAAAAATAATTAAAAAAATAAAAAAACATTAAAAATAATCATTAATTAATTAATTTAAAAGTGAAGAGTGCAGATAAAATACTTTCAGGTGTCATATGCACAGCTAAATAGAACTGTTTTCAGCCTGGATTTAAACATTGTCAGAGTTGAGGCCTGTCTCACATCTTCTGGAAGACTGTTCCAGATGTTAGGAGCATCAGACTGAAACACAGCCTCACCTTGTTTAGTCCTGACTAACAAAAAATACATGATAAAAAATGTATTGAATTGAGTTGAATAGATAAATAACAGGAGGTTTCATCAGACAAAATAGGTTTTGGATTTAAAATTCAATTAAGTTACTTTATTTTGGGGCTTTGGTAGGGCGGGAGGGGAGTAAACACAATGTTAAGACCGCACAAGGGTTAAAAACAAAAGTATTATTGAGGTAAGCGCCCTTCTGCCGGTCGGCCTCTACCCTCTCTGGGCACGCCAACGCCCATGCACCCGCTCAGGTGAGCCCTCCCCGCTGTATTAACAAAGCACATAACAGCACACAGTGGCACCTCGGAGTTCTGAGAAAGCTTTGGGTGTGATCATTAGAGAGGGGAGAGAGGTTTCTCCCTGAGGTTCTGCACAATGCAGCAACCGCACGGGGTCGGCCGAAGGAGCGTCTGCTCCAGCAGGCAGCTAATGAAGGCTGAGAGGACCTGTAGCGGCTCGGTAATTGAACCTTTGGGACATTCTATCACTCTACATCAGCATTCTGCTCTCCTGAAGTTCCACTCGGGTTTATGCTGCTGCTGCTTAGGGACTGTTTAATGTGGTGTTGTGCTGTTTTTCTGCAAGGGGAAAGGATCGTCTTCGCTTTGGTCGTGAGGAGAGAGTGCAAAAGCATGTGGTTGGGATCTCTGAGGCTACACAAATGGTTATTACAAACACACCCTTTCAGTTCAAGTTTTTATACATCAAAACATAATGAGATGTAAGCACTGTAAAAAATCTAAATCTTACCAAGTATATTTGTCTCATTTCTAGTCAAAATATCTCATTACACTTAATATAAGACACAACTGCCTAACAAGTTCTATTTCAGCCAGATATAGGGACTTGTTTGAAGACAATACATCTGGAATATCTTGTTAAATGAAAAAGTCTTGAAAACAAATTGTTTTGAGTCATATTTCACATGAAACAAGCTTTTTTTTTACATTTGAAGAGGTTTTTAAGCTAATTTCAAGATCACTTTTAACTCAAAAGTCCTAATAAATATCACATTTTATTTCAAGATCAAAATCTTGACAAGACGATTTTCATTAGTTCCATTGGCAGATTTTTTTGCTTATTTCAAGCAAAAACGTCTTTTATTTGTTGTTTTTTTTACTTATTTTTGGAGGGGCATTTTTTCCAGTGAGTGAAGCAGCTTCAGCAGCAGGGAGCTGAAGTAATGGTTTCCTGGTTGAGGAGGAATCTCGGCCCACTCTTCTCTCCAGCGCTGCTTCAGCTCATTGAGGTTTGCAGCTCTGGTTTCTGCACAGCTCTCTGAAGGTCCCAGCACAGCATCTCAGGCAGGCTGAGGTCTGGACTCTGAGTGGACCGTTGAACACCTCGATTCTTCTCTTCTTCACACATTCTGCTGCAGATCTGCTGCTATGTTTGGGATCTTTGTCCTGTTGATGAGCCAGTTTTTTCACATCTGACTCTAGAACACTTTGGTATCCAGAGGAGTTCATGGTGGATTCAATGAGTCCTGTGGCCGCAGAACCAGCCCAGATCATCAGCCCTCCACCACCGTGCTTGACAGCTGGTGTGAGGTGTTTGTGCTGATATGCTGTGTTTGGTTTCCTCCAAAAGTGCTGCTGTGCATTGGTACTCACTGGAAAAAAATGCCCCTCCAAAAATAAGTAAAAAAAACAACAAATAAAAGACGTTTTTGCTTGAAATAAGAAAAATAAATCTGCCAATGGAACTAGTGAAAATCGGCTTGTCAAGATTTCTTGAAATAAAATGTGATATTTGGGACTTTTGAGTTAAAAGTGATCTTGAAATTAGCTTAAAAACCTCTTCAAATGAAGAAAAAAAAGCTTGTTTCATATGATATGTGACTCAAAACAATTTGTTTTCAAGACTTTTTCATTTAACAAGATATTCCAGATGTATTGTATTAAAACAAGTCCCTATATCTGGCTGAAATGGTGCTTGTTAGGCAGTTGTGTCTTATATTAAGTGTAATGAGATACTCAATGAGAAAAAAATACTTGGTAAGAATAAAAAATTTTCCAGTACACTTCTTTATTTATTTGTGCTACTTATTTTAAGTTTGTAATAAAGTTTTGATTTGAAAACTGAAAGGTGATTTACACCTTTACTGTTCCTTTAAATCTCAAACAGTAATCTGTTCAGTAATTTGCTCCTGGGTAATGGAAGCTAATGTAATTTTAACTGCAGGGCAGATCTTTGGATGAAAAATGTGTTGGGACACATAAAGATGGACTTTTTCCACAGCTAATAGGCACGAACAAAAGTCTGACCAAAAATGGATCCAGTTGAGATTAGAGTCAGTTGTGGTGCCATGATTTACTGGCACTATTTGTGACAGAAACAGCCATACTGGGGACCGTCTACCATGTCTGCCCCACAGATGGCCCGGGCCCCGCTCTCCCTCTGTCCTTTGGCTGGACCGGAGCTCTGTTGGACGCTGTGCTGGTGCCAGATCATCTCAAAAAACAACTCCCTGGCCGCTCCTGGCACCAGCAGCAAAGCCATCGCCCCACTCATCTCATCTGATTTCCTCTGTAAATAAATAACAACAACAAAATAGCAACAAGAGGGTGACACCCGGCAGAACGCGGCGGGGCATATGGGACCTGCTCGTTGTGAGGAGAGGCGAAGGGGTCACAGATGGCTGCACAGCCCCCACGCCGCCCCACATTTCTCCAGGCTGCTGTGCTTTTAGGTCGTCCACCATAACCAAACCCAACCGGCCTTTCTCCAGCTGAGTTTCTGAGTGTTGACACCGGCTCAGATGGGTAAAACACAACAGCAAACAATTAACCAAAGGGAGCCGTATTAAAGGGGGTCCTATTACCAGACCGGTGGTGGATGACTCAGTTTGCATTAGTCTTTGAAGACGGTCCCTGGCGGCGGGCGGCGGGCACTCGGGCATTAAAAGCCTGTGCATCTTGGCACCTTGCTCAATAGAAAAGCAGGCGGTTGATCTGGGCTGCATTAGTTCTGAGCCTTTGTTCTCCCGAAGGGCTGTCAAATGGAGAGAGGGCTCCCTGAGACATTTTAGAGATACGTCCCCCTCAAAGGCAGCTGAGCACCGGCAGGATGAAGCAGACTCAGAGTATTAGAGCTGCAGATATTCCATTCATCCATTTGCAAACACGGACAGCATGACTGACAGCGCAGGGGTCACACCAGAGGATTTGAAGTTCAATTTCAATTTTGTTATTGTCATTATTCCTTTAAATCCTCCTCCCACATTCTCTTATTAAATGCTTTCGAGTGTGTCCTGCAAGAATGCAGCAGGCGGGCAAATTGATTACTGAGTAGTTTGTGCACAGCCTGACACATGCGCTCTGCAGATCAATGAACATTTCAGCATGTTGGAGTCCAGCTCCACAAGCAGGAGTTGCTCTGAAATAAGAGCTCTGTGCACAATCTTTAGCAAAATCTTTGATTTTAGGGTTTTTTACCAAATGTTTTCCTACTTTTACTTGTGTTCTGCAGCTTAGAAATACTCTGACTTGCCTGAGTCGAGTCTTCTGCAGAATAAAAGAAGACGCATCCGAGCCGCTGGAAGGCACAGATCCTTGTAATTCAATTTTTAAAAAAAGAGCATTTTAAGAACCACAACCTCACCTATGAAGACTCGTATTGATCCACTGAAAAATATTCTTTAAACAATAAAAACCACAGTGATGGGCAGCTGATGCACCATGTCCACTAGCACAGCAGTTAACCTTTGGTGCAAAATGCATCCGACCATATACCGCATATGCCACCATAAAGCTGCTATATATGCACTGAAAAAAGTTCCAAAACATCTCTCAGTCCAATGAGGGTGTGCCTCACACAGGTTATAATTAGGCAGGAGTGGAAGTAACGAAATACAAACGCTCACGTTACTGTAATGAAGTAGATTTTTGGGTACTTGTACTTTTATGAGTATTTTTTTCCAAGTGTGTAATTTACAGAATCAGAATTACTTTATTAATCCCTTGCGGGAAATTCCTTTTTTGCAGTGATCTCGTTACAGAAAAAAAAGAAAGATGAATGAGAATAAGATAAGGAAAAATCTCAATATGTACAAAAATACAATAAACAATAAACAGTCTTTACAATGCTACTCAGTAGCTAATTATTATTGTTCTTGCACATGACCGGGTTATTGCACATGGTGAAGTAATGAAATAAATAAATGATGAAATAAATAACTATCAGACACTGGATTTGTACAGTTTGATGGCCACAGGCAGGAATGAATGAATGAATGAATGAATGAATGTAATCTACTTCCCACTGAGTTCGCCCACAATTTGAATTAACATTCAAACCGTCAGATTTTTCTTTTCTCCAATGCAAATCCTTGTTGGCCGTCAGATGAATCTAAGAGGAGATGTGAGGAAAGGCCTTACAGGTGCTGCAGGTCTCTGGAGGAAACACACCTGGACTGAGGAGACAGCGTCCAGATGCAGAGAAACTCTGTTTGAGCTCCACTGACATCAGTTCACAAGACTTCAACGTCTGATCTAAAACACACACTCTGCAGGAAGAGGTTTTACAGCTCTACTTGTATGATGTTGCTTTCTTATTTCTCACGTGTTCAGGTTATTAATTTGGCTGAGATCAGTCTGCAAAGCTGCTACACTCCTGCCTCATAATAATCACATCATTGCAGTGATTTCGCTGTATTTGAGCTGTTTTTGGCTAAAACACCTGGCGCACAGTGCTGAGCTGCAGCTCAGATTAATATTCAGGTTCCCAGCTTGGGGGGGGGGGGTATTTAATACAGGTGGATCCAATCAAATGTCTGCTGTTCATGATACAATAAAACATCCATCGGTTAAAAAGTAATTCATACTCTGAGTAGTTTTTGAGAAGAGTACTTTTTTATGTCCTCTTCCCACCTCTGCTTCCTAACATCTGGAACCAGTCTGCCCATTCTCCTCCCACAAGGCATCTTCAACTGTGTTCGAAACCGCATACTTCTCCTACTACTCATACTAACTTTAACTTTTTTTAAGTTCCCGGATGCATACTAGATTCTCTGAAATGTTGGGTATGCATCATGAGGTTACTACTCATACTCAAACTACCCAAGATGCAACGTAACGTGACGTCGCCGATCGTCATTTCCTGTCAAAACGGCAGTTTCAAGCTAGCTACAACGAGCGTAGGTTCACTTCCTGTTTTCAAAACAAAAGCACCAATTGTATGGTAATGGCTTTCCCTATGATAAAAGGCAACGGGTATTTTATTTTGTGAAAATAACCGGAAGTGCATTGCTCACTACAGCTAGCTTTAGTAGCGCCGAATTCCTGGGAACAAAATGGTAAACAGCCGGTATTTTGTCAGGTTTTCAACACATTGGGGATCTAAACGACTACTTTCTCACCTGAAAATGTTTCAAATGTTGCTAAAGTTTACAGAGTTTAGAGCTTAAGAGAAATCAGCTTCAGGCCGGCTGATTTCGGCACGGGCAGGAGCGAAATGCATTGTGGGTAAACGCTCTGCATACTGTCTGATCGGTGAGTATGCAGTATGTAGTATGGAAGTATGCAGTTTTGAACACAGCCTTTGACATATTTATAGAATATTTAGAACATTTATAGAACGTGCATATAAAGCGTTGCAGATGTTTTGATCCAGCCTGGACAGAGGACAGGTTTTCTTATGCAAGATATATATTTTTTCTGTGGTATGAACCACTGGTTTTGTTAGTCTTCTTCCTGTGTGTTGAGCCTCCTGTGGCGACTTACACTGGAATAAATACCCCTCCAAAAATAAGTAAAAAAAACAACAAATACAAGACGTTTTTGCTTGAAATAAGCAAAAATATCTGCCAATGGAACTAGTGAAAATCAGCTTTTCAAGATTTCTTGAAATAAGATGTGATATTTAGGACTTTTGAGATAAAAGTGATCTTGAAATTAGCTTAAAAACCTCTTCAAATGTAAAAAAAAAGCTTGTTTCATGTGAAACATGACTCAAAACAATTTGTTTTCAAGACTTTTTCATATAACAAGATATTCCAGATGTATTAAAACAAGTCCCTATATCTGGCTGAAATGGTGCTTGTTAGGCAGTTGTGTCTTATATTAAGTGTAATGAGATACTCATTGAGACAAATATACTTGGTAAGATTTAGATTTTTTCCAGTGTACACTTCCTGAATCACAGAAGTGGGAAACGTAGCCTGTTTTTGTACATTTTGAAACTGTTTGTGGCAGAAAAATCTGGATCAATATATCTTTACTTCTTTTATTGTAAAAGGAAAAATAAGCGGTTGTACAGCCAGCTAGATTATTTTCAAAGTAAAAGAAATTCAGCATAATTAAAAGCCTGTTAGATGGAGACGCTTTCGGGGAATAAGCTACAGTTGTCAGGTGTAAGATCACGGATAATCTTTTGTTTTTTGGACTGAATCCCACTTTTCTAATGTCTGTTTGTATCTCATCCACTCCATATATAAATATATTTCTCCGCCAAGTAAAAGAAAACAGATTTAATGTGTCTGTCATCCAGTAAATGTGGTGTTTCAGAGACTCGGAGATGTTTGTGAGAGAAACAAAGTGGTCCAACAGGCTGTTGATGAAACATAATCTCCTTGAGTGCAATTGTGGCCACAAATGGAGCCGATGCAGCGAGGAAGATCAGAGGGAGGAGGCTGAGTGCTGCTGTGCTCGGGGACCTTCAGCCTCCCCGCTGTGCCAGCTGCCAGGTAACCGTCCACAGGGCCTGACCGCCTGATCTCCTCTGGGGCCCGGAGCCGGGAGGAGCCGGGAGGAGCCGGGAGGAACCGGCAGGCGGCAGGAGCTCGGCTGGGACCTCAGCAGCAGCAGGATTATTCTGCTGGCCTCGTGCTCATCTGCGTAAAAGAGTAAATGGTGTTTTCACTTCTGCATTCAGGAGCACGGTGCGCGGCAGATGCTGAAAGTAACTACCTGCACTGCAAATTATTTGGTTCTTACCAAGAAAAAAAACCTTACATTTAGAAGTGCTAGATAATTTTTTCTTGTTTTAAGAATTAATTTCTTATTTTAAGTCTTCAACTTAACAGTATAATCTTATATCAAGCAAAACTTTACTTTTTTTTGTCTCAAGGAAAGGGAATCATAAAAATGAGACAATTAACACTTAAAATAAGATGTATTACGTTTCTCCTCCAAAGTCTCATCAAAATAAATCTTGTTTTAAGATTCAATAACAAACTCAACGTGCTTGATTCAAGAGTCACACAGAAAATATGTGAAAACACACTTTATTCCTTGGATTTTAAGCATATGACAAATGTTTGTTCACCAAACTGCCTTTGTTAAATCTAGAAACAAGACTCCTACAATCTTAATTTAAGAAATCTTGCCAAGTCAAATTATCTTGCTGCATGGACAGATTTTTCACTTGTTTTGAGTAGCTTTTCCCTTAGTTTTAGTGTTTTTTATCTTGTTTGAAGACCCCTATTTTTTTGCAGTGTGTATTTCTCATCATGATGAACATTTTTCATCTCTGACATAAAATCAAAGGTCATCTCTTTAACCTTTTTCTCTAAAATAAATCTCTTCACAGCCTTAGATTCCCTCTGCCTCATTTTCTAAGTGCAGATGATAATTTAGTGTAAATAATTTACACAAACAATGTGAAAATGCTTCAGTTTACCACCATTCTGTGGCACCACCACTCACCCCTGGCTCTGTTCTAACTCCATTAAAGTACTCGATGCTAAAAGTTGACTCTGTACTCTGTCCAGTGTTTTATCGGTCAGTGAAACATAACAGGGATGGTAACAGCAGAAAAAGACTTTAACAATCATCTGTGTTTCCGTAATGGCAGGACTTTGATGCAGACTTTTGAAAACATTGTTATTCTTTGCTCTGGTGACGGTTCTGTGGGCCCTGATGTGAACCCTCTCACATTTATCGAGCATTAGGTTCCATTTGATGAGGGTTTTTTTTTATGTTTTTCTAACCTTTTCTGTTCTTTATTAAAAGGCAGAGTGTCTTGAGCCCCACATGCAAAATATGCAGAAGATTTTAGTCTTTTTTTTAGTAATAAAACATATCCAAGGACTCAGGTCAGCTGGTCCAGTCCAGAGTCCAGACTAAACATGGAGAAGCAGCATTTAGCTGTTATGCTGCAAATAAGTGGAACAAACTGCCAGTGGAGATTAAACTTTCACCAAATGTAGATATTTTTAAATCCAGGTTAAAAACATTTCTGTTCTCATGTGTCTATGCATGAAATCTGCACGCTATCTTTGAACTTATCTGGACTGTTGCTTGATTTTAAATTCATTTAAATTATTTTATTTGTTTCTCTTTATATTCTTTTATGTATTTTTAATGCTTCTTACACTCCCTGCTGCAATGCTTTTATTTTATGTGAAGCACTTTGAACTGTTTTGTACATGAAATGTGCTACAAATAAATTTGATTTGATTTGATTCAGTGTTCAGAGGTTAAAGTATCCATGATGTCCCCAGATTTGATGCTTAAAATGTTTAAATATGACTGTCCAGTGCTTTACCACAGCACTGTACATCATCTACAGCACATAGTCCAGCAATGACAAATAAATGAATGAATAAATTAATTAAGAAATTAAGTAAATGATCCCCGATTCAGCGCCTGGAGCTTATCAATCAGAGCAGTTTGGGTTTTTGGTTGAAGTCAGACACTGGAAAAAATGCCCCTCCAAAAATAAGTAAAAAAAACAACAAATAAAAGATGTTTTTGCTTGAAATAAGCAAATAAATCTGCCAATGGAACTAGTGAAAATCGGCTTGTCAAGATTTCTTGAAATAAGATGTGATATTTAGGACTTTTGAGATAAAAGTGATCTTGAAATTAGCTTAAAAACCTCGTCAAAAAAAGCTTGTTTCATATGAAATATGACTCAAAACAATTTGTTTTCAAGACTTTTTCACTTAACAAGATATTCCAGATGTATTATATTAAAACAAGTCCCTATATCTGGCTGAAATAGTACTTGTTAGGCAGTTGTGTCTTATATTAAATGTAATGAGATATTTGGACTAGAAATGAGACAAATATACTTGGTAAGACTTTGATTTTTTCCAGTGGACCTCTTCAGTTTTGGTTTACAGGTAAAGGTAAATGTAGCGCTTTTCAGTGGTATCATCAGTGACTTTTCCATTAAACTTCCTTCAAACTTGCCTTTGAAAGCAACAGAAAGATAGTTTTTTTCAAACACTTCGCCCCATCTTTGAGGGGCTTAGGTCGATAGTTGAAGCACAAAGAGCCAACAGACCCTTCAGTTCCAGGAACTTTAGGCTGTAAAAGTGATTTTCTTAAAGTGCTCATGTTGTACCTAAAGGATTGCAAAGACAAAGCGATGCTGCCCATCGGGGGCTCAGATGTGCCCCGGGCTGGTGTTCCGCTCCAGCCAGCAGCTTTTAAGCTTTGTTGTGGTCCAGGAGCAGATAGAGATGCCTCCAAACCCCTGGACGCTGCAGCTGTTCCCCTCAGATAGCCACATCACTGCTGAGTCTCTTTCCTTTTTGCTTTCATTACAGCTGAATGAGAGTATTTCTATTTTTGTGTGTCGGGGGGGTGGCTGGGTGAGGCTGGGGGTCGCAGCAGAAAATGGACTTCTGTGTGCCTTGCTAGCAGCAACAGCTTTTTTCTTTTAATCCTTGCCCCAAGCCGTACTGTGCACTGAAGCAAGCTATTGCATGGCAACAATTAAGAGGCTGAAGCGCAGCACCTGGTCCTCCCCATTCGCCGGCCTTCAGTGGCAGCTGACTATACAGTTCCCCCTGCCAGGTGGTTCCACTTCAATCACATTAGCTAGTCACTGTAGGGTTAAAAAGGAGCCCGATGCCCCTCCCTCCAGCCTCTCTGCTTCTTTTCTGCAGCAAATCTGGAGACGGAGCATTTTAAAACTCGTTAAAATTAAGATCCCTCCACCGGCACCGGATAATTAAAGCAGAAGCTGGACGAGCTCCTTGGAATCCAGGGGAGGGGGGCTCCCTATCTGCTTAGTGCTCCATTTGTACAAAGAGCAGTGATCATAATAGACCTTTTCATGGAGAGACAAAACAGATGGAGACCAATTGAAATGAGAGAGGCAGGGAGACTGTACATATCTGCCCAGATTCTGGGCGATGTGGAGGGATTCAACAAAACAAGTCGGCAGCAGCGAGTGACGGCTTTTGTTTGTCCTCATCGTTCCAAGCGTTATCACTCTGAAAACAGCCTGAAAACCTGCAAATAAAGGATTTTTAGGGCCAAATGCATCAGGCTCGGAATCGATATTCATTTGTATGCACAGAAAAGAGATGTATGCAGTGACCTTTAATGCTCCCGTCAGGTTGTTTATGCTACATTTCTCCAATGACCTCCTGTTGCTTTGTTGATATAAAAGTCTTCTCATGCTAAATGAGACCCGATGCTTTGTCCATTTGCTAAATTTCTGGGATGAATTGAGAAACGTTATTATCTAAAGCTGCAAAAAAAGTTATGGTTATTTAGAAAAAGAGAAGCTTTAAAGATTAAATCTAAAATATTTGGAGTTTTCTTTACAAATTCAGCCTGCACTGGAAAAAATGCCCCTCCAAAAATAAGTGAGAAAAACAATAAATAAAAGATGTTTTTGCTTGAAATAAGCAAAAAAATCTGCCAATGGAACTAGTGAAAATCTGCTTGTCAAGATTTCTTGAAATAAGATGTGATATGTAGGACTTTTGAGTTAAAAGTGATCTTGAAATTAGCTTAAAAACCTCTTCAAAATGTCAAAAAAAGCTTGTTTCATATGATATGTGACTCAAAACAAGATGTTTTCAAGACTTTTTCATTTAACAAGATATTCCAGATGTATTGTATTAAAACAAGTCCCTATATCTGGCTGAAATAGTGCTTGTTAGGCAGTTGTGTCTTATATTAAGTGTAATGAGATATTTTGATGAGAAATGAGACAAATATACTCGGTAAGACTTTGATTTTTTCCAGTGTAAAAATGGGATATCTTAAGAAGCTTTGAGGTCTCCCCCTCAGTTGAAATAAGTTCTGTGGAGCTTGAATAAAAAAAGAATAAAAACAAATAAATTTACTTTCTTAGTTTGGATTCTAAGATGTGACAGTCAACATGCAAAAATGTTAAAAATGTGATTTCATCTGATATTTCATGGACATCTTCATCATGAGAAGTCAGTCCCGCTCGTCCTTTTTTAGATTCACTTTATTCTAAAGGATGAAAACTTTTTTTTTCTAATGAAAAGCAACTAAGGTGATCGTTGAACACACGCAAAAATACAAATATATAAACTTATATCTTTATGAATCCCTCAGTCAGAGTAAAATCAAAGGAAATAAACCCAAAAATAATGACAAATTTCATTCAAAAGCAGTGTTGAGAACATCTACGTTTTGGTTTTACATCAGTCTTTTGTTGGATTTCATCTCGGCCGCAGAATAAAACCCTCTTTAGAAATGCCGCATGTCTGAGTCTGAATGCATCTCCACTGTATTTCATGTCTGCCTTCCTCAGAAGCATCATGAGACACATCAAAGCCCAGAGTCTGAGATGGAGATGGAAGGAGGGAGGAGGAGGAGGAGGAGGAGGAGGAGGGAAGGAACGCAGGATGCCCACACTTTAATCTTCTTTGTCTGCTGATGTGTAGACAGACTGTCCCAAATTCCTTTTACAAGAGAAATACTGATGCAAAAAGGCCGAGCGTGTCTTTATACCACACTGAACAAATTGGGATGCAAATGTGAAGCCTTTGAACTGTGTAAAGTGCCATAATGGGATGATCCATAAATTATTAATCAGAGATGGTTTGGTGCAGAGCCCAGAGGACGGCTGACATCACTGCTGCATGAGAAACCCAATTAAAGTTTTTTCCTTTGTACCTCTGGTGTCTATGGAAGCCCGATTCCGCCACTTAATAAAAATAAATTTAGAAATACTATCTCATAATTATGACTTAGTATCTCATAATTTCGACTTAGTATCTCATAATTTCGACTTAGTATCTCATAATTATGAGATATATTTCTAAATTTATTTTTATTATGTGGCGGAAAAGCTTCCATAGCGTCCGCTGAATCCAAAGGTTTTATATGTTTGTTTTCACAAAGGATGAAGCTCAGCACTGTATGTTTAAAATGTCATGCTCTCTAATGTCCATGAACATTTAAACACGGCTGCATATGAATATGGCTCCAAGGAAAAAATGAAAGAAATAGACTTCAGTCACAATGCATATTCATTAAAAGATGATTATTGATGAATGAGGACAGATAACAGCAGCAAAAAACTTCGGGAATGTCACTGAAAAAGACAAAAAATTGCTAAATCCTTCTGTTGTGAGAAAAATATGCACAAACAACACGGAGCGAGGAGCCATGAGGCAGAAAGGAACAACACTTTCAGTCATATTACCTCAGTTTTTACCCACTATTTGTATTTGTTTTCCTTTTCAGTCGCTGTTTTCTTCCACTTGTGCTCACCGATTGGTTCATTTAGACACTAAAGCTGCTCGGTTCGGTTTAGGAAACAGGGCAAAAACATTTCCGGCACACGAGATTAAAAGCTTTGGTTTATATGTGACATCAGACATTTTCCTAAAGTCAAAAACAACTTTATTATCAAGAACCTTTCTGTTTTCTGAAGCTCTGCAAATTCTCTGTAGTGTAAATGAGAAATTAAACATTTATCATGCAAAAACTATTTATTCTTTTATGCATTTGAGTTTTTTCCCCCCTTAAATGTTCACGTTATGTCTTTATAACACCTCCAAATATCTTTTCCCATAGCTTTTCCTGAGGGGATTCACATTTTGAGGCCTCCAAACATGCAGCACAAATATTTTGAACCCTTCAGATTGTCTTTCTCAGTGCTGGCTTCTGATAATATTCACCGGTGCGCTGCTGTTTTGTCTCCCGATTCATTTTTAAAACTTTATAATTGTGTTAAAACAAGTCGTTGCCCCTCAATCGACCTCAGTCATCAAACTGACAACAAAAAAACGTCTCCAGTTTGCTGTAATCTCTGCCGTCCTGGCTTCAGACCCCGCAGGTCACTGGCATTGTTTGGGAAGCTGGATTAGTGATGCTCTGAGTGACTCTGCATTATTGTGTTGCGTTGTGGAACTCCAATGTCGCCTTTCCATTGGGGATCCATGCTGCCTGGACTTTAGCGCTATCGAGCGGGCCGGAGGGCCGGTGTTGAGGCTGATAGGCTGGCAGGCTGCTGGGATGCTGAGCCAGAGCACACTGCAAAAAAATAACCCCTGTGAGGGTCCCAGAAGCAGGACCCTCTCAAGCTGAATTAGGATACTTAAACACTTTGCACACTGGAAAAATCAAAGTCTTACCAAGTATATTTGTCTCATTTCTCGTCAAAATATCTCATTACACTTAATAATAAGCACCATTTCAGCCAGATATAGGGACTTGTTTTAATATAATACATCTGGAATATCTTGTTAAGTGAAAAAGTCTTGAAAACAAATTGTTTTGAGTCGGATTTCATATGAAACAAGCTTTTTTTTTTACATTTGAAGAGGTTTTTAAGCTAATTTCAAGATCACTTTGATCTCAAAAGTCCTAAATATCACATCTTATTTCAAGAAATCTTGACAAGCCGATTTTCACTAGTTCCATTGGCAGATTTTTTTGCTTATTTCAAGTAAAAACGTCTTTTATTTGTTGTTTTACTTACTTATTTTTGGAGGAGCATTTTTTCCAGTGCATTCTTTCATGTTTGTTCACTTTAGTTATAACTTCCAAATACATTTCATAACGATAATAATGTTATTAAGGGCTTTTGTCTTTAGTTTTATTGTGAATTATCGTGTTTTTCTCTCAGAGTAAGCTGGAAAAAGGTTTTATTCTGCTTTAAAATGAGCATGAGACATAAAGTAAGCTGATTACATTCTAAGGAAAGAACTCAACATCTAAAATAATCTAAGTTGCTCCAGTTCTGATTCTTCTTGCAGCTCTGAGGCTGAAGAGGTGACTTCGGCCGACCAACATGTTTTGCAGTGCGAGTGCTGTCCAGACTCAGAGCAGCTGGTCAGTTAGCAGGCCACATCAGCGTCAGGCCGCCTCACTGATAATGGGATTAGCTTAAGCCAGGCAGCAGGGAAAGCAGAGAGGAGGGGGAGACAGGGAGAGAGGGAGAGAGGGAGAGAGAGAGAGAGGGAAGGCTATGAGCTGCCTGAGGAGGGGACAATTGCCGTCATGCACCCACCCCGAATCCACTAACTGTACACTGCAGGTATGTCAGCCGCGTCCTTGAACATCAACGAGATGTTTAGTAACTGCATCTGATTTTTATTTCTCCAACACACTGGAAAAAATGCCCCTCCAAAAATAAGTAAAAAAAACAACAAATACAAGACGTATTTGCTTGAAATAAGCAAAATAATCTGCCAATGGAACTAGTGAAAATCGGCTTGTCAAGATTTCTTGAAATAAGATGTGATATTTAGGACTTTTGAGATAAAAGTGATCTTGAAATTAGCTTAAAAACCTCTTCAAATGTCAAAAAAAGCTTGTTTCATGTGATATGTGACTCAAAACAATTTGTTTTCAAGACTTTTTCACTTAACAAGATATTCCAGATGTATTGTCTTCAAATAAGTCCCTATATCTGGCTGAAATGGTACTTGTTAGGCAGTTGTGTCTTATATTAAGTGTAATGAGATACTCAATGAGACAAATATACTTGGTAAGTACACTGGAAAAAATCAAAGTCTTACCAAGTATATTTGTCTCATTTCTTGTCAAAATATCTCATTACACTTAATATCAGACACAACTGCCTAACAAGTACCATTTCAGCCAGATATAGGGACTTGTTTTAATACAACACATCTGGAATATCTTGTTAAATGAAAAAGTCTTGAAAACAAAAATTGTTTTGAGTCACATATCATATGAAACAAGCTTTTTTTTTTCATTTGAAGAGGTTTTTAAGCTAATTTCAAGATCACTTTTATCTCAAAAGTCCTAAATATCACATTTTATTTCAAGAAATCTTGACAAGCCGATTTTCACTAGTTCCATTGGCAGATTTTTTTGCTTATTTCAAGCAAAAACGTCTTTTATTTGTTGTTTTTCTTACTTATTTTCTGGAGGGGCATTTTTTCCAGTCCAGTCAAGACAATCTTTGTACCCTAGTAGTGTACAGCCCACATGGAAACATAAACAAAAAATAAAGTATGACTTCTTCTAATGATGGGGTCCCTTTAGGAAAAGTCATAACATTTCAAGTTGGAAAAAGATAGTTTAAGGTATTTTTTCTACAGCTAAACATGGTGGCTCACTTTGGACCCGCAGGACAACAGGAGGGTAAAGTTAAGTGAACTGTGCAACCGCTGATGAGAATTTGCAGATTTGAATCCTTCACTTGTCTCATAAAGAGACATAAAGTCTGAGAAATATGGCGGTGAAACGCCACTTTCCTGTCAGTTTAAGCCTGTGAGCTCCAGATTCTTGCAGCACTTGCTCTCCTTCCTGCAGTGGAGGCAGTCGACACCACACTGAGCTCTAATAGGCTCACATCAGCTCTGCCATCACAGCCAATGTTGTGCAGTACCGGCCGCAAACTTTAATGACTCAACTCTTTGCAAGGGTGCCGCAGATAGTGGCATCAATACAGACTGCAATTTGGGTGTGATGAGAAAGCCCCAGAAGGCGACGTATTACTCCTTCCAAACCACCAGCAGCAGCTAAGCACTCCCACATAATTTCACCCTAAAAGCCGCTGACACTCCTGCTGAGGGCTGGAGAGGATTGTAGAGGGATTGATCTGTGAGAGTAGATGGAAGTGTGAAAGCCTACAGAGGCTTCCATTGATTTTAGGGGGGTGTGGAGGACGAATCCATGATAACAAAAGGTCAGCTCTCCTTAATGCTGGTCTTTAATCAGAACAGAGGTCCATCCGACAGCTTCTGACCACCTGAAATCAGGAGACATTATAAAGCAGAGCAATAAACCGACTGATATTTTAATGCTGCTCACAGAAAATGAAAGAGGATGGAGTTACTAAGTGCCAGAAAGTTACAGTTTCAAGGTTTTACACCATTTCAGATGTTCAGGTGTTGAAAGAAAGCTTGAAAGAAGTGTCTGAAAGTACCTTTTCTGAGTGCTGCTTGTGCAAGAACTCACCGGCAACCCATTTACTCCAAAAATGCACTCCAACCTTCAAAGACTCCTCACTTTTAAATTCTCCACACTTCACACTGTGTTATAAAATATGTTTAACTTTCACTTTCCAAAAGTATTTCACTCCGAAAATGTCATTTCCTACTGATGGACCAGGATGAGCTGAGTTTTCCAGAGCCAACCTGATGTTCTGAGCACTGATGTGTGCCGGAGACGTATCAGCCCACGCATGGAAGTGAAGTGAAGTGAAATTTATTTATATAGCACTTTTCAGCAGCAAGGCGATCCAAAGTGCTTTACAACACAGAAATAAAAACATCAAAAAATCAAACACAGAAATACAGATACAGAACATCAATCAGGTCATTTTAGCTAATAGTAGGATTGGTATAACTATAACAGAGCAAAAGTAAAGTTAGCTAACAGTAAGATTGGTATAACAATAACAGAGCAAAAGTAAAGTTAGGTAACAGTAGGATTGGTATAACTACAGAAGGTAATTTGAGTAAACTAACAAAAACTAACAAACATGGATAAACTTTCCTCTTAGAGGAGGCATTTAAAAATATAGCTAATAACAGAACGGTTGATATAATGAATGATAACAAATCTTTACTATACTAAGTACAATGCCGTTGGGTGGGGTATGCAACCAGCATTCCAACATCCCGTCACTCAGACATGACGCCACTGCGACATCCCGCCATACCGACAGTTTGATACCACCATTCCGACACTTGTTGGGAGCTGTCAGGGTCGGACTGGGAAAAAAAATCGGCCCTGGCAATTTTCCCCGGGACCAGCCCCCCCTCAGTATTAATTAGTATCTCCAATCTAATTAAATAAAAATAAAAAACGAGCACAGACCGCTCAGTCAATGGCATGTACCCATAGAAAAAATACACACACATCACACAACCTGACTATCGACCGCTAACAACCATGATCAGTAACCTACACAAACCCAGACACATAATGGCTCGGCGGCCAGGAATCGGATAAACCAATGAAGTGAATCAATCCTGTGAAAGAATGAAAACAAGTGAATGAAACCTGCACTCACCCATTATGAAGTTAACTCTGCCAGCCCCATACTCTTGCCCCTGCTCAGCCAACTCCTTGACGTCGGGTATGGTTGGTAACGTTACGGCGGCTAGCATTAGCAACGCGGCTGCTAGGCTTGCTAAATCGGTAAGCATCAGGCTACTGAAGAAAGCTAGTCTTTTTAGCTACGTTATATTATCATCTTTCTTCTCGGCTATAACCTTTGTTTACGGCCACTGGCCCTAACCTGACCAGCTAGCTGTCAAATCACCGGAAGTTTTCACCGGAAGTACTCGCGCACACACAAAAGCTCTCTCCAGACATATCTTTCTTTCATTCCGCCCAGATGAAATTTAATGCCAATTTAATGAAATTCGGAATGACGGGACGTTTCATTTCTTAAAAAAATGTCACCATTCCGACAATTGAACGTCAATGTCGGAATGTCAGTATGTCGGAATGGCAGCATGTAACCGTCAGGTGGTCTATAAATTTAATGGGAGTATTTTAAAGTCTATTATTTAACTTGGATAAAAAAACTTGCATCTAAGAGGAAATATTAAGGTTGATACAGTGGTAATAGCTCTTAATAGACCATTTGAATATGACTAAGTTTTCCTCCTGGTGAAGCATTAATAAGACAAATCTATTTGTCTTATTAATGCAAATGTGTGTGAAACCGCCTGTTTACTCCTGTTGGGTTCACAGATACCCAACAAAAGGGTATCAGCCTCAAACACCATGCAAAAAGAGGCCACACTGTCCAAAATGTCCTCTGAAAAGGTCCAGTCTAAAGTCTGGCCTTTTCCAGAAGAGTATGGGGAACATTTGTGATATTTGGTTGCATAAATGTAAAATGAGTGGACACAAAGAAGGCCTACAGAGATGCAGTATTCATACAGACTGTCTGTAATTACTTCACACACACACACACGCTCCCCACGAGGCTCCTGACACATGCAGCTGCTTGTGGCTCCGACATGTTCATACATGTCATTCCAACATGCTGCTGAGTGGCAACGCGGACAAAACATCCAAACATTCCCACTATCGCATGTGAAAACATCTCGGATCAACAACTTTCAGCATGACGGACAGACATGTTCCATCCACCCATGGGCGTCGCACCCGTGGGGGATGGGGGGGTTTCGACACCCCCACTTTTACAGCAAGATGAAAGGTAAACCCGTTTGCCCCATGGATGTATTATATTAACGCTTTGCCCACCCTCGTAGTGCACCAGCATACAATGTGTTTTAAAGACTCTGTGCCCTCTTTAGAATAATTCCATCCAGATTTGAGCAGTGTAACTATTGTAGTTTCCATACAGGATCTAGTTTTGAGAATACCAAAAAAAGCAGTAAAATGGCCCTGTTCTGCATTTTCACAAATCAGAAAAAGGTTTCACAAATCCCAAACAAGGTTTTAATGAATCTATACCCTCTTTAGAACAATTCTATCCAGATTTGAGCAGTCTAACTATTGTAGTTTCCATACAGGATCTAGTTTAGGGCGATCAAAATGCAAAAATGCAGTGAAATGGCCCTTTATGCCCATCCATTTAATTCGCGAATCGGATGCCAACTTCAGCGTCGTGTCTCTGGGTTTGGTGTGGCGCTCATGTGCCCCCCCACATTTAAAATCACTGCTCCACCCCTGCATCCACCGGTGTGGGATTTATTGATGTTTTCAGGTTTTTGTACAGGAATAAGAGGAATTTTACGTTGTTATTTCCCTGATCCTCTGGCGTTTTGTCCTTTTTTTATATCACCGTGTACCAGCCGACAAGCTCCCCGACTCTCATAATGAGACAACTGAGCAGGCCTGATGGGGCCTTGATGTCAGTAGCGTGCTCCTTTTATTAGCTAAATTAGATCATTCAGATGTGATTTCACATCTTGATATAAAAGTTAATGACTGAGGACGAACTGTGCCAGTAAGAGCCGAATTAACAAGAAGCAGCAGGGAAACAAATGGAGGCCAAAAGCTCTAATGAGCTCGTTGAATAACCTCCAGTGTCATTACGGACTGTGTGTGTGTGTGTTTGGCATATTTATTGTTCATTTATCTACTTTGGAAGGGAAGTGTATTTTCATGACCTTTGACCACATGTTCAGATTCATTATTTTGGATCATCTCTACGAGTTAAGAGCAAAAATAGCCCTGTGAACAGGGCGGGAACAGCCTCCGATCCTGTGGCCAGCTCTGCTGTGAGAGAAAAATGAGAAAACAAAGACGAAGATTGTCGATCAGTTGGGCTTAAAGTGGAAAACACAAACTGAATTCTGTGCTGTAAGAATGTGAAATGGCTGTTTTCCTGAAGCTTTAGCAATCCTCATGGTTCTTCAGGTGGTCTTTAGTTATCTTAACAGATGTTTCACACTGGAAAAAATCAAAGTCTTACCAAGTATATTTGTCTCATTTCTAGTCAAAATATCTCATTACACTTAATATCAGACACAACTGCCTAACAAGTACCATTTCAGCCAGAGATAGGGACTTGTTTGAAGACAATACATCTGGAATATCTTGTTAAATGAAAAAGTCTTGAAAACAAATTGTTTTGAGTCATATTTCATATGAAACAAGCTTTTTTCTTCATTTGAAGAGGTTTTTAAGCTAATTTCAAGATCACTTTTAACTCAAAAGTCCCAAATATCACATTTTATTTAGAGAAATCTTGACAAGCCGATTTTCACTAGTTCCATTGGCAGATTTTTTTGCTTATTTCAAGCAAAAACATCTCGTATTTGTTGTTTTTCTTACTTATTTTTGTGTAACAGTAGTGTGCAGCAGTATAAGCACAGTCATAAACAGCATAAAGATGCAGTTCATGGTACCATTGCAGTGTGCAGAACACCTCAAAGTGTTTTATTTCATCGTTACACACGTCACTACTCACAAAGAAAGATATTTTACTTCAAAGTTCTCTTTATGTCTGCCGAACTGTGCGTCTTTTGCTCTAAAGGTTGAAATCATCACCCCATAAAATGGAACTTACGTGTAGTGCATCTGTGAGAGGGCTGATTTACGCCCAGCTGGGATAGTTTCACGCATCATGCGGATGTTTCCACTTGTCCTGTTGGACTGAAAGAGCAGCAAGTTGTCGCTCTCTCTGCAGGTGTTTGTTTCAACTGTTTGGCGAATAAAAGCGGAAGCTACTCCTGTCACAGCAGCTTATTCAGCTGCTCTTTCACTTGGAAAACAAATAAATTGACCCTATATCTCAGTGAGAAAACACGTTTCTTCATTTTGACTTTGGTTCTGTAATCTCATGAACATCTTTTTAAGAGCTAAGCTCGTTCTTCGGATTTAAGGTTTGGAGTTCAGATAACTTCACAAACAGTCAGAAAGTCTGATGAAAGAAAACAAGAAACAAACAAACAAACAAAACAGGTTGTTGCACATCTTACTATAAAAAACATTCTATAATATTATGGATCAGTCTGGAAAATCAAGGAGGTTTGTTGCGTCAACCAGCAGGTCCAAACTGTCTCCTGGTAATTTTATGCATTAATTTAGGGTTAGGGTTTTTTTTTAGGGTTTACAGCTTGATAAGAACCATTCCTCCACACGAGAAAGAAAAGAAACCTGAGATAAATCCCTCTGAAAGTCACAAAGTAAACTCTCGGTTCCTGTTAAATACGTTCATTTCCCTTCCCGAGTAGTTCGGGTTCAGGACGAAGGAGTCGACCGCTCTCTTGTTATGCAGATGACGTCCTAACGAACTGAGCCGCGCTTGCACCAGCAGGCCGAGCTGCAGCAGGGGCTGCTGGGAGTTTGACAGATCAGGGGTGTTGGGGAGGCGGTGAGGGTTGTGGTCGGGACAGCAGGGGCTGCTGGGAGCTGCTGGTGCCGTGGAACGATGCCTGAGCCGCCAGCAGCGCTCCTCCACTTCTTCTGCATCGGACACAGGCTGACCCCTCCCCACCCCCCACCCCCCACACACACACTCATAGCAAACACACCCATAACACACACGCCCGGCCAGCCGTGCCTTTGTCTGGCGTGTCCACATGCATCTGTCATGCATGGCAGCGTTGGCAGTGACAGTCGGCTATTGTTGCCCCCAAACCTCCCTGCGACCCCCTTCAGCGGGAGACGCAGACACAGTTTGGGGTAATTGCTGGTCCTAATTACTTCACACACATAAACACACACACACACACACACACACATGCAGCCACGTAAAGACACACACACACATTCGCCCAAAAATAGTGATTAAATGTCCAAATCCTATTAAAGGGTCAGTTTCGGCAGAACAATGAAAAGTTCAGTATTCTGTAGCGTCGTTATTCACTTCTTACCCGAAACAAAGGGAAGGTTTATCTCTTAATTCTGCATTTCACTGTCCGGACACCAGGAGAACACCAACCTGCTGGAGCAAGGAGGTCAGTGGGTGAAGCCAACAGTACCAACGCGTTTTTCTGTGGTTTCAGCTATATTTGTTTTTAATTCATTTAAATGATTTTATTTGTTTCTCTTTATATTCTTTTATGTATTTTTAATGCTTCTTCCACTCCCTGCTGCAATGCTTTTATTTTATCTGAAGCACTTTGAATTGTTTTGTACATGAAATGTGCTACGAATAAATTTGATCTGATGTGATTTATAAGGTGACATGTGCACTGGAAAAAATCAAAGTCTTATCAAGTATATTTGTCTCATTTCCAGTCAAAATATCTCATTACACTTAATATAAGACACAACTGCCTAACAAGCATTATTTCAGCCAGATATAGGGACTTGTTTTAATACAATACATCTGGAATATCTTGTTAAATGAAAAAGTCTTGAAAACAAATTGTTTTGAGTCACATATCATATGAAACAAGCTTTTTTTGACATTTGAAGAGGTTTTTAAGCTAATTTCAAGATCACTTTTATCTCAAAAGTCCTAAATATCACATTTTATTTCAAGAAATCTTGACGAGCCGATTTTCACTAGTTCCATTGGCAGATTTTTTTTGCTTATTTCAAGCAAAAACATCTTTTATTTGCTGTTTTTTTACTTATTTTTGGAGGGGCATTTTTTCCTGTGTGTCTGAATGGCAGCAGTTTGGCTGTGTGGTGTTATTCGCTGACACATTTCATTCAGCTGATCGATAAAAAGCAAATGCAACTCACTAATACAGTGTGAACAGGTTGAGTGAATGAACGCTGATGCACAGAAATCACACATTTTATTATTTCTAATATTAAACAATGCTTAATATAAAATACGCAGCTATAATGTGTCCTACCACAACTATGCAGATGACACTCAGATCTACGTGTCACTGACGGCAGGAGAACACGGGCCTGTAGATACACTGTGTCGCTGCATCGAACAGATCAGTGTGTGGATGCAAAACAATTTCCTCCAGCTAAACTCAGACAAAACTGAAATCATTGTCTGTGGCCCACAGAAACAAAGAGAAAGTGTTATCAGTCTCTCTGAAACCTAATTATCAGGTTAGAAATCTCGGGGTAATATTGGACTCAGACCTGAACTTTAACAGCCACATTAAATCTGTAACATCAGCAGCTTTTTACGAAGATGTGAGACAGGCCTCAACTCTGACAATGTTTAAATCCAGGCTGAAAACAGTTCTATTTAGCTGAAAGTGTTTATCTGCACTCTTCACTTCACTCTTCACTTCTAAATTAATTAATTAATGATTATTCTTTATTTTTTATGGTTTTTTTGGTTGTTTTTTTATGATTTTATGTAGCTGTAAAGCACTTTGAATGACCTTGTGTACGAATTGTGCTCTATAAATAAAATTGCCTTGTCTTGCCTTGCCCTGCCTTGCCCTGCCTTGCCTTGCCTTGCCTTGCCTTGCCTTGCCCTGCCTTGCCTTGCCTTGCCTTGCCTTGCCTTGCCCTGCCCTGCCTTGCCTTGCCTTGCCCTGCCTTGCCTTGCCTTGCCCTGCCTTGCCTTGCCTTGCCCTGCCTTGCCTTGCCCTGCCTTGCCTTGCCTTGCCTTGCCTTGCCCTGCCTTGCCTTGCCTTGCCTTGCCTTGCCTTGCCTTGCCTTGCCTTGCCCTGCCTTGCCTTGCCTTGCCTTGCCTTGCCCTGCCTTGCCTTGCCTTGCCTTGCCTTGCCTTGCCTTGCCCTGCCTTGCCTTGCCTTGCCTTGCCTTGCCTTGCCTTGCCCTGCCTTGCCTTGCCTTGCCTTGCCCTGCCTTGCCTTGCCTTGCCCTGCCTTGCCTTGCCTTGCCCTGCCCTGCCCTGCCTTGCCTTGCCTTGCCTTGCCTTGCCTTGCCTTGCCTTGCCTTGCCCTGCCTTGCCTTGCCTTGCCTTGCCCTGCCTTGCCTTGCCTTGCCCTGCCTTGCCTTGCCCTGCCTTGCCTTGCCCTGCCTTGCCTTGCCTTGCCTTGCCTTGCCTTGCCTTGCCTTGCCTTGCCTTGCCTTGCCTTGCCCTGCCTTGCCTTGCCCTGCCTTGCCTTGCCCTGCCTTGCCTTGCCTTGCCTTGCCTTGCCTTGCCTTGCCTTGCCTTGCCTTGCCTTGCCTTGCCTTGCCTTGATGTTCTTCTTTATTTGAGCTTTGGTTGCATCATCTTACTTGATCCTCTCTTCTTCTGCAGGAACACACATATCTAAGTGGTTCTCCCTGAACCAGGATGCAGGCTTAGTTCCTGCGGGTCACACTCAGTGGGATGAGTCCTCGAAGCTGAAATCAACTCGATGATAAAAAACGCAGCGACGGCTGATTTCAGGTTATTTGTGGATCTGAGGACGTGTGGATGAGCTCTTCTCCTGTTAAGTCGAGCCGCTTTAAGGCTGCAGGCTGTTGTCATGGACACTGTAACCTGATAGTACTCAGGCGTTCGGAAAGGGAATACGTGCAGGCTCCTCACCTCCAAATAATCACCGGAGTGTGGCCTCCCAGGGGCCCCGACACCGCCACAGCCCTGATTTAATCTTCTCATTATTACATGAAAGATTCTGGCATCACTGAAGGTGGGAGGCGTCTGTGTGGCCCCCCCGACCCACAGGTTTTCACCTGCTGACATTTTGAAACTCACACATGTGGGATTTGAATCAAAACCATATCTATCTTTCTATTTAGATAATGTTTAGAATGTTTCTAAAGGAAGCGGCGAGGCTACTTTCCTAAACCTTTAGAGATCTCAACCTATCATGGCCGACACCTAAGCACTTCCTGGTCCTTTCACTGACATAGGAACCTATCCTCAGATGTGAAAATAAATAAATAAAAGAGAGACTGTTCCCCTGTACGCTGTGTGATGTCAGTGAAGAAACCCAGAGGCCATTTTCTAAATAACGGCGCCATCTAGAGCTGGAAAATGAGAAGACACACTGCAGGTTTGTGAGTTTTACAGTGACAGAAGTCAGGTCATGTTGGCTTTAACATTAATTATGTTTCAGCACATTAAAGGGGACTTAAAGTGGAACACACTTTCAGAAGATGGTTCAGATTCAGTTTGTTTCAGTCCGAGCTGGCTGATAATGAGGCATCGGATGGAATTTTTAAATGAATTTCATGTTTTATGTGATAAAAACTTCACTTTAAAATCTGTTTTCTGTTTGTCGACTAAAAAAAATCAAAAATCCCCACACAGGTAATCTAACAAATGCACAGTTCTTGCTCATTTTCATCAGATATAAAATGTATTCACATATTTTACCTGTTAAAGCAAAAATAGACTCATTCTACCATCTCTGAATGTTTTAAAGTTTCAAACCATTTCTCTTATTATGAAGATTAAACCAAAAACTCAGTAAGACTTCCACAGGTTGAGTCCCTGCTTACTCCTGCTATGAAAATAATTCCATTTGCACTTCCTGTTTGCTCTGCTACATAAACAGTCCACAGTTTCTGTTCTTTAACTGTTTTATTCAGTCCTAAATCATCTAAACCTAAAGTCTAACTCCACGTGCATATAAACTGAACTTGTTTTCCTACCTTCCTTCATTCAGGACTACGTTGTTTATTTAATGTTTCCTCTCAGTTTAAACACCAAAAGCATTTTCCTCCAAACAATCTCTCCCGTTTCATTATTTATTGTATATATTTCTGTTAACTAAGTGTAGTTTTAACGTATTATTAATCATCCCGTCTGTGTTTCTTGGTGTTCATTTGTTTCCTGTGTTTGTTAATCATGTGTAAGGTATTTAAAATGCACTTTGAACAGCTGCTGTGCACGGATAAAAATCTATTTGGTCACTTTTTTACTTCTAGTTGCAGACTAAGAATCGTTTAAATAAGGAAGAAAGGAACTGACAGTCATTGTACTGTAATTTGTGAATGATTTAATTTGTTATTGATAGATAATATTTAATACTAAAACACAAATAGCAGCTTTGATAAATATATCCACCCTCCGAAACACCTAAACATCACATTAATCAGTCAAACAAATACTTACAAATACTTTGTACATATATTTTTTACATTTTTTACATTTATTACTTTATCTTATTATTATTATATTTTTTGTTTTTATGGCACGAAACAGACCAGGCCAAATTCCTCGTGATGTAAAAATGACTTGGCAATAAAACTTTTTCTGATTCTGATTCAAACAAATCCAAATCCACCACCAGGTGGCAGTAAAAGACCAAGAAATCAAAAATCCTACTTTTTTTTGACAACACAACAGGAAGTGATAACTTTGGAAGTTTTCATTCTACTGAGCATGCGCAGTTCCGATCCAAACCGGGGCGATCCTGCACGTCAGTGTGTCTGTGTTAATGTGAAGTTGAAGCCTCCGGGAACTCAAGAATGGTGAGTTTTCACTTCATTATCTTTAATTCTAGGAAAGAGTTGTATCTCCTGTGCCATCATCATTATGCCACTGGGACAGTAGTTCAGCTCATTGAGAATAAAATCAAAGGGTTGGTTTGAGCTGAGGTCAATCACTGAATGAGTGACTTGTGTCAGCTGGGACTTTAAACTCTCTTCTCTGGTCCAGCTTTCATGCCCCATAATGCATTTTGTGTTTCTTTGCAGTATTCTTACTTCTTTCTTTTTCTTAATTTTTCCTGTAAATACAGTTTTTTTAATTAGTGACCTGAAAGCAACAGATAACTATGAGTGGAAAATGTCACAAACACACCAAACAGAGATTTATTGTAGGGCCGGGCAACGATTAAAATGTTTAATCTAATTAATCACATGATTTCCCTGATTAATCACGATTAATCGCATTTGTACGCAAAATCCAAAAGTAGTGTTTTCAGCATTTAGCTTTATTTTAAATGTGCTGCCATATGAATGAAAGTGCCATAACATTTGTTGTGCAAACACACTTTTAACATCAGCATCTTTCTGTAGTTTTTATGTAGAAGCCTCGCTCCACTGTCTGTTTCCTTGAATGACTTGCTGCTATCAGTTGTGTGTTTTGCCTTTAAGTGATATTTTAGACTGGAACTACTACGCTGAGAAGACAATTCAACTTGGCAGAGTTTACAGATGACTTTGGTTCTGTCGACTCCGCCGTCTGGAAGAACTTTAACATGAAAATGGCCGAGTAATAGTTCCGTACCCTTCTCCATGTTTGGTGGATCCGCCGATTACTTTCTTTTCCTGTTCCACAGCAGACAGCAACAGACTTTTACAAAATAAAAGCCTGTGAGCAGCAGACTTTTACAATAATAAAATAAATTTAAAAAAGAAAAAAAAAACAATCAAAAAACTGTGTTAATGCGCGATAAAAATGATTAAATAATTAAATAATTAACGAATTAACGCGATAATAACGAGTTAACTCACCCAGCCCTAATTTATTGCTGTGTTTGGAAAGTAATATTTACTCATTTTGATTTAATTTTAATGAATATAATATGATTGGATGTTAAAACAACACACCAGAGAGTGTTTCAGAGGTAACTTGGGTTGTTTTCAGCCAGGATAAAATGTGCCTGACGTGTCGGGCACCAAGCAAAAAAGCTCCAGAAGCTGCATCCAGTCGTGATTTACTGAAAATTATAAATGGCAACATGTGTTCCTGGTGACTGGGTCGGGTTCACTCACCTGTAAAATGACTGTATGTGAAAAAATATAACAACATTACAGCGTGTAAGAGGATTAAGTTCCACGTCTGTTAAGGCAAACATCTTCAGAAAACATCTTTTTCACAAGTCATTGAGTCAAATTGACTGATTTGGATTTTTGCGGAATTTTTATTTAACCAGGAAATTAAAAAAAAGTTGAATTTTAAGGGCTCTGACAGGCAGCAGCAAACAGATTTTAACTGAATGGTAAAAGAGTCGCAGAGAAGCAGAAAAACTGTTTGAATCCTCTTTCAGGCATGAAGGCAAACATTTGAGTTCCTGAACACTTAAATGAACAGATAAGGATAAATAATGATTTTTTTTTCTGTTGGGCCTCTGCATGTGTCCCAACTCTTTGGAAAACATTTGAAATGCAGAATGAAGGAAGAAAGTAAAGTAAGAATCATACACAGTACAGTGTGCAGTGAAATTCTTCCTTGTCCTGCTACCAATAAAAAGATTATTAAAATTAAATATGAGATATGAACATATGACTATATGTTCAGAGAATATAAAGCCAGCAGAGCTCTTAGATCCAAGGACTCAGGTCAGCTGGTCCAGTCCAGAGTCCAGACTAAACATGGAGAAGCAGCATTTAGCTGTTATGCTGCAAACAAGTGGAACAAACTGCCAGTGGAGATTAAACTTTCACCAAATGGAGACATTTTTAAATCCAGGTTAAAAACATTTCTGTTCTCATGTGTCTATGCATGAAATCTGCACGATATCTTTGAACTTATCTGGACTGTTGCTTGTTTTTAAATCCATTTAAATGATTTTATTTGTTTATCTTTATATTCTTTTATGTATTTTTAATGCTTCTTACACTCCCTGCTGTAATGCTTTTATTTTATGTAAAGCACTTTGAACTGTTTGTACATGAAATGTGCTACAAATAAATTTGATTCGATTTTGATGAATAAAAATGACTCAAAAATATAAAATAAGAATAAAAGAAAATGTATAAGGTATCTGAAACATACAGTATTAGGAAATAGAAGTGGAGTCCAGTGTAACGCTCACTGTTCAGCAGACGGACGGCCTGGGGAAAGAAACTTTTCCTCATCCTCACATGAGTGAAAGGTGAAGTTTTAAAACGGATGAATGTGTGCTTCATTCTGTAATTTCACAAAATGTCAGAAAACTGAAGATGGCTTCATTCTTGGAAACATTAATCCAATAAAACAGTTGAACTCCATTGTTGCTGGAGCTGAAGTGGGCTGCTGGGTTTGGCCTCCCGGCTCATCAACATTCAGGGTAAATAAGTGTGAAGTAATGTGGCGGCTGCTCCTCCCTGAAAGCTCGTCTCCAGCCCGCGGGTCAGCGTCAGCTCCATTAATGTCGGGCACACGGGACTCCTCCCTCCCTCTGCGGGGTCAGAGGTCGCGCTGGTGTTTGGCGATCCTGTTAAAGATCTGAATGGACCACACACACACACACTGACACACACACAAAGAGAGGTTTGTGTTGCTTCTGTGTGTTTTACACAGAAGGGAAAACAGAAACTAAATATCCAGAAAAAGATTCAGAGACGATCCGCATGCATCAGTGATTTCCTGATATGTTGAAAGCATCAAACCCGTGAAGATCATATGGGATCAGAGCCCAAAAACTATGGACCCGAAGGATTTTAGTTTTTGTATATTTTTATAGGTTTACGCCTGAAGGATTTCGCCGGAGAAACAAAAAGGTAAAAATAAAAAATGATAAATTAAAGGAAGAGTTTCTTTCCTCCAGAGCTCGGCAGGAGGAGGTTCATCTCTTCGGGTCCACGCGGTCCGGTTCGGCCCGGGTCAGGAGCTGCTCGGATCTCTGCAGGCGTTTGTGGAGGAGAGACGACTGCGAGCGCCGTTCATCATCACCTGCGTGGGCAGCGTCACCAAGGCGACGCTGCGGCTGGCGAACGCCACGGCAACCAGTACAAATGAGGTAACTGGGATGCGTCTCCGTGTGCTGAACCCTTCCACACAAGCCATTATGTTCAGTCTGTTTCTAACTGTCATGACCTTTAACCTTTAACATGCTTACTGAGGCCCGCAGAGTCTGAGATGTAGCTCTTTGGGTTTCTGACCTTGGGGTGACCTTTAACCTTTAACATGCTAACTGAGGCCTGCAGAGTCTGAGATGTAGCTCTTGGGTTTCTGACCTTGGGGTGACCTTTAACCTTTAACATGCTAACTGAGGCCTGCAGAGTCTGAGATGTAGCTCTTGGGTTTCTGACCTTGGGGTGACCTTTAACCTTTAACATGCTAACTGAGGCCTGCAGAGTCTGAGATGTAGCTCTTGGGTTTCTGACCTTGGGGTGACCTTGCTGGGACGTCCACTCCTGGGCAGATTGACAGCTGTCCTGAATGTTTTCCACTTGTGAATAATCTTTCTCTCTGTAGAACGATGGACTCCAGATAGTTTGGAAACGGCCTTATAACCCTTCCCAGGTTGATTGATCTTACGGAACCAGTAAGGGTTTACATCTGGCTCAGTCTTTGTTCAGTGAATAATGAAATGATGCACTGTGTCATGTGCTGGTCAGCTCGGGTTGTATTTATCTAATAATAACACCCGGTGATTTTTATTATTCTTATTATTATTTTTACATCATGACTAAAAAACCCTTGATTCTTTTTCACATGACTGTTTAGAATCAGTAATAAGTAATAAGTAATTTTCACATTACAATGAATTTGGCCTGGTCATATGGTGCAAAAAAAATAAAAATAAAATAAAGTTAAATTAAATCAAAAAAATAATAAAATAAAATATATAATAATATAGAATGTATATCTAATAATAATAATAATAATAAAATAAAATATGAAATAATAAAAATATATGTACAAAGTATTAGTGAAATGAAGAGCTGAGGGCAGAAGAGTGCGTTAATGTTTTGTGTCCGGGGTGGGAGGGGTCGGCTACAATCTTACACAATCGTCCTGGAAAGATGGCAGATTGCAGCCAGTCCCCCTCAGCACGTGATACCTTAAAGTATCTGTTAAAGGGCTTTTCTGTGGTTCTTCCCTGGTCGGCTCTGACTTTTCCTTCAGGTGATGCGCCTCAGCGGGCGTTTTGAGATCGTCTCCCTGGTCGGCACGCTCAACGAGGACGCCCATCTCCACATCAGTCTGTCGGACGCGGAGGGCAGGACGGTGGGTGGTCACGTTCTGGGGGATCTGGAGGTATTTACCACGGCTGAGGTCGTCATTGGCGACGCGGTGGACCTGCTGTTCACCAGAGAGATGGACGAGCAGACCGGTTTCCCCGAGCTGGTGGTTCAGCCGCGTTTAAAGAAGGACAAATGAGCCCCACCGCACCTCAAACTCCCCTTAATTATTCATGGAAATGCTGTAATAGTTGAACTGAATGTACACCAATAAAAGAACCAACCTGCCAGCTGATAGTCAGAGTTTGTGACCTTTGGGACAACCTTTAGCATTTTACAGCTACGTTTAACCTCATTAGCTTGTTTTTACAAAAAGTTCAAACTAGTGATGAGTTTAAAGAAAATAAACAAAATGTTACTGAGTCCCACCGACAGAAAGTTGATCATTTAATTTAACAGTATTAATGATGAGAGGGTAGCTGATTGCATGATATATCATTTAAAGTTTATTCAAGAAGGACAATAAATAAGCAGAATGTTGAATATAGAAAATGGAACCAGTGTCATGGACATAGAATTATTATCTGTGGAGATCTGGAACAAATATGGCGGCTATTTGTGTCTTCAGACGGACTTTCCTTCTAAACGGCACAAATGTGAAGCAGATACGAGCTATTCTGTCTCCACTCAACAAATTTAAGAATTAAGGTGCTTTACTGCAGTGGTTCCCAAACTGTGGTACGCGTACCCCCAGGGGTACGCAACGTGACGTAGGGGGTACACGAAAAAATGCATAAAAACATAGTTTGCAAAGAGCCCGATTCCATTTTTAAACTGGCGTATAAATAGATGTACTGGAGTTCCTGTTCACAGTGCCAAAAACACAAGATACTGCCATGCATAGATAGTCTATCCTCCAGTAGAAATAAATACATCTTGTCCTGCCGGCCGCCGCCAGGCTAACCGCTGAAAATGGCTAAATGGCTAAAAAGGTTATATTACCCTTCCAGAGGGAGTGCTACCACAAGTCAGCCCACAGTCAAAGGTGCACTTTCCAGCGACAACAACCCACGTTATTCTTCACCTCCAACCTTTGACCGGGATGCTTGTGATGCATCTGTGGCAGGCCAAGCTGACAGCGTAGCCAAGCTGACAGCGTAGCCACGGACAGCGTAGCCACGGACAGCGTAGCCACGGACAGCGTAGCCAAGCTGACAGCGTAGCCAAGCTGACAGCGTAGCCAAGCTGACAGCGTAGCCAAGCTGACAGCGTAGCCACGGACAGCGTAGCCAAGCTGACAGCGTAGCCACGGACAGCGTAGCCACGGACAGCGTAGCCACGGACAGCGTAGCCAAGCTGACAGCGTAGCCACGGACAGCGTAGACACGGACAGCGTAGCCAAGCTGACAGCGTAGCCACGGACAGCGTAGCCAAGCTGACAGCGTAGCCACGGACAGCGTAGCCAAGCTGATAGCGTAGCCACGGACAGCGTAGCCAAGCTGACAGCGTAGCCACGGACAGCGTAGCCACGGACAGCGTAGCCAAGCTGACAGCGTAGCCAAGCTGACAGCGTAGCCACGGACAGCGGCGAGGAGTCGGATGCAGTCTCCCGATGCGGGAAAGCACGCAGCGACGGACGGAGAAACAACCTCGTCAAAAAGGTGAAAATATGCCACCACGTACATGTGTGAGAGTGGATTCTCAGCCCTAACAATTATGAAAACAAAATGGAGAGCGAGACTTTGTGTGATTGATTTAAGACTCAGACTTTCTGAAATTCGGCCCAATATTGCAGATTTATGCGCGTCCTGTCAGGCACACCCTTCTCATTACAGCTGTGGTGAGTTTGTTCTTCAGTTTCAAGGGATTTATAGCCGAATATGTTCTAGAAATGTATAAATGTTTGGTAGATTCATTTTTTCAAAAGTTAACCGGTGTTGCCCACTGAAAATGCTGGTAGAAATTGATCTATTTGGTGAAGAATAAAATAACAATTTAAGTGATTTCTGATGTGTTACATGCTGTGTGTTGTGGGGGGGGGCTTACAGAGTAGGGGGGGGTACATGGCTGGAGGTCAGATGTCTGAAGGGGTATATGGCTGTGGAAAGTTTGGGAACCACTGCGTTACTGTAACCAGTTGATGGCCCAATCCTCCCAGACACCAACAAATTATTCCAGGAGACGAGGATGCAGCGAGTTGAATTCATTAAAAGGTCTCCAGCTAAAGTCTTTTTGTCCTCTGCAACAGTTTCAGCTCAGTTTTTGTGTGGGAATTGTGCATTATGTGTAAATAACTTTTTGAACGGAAACACAGAAATTGATGAAAGAAAAAAACAAAACATTCCCCAATGCTGGAAGATTATTGGTCCGAGCCAAGTTGACCCATTTCTAAGTTTGTTTTCACAGCAGAATAAACTCGGGCTGGACTGTCAGTCATTAATCCATTTCTAAAGCTGGCCGTTCCTACAGCATCTTGTGATGCTTCCAGGCAGATGAGGCTCCACGTCGGCGGGGCAGACAGCCGCCCACCACATTAAAGTGAGCTCAAAGCGTCTCCGCCGCAGCTTTGTGCTGTTGTTTTGTTATGTTGACACAGCATGGTGGCCAAAATGCGTTGGTGGTCTGCCCCGGTGCCCCCTGCGAGGCAGTTTAATGCGTCCGACCATAGTAGCTCAGTTCTCTTTCCTGACAAATTAACAGAGGCAGCAGCCCAAGGCGGATGTTCCTGATCTCAGCTGCAGCTTTTGATATAAAGTCCATCCTTTCTATTCTTTAAATGCCTTCTTTCATGCGGCGGAGGTGATTAGACGTTCCCGGTGTTGGCTTTTCGATGCTTGCAGATAGAAATGTTATCATGTGTTATAGACATTTTGGAGCAGCATTTTTCTGCCGGCGTCATGCTGTGAGGCACCAATTACATTTCACTGTGAGACTCTTGTTTGACAAAGAGTCGACTTTAATCTCTGCACACTGCAGCTCTGGGTGTCCCCGTCCTTCTTTCCATATTTGGTTGAATCCAAATAGATGGACAGACAGAACTTTATTGATCCCGCGGGAGGCTCCATCTGGGAAATGAAGGCTCCAGCAGCTAAAAGGAGACGGTGGGCCGACAGTAAACATTCTTTAGCTGTTGCTAACTGTCCGGTTGGTCAGCTAACTGTCTGACTGCTGCTGCCTGCAGAAAAAAGCTTTAATATCTGACACAAAGAAATAAATCCGAGTCTCTTCGACTCAAGGAATGACACGACAGTTTGAACTTGTTTTCTTAAAGCTGAGTCATACAAATACACAGTAATTCAGTGACTTGGAATGTGTTTTTTGTGTGCAGGCTATGAGCTTTTTGCACAAATGAATGTTGATTTTAATTAGGGCCGGGCGAGTTAACTCGTTATTATTTAACGCCGATAGATATTTTATCGCGCATTAACGCAGGTTTTATTATTTATTTTATTTTCTAAAAGTTTGTTGCTCACAGGCTTTTATTTTGTAAAAGTCTGCTGCTCACAGGCTTTTATTTTGTAAAAGTCTGTTGCTCACAGGCTTTTATTTTGTAAAAGTCTGCTGCTGTCTGCTGTGGAACAGGAAAAGAAAGTAATCGGCGGATCCACCAAACCTGGAGAAGGGTACGGAACTTTTACTCGGCCATTTTCATTTTAAAGTTCTTCCAGACGGCGGAGTCGACAGAACCAAAGTCATCTGTAAACACTGCCAAGTTGAATTGTCTTCTCAGCGTAGTAGTTCCAGTCTAAAATATCACTTAAAGGCAAAACACACAACTGATAGCAGCAAGTCATTCAAGGAAACAGACAGTGGAGCGAGGCTTCTACATAAAAACTACAGAAAGATGCTGATGTTAAAAGTGTGTTTGCACAACAAATGTTATGGCACTTTCATTCATATGGCAGCACATTTAAAATAAAGCTAAATGCTAAAAGCTATACGCTACTTTTGGATTCATTTTTGGATTCTGCGTACAAATGCGATTAATCGTGATTAATCAGGGAAATCATGTGATTAATTAGATTAAACATTTTAATCGTTGCCCAGCCCTATATTTAATAAAATACAAAATGTTTAAACAGATTTTAATTTTAATTCTGTTTTTTACAGATTTAGAAAATGTCTCGGTGAAGTTGTGTTGATATCAGAGTTGAGTTTAAATGTGAAAAAGTTTCAGCTGTGGACTGATGTCAGCTGAAAATGCAACATGAAAACAACACTAAGAGGAGTCGATGTCACTGTTGTGATGCCACTCTGTGTGTTAAACTCACAAACCAAACCTTTCTATTATCTGTGCATATGAGCAGGTAGTTGTGATGCATAAAAGCTGAGTGAGACAGTGAGTGAAGGTGAAAATAACAGGATTTGTCCTCCTCATGAAGGCTTGCGGCTAACGCTTCATGGTGACGTCTGCTCCATCGATATGAATGGATGACATCAGGCACCATGCGGCCTGTATTTATGGAGATAACATCTACAGAAAGGAATGACACCACTGTCCCGGAGTGTTGGTTATCACCACAGCTTCACCCTCTTGTCCAAATAGATCAAACTGAACTTTAGGCTTGAAAATGCCAGACATGGGGACTCGAGTCACTGTGACTTGGACTCAATCGAGTCGCTGTTTTGATGACTTGTGACTTGACATAAAATAAAAGACTTGAGACTCGACTCGGACTTGGAAGTTAAAGACTCGGCACTTGACTTGAGACACGATGACTTGAATGACTTGAGTGTTAAGCATCTAGCATAACTTCCAACTTTGTTCATCATCTGAAGATCCATTCTGACCAGTAAGTGCTCGTCAAATTAGCTAATATTATCCTGTTAGCCTAGTCGGTAGTTAGCTAACGTTAGCTTGATATGATACGGGGTGGACAGGTTGGACACATTGGCCAATGATGTTTACTGACAGTTACTTATATCTTTGTGTTTTTACTTTATTAAGATCAGATTCTGCAGGTAAAATTGCAATAATAAGGTGACTTGACTTTGACTTGCCCAAGAAATAATTACTTGAGACTTGAAAGCTAAGAGTTGAGACTTGCACATGTGTGACTTGGTCCCATCTCCGGAAAATGGCGTATTGACGGCTACATTCGCTTCTTATATAGCGTCTGCAGCTTCATCCCAATATAACAACGAATCATGAAATGTTCTTTCTTTGCTTTTTGACATTCGGCACAACTTTCAAAGTTCCGTCTCTCAGCAGGAGGTTTTGCTCTTGTTGGACCGCTCACCTGGTAAACCAGAGAACATGCAGTAGATGTTGTGTGAGGGAGTATTTTAAGCTAGAGCGTTTTTTCTTTATCCTAACCAAGTGGGCTGGGTGCCTAAACCTCACTAAGACTGAGAGCTTAAAGGCAGACAGTCATGAAATGTATACCTTTTTATAAAGTACTTTATAACATTTATTTTCTACTCTAGATGTAGTCCAAGAAGTTCCGGGAATCCTGGTGGATTCTCAGTCCAAGATGTTCTGTAATTCTTCGTGTGGTAACTCTGCATACTGGAATTATGTAATAATAACAATAATAATAATACATTTATTTATATAGCACCTTTCATACACAAAATGTAGCTCAAAGTGCTTTACAAATAAGATCAATATACAAAGTAAATAAAGTAAAACAACCACAAGAAAAACAAAATAGAGCACAACAGAGAAACAACAAGTGCAACATTCAAATAGGAATAATAATAATAATAATAATAAAATCCATAAAACTAGTAGAAGGCGAGGGTGTATAGATGTGTTTTTAGCTGCTTTTTAAAGTTTGTAATATCTGTTGACTGACGAATATACACTGGTAGAGAGTTCCAGATTTTTGGTGCATAAAAACAGAAAGCAGCTTCACCCGTCTTTTTATATTCCATCCTAGGAACGCTTAATAAAGTAGCAACAGTAAACAACAGTTACTCTAAAAATACTCTTTGTATCATTATTTAGTTTGCAGCCCCCAAACAGACTGTTAAATTATAGGTTCAGACTCACCAAAGCTGCTTTTCTGTGCACATGCAGCTGAACAAAACAAAGCAAAAGTTTGGTCAAATAAATGTTTAATAAGTCAGCTGAGCTGGGATGAATGAGTGAATGAAAGACTGGAGAAAGAACTCGTATAAATGATGAAGAACGATTAGATTTGTGGCTGTGAAAATGTGCACGGTTACCTCAACATGCTCTACAACTCACATTAAAATCTGTCTCCTCCTGCTCTGCTCAGGTGAGCAGGAAGCAGGAAAGGTGGAGACTTTCTCTCATTACAGTCTTACCCCGCTTGTTGCCCTTTGCCCCTCTGGTTGTATTACCCGTCTGTGTAATGAGTCCAATGGCTTCCCCCACTGCGCCTCACTTCTAACGAGACGGACCCAGGTCATTTGTCGGCGCTGCACAGCCTCCGATGATCAGCCAGCTTCCAGTTTTCATGTGGCAGCCAGAGATCTTCCAGGCTAATGACACGCAGCTCCGTTTGAACGTCTCAGCGTGAGACGGAAGGCCCGACGGATCCCACGCACAGATCAAAACCTCCAGGCTGCCGCTGTCACCGCTCAGGGAAGCTGTCAGTTTTCCCTTTTAATAAATTATTCACATAGTTTGAGCTGTTTTCCAAAAACAATGCACCCAATGGAGAAAGTTTCTCTTTCAATAGAGACGCCAATCCTTTAAAAGTGCCATTAAAGCAGTGGAAAAATGTTCAATTACGCGTAAAACCCCCTGCACTTTAAGATGCTGAAGGCTGCTGAGGATGGAGGGAGCGAGGTGTTATATAAGGATTGAATAAATGAGTAAATATTAATGAAATCATAGAAAACAAATGGTGTAAAAAAAATAAACATAGAAATGAGTTGATATGGTTAAATACATGTCCTTATTTTAGATCACCAGTATTATAAGTTAATTCTAAATGAGGTGTAAAATATAATAAAAAAGCCAACTGGTGTTATATAAGGATATAATAAATTATTAAATATTAATTAAATAAATACAAAATAAATGTTAAATGAAAAATAAATGGTGTTAAATAAACATAGAAATGAGTTGATGTAGTTAAATACGTGTCCTTATTTTAAGTGTAACGTTTTTCAGATCACCAGTATTATAAGCTAATCCTAAATAAGGTGTAAAATATAATAAAAAGCTAAATATATTGATTTAAAAATCTCTGAAAACAATATTTCCTGCACAATAAAACATAGAGAACACATCAAATGTTTAAAGTGAGACATTTTACAGTTTAATGACAAATACCAGCTCATCTCCAATCTGATGGCGGCAACACGTCTGGAAAAGTAAACGTTGCTAAAAAGAAACAGCTGGAGGAACATGGAACGAATCAGGTTAGTTGGCAACAGGTGGGTGATAGGAAATATTCCTCCTGGAAATGAGCTTGAATTATTCAGTTAAATGCTAAATGCTGAGGTTTAGTTTAGGTTTACAGCGACAGTGCGTTTACTGTTTCTACCATATTCATTGTGTCACACAGAAAATGTGATGTTGGCTGCTGTTGAGAGCTCCAGCTTCATCGCTCCTCCCTCATTAATATTAGGGTAATATTAAGTTTTGGGTTAATATTCAGTAATATATGAGCAAAAAAAGACATTTTCCTGCTTTTGATTGAGCTGTTTAGCCTGAAATTCACTTCTCTCTTCAAATACAAACATATTAACGTTGGTCACAAAGCATAAAAGCTTCCTCTCAGACTGCGTGACTGAGGACTCTGAAACAAGGGCGTCAGCTGCAGCTTCAAGTGTGTTTTCTGTCTGTCTTTGAGCTTCTGATTAAACAGAGTCACCACCAAGTGGCTCACTGATAAAGATGAAAGAGGGAACAAAACAAAACACTTAACACATAATCCCCATCAGGTCTGGATTTGGACTCAAGACCCGGTGTTGTTGCAGCTGTTCTCCACCAGGGGGCAGCGTGAATCAGAATCAGAATCGCCTTTATTGTCATTATAATTTGCATTACAATGAAATTTGGTTGCAACTCCAAAGGTGCTTATAAGACATCAGAATTTAAAACAAGACTATGTTTAAAGTAAATTTAAATATATTTAAATAAAATTAAATAAAATTAAATAAAATGAAGGCACAGTAATAAATTTAAAATATTGCAGAGGACCAATGAACAATGCACATGAGCAGGACCTAAGATCTTCTCTGTGATTATTCACAGTAAAACATGATGAAAACAAGGTTAATTTCATGTTTGTTACAGTATCAAAAACACAAACATCTTCCATTAGATAAGCATGTGCACGAATAATCTAATCACTGGATGTTTCATGGCTGCTCCAACCTTCAGAATACCTTTATTTTCTCTTTGTTTTGTTCCTCCAAGGCCTGTGCAGGTCGGTTTGATGGAATTTCTGTAAAATTGCTGCCAACTCAAAAGTGTTTTTATCCATTTTAGATAAAAAGGAGAAAAGCACATCAGACGCAGTCGCTCTCTGCGAGGACAAACTGAATGAATGAGCTGAGGTAAACTGATAGAATGCTAATACTCTGCTCAGGGTCGTCTTATAAATTACATTTTACTTACCCAGAAAAGCCTGATGAACAGTTGTCTAACATATAACCAAACTGCAAGCTCATTCTGCAAAGACTTTTAGAGCCCAAAGCACCAAATGCTGTGAACTCATGGGCTCGGGTTCAGGAGGCCACACCTCAACCTGATAGGCCCCCTCACACCTGGCTCATCCCTTCTCCTACTACTCCTACTACTCATACTGACTTTTTTCCCGGATGCATACTAGATTCTCTGAAATGTTGGGTATGCATCATGAGGTTACTACTCATACTCAAACTACCCAAGATGCAACGTAACGTGACGTCGCCGATCGTCATTTCCTGTCAAAACGACAGTTTCAAGCTAGCTACAACGAGGGTAGGTTCACTTCCTGTTTTCAAAACAAAAGCACCAATTGTATGGTAATGGCTTTCCCTGTGATAAAAGGCAACGGGTATTTTATTTTGTGAAAACAACCGGAAGTGCCCACCGAACATCTCTCACAGAGTCGGTCATTCTCTCTATGATAACCAGAGGTGGGTAGTAACGAGTTACATTTACTTGAGTAAGTTTTTAAAAACATTATACTTCCAGGAGTAGTTTTAAATCTCTATACTTTTTCCTTTTACTTGAGTAGATGTGTGCAGCAGAAACTGTCCTCTTACTCCGCTACATTAGGCTACAATGAGCTGGTTACTTTTCTTCTTACCTCTTTGGTATTCTACACCTCATTATTTTTATCCCCCCGCGTACGCCTCATTTTAATGTTTTATTCTGACAGAGAGAGAGACTTCCGCCAAAGTCCCTGACCCTAACCTGGATTATTTTAATTTAAGCTATTTCAGATCAGATCAGCTGGAACTCTCAGTGTCTTTAAGTCCAGGCTGAAGACACACCTATTTTCAGCTGTGTTTGAATAAAGCTCCAAATCTGAAACTTGAGTTTCAAAACTTAATCACATTTTAACTCCAGATTTTATCAGATTTTATCTATTGTTCTTATTTTTTTTATTTTTTGTTTCAAATTTAAATCATGCTTTTTATTTCTACTGTTTTAATGTATCTGAAAAGCACTTTGAATAGTCTTGTTGTTGAACTGTGCTGCAGAAATAAACCTGTCTTGCCTATTTTGTAATTAATTAATTCCTTGATTTTAATTTATTTTATCAATTGGATGAACTCTAATTGGCCTAAAGATGATTATTTAGTATTTTTGTCTGTCTGATTGAATGCTTGTGTTAACAAATAAATCAGACGTTATTCAACAGTTACTCAGTACTTGAGTAGTTTTTTCACCTTTTTTACTCTTACTCAAGTAATTATTTGGATGAATACTTTTTACTTTTACTTGAGTAAAATTTTTGGCTACTCTCAGTCAGCTCTAACAGCCCTTTATAATGAACTCGCGGTGGCCTCCGCTCCAAAGGAGCCTCATCTAAAATCACAGACTGCAGCTGGTAGTGATGTGCAAAGCTGTATAATTTGGTGTCAATCCAATATCTTGTGAATGCAGGGTCAGTTCCACTGTTACTTATACAGATACTGTCCCAAACTGTCTGTAAAGGAGAGAAACTGAGGCATGAGTGTTGATCCCATCAACCAGTGCCAGCTCTGGTATTGACACTGATTTCTTTTTTTTATCAACTATCTTTTTATTGAGGACAAGGTACAAAAAGACAGTTATACCCACCGATCCCACCCTACAACATCCAGTGTATCCCGATCCCAAACGAGATTAAATAAGTAAATAAATAAATGAATACAAGTTATGATATTGACAGGTAAAGATGCCATTCAACAGGTATGAATATCATTAAACAAAGAGAAAGTGGAGGTAGCTCATTTGAAAGTAAAGCTTGAGAATAAATTAGGAGGCTGTGATCGCTCTGCAACATCACGCATCATCCCTCAGGATCTAGTGTTTGTGGATTCATGAGTTATCAGGGAGGGTTTTAAAGGGACAGTTCGCCTCTTTAAAGGGACAGTTCGCCTCTTCTGACATGAAGCTGTGTAACATCCCATATCAGCAACATCATTTCTGAACATCTTCTTACCCCCTGCTGCGTCCTGTGAGCAGAGTTCCAGCCTCGTTTTGGTGTTGATGAAGGTAGTCCGGCTAGTTGGCTGGGGTTTAAAAAATAAAGCGTTCTGAAAAGTGTGCCTTCCACTGAGGCCCCATCCCACTGATTTTAATTCTATTAATCATTTGGCCTTTAATATTGTTAAAGCTGGCTTTTTTAGCTTTCTGTTAATAAAAATAATTTACTAAATTCATCTTGTGTTTAACCCTTTTCTCTTGTTTCTTCGCAGCAGGTTTACTTAAGTTTTATTCATAAATATTATTAATAAATATATTTTCTTTACTTTACTGTCTCTGACCCTGTGTCCTCACAGCAGTTGGGTGGCGTTGTTGGCTCTAAAACCTTCATCCTTTATTCCGCTCCTCGCCACAGATGCAAGACTTTAAACTGAATTACACCCAGCCTCGCACATGAAGTAGTTCCAGTAGTTTACTGTGGTTTCAGACACCGATCTCTTGAGTAATCCACCCGCCGCTAACAGCTGCTGTGTGACAGTATGAGCTCCCAGTTGCTGCCTCTTAATAAAACATAAGATGGTATCAGTGGAACATTTTTGTTTCGATCTGAATTTTATCTTGTTTTTGTAACTGAAACTCAGCGTTCAGATCAGCTCATCTGCAGTAAACGAGGTTTCCCTTTTGAAGGTGAAAATGAACTTCCATTAACAATAATTTAGTCCCACTCCAGTGAGCGGCTGACAGGGCAGGAGGAGGCGGAGGGGGGGTGTGTGAGTTATTAACATGTCTTCTCCTCTAATGTGCAGGTAAGGACCCATCTCAGCCAGGCTGCCTGCCAGGGCCTTCTCTTGCTTTAAGTGAGCGCCTTAATTGAGACGAATTTAGCTCAATTAAACCGCTTTACTTCTGCCAAGAGCATTTCAGAGTGGCTGAGCTGCCCGTTCAATTAGCCGCTGTGAGCAGACTCGTCGCTGATCCTGTAACTATTTGGGTTTGGGATCATCGGAGCGAAAACGTGGAGTCGTACATCTGCCTCAGCCTGCAGCAGCACTTTAAACTCAACCTTTAATGGCCTTAATGGAGATCAAGGACATTTTTTACTCAACAAGTAGCTGAACAGGTGAATGAATAAATGAACCCTGGGACAAATTAATGATCCAGAAATGTGAGAGCAGGCCTTGTTTCATTGGTCGGTGTGGAAGTTTGAATCCCCGCTGGTTGCTTTGCACGGCAGGACGTCTCTGTAAACTCAACTCAACTTTATTTATAAAGCCCTTTAAAACAGCCGTGGCTGAAACAAAGTGCTGTACATGAATAATAACTAAATATAAGGCATCAAACATAAGAACAATGTATAAACAATTACAATATTAAAAGAATAATAACAGAAACAGAGTCTCATGCTGGGTTAAAAGCAGGGGCGAGTTTAGGATCTGGTCTTTAGGGGGGCCCAGCCCCCAGTGCTCACAGAGGCACATTATTTCTCACTAATTGAGGCGAACTAGTACATTTATAAATTTTGGAGCCGTATTAGTTTTGCTTTGAGTAGTGTTTTCCCCTACAACATTCAATTTTGACCTCTTCATTTCAAAAGACTGTGGCTCGACAGGGATAACAGAGAGCCTGAGACAAATATTGAAGATAACTCAACATTTATTTTGGGAGTAAAGAGTTCAAACAAAAGCAAATGCTAGAAAATAAATAAAATGGTCACTAAAATAACGCAAAAAAAACAAACAAAAAAAACCCACTTTGTAATCACCTAAGGCTAATAATATCAAGAATGCCTTTTGAAAATAAATAAATAAAACAATCAGAAGAGATGTAGTTGATGAGTGGACTGGTCACAGGCCTCGTTTTGAAGCAGGGTTGCCAGACACACAAGGTTGCCAGATTGGCCAGTCGCACCAAAGTATTGCGCAGGGGCAGAGCAAGTTTTTTGCATAGTATAATATTCTAAAAATGTGCTGAGCCAGGGGGTGCCAAGCTATCTCACGGTGGGGCCTTGGCAGGGAGTAAAGCCAGGGAATAAAAATGGGTTTTAAGACGGGTTTTAAAATAGATTTAAAATAATAAATAGTTTTGCAGACATTTGAGTCCACTTCTCCACAGTATTCATTTTGCAAAGGAAGTCTCATCATTAACCATGATGCACCTCTCCGTGTACGTATGACATCATTGTTGTCATTAACTTGTGTTTCTCCCTCTCAGCAGGTGTCCCTGGCCTGGTGTTACGGTGTTTGTTGTCCCCTCTTTCCTGTCCTCTCAGCCCCCAGCTGGTCCAGGCAGATGGTTCCTGGTTCTGGTTCTGGTTCTGATGGAGGTTTCTTCATGTTCAAAGGGAGTTTTTTCTCCCCACAGTCGCCTTTTGCACGTTCCGGACCGGTGATTGGATCAGTTTCAGGGCAGTCTGTTGGTTTCCTTAGTCTGACAACTTTTTTAAAAAGTATTTCTTTATTAAATTAGATTTGATTGGATTATGATTGTGTGACAGTGAATTGGACTGTCTCTCCTCCTCGGACCTCCTCAGGCCAGAAGGAAAACATATTCACACAGAATACAAGCACACAGTGGAAAAAACCTCCAAATCAGATGCCCGAAACAACCCAGTTTCTTACTTTCTTTGCATATCAGTCATTCGTTTATGATGTTCAGGTGACCTAATGAATAAAAAAACAAATATCTTGTAGCTCTGCTTCAACAATCCAGGAAGATATTTGCCTCTAAACCTCCATACAGGTGGACAGTTGGTGATAATTCTGTTATTTTGTCACATCAAAGGCAATTTTACATCACACACAGTAAAACATTTTGATGATATTAGGTTCTGTCATTATTCATGCTGCACTTTTCTTTCCTGGTGGCCCAAACAAGCAGTTCCTGCTCGTCCTGTGGAACCTGAAAGCATTCACACAATGAGCATCTCGGCGCTTTGTGAAATCCTGCAAAGGTGGAAAAAAATAAGGAGTGTGAAACTCAGGCTTGAGATCATCACATAAGGGATTAAAAAAAGCAGGCAGGTCTTTATTCCTGCTGCACAATGGGGAGAAACCAGCTCAAAGAGGCTTTGATGCGAAGACTGGATGAAGTATCACAACCTTGGTGACACGCTTTGCTGTTTTATATCACCTGAACTGCTGAGCTTGTCATGTTGTAGCAGCAGAAAGGAAAGAACCCCGACACATTTGGGCTGCATTTTTGTTTGCTCAGACACCAAAACACGATGGAAAAGGAGGATTTTTTCCTGTTGAACTCATTCCTTTATTCAGTTTCATCACCATTTCATGCGTTAACTGTGAGCGAGCCTCAGATTCAGTGAGTAACTGCTGATTCTGACACTGTTTGAGGCTATTTGGAGGTTTATCTACGTGTTTAAAGGATCTTCTTCACTGCAGTTCACCATAAACCTTATTTTGTTGATTACACATCAGTTCTTTTTTTTTGTATTCAACCTTTTTGAGTGTCTCAAAAGACGTTTGGAAACAAAGCATCAGCAGGGAAGCAGCTGAACCGCATGACGGAGCGAGTGGCGAAGCCTCCGAAGCGCTCCAAGCACAGATAGTGAATGTTGCTTTTAGTGTAAAAGAACTCCATTTGGATCTCTTTTTGGTTATTCTGCATCTTTTCTGATCTTTTCTAATCTCGTTGATGTATCTCTTGTATCTATTTGAGCTAATTTTTGGTTATTTTTTTAAACATGCTTGTGTCTTGTAGGTGAGTTGTGCTGTTTTCACATAAAATAGTGATAGTTTATGGCTTTTATTTGGATTTTTATGCTATTTAGTGTAACTTAATGGTTGTTTGGATCCCTCTTAGATCTCTTAACATCCAATGGTGATGTTTTTTGTGTTGAATTCAGTAGCTTTTGTGTCTCTCTGCAGATGTTTTGTCTGTTGCATTGGTCAGATACTCTCATCACACTTTGTGTTTGTACTGAGTCTTGTTGCAGTTGGTTTGCTTTTGTGTGTTTGTGTCTGATTTCAGCATCTGTTTTTCTTGCTCTTCAAACAACAAACAGAAACTGTCTCGTACAAAAAAGTCCAATATATTTACTCCGAAATACACTTAGCAGGCCAAACATATTCAGAGAGAAAGTCTCAGTGTGACTGATAGTTGATCTTTTTCTTTCATGTTTCTGTTTACTTGTATTGCATGTTGCCATAACAACAATGCACACAGGAATGATGTGAATTTTAATTTTTAAAATACGTGTATTAAAACAAATTCTAACTTTCTTTGGATGTACAGTGCACATGAAGATCACAGGATCGGAATAATTCAAACGCACCTCCATATTTACAAAGTTGGATTTTCATTTCTTCTGCCCCTTTGTGTCAACAGCTTCCCCCGACAAGCAGCTGGAGTGGGCTAAAATGTTTCAGAGCATGCAGACAGACACGTTATGCAAAGACTGAGCCCTCCCGGTGGTGTGCGATGGTGAGGATCCACCAGGTGAGGGCGCTGTCCCTCTTTCAGGGCCCCTGCACACCGAGTCAGTGACTAAATCTGCATGTTTTCATTTGATTACATGAATTAACTTATTTGCCTGAAACATATTTTTTTTCATTCCTGAAATGCTTAAAGTAAAAATTCTGCTACGAGTTTGTTTTCAATCGAATGAAATATTTTTATTTCTTTTTCGGAATGTCTGAAAAGAAATGATTCTGCCAACGTGTAATATTTTTAAATTCGTGGAATGTATCGACTGCAATTGAGGAAAATATCTTTTCATGTCACATTCCTGAGCAGAAACATCCCTGTGTGCTTTCACATCTGCTATTTGCATCAGATTTCTCCTCGGCTCCTCTGTTTCTCCCCACAAACGCTGAAATGATGGCTTCATCCTATTACCTGCAACTCCAGTGTAAATGTTTATGGAAATGGCTCATCGGAGCGGGCCAAGTGTTTTCCATCAGTGGCTCTTTGCAGTAATAATACTGCAGTGTTCATGTCAGACCAGCCCTGCCTGAAGAGGGGAGGCTAATGGCCCCTTCCCACCCCCCCCACCCCTACCCTGCACGAACCAGCGAGGAGAGGAGGGAACAAAAATCTAATTCACCTTAAATGTGCTGCTGCAGGGCTGAGAAGCGAAAGGGCATGTGTTCAGAGAGTTGCCATTAAAGGAACATCATGTAAGATCAACCACAGCACAATTACAGAGAATATGAGAGAGGAGGTGCAAACATTTCACACGCATTTTATCAACTTCTTTTATCATAATTATTCAGTCACGCACTACATGTTCTTATCTAATTAGTTTAATCATTGCTGACAAATAGATGTTTGATATCCATCTTTTGTATCTGTTCTTTTTAACGCAACTATTTAGCATCACATCAGTTTAAACCACTGCGCTGGTTGTTTTCATGTAAATAAGAAAGCTTTTATCTTTTTAAATTGTAAAGACCACAGAAGCTTACAGCACAAAATACATCTTCACCATCAAAACCCTATATAAGAATTCAGTTTAACTGTGTTCATTCGAGTAATACTCTATTAATTCACAAAGGGGAAAGATATTGTTGCAGTAAAAAGACACGTATATGAAAAAAATGAACAAATAAACAGTTAGATAAATAAATGGACAAAGGAACCGTGCACGGTTGAGATCACCAGAGATCATTATGAATGCATAGGAGTGTTATATTTGTAGCTTAGCAACAACTGAGCTTATCGTGATACATGAATCATGTCTGTAAACACGTTTGAAATGTTCTCTTATTAAATTCAACTATATTCAGACAATTATCAGGTTTGAATGACTTGCAAGTCACTGGAGTCTGCTTTTATTCACATTTCCCAGGGTGTCTCAACTATTACATGAACAAATAAGAACAAATTTCAACAATTCAAATAAACTTTGTAATCTTGAACCACAGATGATAACAAAATATATCAAGGACTGCATTAAAGATGAACAAATAAACACTGTGACACACGTTTGCTTTTTACTGGTATAAAATAAATAGCCTACTATATTTTTTTTTAATAACACACATTTGGATCATGGTTTGTACACCATCATCATTGAACAAAGGAACTTGTTCAGTGGCAGGTAAGTCCTGAAGTAAAAAAATAATCTATCTATCTATCTATCTATCTATCTATCTATCTATCTATCTATCTATCTATCTATCTATCTATCTATCTATCTATCTATCTATCTATCTATCTATCGCGTAATGTGCCTACAGTACCACATAAGACCACTGGTGGCGCTGTAGGCCCTGACGCTACTTGAAACGCCCCGGACATAGTTGATATTAACCGGAAGAAATACACACAGAGGCTATGTCCAATAGCATGTAACCGTAGTGTAATATTCTTATACACGTTTCTTGTTTTAATTGAGCGATTTTAATCGTATGGTTTGTGGTCAAATTGTTTTAGTCAGCAGATAAAATATTGTTTACTGGAGATGGGAGTACCGGCGTTTTTCCGTTGGCTTAGCCGAAAGTATGCGTCAATCATTGTGCATTGTGTTGAGGAGAAGGTAAGTGGCTAACAGGTTAGCTAACATGATAGCTAACAGCCTGCTCCGCTAACGTTAGCTCAACGCTGTAAAACGTGTGTTACTCAACTGAATTAATCTAGTTTCCATAGTTTCAGTTTGCACATTACAATTTGAGTGGCGCAGTCGACTCTTTTACTGTGTTTTTTCTAGATTTCAACTCGTAACGAAAAAAAAAATAGACGACAAAACGCTGCGAACTTTGTAAACAGAAATGCGTAGTTTTTCTAAAACTACTCAGTTGCATATGTTACATATGTTTATTGCACATTTTGTTAATTTACAAACGGTGAACAACATAGAACAAGAAGAAAAAAAAGCATATCAATAAAAATGATTAAAATGAAATTAATATATAAATAACTGGAAGGAGAAAATAAAATAAATAAATAATAATATAAATGTGTATACTAATTCAGCTCTTCATTCCAGCCATCTACTTCAATGTCATTTTTTTTTCAAGGAAATTACAGAAAACCTTCCAGATTTTCCAAAACTTATCAAGCTTATTTTTTGTGGTGTAGCTTTATCTTTTCTAAAGCCAAGTAAAAAGACATCCCTGGTACAAGGTTTATCCCTTTTCCATGAACAGGCTATACATATTTTAGCTTCCAGAAAACAAATATTGAGTAAGGATTTAAGTGCTCATTTTTGAGCTTTTGAGAAGCTGAGTCTCAGTCACTCTTAAAACATTTAGAACTACATCCAGCTCGTTAAAACGGTGCTAAACACTGCCAAAGGTCTAATTGTATGTGTAAACCATCGGTTACATTTTTCATTATTTATGAGGAACCCTTTTCTTGCAATCAGTGTTATATCTACACAAAAAGAAAGGCCTTTTCTAATTTCCCACAGTCCAACTTGACATCTTCATGTTTTCATTTGATGGGTCAACATCAAAATTCAGCCGAATTCATGATCATTTGTGAGAATGAAAATTAGGCTCATAGCATCAAATTTTACTGAATATTGCTCCTGGAAAAAGTCTCTTCAAACATGACTGATTATGTTCTATTTCATCTTCACAGGGAAAAGAGTGCAATGGAGTTCGTATTCCTGTTGACACAACCAAGCCAAATCCCAACGAGGTGGAATTTGACAACTTGTACTTGGACATGAACGGGATCATTCACCCTTGTACACATCCGGAAGACAAGTAGGAACCATTTGTCTGTTTAGTTTGGAGATCTGGGACGTGGTTTTGTTGCAGACTCAGTTTCTTTGTTTGAAGTTCAGGTGTCTCCAGTAACAGTTTTGTTAAAGCTGAGGTATTCTGTGTGCTGCAAAAAGGATGAAAGTGTTGTTAAATGTTTGCACTTTCTCATAGGATTTTATAATTAAATAGCTAAAATGGATACTTTCGAGTCAGATTCACTTTTGAATGACACTTTAGTTGGTTTAATTAGGAAATGAAAGACAAAGTTATTTAAAAAAATACAACAGAACATGGAAACATGTTCTTCTGCTTCTATAGAGGTGCTCACACTTACTAATGATCAATTAATCAGAGCATTGATCAGCCACACCTGGCTGCTACTTCCCCTCTTTATTCTTTTGGAAGCAGTAAGGGTTCACATAGTTTTCTCAGTGTTGTTGTACATCTGAGGTTTCATTTACTCAGACTCAGATTCTTTTTATCCTGACATCCCAAAACTTTCCTTCTCTTTCCCATGATTCATGATAAGTCTCCTCTTCCTGTCATCCTCCACAGACCTGCTCCCAAAAATGAAGACGAGATGATGGTTGCTATTTTTGAGTATATTGATCGCCTGTTCAATATCGTGCGTCCAAGGAGAGTTCTTTACATGGCTATTGATGGAGTGGTAAGTGACTGATTGAAGCCTGAGTTTCAGCAGTAGTCAGTTTCTTTGTGTTTTCTTTGGCTGTTAATCTAATGCTTAATTACTCGTCCAACCAAAGATTGTAAATCCAAAACGACTCGTGGTGCTGTTAGTTTGGTTCGTCCTTTTTTTGTTAAGGGACATACATGCACATGGTTCCGGTTTCTGCCTGACTCAGTGTTCCAGTGAAGTTATGAAAGGATAGTTGTGTTTTTTGGGTTAGATGTGACATTATGTTTGATGCAGTATCTGAATTGACGCCCGTTTAACAGGCTCCACGTGCCAAAATGAACCAGCAGCGCTCTCGGCGGTTTCGTGCCTCCAAAGAAGGAGTTGAGCTGACGGAGGAGAAGAATCGCATGAGGGAGGAGATCATCGAGCGAGGTGTGTGATGCTTAACTCACATTAAACAGTGTTTACAGATGTCACAGAACATTAGGAGGCTTTCTCCTCCTGGCATGGTGGGATTGAAAGTTTATTTTAAACAGGTAACAGCAAAGGTTTATCTCAAGGCATTTTAAATGTTCAGTTCAATTAAACATTTAAACTAAATTCAGTGTCATTTTTCAAAGAAAATTGCCTTGTCAAGAAAAAACAATGAATTGCATTAAATCTTCCATTTGATTCATTCAAAAGGAAGAAACCGTCGGTGGCCATCTGCCATGTGAACCGGTTTTATCTCACATTGCACCTGTTTGGTGGTTGCCGGTCATCTTGTTCTCACCTGTCTGTGTGATTGCAAAAACCTTTGAATCTTTTAACGTTTTACACCCACATGCAATGAAAACGAGAGCAAAGTTGAAAAAATTGTGGAGTTTACCTTCAATCCCAGTGGTAGCAGTTGGACCGGCACATTATTCTTTATTGGACTGGCTTCCTGTCCTTTATAGAACTGATTTTAAACTTTTAATGTTGGTTTTTAAAGCTCTTAACGGCCTCGCCCCGTCGTATTTATCTGAGCTTTTAACAGTCCTGGTAGAGCTCTGAGGTCAGCAGATCAGTTTCTGCTGGAAGTGCCCAGGTCAGAATACAAACCCTGGGGTGAGCGAGCCTTTTCCCAAAGCTGCCCCCAGGCTCTGGAATATCAGAGTCAGGAAAAACTTTATTTATCCCTGAAGGGCAATTTAGAAGGGCGAAGAGCGGTACATTAAATGAAGAACAAGAAAATGGAATCGCAAAGAAAATAAAAACACAAAAGGGGGTGACAAAAATAAAAATAAATAAAAAATTAATAAAATGATAAATAAATGATAAATAATAAAATTAAAAAAAGATAAGCTCCCCGTCCAGCTGCGTCTTATTTCTGACCTGGGCCTCTTCAGATCCAGGCTAAAAACCTGCTTATTTAGGATGGCTTTAATACCCAGTAGTATGAGGACTCTTTTATCTTATTTGATTTTGTTGTATTTTATTGCTTTCACTGTTCTTTTAATGTTTTTACTTCTTCTTCTCTTTATTTATTACCTGCTGAAAAGCACTTTGGTACACCGTAAGGATCGTCTGTAAAGGGCTGTAGAAATAAAGTACATTTACATTATTATAGCTTTTTTTTTTTTTTTTTTTTCTGCATCCGAATGGTTAACGTTTCACTTTGTATTTAACCGTCTGAGTAAACTTTGCTGTGTCTCTGCAGGAGGTTATCTTCCACCTGAAGAGATCAAAGAGAGGTTTGACAGCAACTGTATCACTCCGGTAAGTCGGCTGAAGCTACGAGACCAAGCTAATGTCTTTACAAACCAGAAAAGTTGGGAAATTTAGAGACACCATCGCCCTCCATGCCGTCGGCTTATGTTTTATCAACTTTTTTTTTTTTTATCGGCCAACTCTTCAGTGTGTTGTTGCATTAAATTGATTGATTAAATTAATGCAGTGAGGTTGGTCAGTGAATATAAACTATTTATCTTTCTGTCTATCTAACTAATACATTTTCAAACCAAGTAATAAATTCCAGACTAAAGTTTTTGTTGCATTTCTTGTTATCTCTCAACTCTTTACTCTGTGTTTGGAGTCGGAGGATTTGTCTTTGAATGATTGGATGACTTGTGTCCACAGGGAACGGAGTTCATGGACAACCTGGCACAATGTCTGCGATACTACGTGGCCGACAGACTCAGCAATGATCCGGGATGGAAGAACGTCGTTGTGAGTAAAGTTCCCCTGCTTAATTTAAGTATAGACGTAGGCTGTCAGCCTTATTTTCTACATTTGACCCCCCAGAAAATGTCTCGAATCATCATTTTAGGGTTCTGTTTCTAACCTTTTTTTTTTTTTTTTTTTTTTAATCCAGGTCCTCCTGTCTGATGCCAGTGTTCCAGGTGAAGGTGAACACAAGATTATGGATTACATCAGAAGACAGAGAGGTACAGCTGTTTCACACAGTAAACATTCAAATTGCCACAAAATATACAGTTTCAAATTGATATGAGAGGCCTTAGAAATCAGCGGCGGTCCTGGTTAGATTTACGCCCCACCACCACCGCCACATATTATATTATTTGTATTATTTTATTATATATAATCTTAAAAATAAAAAGGTACACAAAGATACCATATGTAGCTAACAAAATGCCATGTCAATGTATATTAGAAGTCATTCAATTTAGCATATAGCTTATAACAATAAAAAAAAATCCACAGTCTGTGTGAATTTGCACTTGTTTTGTTGCAAACACAAACCAGACCAGGTTAACTTTGGGTGAAATTAGCTGCATGACATGATGCCTCAATTCTGATTCTAGTTCAGCAAAACTGAAAATCAAACACAGTCGTGGCTAATAGCAACATGTTAGCAGGAGGCTAACAGATAGCCTATAGCCTACGTCACTCAGGTCACTGATAGAAATCTGCATCCCTTTATCTTTTGCCCGTTTCTCCTCTTCTCCTCTTCTTCCCTTTCTAAACTGGGCACCTGATGGCTTCTTTGGTCTTTCACCATGATGATGATCCATGATGACTCCACATTATTACCTTTGCTTTTCCCATTAACGCCGTCCGTTCACCCGTCAATCAACCGGAGTCACGTGACGTAAACAAAGTCACGTAGATCACTGCACAGATTAAAAACATTTTTTTTTTTTTTTTTTACATTTTTCACATAACCCAGTTAATTACAGGAAGGTATACAGGTTTATGTTAATTTCAGTTAATTTTTTAGTTTATTTGTATTGGAAGCAGTGTGTGTTGTGTGGCCTGGGATCAGTCTCAGACACCAGACTCTCAGCAGCAAGTTGACGTGACAATGAGGGCGCCTCCACTAACTTGACATGGAAATGACCAGTAGTAATTTTTTTTTTGTTTTTTTGTTTTTTTTTCTCGTGCGCCCTAGGCGGTCGCCCACATTGCCCATAGCAAAAACCGGCCCTGTTAGAAATGCTCGACATAGATTAGATAAAGTATCAGGGATGAAATGCAGCATTCAGATTTAAATCAAAACTTGGTCTTGTCGAATGTTTAATTATAATCTGACCTGCGATGAACACAGGGCAGGAATAACCCTCCATTAAACATGAAAATACTCTGTTTGGCATTGTGTTGACTCTCTGTTAATGCTTCACTTCGGCAGCTCAACCCAATCACGACCCCAACACACACCACTGCCTGTGCGGAGCTGACGGTAAGCCTCTAAATCCATCCTCTGAAACTCTTCTGAGTTCATATCGGGCGTTAAACGGCCTCGCTTTGCTGTCCAGCAGACTTATTTACACCTTTCAAAGGAATCCCAGACATGCTTTTCTTCTTTTCATGCCAGCTGACCTGATCATGCTGGGCCTGGCAACACATGAGCCAAACTTCACCATCATCAGAGAGGAGTTTAAACCCAACAAACCGCGACCCTGTGCGCTCTGTGGACAGATGGGCCACGACATAAAAGAGTGTCAGGGGGTGGCCAGGGAGAAGCAGGGGCAGGTGAGGTTTCTCTGCCTGCACTTTAGAGTTTTTATCCTTTCCTTCAGTTTAATGCTGTGCGTTCTGTCATGTCTCAGGACTCCTGAGGGTTGTGAACCATCGTAGAACATTGAAGAAAGTCTAAATATGCACATTTTCAAATGTTTTGCTTCGGCTCCACATCAATCATTAGACATAAAGTCCCCATAAAGGTGCAAACTGTGACTGTGTCTCACTTCCGTCCTTTCAGCACGACGAGTTTGCAGATTCGGTGCCGACATCCGAGCAGGAGTTCATATTCATCCGACTCTGTGTTCTGCGGGAGGTCAGTTTGTGTTAAACTTGTCTTATTTATCAGCTGTGCCCTTTAAATATGTGCATGTGCAGTAAATGAATTTGCTTTCTTATTAGTTGTTCATAAATTGACTTCCTTTAGGGTTTTTTTCTCTTTCGGAGGATCCTGAGAAAGGCCAAATTGAAACTGTAGTGTCTCAGATGATCAGTTGTATTGATCCTGGTGTCTGCGTGTTTTCAGTATCTGGCCAGAGAGCTGACCATGGCCAGCCTCCCGTTTCCCTTCGACTTTGAGAGGAGCATAGACGACTGGGTCTTCATGTGCTTCTTTGTTGGAAACGACTTCCTGCCGCATCTTCCATCCTTAGAAATCAGGTGAGCTCCACTTCATTCTTTTTCAACCAGGACTTCTGTGGTCAGGGAGTAGATGACTTGAAACATGCAGGTGATTTAAGATTTCAGAAGAAATGGTCCAGTTATCTGACAGTTATCTGTATTCTCTGTAAGAGTCTGAAGAATCACACGTTTATTTTACACACGTTAGCCTTTACGCTACAGCTCCACTTAACTTTAGTTTTGATTGATTTATCAGTTCTTTAAAATATGCATCTCCAAACTTCACGGCATAACCTAAAGATATGGGGTTCCTCATGGTATACAAGCGGGAAATGTTCTGGTCTGAGAAGCGCAGGTCTGTAAATGTTTGGCATTTCATGTTCTGTAGCAACGCAGCGATTAAAGGTGCAGTTGGAGATTACGTTTGTGTCAGTTGACTCGTCAGCTAATCGGCTAATCCTTTTAGCTCTGCTCTGATCCTCTGAATGTACATTGGCATTTTAATTAGAATAGTTTAACACTGTGCAATTAGCATTGTAAATCACTGCTCTCATTAGTCTCAGTCGTTATTGCTTTGGTTTTTTTTTCTCTCTCTGCCAATGGAGACTCATTTATGAGCCCGTTTCGAGCTTCTTCCTTAATTTAGCAAAAGGCTAAAATGATAGATGAATCCAGCGCTCCCTGTTTGAATCACCTGTTACAACGCTAAGCTGTGGAAGTTTCGTGTCATAATGCCAGATGAATAACCGAACTAAGTGGAAGGTTCTGGACATGGCGAGCACATCGATGCGTCGGTTTAAGGCACGGCAGGCAAAAACTGTGATTTTTCATGAGATTTTGGGCCAGTCTACTCCTTAAATATGTGTATCTTAAACATGAATTAAAATGTTTATTTTATTACATTTTGTTTACTCGCGGCAGCACGTTTCGTCCGAATTTACCAAAAAGTTAGCATTCCAACGCGCCGTGCCGAGCTTCGTGTATTTAATTCAATTCAATTCATTTTTATTTATATAGCGCCAAATACAACAAATGTCATCTCAAGGCACTTAGATAGTAAGTCCAATTCAAGCCAATTGGAATTCAATTAATTAATAATAATCATAATTCATAAAATAATCCAATTCGTTCATATAGAGCCAATTCAAAAACAATTTCCTAGCTAAGAAAACCAACAGATTGCACTGAAAACTTTTTGTTTTTCGGTCCAATCTCCCGGCCTGAGCGGCGTGCCTGAGGCGACTGTGGAGAGAAATGACTCCCTTTGAACAGGAAGAAACCTCGGGCAGAACCAGACTCAGGAAGGGTGGCCATCCGCCTCGACCAGCTGGGGTTTGAGAAGACAGAAAAAGGGGGGGGGAGGGGGGCAGGGGGCCACCGCGACGGCGGCACTGTAACACCATTCAAAGGATATCTGTTGGAACAGGGAAACACGAGTTAATGACCACAATAATATCACATATACATAAAGAGAGTAAAGTGAGGAAAGGTGTGTCAGATGAGGCCCCCCAGCAGTCTAGGCCTATAGCAGCTTAACTATGGGATGTTTCAGGATCACCTGAGCCATCCCTAACTATAAGCTTTATCAAAAAGGAAAGTTTTAAGCCTGGTCTTAAAAGTGGAAAGGGTGTCTGCTTCCCGGACATTTACTGGCAGCTTATTCCACAATTGAGGGGCCTGATAACTGAAGGCTCTGCCTCCCATTCTACTTTTAGAAACTCTGGGAACCTCAAGTAAACCTGCAGTTTGGGAACGAAGTGCTCTGTTAGGAAAATATCTTACAATGAGATCTTTAAGATATGATGGAGCTCGGTCATTAAGAGCTTTATATGTGAGGAGAAGAATCTTAAATTCGATTCTGAATTTAACAGGGAGCCAATGAAGAGAAGCTAAAACTGGAGAAATATGATCTCTCCTGTTAGTTCTCGTCAAAACTCTGGCTGCAGCATTTTGGATCAACTGAAGGCTTTTTTACTGAAGTCTGTCATGACCGATATCGTTGGAAAGCTCTGAGTCTCCTGCACAATGATATGTCACCCAAATAACGGCACTTCCTTTCTATCAGTAACCAATCGGGAATGTCTAAAGGCGGATTTATAGCTAATGACAAAATCTCATTGGCTGCTGCTCGTTTCTGCTAACGTGATTCGCTCAGACGCGATCTTTAATTGTATCGTATTGAGCTTGTATTCTTTATTAATAAGATTCTTTAAGTCAATATTAGTATTATTATTAAGGGCCTGGAGTATTTATTCTGCTTTTGAGCAATTGTTTCTAATACAAATATATTAAATTCCCCTATTTAAATCTTTAAATGCCGTTTTCTCCAAATAATTTTTTTGTATTTTTCCAGTATCAATATCTCAGACTATGGAGCACCTACTAACACCAAACTTTCCAGTTATACACTTAGCAGTATTCTGAAGATATTTACAGAAGGATTTGTTGATGAATCATTCCTGGCCTGATTTATGTGACATTATAATAAGAAAAATATGTTGAAAATCGGTTGTTGTTGTTTGTTTTTTTTTAGGCTATGGGCAGTATATTTTGATTTCCTAGGAAATGAAAGCAGATATCCTGAAATCCCTCTGTAATTTTCTTTTCATTTTGTGCTTAAACAAAATGAAAAAATAATTTTGCACCTGGCTTTATCACATGTTCAGATCTATCTTCTGGAAATATATGCAAATTTGCGCATATTTAATGAGATAATGCCTAATTTACATAATTAAACATACACATTTCTAAAACTTGTAATACATTTTTTATTCATACTTGTATAAGTAATCAACTTAGGAAGTTTCATGATGATATCTATTATTTTAAGATATTACCCTATTCACCTTTTCTTCCCATGATGATTATTATTGAAGTTGATGCTCATCATCATTTATTTTGTGTCTCTTTTACTTTGTAAAGAGAGGGAGCGATAGATCGGCTGGTCAACATCTACAAGGACGTTGTGCACAAAACAGGAGTGAGTATATCATCATTTAAATGAGCAAAAAGATGACCGTTTGATGGGAAGCATTAAAGGAAACGTCCCCAAAACCAGCTGAAGTGGAGGTGTGACGCATCCATCCTGATTCTCTCTGTAGGGTTACCTGACGCAGAACGGATTCGTCAACCTGGAGCGAGTCGAGCTGATTATGCAGGCTGTGGGTGTGGCTGAAGATAACATTTTCAAGAAGCGCAAAGAGGACGAGGTAAAAGTTTGCTGCTTTTCCCCCTTTGGAATCTTTAAATGTGGATGTTTTTTTGGCTCAGTTTAGGATTACTTTGTCACATCTTTCTGCTTGTAGGAACATTTCAAGAGGAGGAATAAAGAGAAGAGAAAGAGGATGAAGGTGATGAAACTTACTTATTTCTGCCACTAAAGGCTTCTTAAACGTTTCTTAAAGTGTGATGTTTGCTGGTTTTGTGCACGATAAAGCAACTGGATGACAGTGAGTCTTATCCATCCATGCAGGCAGAGCAGCAGGGCCCTGCTTTCCTGACCTCAGGCCAGTTCGCCCCTCAGGCCTTGGGGGGAAGAAACCGACCCGAGTCTGTCCAGAACGCTCGCCAACAAGCGTACGACATGAGGATGCATTCCAGCGAGCAGCACAACAAGGTACCGTTGACCGTTTGTCTCTGACAGGGATGGAAAGTTTGCATTCCACCTGAGGCCATTCTGAACAACATCCAGCTACAGATCGTATCCTAAACCCTCTTTACTCCATTTGTGAAAGTATAGTTTTCCTCCAGCTCTTTTGGCCCACTCAGTTTTAAAATGGGACTGATGTCCCCGTTGTTGCGTAGCGTGTCGCGTTAAAATGAAAAAGTACCGGCGAGGTACTCACTAAACACTGCTGTGAGCTGCTGTTTGGTCTGTATGAAGCGGAGTTGAGTCGGCTGTCCAATAACATCCGAATATTAATACTAATAATTCATTTGTAGTCAGGACATTTTTATTTTATTTTTTTTTTTTTTTTTTTATGTAATCTGGACATTTATTTATTTTTTATTCTTTTTTTTTTTTTTTTTTATCAGAATGCTGCTCAGTCTCTGAAAGCCACGATAAGGAACGGAGGCAATGTAAGTGGAGTCATTTGTGTTTTTATAATTCAATTAATTTTTATTTATAAAGTGCCACATGCAACAAATGTCATCTCAAGGCACTTAAATAATAAAGTCTAATGCAAGCCAATTGGAATTCAATTCATTGTAATCATAATAATTTATAAAATAATCCAATTCATTCATATAGAGACGATTCAAAAACAATTTCCCTAGCTGAGAAAACCAACAGATTGCACCGAAACATACAGACAAGAATAGAGACACACCGACATAAAGATGAAACAGAAATAATTACACTTAATATTTAGAAATTAAAGTGTAGGTATTCCAGTTATTTGGTATTTGATTTATCATCTTTAAGATGGATTTGATAATGAAATGACTACTTACTTACTTACTTATTACCTACATATATTTGAAAAGTGAACAAAGAGCATAAAAAGTTTCAAATGATTGAGATTTTTACAATTATTTTGATAGGTGCCTAATTTCTTTTACTTTCTCTGTTAACGGTTTAAAGCTCATTTTGAATTTAATTGGAAAAAAAGCAGGACTAGCCTTTTACGTCTGTGATGTGAAGCAGCTCACATTTTATCTGCCTTCATGCATGACTGGAAGCGGCGACACAGCAAAGGTCGGTTGACCTGCCACCGCGTGGAGTTCTCGCTGAGCGTTAGCAACGGGCTACGCGCACAGCTTGCTCTGATCTTTTAACTGAACCAGTGGCTGTGTTCGAAACCGCATACTTCTCCTACTACTCATACTAACTTTTTGAGTTAGTATGCCAGTTTGAGTAAGCAGAAGTTCCCGGATGCATACTAGATTCTCTGAAATGTTGGGTATGCATCATGAGGTTACTACTCATACTCAAACTACCCAAGATGCAACGTAACGTGACGTCGCAGATCGTCATTTCCTGTCAAAACGGCAGTTTCAAGCTAGCTACAACGAGGGTAGGTTCACTTCCTGTTTTCAAAACAAAAGCACCAGTTGTATGGTAATGGCTTTCCCTATGATAAAAGGCAACGGGTATTTTATTTTGTGAAAATAACCTGAAGTGCGTTAGCTCACTGCGGCTAGCTTTAGTAGCGCCGAATTCGTGGGAACAAAATTGTAAACAGCCGGTATTTTGTCAGGTTTTCAACACGTTGGGGATCTAAACGACCACTTTCTCGCCTGAAAATGTTTCAAATGTTGCTAAAGTTTACAGAGTTTAGAGCTTAAGGGAAATCAGCTTCAGGCCGGCTGATTACGGCTTGGGCAGGAGCGAGATGCATTGTGGGTAAACGCTCTGCATACTGTCTGATCGATGAGTATGCGGGCTTGGTGGGCGGAGTCTCTGCGGTGTTTAACAAACAGGAAAATGTGTGAATGGGAGCAGCTTCACTGAGAAAGAGATAGTTTTATAACTAGTGCAGTTACAATTATGGCTTCAAGTGACCGCGTTTAAACATCAGTTCTGACATTTCCCCCCGTTGGCGAGATCATTCCCATTTGTAGTGTGGATGGTGTCTTTTGAGTTGTGTTTCTGTTTAAAGTGTCCTTCAAGTCAAATTTGCTGGTAAAATTTATCAACCTACAGTGGGCGGCCATACGTGCCAAACATTAGCACATGAAGGGAGAAAAACACAAAGGCTTCAGAGAAGGAGGAAGGTTAAGTGGACGTGTTGGTGATTATTTTTTTCCTCTCTGTGTGTCGGCGTCCTTCAAACGTGGAAACGCACTGATGGACATACAGCAGCTTTACCTGCTGCTCGTAGTTTGTCTGAGAAGGTTTTCAGACTCTCCCATTTCTATCAAGATGCAACGTTATCTGTTATAAGCAGAGGTGGGTAGAGTAGCCAAAAATTGTACTAAAGTAAAAAGTAATCATCCAAATAATTACGTAGTAAGAGTAAAAAAGTGCTTGGTCAAAAAAACTACTCAAGTACTGAGTAACTGTTGAGTAACGTCTGATTTATTTGTTAACACAAGCATTCAATCAGAAAGACAAAAATACTAAATAATCATCTTTAGGCAGATTAGAGTTCATCCAATTGATAAAATAAGTTAAAATGAATTAATTAATTACAAAATAGCTTCAATTAAAATAATCTAGGTAAATTCAAGAAGTTTAATAAAAAATAAAAGAGACTTAGGAAATGTTTAAAACATATGTAACCCACATGTAACCTTAAAAAACAAACATTCACCTATCCATGGGGGGAAAAAACGAGTTTAGGAAACTTAGCGCTACATGTTTCCTCAAGTTAGATGTTGAGTTTCTGCTGAAATGTGCGTTTGTTTTGGTTGCCACAGAAGACACATAATGTAGCTGCTGTTTCTCACTCTTTGTAAGGTAAACATGCTTTCAGTATGAGGCCTCGTCTGCGTCTTCATTTCCCACCGTTGGTTCTGACATTTTTCATCTGTTTCTTTGTTTGTTTGCTACGACTGCTAATGCTAAAGCTAACCCGTCCCGCCGCTGGGATTGAGTACGGTCACGTGACCAGACTGCACGGCTGCGTCTGATTGGTGGAACACAGTCAGGTGGTAGAGCCTTTGGCGGAAGTCTCTCTCTCTGTCAGAATAAAACATTAAAATGAGGCGTACGCGGGGGGATAAAAATAATGAGGCGTAGAATACCAAAGAGGTAAGAAGAAAAGTAACCAGCTCATTGTAGCCTAATGTAGCGGAGTAAGAGGACAGTTTCTGCTGCACACATCTACTCAAGGAAAAGTAAAATGTATAGGGATTTAAAACTACTCCTAGAAGTATGTTTTCAAAAACTTACTCAAATAAATGTAACTGGTTACTACCCACCTCTGCTTATAATACATCATCACCATTTAAGGCTCAGTGAGATTTATGTATTTTATATCTGTGACCTGAATAAGAACAATCAGAAAAACTTTCTGTCTTTACAGATTGTTGATGATCAGTCATCTGTTCCTGCTTCAGTGTCATCTTTAAGACACTGGTAGACATATTCCTACATATTACTGACTAAATTCAGTCGGTGTCATTTATTAGTTCATTAATATCAATGAAATTGTTCGTTCCAGTTGTAGAAAAAGTCTAATTTTCATCATGAACCTTTTAGTCACTTTTCTGCTGTTTTAAATGTAATATAGTCAAACTTTTTACTGTAGATGTAAGACAAACACAACATTTAAACGAGCTTATAATGGCCTCAATTACCAACTGAAGCTTTTTAGAAACATTCACATTTTTGTCATATTAAATTAGTATGGAACATTTCTCTCTCAGTGAAAACTGGAACATTAGAAATCTCCACGAACTCCGGTTGCAGCTTGTTATCGGTAGAACAAGAGAAACTAATAAGAATTTGCCTCCTTATCTGAATTTTCTCTTTGTGTTCTGGGTTTTTCGTGGCCCTGCTCAGTCGTCTGCAGGTAACAGCGACGGCTCAGAAAGCAAAGGAGTCAAGAGGAAAGCCGCAGACAGCGACAGCGAGCCTGAGCCCGAAGACAACGTCAGGTACGCATTCGCAAGCACACGGTGGCTGCAGATTGTTCCCCTACTTTCTTCAGTCATCTATCACACATTTCAAATTATTCGCACCTATTGTTCACGTGAAAACACTGTTTTTGGCCCCTGAAAAGAAATCGTTTCAAAAAACTCCAGTGAAGGAGCAGAGATTTACGGACTTTGGTCCGGACATTGGGCCTCGTGCAAGAACGTTTTCGTATTTTTATTCTAAATTTCTCACTTTTCTTGTACGAACACGCCACGTCAGATTCAACAAACGCTCTTAACTTCGGGAAAAAGTGTGTAAACGACCTGCGTAAATGATGAATAACACCCGTGCGTATTTATGTGCACGAGGATAGTAAATTTGCATTCTCCACGCCAAAAATTATACCATATAAGGAGCTGTGCTTCCTGTCTCCTGTGCCAGGAAGTGTTTAGTCATGACAATGGCATCGAGGCGCAAAAAGAACAACTTTACGGGCTCTGAGACTGAAGTTCTGCTTTCAGAGATCCAAAAATCTGTCATTTTTAGCAGTGTCAGCAGTGGAATTACACGACCCGCTAAAGCCAAGAAATGGGAAGCAATTAGGAGTGCTGTTAATTCCGTGTGACCTGCAATGTCACCGAAATAAAGAAGAAATGGTTTGATATGAAAATAGCAGTTTGCCCCACCCCCCCAAGGGTGGTGAGGACCTGGACGTGTGGTGGAATTGGGTTTGATCTCTGGAGTTGTGGCTCTAGCAAGCTGCATATTAGCAGCAGTACGGTCCTTGGCGATCTAAATTGTGATCTCAGCCATTCGTCTGTCTCCACATGTATATCTACATGTTCTCGGAACACACGCTCTCTTCCAAGAGCCTGGCGCGCTAAGGCATCCGAAAGTAGCAAGTCAGCCGCTAGTTATGCTCCCTATTGACCTTGTTATATCCAGAGTCAAATTAACCTTCAATCAGTGCGTAATTTAAGTCATCATTATGGGGTATAATGTATATATTTATTTATGTTTGCTTCAAAGTAATTAAATATACAATCCATTAGTCAAGCAAACTTAACTGGAATATTTTAGGAGACTCCATGACAGGTCTGGATCACTCGTAAATTCTGTTTTAAGAAAACGTAAAATACTAAATCACTCGTACGCTCAACTTAAGAACAAATCTGTGCGTACGAACGGTTCTTGCATGAGGCCCATTGTTGTTTGGACGGGGTATTTGGGGTATTTGGCTCGCCAGTGTCCACTGTTTGACGTCAGTCTCTCCTTTGTTTACATGGGAAGGTGATGCCAGCAAGACTTCACCTGTTTTTACTCGTCTCTGCCTAAATACACAGTTACTCTTCCACTGTATGAAAGAACTGAGGCGTCGGTACAAACTGTGATTCTTCTGCTACATGAGCCAGTATTTTCTGAATCACACGGGATACACATGCTACAAGCAGCTTATTTTTAGCTAATGAAACCTCTTAAACATAGGTCTCTACAGACTGTCCCCAGTCAGCAAATGTGTTGCTAAACAGAAGCAGAGATGCACTCATTAATGCCACAAGCTGTTTTACTCCTCCTATCAGCAGAGCAGCTCCCACTTCCCTTTGCACGTGATTAATATGGTAAGCAGGAGCATTTCTGTAAATTCCTCTGTGACGCACTCGTCAGAGCTGCTAAATCCTTCGGGCTAAATTGGTATTCATGGAGGCTTTCCTCTCAGGAGCCGGCGCTCCCGGCGGGCCGCTCCCAGAATCCGCGACACAGATGCCGGACAGCCTCGATTTATATGAGCAGAACGACATTGCTGCACCAAGTTTACCAAGAAGTCAAAGTCATTAAACTATTCCAGCAGTTTTTCACCCCGCCACCCAGTAACCATTTGTTTGGACGTACCGCTGATATCGGTTTCCTCTTAAAGTGACGGCAGCAGCAGGTAGCGGCCTTTGTTTGTCAGTGTTGACCGCGCAGTTGTGTCATCTCTGCTTTTTGTTGCAGGTTATGGGAGGAAGGGTGGAAGAAGAGGTACTACAAGACCAAGTTTGATGTGGACGTGACTGATGAGGATTTCAAGAAGAGGGTGGTTAAGTCTTACGTGGAGGGCCTCTGCTGGGTGCTGCGCTACTACTATCAGGTAACACACGCAGTATTTTCCTGTAAATGCATACCTGATTCCTATTTGTACGATTCCAGGTGATCAAAAACATGGTTTTATTTATTATATTGTTTCTGCTGATGGATTTCCTTAAAGGGATAGTTCACCTCTTTTGACATGAAGCTGTATGACATCCCATATTGGTAATATCATTTATGAACATTTTCTTACCCCTCTCAAAACAATATGCGTTCAACAGAGTAATACATTTGCATCACAAAATCGTTCTCTAGGAAAAAGTCAGACCTCACTATCGCTTGGCCCTATTTTCTCTCCCTTTGTATCACTGCCTGCTGTGCAGACCGAAGTGCAGACCGAGCAGTCCCCTGCTTCCGAGCAGCAAACACCGTAACAGGTGCGGCTGTTTTCCCACTTTATATTACTTTAGACCCACTTTAGATCATTCTAGACCCACTTTATGCTACTCTGGACCCACTTTAGATCATTCTAGACCCACTTTATGCTACTTTAGACCCACTTTAGATCATTCTAGACCCCTTTATACTACTCTAGACCCACTTTAGATCATTCTAGACCCACTTTATACTACTTTAGACCCACTTTACATCCCTCTAGACCCATTTTAGATAATTCTAGACCCACTTTAGCCCACTTTAGATCATTCTAGACCCAATTTATACTACTCTAGACCCACTTTAGATCATTCTAGACCCACTTGAGCCCACTTTAGATCATTCTAGACCCAATTTATACTACTTTAGAGCCACTTTAGATCATTCTAGACCCCCTTTATACTACTCTAGACCCACTTTAGATCATTCTAGACCCACTTTATACTACTTTAGACCCACTTTACATCACTCTAGACCCATTTTAGATCATTCTAGACCCATTTTATACTACTATAGACCCACTTTAGATCATTCTAGACCCATTTTATACTATTGTTTGAAAAGCAAGACGCTTTAGTTTTAAACCCCAGCCAACTAGCCGGACTACCTTCATCAACGCCAAAACTCAGCTGGAACTCGGCTCACAGGACGCAGCAGGGGGTAAGAAGATGTTCATAAATGATGTTGCTAGGATGGGATGTCATACAGCTTCATGTCAAAAGAGGCGAACTATCCCTTTAAATGTCTCAAACAGAAACACAGTAAAAGACGCGTTGGCATGTGCGCTGGTATCGTGGTCATAAGTCGACGTTTAGAATATCCTGATTAAATGTAAAACCAGAAGTTTGAGGAACCTGGTTGTGCTGGTTAAGATCATATCTGAGGAAAAGACTCAAAATGCCACATTCACAGTATGACCAAAGCCTGGATAAGACTGAAAGCCATGACCACCACACAAAGTCAACATAATTTGAGGTGAAACGGAAACATCAGCAGCTTTCGGACCCCATACCTTCAAGAGCTGCTCTTCTGTTTGCGTTCGCTCTGCTGATGGATCGCTGAAATGACAGCAGCTGATTAATGGGTGGAAACATTTCATATCCACTGGGTGATACTCCAGCTACCTGTAAGTGCTCAATCTGTGGCTGATAGGTGACCTTTTTAAGCTGAATCGCATCTTAACAAACGGTGTCAAGTTGGCCCCAAACTCACACAAAAACAATGTTTGTTTTGCACTGAAATTGAGTGAAAATTGTTAAATTCCCACTGAGTTGTCCAGCTGAATGATCTTTATTCCTTCTAACTTCCACTCGAGGCCAAACAGAGAAGTTTAACCTTTTGTTAAATGCTCCTCACGTCAACCTTCAGATGCTTCTGAGAAGCGGAGCTCCAGGTTTTTTTGCTCCTGAATTGATCATCGGATGTGAAAACGACTCTTTCTCCCAGATAAAACATGCAGTGATGCTTTGTTTCCATCACACAAACCTGTACAGCCGTCTGTTAACATTGATATTTTACCAAAAGATATTGATATCTTTCTCTTGAGATGAATGAATGAGAGGGGGGGGGGGGTTATCTGCACTGATTGTGCTCTATGTGCACACAAATTCTAAGTTGACTCCACACGCTCGCCAATTGGAGCCCGTCTCTGGGGACGGCTCTGGATGAATTCATTAGCGGGCCCTCAGCAGACGTGGACGTGTCTGCTCTCTGCTGCTGCACATTCACGCTTCTGTCCGGCGCTGCAGACTTATGATCGCGCACGTCTTTGCACAGCGATCAGGTTTACAAAAGCAGAGACTCCTACCTGATTTTTAAATCTCAGATTTGGTCATTTTCTTGTGCTCGACTTGTAAAATTTAGTTTAATCTCTCTGATTTTGATGAAATATTGGGAACATCTCTTTATGTTGGATTCATATCATTGGACTCTTGGTGAATTATATTGTTTTTATGTAGCTTTGAGACTCCAAACCTAATCATAAGGCTTCCAACTGACCACTTAGTTATCCTTTATTAGTAATAAGATAATCTAATGGAGTTATTATTGATTACTGTAAAAGGCCAATTTATTTTCTTTCAAACAGAAACTAAAATCAGAGTTTAAAAATTTCCTTTTTACAGACTTTTTTTGTTTGTTTTAACTAAAAGTTAAAATTATTATTTTTTATTTATTTTATATATATAATCTTCCACAGTCATCACGCAGCTACATGATAAAAACACATTTACTCCCAAATAATTCATCTTTTTATTTGCTTATCAAGATGAATTTCTCCAACTAAAATCTGTGAACTTGCAGTTTTTTTTAAGTTATATTTGAATAATTAAAACAATATGATTTTAATTAATTAAAAAATGTTATTTTAAAAAAAAGTATAAAAATGAAATAAATGTCTATTAAGGCCTTTTTTTTCTTTTTTTTTTTTCTAAATTCAGAGAATAATATGATTAAATTGTGAGATTTATCTCTGAGATAACAGATGTGTCCTGATCTTCTGGTTCGTGCCTTTATTTACTTCTTTTTCATCATTTTCTCTGAAACAGGAAACTTTCTGGTTTTAGTCACAAATTAATTTCTTCTTGAAACAAAAATTTATAATGTTACCATAAATGATCTGTGTGATTATTCAAATGTGGAGACGGGAGCCTGATCTACCTTTTTAATGCGATAAAGGACCTTATTACCATTTGAATGAGCGTCTTTAATGATGGCGTGGTGGCCTTTAAAGCCCGATCGGCCGAAATGTGAGGTGTGGTGGATTTAATCGGAGGACCTTGTTGTCTCGGGGTGGATTGTGGGAAGTGAAGGTCGTTCTTTGGGTGTTTGCTCAGTCGGGATAAGTGGTCAAAAATAAATTCTGGATCCGCGGGGTTTCTTTCCTTTTGTCCAAAAAACATTTTCAAAGCCGAGCGCTGAAGAGGACGGCGGCGTCTCAGCGGGGGTGGGAGGACACGTCGCTGAAGTTTAAGAGGAGCAGCAACTACGGCTGAACATTTAATGCTGGGAGTTGGAGCCCCTGAACGGGTAGTTGGGGTGGGATATTTCAGGTGTGTAAAACTCGGGCTTTTTAAATGTCAGCGCGGCCGTCTTAGTCTGGTTTGATTGGATTTTAAGCTTTTTGCAGCAGTGGAATTTCGGTGGAAAAAGGCCAAAGAAAAGCAAAGTGTTGCTGTTGGCTTATGAGGCAAGAAATTAATTTAAATAACACCTTAAATACTAAGAAGGGAGCAACTTATTAAGCAGCACGAAGACCGTTCCGGTAGTTGTGATGCATGTTTATACGTGTATGAAACGTCAGATCCTCTGTGATGGTTTTCTGCTTTTTTTTTTTTTTTTTCATTTTAAATTGAATGTGTTTGTTGGATATTTTTGGACTGTTTGATTTTTGTAACAGATTAAGTTGAAAATTGCCTTTTTCAAGAGTTTACAGCTTAATTAATCTTGCAAAAGCAAAGTTAAACGGTGGATTTTTTTCCACTACGCCAGCCGCAAACATTTAGATGCTGTTTTTTTTTTTTGTTTTTTTTTTTTTGTTTGATGGGATTTCTTATTTCGTATTAAAGCCGGCGGTTGTTTCATGCTAATTCGCAGGGCTGTGCCTCCTGGGAGTGGTACTTCCCGTTCCACTATGCTCCGTTTGCCTCCGACTTCAAAGAGATCAAAGGGATGTTCACAGACTTTGAGAAGGACACCAAACCAGTAAGAATTCATTTCACTTGTTCTGTTTTCTGTCGGTCTATTCTTCTTTTTGTTTTTTTTTGTCTCTGCTTTTCCCACCAGGGGTTTTTGAAGTTGTTTTTGTTGAATGTTTTACTGCTACACAACAGAAAAAGTTATTATAGAAACTGAATTGATGAAGTCGGAGAGCATTTTTCAGCTTTTTTGAGTAGATTTTATGAATATGAAGTAAACTCTGTTCTTAATAAGGCTACATGATTAGAGTACAGCTGCATGTGTTGATGTAATAAGTGTATTTGTTGAGTAAATGACCCGTTTGTTGTGTGCAGTTCAAGCCGCTGGAGCAGCTGATGGGAGTGTTTCCTGCAGCCAGTGGGAACTTCCTGCCCAAAACATGGAGGAACCTGATGAGCAGCCCGGTGAGTTGCACTGCAGAGCTCAGAAAGAGGCTCCAGGCTGCTTCACCTTGGTGGCTGTTTTAGTTTTTTTTAGTTGTGCTGGTTTGTTCACTTCTTCTAAAACGCTTTGATTCAGGACTCTGCCATCATCGATTTTTACCCCGATGACTTTGCCATCGATCTCAACGGCAAGAAGTTCGCCTGGCAGGGTGAGTCCGTCCCTTTCCAGTATTTTTTTTTGTTTGTTTTTACCTGAGACAATAAAACACACCAATGTCCTCAGTCGTCTGTGACCTGAAACCTTTATACCGTGTGTCTACGCCTCTGGTCATAGCAGCCAGTTTTAGGCTGAACACCTCCATTCGGCTAGCCTGGGTGCCAGCCGAACTTTGCCCCGCCCATAAAAATTTTGGTCGGGAAGTTCGGTCTGGCTCTGCTCAGTTGGGGAAATCTCTATGCTCGACATCGCGACAGTCGACCCAATCAGATTGCCAGGGTGGGCTTTATACGATGATGGACAGATGATCAATAGGGACATTATCGACTACGTCACTAAAGAGCGCTTGGTTTGACTTTGTTTGAAACAAACATGGCTGCCGCTGGAGAGCTAGGGTGTGTAGATTCTGCCATCGAGTCTGTTCTACAGGATCTCCACATTGCATTCATTTTGAAAGACGAAGAGAGGAAAGCGATAAAGGCTTTTATCGATAGAAAAGATGTTTTTGCCGACAAGTGTGTGTCGCTTAATCCACGTCACATACTACGTTGCTCTGATTGGTTGTAGGTTTATCCAATTGAGCGAAGAGGCATTTTTTTCGCGCCCCATACTCAAATCTCTATCCAGCGGTATCAGACTCACATTCTGACAAGAATCGTGAGTATGACGTAGTCAGGCTACCATTCGGCACCTGTCTTCTGTGGGATGTGCCTCTCTGGGCTCATTTTTTACAGCTCTGAACGACCATGTTGTTATGAGAATGCTGCGACTCTGCGAGGACTTGCATAGTTTAGGTGATGTCAAACATCCATGAAGGAGCAGCGAAGGTGAAATGAGAGTTGATGCCATGTTGATTTGTTGTTGCTGCAATGCAATTAAACCTTCGTGACCATTAAGCTGGATTTACAGTTGACGCGTCGCTCACGGCCCAGCCGACCCGTGACGTCAAAATGACCTTTCAGGCCTGGCGCTTACATTACATTACCTCACATTACGGTCATTCTGCAGACGCTTTTATCCAAAGCGACTTACAATAAGTGTGTTCCACATCGGTAGGCAAAAGAACTTCAGGTCACAAGAACTCAAAAGTGCATTTCCTTCCAAAACCAAACAGCTAAGAGCAGAACTAGTGCTAGAGTAAGTGCCGTAAGTTAGGTACCGAGACAAATGGGAAGACAATTTAGAAAACAAAGACAATTTAAGAAACAAATTGCCTTGAAAAGACGGCGCAGCGCGTTGTCGTGCACCAGTAGATTTTTGTAACTCGGCTGCACCGAGAACAACAAACCGGATGGACCGATGTGAGACCAGGCTCAGTCAGGAGGTGCGTTTGTACAGGCAGCTGTAGGAAACTGCAGGGAAACAGCACAGGGACCAACGTAAACTCCCAAAACTGGTGTACAGAGATTGGCAGAACTTTGGGGAAAGAGGGAGAGTTCTGTAAGAATGTGTGGAAGAAGCTACGGGACAGATACGTGAAGGCAAAGAAGAGGGCAGAGACTCCAAGTGGTGATCACTAACTTTGTGAAACACAGAAACACACGAAGCATTTCATCTCCCAGATACTACAGCAGCATCATTGATGACAGTGTTCCTGCTCTTCATTGTTTTCTTCTCCACTTTCGTGGTTGTAGAGTAGTTGGCGGTAACCTTCAGGCAGCAGCGACACCTCTGTGACGGAGAAAATTGCAACGACTCGCGCCACCGGCACGAAATCGTGACGCCATCAACACAGCTCGCGCTAGCCATGCTAGGCTAAAGGGCCGTGTATACTCTCGCAGCAGTGTGTCGCAGTGAGCTTGTCGCAGACATGACGCAGTTATTTTTGATTTATGCCCACTTTTGAAGCGCGGTCTGCGCTATGTTAATCCCATGCCACAACGCAAGAGGGACAATCACGAACAAGCTAGGATTGTGGGTGTGGTGGGTGGCGTGTTTCTCTTTCGGTTACGGAGGTCATTCAACAACAATGGCGACTGGACGAATGCGCACTTTGATTGAGATGCAGCTGATCGATCTAGAAATAGAAGAAATATTGCTACTACTGGAGCTGGCAGAGAGGGAAAGAAGCGTCACGGTTAGCATGGTTAGCGTCACCATTAGCCGGTTAGCAAACCGAAAATACGCATAGTGTAGAGCGGATGTAGAGTTGACCAATCAGAGGCCTCCTTTCTCTCCTCCCTGCGGCGATGTCTGCGGTGAGTTACAATTTTGGGGAGGTGCACCAGAGTGTCTGCGTAAGGGGGGGGGGGCATGTCTGCGTTAACTGCGACACACACGCAGACGAGTATAAATCAGCCTTTAGCGCCGACTGATTCCTGTTCCGTGTTTTACACAAACACTGCACACTCAGTGGCCTGTTAAGAACTGTTATGCTGAGAAAACTGAGACTGTATAACAGCTTCCGTCACACATGCACTGTCTGACATGTCTGAATGCAGGGGGAAGAATATCAACAGAAAAGAGACCGAATGTCATCGCTTTAACAGATCGATGAAGACGATAATGTTGTGCATCTCGTGTCAGAAAATAAATGGCTTCCTTTCTTTTTTGGTGCAGATGTGTCAGTTTCAGGCTGTTGTTTCTGTTTTTTCAGGTGTGGCTTTGTTGCCTTTTGTGGACGAACGTCGGCTGAGGGCGACTCTGGCTGACGTCTACCCCGACCTCACACCTGAGGAACGTGAGTAAAAGTGGTTTCTCTGCTCGAGTGACGTAGCTTTAGAGTCCGTCAGTCGCAGGTCTTCGAATAGAAAACATCAGCAACGGTGAAACGGGATGGACTGAGTTTCTTTGATCGAACCATGTCCTAAGACCGGGCTTAAAATGGATAAATGAGTGCAGAATGTCTTCATGTTTTCCACAATCTTATGCTAATGAATAGGTGTAAAGAAACCTTTATTTTGGCATTTATTTTCCTACCCAGAGCTGCATCTCTGTCGTCTTCGCTGCAGAACATAACCTCCAACAACTGCTCAGTTTGAGCCACGCCGCTTCTGTTTTCAGGCTAAACGACTGCATGTTTCTGCTCTCGTGTGTCTTAAATCGCTCGTGGCAGCAGTTTGTGTGCTAAACTCTTGGTTCTTTCCATCTGCGTGTCTTCTGTTGCAGTGAGAAGAAACAGTCTGGGAAGCGATATGCTGTTTATTGGAAAGTCTCACCCGCTGCTCGACTTCATCCATGAACTCTATCGAGCTGAATCTGTCGAGGTAACAAAACTCCGGCCTTCGTTTTCACCAGCAAACAAGAATAACGGCATTCAGCGCATAAAATGCTTGAAAATGCAGAAGTGACTGTTTTTTTTTGTAACCAGACATAACTTTAGTGGAACGCACACACACATACAGTCAGCTTCTGTATCTGTGTCTCTGCTCAGTCTGTAACTGCTGAAAAAGATGACCTAACGTAGTTGTTATGTGCGACCTTATTTAATGTTTCACTTGCATAAGATGAAAGCCTTCAGTGTTGAGGGCCCTCTTCTCTTTGGATTAATGATATCTCAGGGGAAGGTTCCCCAGAATACATTTGCTGTAAGACCATCCTGTCTAGACGGCATTATAAGAAAAGTTCACCTGTTCTATCATAGAAAAACAGCAGAATCCTGTTATTTTGCATTTGTGCATGACCGACCCTTTCCATCAGCGGCTGGGGGCGGAGTTAAGGGGAACAACCAGAGAAATACCTTGAAATGATGCTTCTTTTTAGGTTGCATGTCCCAAAAGGAGAGCGGATAAGAATTACATAAGGCAACAGATGTGGTTAGATATCCGAAGCATCGGTAAATATTCGGCTGCCCTGTTGGAGCTCTGAATGAAATCCACGTTTTAGTGTTGGGCACAAACAGTCGCTTTGTTTCTGCCAGGGCACGGAGATCCCTGCAGAGCTGTGCCATGGAATCCAAGGTACTTTAAATCTCGATGACGACCCTATTCTACCAGATAAGTAAGGAAACATCTGCTTTACTCTGACTTTTGTAGTACATTTAAATGCTCTAACCCAACAAAGAGCAGCTTCAAGCGTGATGCAGACTCCAGCTTTTATTCAAGATGATATCAATGATGAGATATTTTTTTTTTTTTTCCTTCAGGACGGTGAACTCGCCTATTCCCGCGCTGCGGGACATTTCCCAGAGCAGTGCGATCAGGTGAGTTTGTCACCATTGACTGCTGAAGACACCAGGTTCAGGCACTTCTCAACTAATTCAAAGTAAAACACAACAATAAAGTTTAAAAATGACATTAGTTGAGCAAAAATTAAATGAACATCTGAGCATTTAATCCTTCTTATTAGAAGCTTATAGTCGGAATGCATTTAAACTTGGTTTAAAGCTGATCTCACTCTGTAATCTTTCGGTGTTTCGCGGTGAGGACTGTTGCCCGGATACCATTACATCTCCCAGGGCGTGCCCCAGGGTTCAGTGCTGGGGCCCCTTCCTTTTGTAATACACAACGCTGTCATTTCACTGGATGGCTTTTTGTACCATTGCTACACAGATTGTACTCTTCTGTGTCCACCGTTCCCACCGTATTACCCCACAGTTTCAGTACGACTCTCAGATCGACTTTCTGACAGCTGGTCATGGATGACAAGTTAAAAATCTCTCTGATTCCTCTCCTGCTCGAACCAGTAAATTCCCTTTCAGCTATCTCCCCAACACAGTTTGCAATAAACCTGGGAAATGTCTGATGAGCAGTTCTTCCTCTCAGACCCTTTTGTAACAACATCTGTCCAAAGCAAAACCTTAATCCTTAATGCGCTTCTTTACACGTAGACCAGCAACTGAATTCTTCTACACTGAGAGTGCAGCCAGCTGCTCTATTCATACTTTATCTTATGGTCTCATGAATAATCGTTAATGTTGGAAGGGAGATGATTTACCTCTTTCAAACACTTGATTTTTGAATAAAAAGTGAGCTAATGAAACTCTTCTCTTCTGTTTTCCAGTGTGAAGTTCAAGGATCCTCACTATGCAGATGACTACGTGTTCAAAGCTGTCCTCCTGTCTGGAGCCAAGTGAGATATTTCACTTTTTTTTGTTTTCCCCAGTTGATTTATCTAATAAATTCTTGACTGAGTTTCAAACCTGCTTTTTAATTAATTTTTGCTTTCATGAAAAGACCCAAAGCAACAAATGTGTCAATCCCTCTCTCAGAAATTGTCCCTCAAACAGTTTTTTTTTCTCTTATTTAACACAAATGCTCAGAGATTTTCTAACAGTCGCTGTAGTTTTTATTCACTTTTTCCCAAACCTTCACATAGTAGGCCCAGGTTCAAGTCCTCTCCCTTTCTGATGTGGATATATATATATTTTCTGTTGTTTCAGGATGCCCAATAAGGTTTTGAAACCAGGGGACTGGGAGAGGGGGAACAGGGGATCATGGAGGCCCCAGCTGGGCTTCAACTCAAACAGACAGCAGTCACATCTGGACCAATCAGCCTTCAGAGCTCTGGGGTAACTGAGATTTCTCTTCTTTTTTTTTTTCATGAATAATCAACTGGAGAAGTTTCATTGGGATCTTCTCCTCCCTCTCCCTTCAATAAGATTCTTTCTTTATATATTTCCTAATTCACCAACTTATTTAAAATGTTTTGAAGGCATTTTGCTCAAACTCAGCCTCCAATAAGAAGCTTGTTTTAGCGTCAAAAAAGTTACATTTCTTTAACTCTCACAAAAGTTTTACATAATGTTGTATTTATAAGAGAATGCAGATGTTTTGTTGGACACTGTTGCTCCTGTTCCTTAGGTTTAGTGCTCCCCTGGAAAAAGATTGGAGTAAATCTCTGTTTTTCAGTCAGTTTTGTCCAAAATGTTACAAAAACACTCTGAAACTTGCTTAATATTTTAAATTGTAGGTTTTACTGTAAATATTTGTCATGAATTAAGTTTTATGTTTTTTATATATATTTCTAATTTCGAAATAATGACAACCATCTGATGTCTATCAAGAACAAAAGAACATGCTTACAATCTGACCAAGGTAGGTCAATATAAAGATTTTGACAGTGAAAGACCAAGTTTTGCCCATAAAATCAGATGTTTAATTAAATAAAACTCTGAGTGTTGCGCTGGAGCAGACCAAACCATTATGAAGAATTCAGAGGGGTGGCTTACTCTGTTATAACTTTCCAACCCATTTCTTTTTAAGTGTATTGATGAACTTAATGTGGTAAAATAACAGCTGTGTTTGCATTTAGAAACTGGAGTGTGACTTTAAGAAAGGGAGAGAAGGGGGAATACCTTCATCCGGTGATGGAACGTTTTTATACAGACTGGAGTCGTCTCTTATTATGGATTATTTCCATTCAAAAGATGATGCAGTCCATCATCTCGTTCTCATGTTGAACTGGATTCGGTTCTGCTGTCGGAAGGCCACCATTAGCATGTGCTGAAACACAGTCTGAGTACACTAAACCTGTTTGAACTAGTCTTCATGTATTAGTAAAGTTATACAATCTCTCCTTTTTTACAAGATTAAAAACCAGTTTGTTTAATGTCTCTAAACAAATAGAACAAAACACATCTGCCTCTGAATGCATCTCGTACTGTGCAATGATAGAATTTAACGTATCAAACATTGAGTGCTGATTCTGCAATGACTCAGTACAATATTTTTTTAATGAGAAATGGGTTTAAATGTTTGTAACGGTCCCCATTAACCAGCCGCCCTTCATTATAATCTAAACTCTCTTCTCCGCACGTTATTATCATTAAGGAAAAATATGATTAAGTGAACATCTGGCTCAGTCGCGTGTTTGGAAAATTAATTATGCACAGATTTGAAGAAATGCAATGCATTCCCTGTATTTTCTACTAAACTAAGTCATCATCTCAGTCAATCAGGCAGTTATGAGCTTTGATGGGGCCAAATGAGCGTCTGCTCGGAGAGTCGGGAGCCTGAAACTCTGCAGAAAAGTGTTTTCATCTCGGATTTCTCTGATTATATATGGTTTTTCTTTGAATTGGCGACTGTTCAGTTAAGGTTCTGGGATGTGTTTAGAGGGCAGTCGGTGGTCTGCACCTTAAATATGTTGGAGACTACATGTATTTTCCTCCCTGAATTAATTATCATACCTTTTATGTGCCAGTTCCTCCAGAATATGTGAACAAACACTGCCAATCTGGACTTTAGGATAGTAAAAATGGTTCTCGGCCTTTTTTTAAAAGATGTGTGTGTCTGAACAGATTTAACAGCACAGCTTCTTCTCTCTGTGCAGTCACAGTATGAACAGAAACCAACACAGTGGAGGACAGTACAGCAGCGCTCCTCCACCGAGCAGCTACCACCAAGGAAGCTACCGTGCTCCACACAGGGGCGGCCATCAGCCTTTCCACAGTAAGTGCGCTCGTGCACACACTTATACACGCCAAAGCCTTGCCTTATCCGTAGTGTTCATCAGTTTAAAATAGGGAAAAATGAGCTTTAAAGGGAGAATCATGCAAACTTTGCTCTGGTCTGAATGGTGTAAATAATCAGAAATGATTGGCTCTTGGTTAGGATATCCACACACATTCCTAAAACTTAAAAAAAATCAGATGGTGGAAGCTTGAGAACTGACACCACTGCTCAAATGCCCATCATTTTATAAGCATACGACCCTCTTGTGGACGATGCCATGGCACTTTGGACCGTAGTCACGGCAACACTGGGTAAGAGAACATCTTGGGCCATGGGTGAGCCAGGGTGTCCATTCCCAGAGGTGTGCTCTTATCTATTTTGCAGAAGAAGAGAGAGCAGTGGGTAATTTGCCCCAGTGGCGCAGAGATCCACAGCAGCCTTGCCATAAAATTTCTAATCTAAGCTCCACAAGCGTATGGCACAGCGTAGGAGAGCCAATACTCAGTTCACCTACATGTTAAGGACACGGCACACTCATTTGAAGACGGTCATGTCCACATTCTGGACGGAGAAGACGGATGGTTTGAGAGAGGAGACGAGGAAGCCATCTTTGAACAGAGGAGGTGGTCTCGGGTACCGCCTTCCTCACGAGGCGGTTTCACAACCGTTCACACCTTGGATCCCGTCGGCTCTCCTTCCAGAAACTCTTCTTGCCTCCTCAGGATCGAGTCCCATAACAGAACGCTGAAGCCTCGGGCTGTGTCGGTGTTTTCCTGGCGTTCACAATCCCCGGATAGACGGGACATGCTTTGTGCTGGAGCGCCACTCCTTAGGACAGGGGGCCAACACAAGACTTATTTGCATCCTTGAAAGCTCCTTACTGGAATAAGATGAATGAAATATATCAAAGCTTTCAGTCTGGCTAACTCGCAGCTAATGAAAAGGTGTTCTTAGCAGGGAGTAGTTTGTGATGACGGGTATATTTATGTGCAGGCAGGGCCTGAAACGTCTCATCGCACATCATTTAGCTGGAGGGTGGGACGTACCACTATATACTGAGTGAATGCATACTCCTTACATATGCTTTTACTGTCAAAAAGCACGGTGTCACCTGAAAAATTATATAGACTAAGACTAAATGTGCCATCTGGTGAGTGGTCAGGTAGGCTATAAATGTGCTGTAGAAGTACAGAGCATTTAAAATGTACTGGTTTTTATACTGGTTACTTCTTCTTTTCTGGTTGGTGCATTCAACATAAAGGGAATAAAATCGAGGTAATCATCACAGTCCACTGAATAGGGAAAAAACAAACTGCTAGAGGCGAGTTAATTTCCAGACTCTCTGCTTTAACCTTGAACTGAACAATGCAGGCTGATGCTTTGCATTGTTGTTGCACCACCACCAACCAAAATACCAGCTCCATTAACCCCCCCCACCCCACTGTGTCATCTTTGGAATTCTCTGAACTTCAACAATGGATCTTTTTTTTTTTTTTTTTTTAGGTTCAGTGATGAAGAGAGAGATTTTCTTATTCAAAGTTCTTTGTTTTGGTAGAAAATCATGGTCGACTGTTTGGATATCATGCTAACACCGCCAGCACCGCTCCCTGTGACTGTTGGGGAAGAATATATAAACATAAACGCCTAAAACATAAGCTATATCTTCCTATGAGATGGTTTTCTTTAGACTTGGAACAGTGCTCCACAGATAAACGATTTGTGTTTGTTTAAAACCTGTCCAATAGTATGTGAACCCTGTTGGAAAGATGAAGGTGCGCTCTCTGAAGCCAGCAGCCATGCATGCGAGGACCTTTTGTATCATCAGTGAATCCTTTCCAACCTGGAACGCACATCGTTGGGTTTCAGTGGAACACGTTTGAACGCTGCCAAACTGAAATGCACATAATTGTGTTGCGTGATTATTTTCCACACGTGGAGAAAAAAAAAAAAAAAGGTCGAGCGACTCGACACACGGCGGCAGAATCTCTGTCCCGGCTCCTAATCACGCTCTCCGTGCTCGGCCCCGGCCTCGCCGTCCTCTGCCAGCTCTTCACCAGGTTGACTTTGATGTACCAATTTGCAAGTAGATGAATAATCTCATTTGCCCGCTGATGGCGTGCGGGGGAGTCGCAGCTATTCTGGTGGCACTTGATGCAAATGGGGAGCTTTTGGCTCCTGTGGATCACACTCGCACCTCCCCTGGCATCTGCTGCACGTTCTTGGTGTTAAACTCGCCAGTTAATTGTCCCGTGTTCCTGACATTCTCGGCACTATGTACATGTAGAAATGTACACACACGGGGATCCTCGTGAAACTTCAGAGGATGATCCTTTATCAACTTGCATAACTGTTAAAGGTAGAAACGATATCGATTCTACGATTTCTGTTGGTTTAGGCTGAAGTTGTAAACCTCTAAAATAAAATGAGACTCCTAAAATCATTTATTTTCGTCATGAAAAGGGAAACGTACATCTGTGTTTCCTGTGATACTGCAGCAAGACTATGAATAACACCCTGCAAAACGAATGAAATAAAACCGTAATAAGGGGGAAGTAAGGCATTAAAACATTAAATAGTGTCTTAAACTAACTGGTTCTATTTAACCAGCTCTGAATAGTGAAAGCTCTTCCCTGGTTGATTCTAGCTGATGATTGAAGGTCGTGTGCAGAGGTGGGTAGTAACCAGTTACATTTACTTGAGTAAGTTTTTGAAAACGTTGTACTTCTAGGAGTAGTTTTAAATCTCTATACTTTTACTTTTACTTGAGTAAGCAGAAACTGTCCTCTTACTCCGCTACATTAGGCTAATGAGCTGGTTACTTTTCTTCTTACCTCTTTGGTATTCTACGCCTCATTATTTTTACCCCCCCGCGTACGCCTCATTTTAATGTTTTATTCTGACAGAGAGAGAGACTTCCTCCAAAGGCTCTACCACCTGACTGTGTTCCACCAATCAGACGCAGCCGTGCAGTCTGGTCACGTGACCATACTCGATCTCAGCGGCGGGACGGGTTAGCTTTAGCATTAGCAGTCGTAGCAAACAAACAAAGAAACAGATGAAAAATGTCAGAACCAACGGTGGGAAATGAAGACGCAGACGAGGCCTCATACTGAAAGCATGTTTACCTTACAAAGAGTGAGAAACAGCAGCTACATTATGTGTCTTCTGTGTCAACCAAAACAAACGCACATTTCAGCAGAAACTCAACATCTAACTTGAGGAAACATGTAGCGGTAAGTTTCCTAAACTCGTTTTTCCCCCCATGGATAGGTGAATGTTTGTTTTTTAGGTTACATATGGGTTACATATGTTTTAAACATTTCCTAAGTCTCTTTTATTTTTTATTTCCCTGGATTATTTTAATTTAAGCTATTTTGTAATTAATTAATTCATTTTAATTTATTTTATCAACTGGATGAACTCTAATTGGCCTAAAGATGATTATTTAGTATTTTTGTCTTTCTGATTGAATGCTTGTGTTAACAAATAAATCAGACGTTACTCAACAGTTACTCAGTACTTGAGTAGTTTTTTCACCGAGCACTTTTTTTTACTCTTACTCAAGTAATTATTTGGATGACGACTTTTTACTTTTACTCGAGTCATATTATTCTGAAGTAACAGTACTTTTACTTGAGTAGTTTTTGGCTGCTCTACCCACCTCGGTTTAAAGGTCATGGAGTTGCAGCCACCTTTTAAACTACAATGTTTTCTCCATCATCCTGTATGCCTGAAGTAAACATTTGTAATTATTCTGAGGGTTTTTGCCTTTGCTGGTAAAGTTGGACTGAATGTGGGCCAGCTATAGGTTTGCCGGTGTTATGAAGGGGAAGACCTTATTATGTGGCAGCGTGCTTTTGTTCAGATGACACTTTCACACAGGGCCGGTCCTTTTGCTCGCTCAGTAATCACCGCAGGCTTTGCTGCGCCGGGCTTTTGTAGAATCTTTCTGGGCTGGGGTATGGTGGGGCTGATTAGTGCTGAGGGAGAGCAGGGCCAGTAATGAGACCGTCGAGTGGCTGCACTGGACACACTGGCATCCCCTGATAAAAGCATCCGGGAGGATCCCGCTTGATTGGGTGTGTGATGCACTCTGAAGAGGGTTGAAACCAAAGTTAACTCCCCCCTTTAACTGCGCTGCTACCCCCTGCGGTGATTTGTCAACATTCTGCCACCAAACGTGCTGCGGGGCTTTGTGCAACTACAGCCAGACCGGCTGGTCTTAGATAACCAGCAGGTGGCCATTATCGTCTTTTACCCACAGTGACACTAGATGTTGACTGGGCCAGCAAAGTATCTGTTTGATCCTGTAGCCGCAGGCTGATGAGGTGGAGAGTTTCAGGCTGAAACCCCAGTTAGAATCCTCTAAGATGAAAGAGGAAAATAAACTGAGTCCAGTTGCCTTCGTTTAAGCTCCTAAAGCAATCTTGTGTGTCTCATCTTCCAATGGGCCTCGATTTAAACCGATTTTAAACGCCAATCACAGCTGCAGAGTTGTTCCGAGCTGACATTTAGTGGGCGACTTCTTCATGGCTGTTTCTATGTGTGTGTTAGAAGAAGGTTGTCATGGGCTGTGTTCGAAACCGCCTACTACATACTTCCATACTACATACTTGCAAACAGCATACTGATCGATCAGACAGTATGCAGAGCGTTTACCCACAATGCATTTCGCTCCTGCCCGAGCCGAAATCAGCCGGCCTGAAGCTGATTTCGCTTAAGCTCTAAACTCTGTAAACTTTAGCAACATTTGAAACATTTTCAGGTGAGAAAGTAGTCGTTTAGATCCCCAACGTGTTGAAAACCTGACAAAATATCGACTGTTTACAATTTTGTTCCCACGAATTCTGCGCTACTAAAGCTAGCCGCAGTGAGCAACGCACTTCCGGTTATTTTCACAAAATAAAATACCCGTTGCCTTTTATCATAGGGAAAGCCATTAAGATACAATTGGTGCTTTTGTTTTGAAAACAGGAAGTGAACCTACCCTCGTTGTAGCTAGCTTGAAATTGTCGTTTTGACAGGAAATGACGATCGGCGACGTCACGTTACGTTGCATCTTGGGTAGTTTGAGTATGAGTAGTAACCTCATGATGCATACCCAACATTTCAGAGAATCTAGTATGCATCCAGGAACTTAAAGTTAAAGTTAGTATGAGTAGTAGAAGTATGCGGTTTCGAACACAGCCATGGTCAGTGGCAATTGAAGGCAGAGAAGGGGGCGTGTCTTAGCATCTGATTGGCTCTGCCACAGATACTGTCACAGGTTGATGTGTGTGTTATTGAAACTGCGACTTGTACTGTGGGTTGAGAAGAAAATTCAAGCAGCCGTTGAAACGGAATCACACGTCAGCCACTGGTAACGCAAGATAGAGAGAAGTATCAACGTTTTTCTTTGTTACCCGTTTGATAAATCTCACATCCTTTGTCAGCATTTCTGAGATGTTTTTGGCATCTGACACGTGATACCAACAGAAAATGATCTGTGAGCAGTCGGCCATGAGGTGTCCTGTCCCACGTGGACCCTGCTGCAGTAGTGGCCCTGAAAAAAGGCCCCAGGACAGGGAAATAGCTAGCCTTTTAGCTCGGAAAGGGAACAATATCACCACGATATGCACATTGTTTTCAAATTAATAACTCAAAGTACAATAGAGTTAAAATCGGCCATTTTAGGAAAAGGTCATTCCTGTACAGCTGCTTGTGTTGTTTGTCAGGAAAACACAAGCGTCTGATTCAAGCGGTGTCATCCTCTGCCGTCTTTTGTTCTGTTGAATGAGATCTGGGTTTGCGAAGCGACAGCAGGAGAGTCTGCCGGAGCCTTTGTCCCGCCAAATAGAAAAGTTACCGTCCTGCTTCTGTTGCCAGAGCTGAGCCTGCTGGACGAGATCTGAGTCAAATAGTCGCTGAACTAATTGAAAAGAGTTGGAGAGAGACGTTTAGTTGTGTAGCGGCGTTGTAATCCCCGCGTTAATACAGTGGACGTAGCGTGTTTTAAGGATTTGGCGTAATCCTTTGTTGGCCTTTGTGTGTTGCAGACTGGGGGTCCATACACTTTCAGATCATTGTTAATTAAGGAGATTGACAGGTGTCCACTCGTAATTCCCTCTTTTGAGTCCTCTGTGGTGATGAGAAAAAGAAGAGCAGAGTGTTGTGGAGTTATAATTGGAACCCAACTGGGTGGTCCACTTAAAGTTTGTAGGTTGAGGAGATAATCAAACATGAAACTGAATGACAAAAACAAAATGAGAATGTGCCAACAGCAGTCTGCCTGCTTGTTGGTAATTGTGTGTTTTACTGCTGTTTGCAGCAGTGAACTGGTGTAACACACCCCCCCCCCCCCCCCCCAAAGAGTAACAGTTGTCAGATGGCCCAACATCAACAAGGTTTCATCACAGACCAAAAGATCTTCAAACCTACGTTTTAGTTATATTTCTATGGAAGTTTTTCTGTGCCATCAGAGTTTGAATACAAATTTCTAATATTGAATTTTTACAGCATCAAAATCAGATTTTGAGTTTGAAAAACCAACAGTGTAAAGAAAAAAAAAAAAATCGATTTCAAGTTACAGATTGGACAGATCAGCCATGTCCACCAACGCGGGTGATGGTGCTTCGGTGAGTGAGTTTACTTTATTTGCCATTTGAGGCAAATAAGTTATAGATATTATTAAATAGATATTGAGCTGATCTGTCCAATGGAGCGAAACTTGATTGGCTGCCATTGGATGAATTGAGACCGCAATCGATTGCTTCTCCCTGTTTACCCGGATGTTGAGTCTGGTTCTTTTTCCATTGAATTTTTTTAAGTTTAAATTTTTTTCACAGAATTATTATTATTATTATTTTTTTTTTTTTTTAGATATATTTTTTTACACTGATTTTTGTTTTTAGCAATTTATTTATTTTTTTTTTTTTTTACACTTGGTTTTTCAAATTCAAAGTCTGATTTTGATGACGTAAAAATTCAATATTAGAAATTCGTATTCAAACTGATGGCACAGAAAAACTTCCAAATATTTCATCTGTATCGTAAAGTCTGTTTGTTACCATGGAAACGACTTAGTTTCTCACATCTGTCTGTGATGTGACAAAGTGATCAAATGAGCGGTTGATTGTTCTAACCAAATGATTTAGTTCTAACCTAATTTCTTATGGAGATTACGGTCTAATTGTCATTTGCATTCTCATTACATGAATATAGATTAACGGAACGCAGAGCTTTGCTGTTTACCGTGTCAGCCTCAGTTGCCTATGGAAACCCCTGAAATGGTTTTTCTCTCAGGTTTGCTGCCGGTCTCCCATCAGGGGCTCGCTCAGAGGGGCATTACGTGACCAGGCATTATCAGTCCACTTACTCAATTTCTGTCGCTGTGGCTCAGTTTGTCAGGATGTCATGATTTCATGTGCTCATCCAAGGAGCCTCAGGCAGCCATGGAAGCTGATGGGTTGGTATGAGGCACAGATTTATTCATATAGAGCCAATTCGCACGAAAAGTCATCTCAAGAAACGTTCCAGTTCAATAGAATTATAATGCCATTCAATCCATTTCATTATAATCCAATTAAATCAAATTACTTTGACTCATACGGTGATAATTCATAAGGAGCTGCTGAACTCAGAAAGCAAACGGATCTCACTGAATCTTCTCTTTGTCGAAGTTTCTGTCATGAGCACGACTTCCATCTGCCTCAGCCGGGTGGGGTTTGAGAGGAAAGAGGGGACGACAACTAAAGCCTTGTTTCCACTATGCAGTCCGGTACGGGTCGGTTCAGAACGGTTCGCTTATTTCAGGGTTTCCACTACCGGTCCCATGGAACCCGTTACCATTTTTTGTAAACCTTCTGCTCGGGGTACCGAGCACACAGGACCGGTTCCCTTGAAGAGCCTGGGGTGCTGAGGAGGCTGTGCAGCGGGAGCTCGATGGCGCTGTGCCAAACAAAAAGTTGCATGTGGGCTGCATCTGTGGGCTGCACCTGTGGGTTGCCGCACCTGTGGGTTGCCGCACCTGTGGGCCGCCGCACCTGTGGGCCGCCGCACCTGTGGGCCGCCGCACCTGTGGGCCGCCGCATCTGTGGGCTGCACCTGTGGGCCGCTGCACCTGTGGGCCGCCGCACCTGTGGGCCGCCGCATCTGTGGGCTGCACCTGTGGGCCGCTGCACCTGTGGGCTGCACCTGTGGGCCGCTGCACCTGTGGGTCGCTGCACCTGTGGGCCGCCGCACCTGTGGGCTGCACCGTATGCGTACTTGTCTATACTTGCGTACTCGTGTACTTCTGAAACGTCATCACCGAAGGACCAAGTACTGTTACAATTCAAAGTACGCATCCAGAGAAGTACGCGCCACATTCCCGGATGTGTTCTTGCTCCGCCCATTTTATCGAGTTTGCTTCTGTGGTGACTTGTGTAGACTTCAGACGGCTTGCTGTCCCAGAATGCAGTGCGGCACGAGCGATGATGACTCTTCCGTTCCAAATGCACAATGAGCGTGCTTGTGTACTTGTGTGCTCAGAAGTCCGTACTTCTGACAAGTCCGTACTTGTAAGCACACGAGTACGGACTTGCGTACTTGGGTATAAAGAAACGGCCAATATCTGGTTGTTTTAGTCCAGTTTGGAGAAGTTTTGTTCCAGTTGGACAAACACTATAGTTTATAGTTTATTATTACTTGATTGGAATATTTAATTGCATGATTGCAGGTTGAGTTGTGCAGGCATCTGATGCTAACAACTCAGTATTGTCTGCCTTGTGTGAGAGGGAGCGGGGATCTCTGCACCAGCCGTGCGTTTTGCTAGCAGTTGATGTTTAATGGCGCTTTTACACGGCTCTACACGGCTCGGTTTGGTTGTGTTTCCATTACACTTCGTGCCTCCTCGACATGGGCGGGGTCGTCGTAACACGGCTGCGCGTGTTGCTGCTCACCCTGTGGCTTTTTGTCACACAGAAGGCAAGAGAAGAGAGCCAGAGAAGACTCCTGGTTGCAGGTACGGCGTGCTAGTGGAAACACGCAATAGCGCGCCGAAGCGAGCTAGTGGAAAAGCGCCATAAGACTTGTCACACTCCAGTGAAATTGGCCCTAACAGCAGATAACTTTGGTCCTGTCTGGAGAAGCATCTGACTAAGTTTTGAAGATGAACTTGCCAAACAAAAGACCCTTTTCTTTCTCCATTTTAGCTTCCATCCATGTTCCCTTCTTTATTTCCCACATGATGGGGCAGCCCAGGGTCACAGAAGGTGTGTTTATGCCACACGTGTTCTTTTTGAAGCAAGATAAAGCAGAATTTCTGAGGTTTTGTTTGTCCAAACTGTTTGTCAGCGTCTTTTGGGTGCTTGACTCCTTCCAGGTTGACATAGAACCTGATGCTGCTCCTGTGGCCCCAAGGAAATGCAGCGTCATATCTTTAACTGTGTTTTCATTAGACTATTACTCAAACATTCATTTAATTTAAAAGAGGTCTGTTTATCCCTAAGATGCTGCGTTTCCCCCCACATGCACTGCAGCACGACCATTGTTGTTCTCAAGTTGGAACCTTTCATACAAGTCAAACATTTAACTTATTGAGCCACGTATGAAGACGAGTGGATGATTATACAAACACTTCTTCTTCATTTGTACCTTTATGACGGTCTTTCTGAGTTTAAGTCTCTTTACAAACAAAGGGTTTCGGACAGTGAGTCCTGTATGAGCAGGGCTCCTGAACCACTGCAGTATCAGTGTTTTTATTTGTTGTTGCTCTGAACAGATGTTTCCTACAGTAGAGTGGATGATGACAAATTTAATTTCAGATGAAACCTGAAGTAAAAGATGGCTTAAGGTTTCATTTATTGCTGTAAAGTCTGTTTTAATCAACTCTTTAAACGTGGAAACAGCTGCACAGTTCTGGAGAATAACTGCTGGCCTTTTCATTAACAGACGGGGTAACCCACCCTGAGTGTTTACTTTCACCAGCTTTACTCCAGAAACATCAGCTCTGGCTTCTTTGGCCGGTCATTTCCACCAGCTTTACTCCTGAAACATCAGCTCTGGCTTCTTTGGCCGGTCATTTCCACCAGCTTTACTCCAGAAACATCAGCTCTGGCTTCTTTGGCCGCTCATTTCCACCAGCTTTACTCCTGAAACATCAGCTCTGGCTTCTTTGGCCGGTCATTTCCACCAGCTTTACTTTAGAAACATCAGCTCTGGCTTCTTTGGCCGCTCATTTTCACCAGCTTTACTCCAGAAACATCAGCTCTGGCTTCTTTGGCCGGTCATTTCCACCAGCTTTACTCCAGAAACATCAGCTCTGGCTTCTTTGGCCGGTCATTTCCACCAGCTTTACTTTAGAAACATCAGCTCTGGCTTCTTTGGCCGCTCATTTTCACCAGCTTTACTCCAGAAACATCAGCTCTGGCTTCTTTGGCCGGTCATTTCCACCAGCTTTACTCCAGAAACATCAGCTCTGGCTTCTTTGGCCGGTCATTTCCACCAGCTTTACTCCAGAAACATCAGCTCTGGCTTCTTTGGCCGGTCATTTCCACCAGCTTTACTCCTGAAACATCAGCTCTGGCTTCTTTGGCCAGTCATTTCCACCAGCTTTACTCCTGAAACATCAGCTCTGGCTTCTTTGGCCGGTCATTTCCACCAGCTTTACTCCTGAAACATCAGCTCTGGCTTCTTTGGCCGGTCATTTCCACCAGCTTTACTCCAGAAACATCAGCTCTGGCTTCTTTGGCCAGTCATTTCCACCAGCTTTACTCCTGAAACATCAGCTCTGGCTTCTTTGGCCAGTCATTTCCACCAGCTTTACTCCTGAAACATCAGCTCTGGCTTCTTTGGCCGGTCATTTCCACCAGCTTTACTCCTGAAACATCAGCTCTGGCTTCTTTGGCCGGTCATTTCCACCAGCTTTACTCCAGAAACACCAGCTTTGGCTTCTTTGGCCGGTCATTTCCACCAGCTTTACTCCAGAAACATCAGCTCTGGCTTCTTTGGCCGGTCATTTCCACCAGCTTTACTCCTGAAACATCAGCTCTGGCTTCTTTGGCCGGTCATTTCCACCAGCTTTACTCCTGAAACATCAGCTCTGGCTTCTTTGGCCGGTCATTTCCACCAGCTTTACTCCTGAAACATCAGCTCTGGCTTCTTTGGCCGGTCATTTCCACCAGCTTTACTCCTGAAACATCAGCTCTGGCTTCTTTGGCCGGTCATTTCCACCAGCTTTGCTCCTGAAACATCAGCTCTGGCTTCTTTGGCCGGTCATTTCCACCAGCTTTACTCCAGAAACATCAGCTCTGGCTTCTTTGGCCAGTCATTTCCACCAGCTTTACTCCTGAAACATCAGCTCTGGCTTCTTTGGCCGGTCATTTCCACCAGCTTTACTCCAGAAACATCAGCTCTGGCTTCTTTGGCCGGTCATTTCCACCAGCTTTACTCCTGAAACATCAGCTCTGGCTTCTTTGGCCGGTCATTTCCACCAGCTTTACTCCTGAAACATCAGCTCTGGCTTCTTTAGCCGGTCATTTCCACCAGCTTTACTCCTGAAACATCAGCTCTGGCTTCTTTGGCCGGTCATTTCCACCAGCTTTACTCCAGAAACATCAGCTCTGGCTTCTTTGGCCGCTCATTTCCACCAGCTTTACTCCAGAAACATCAGCTCTGGCTTCTTTGGCCGGTCATTTCCACCAGCTTTACTCCAGAAACATCAGCTCTGGCTTCTTTGGCCGGTCATTTCCACCAGCTTTACTCCTGAAACATCAGCTCTGGCTTCTTTGGCCGGTCATTTCCACCAGCTTTACTACAGAAACATCAGCTCTGGCTTCTTTGGCCGATCATTTCCACCAGCTTTACTACAGAAACATCAGCTCTGGCTTCTTTGGCCGATCATTTCCACCAGCTTTACTACAGAAACATCAGCTCTGGCTTCTTTGGCCAGTCATTTCCACCAGCTTTACTCCTGAAACATCAGCTTTGGCTTCTTTGGCCGGTCATTTACACCAGCTTTACTCCTGAAACATCAGCTCTGGCTTCTTTGGCCGGTCATTTCCACCAGCTTTACTCCTGAAACATCAGCTCTGGCTTTTTTGGCCGGTCGTTTCCACCAGCTTTACTCCAGAAACATCAGCTCTGGCTTCTTTGGCCGGTCATTTCCACCAGCTTTACTTTAGAAACATCAGCTCTGGCTTCTTTGCCCGGTCATTTCCACCAGCTTTGCTCCTGAAACATCAGCTCTGGCTTCTTTGGCCGGTCATTTCCACCAGCTTTACTTTAGAAACATCAGCTTTGGCTTCTTTGGTCGGTCATTTCCACCAGCTTTACTCCTGAAACATCAGCTCTGGCTTCTTTGGCCGGTCATTTCCACCAGCTTTACTCCTGAAACATCAGCTCTGGCTTCTTTGGCCGGTCATTTCCACCAGCTTTACTTTAGAAACATCAGCTCTGGCTTCTTTGGCCGGTCATTTCCACCAGCTTTACTCCTGAAACATCAGCTCTGGCTTCTTTGGCCGGTCATTTCCACCAGCTTTACTCCAGAAACATCAGCTCTGGCTTCTTTGGCCGGTCATTTCCACCAGCTTTACTCCAGAAACATCAGCTCTGGCTTCTTTGGCCGGTCATTTCCACCAGCTTTACTCCAGAAACACCAGCTTTGGCTTCTTTGGCCGGTCATTTCCACCAGCTTTACTCCTGAAACATCAGCTCTGGCTTCTTTGGCCGGTCATTTCCACCAGCTTTACTCCAGAAACATCAGCTCTGGCTTCTTTGGCCGGTCATTTCCACCAGCTTTACTCCTGAAACATCAGCTCTGGCTTCTTTGGCCGGTCATTTCCACCAGCTTTACTCCTGAAACATCAGCTCTGGCTTCTTTGGCCGGTCATTTCCACCAGCTTTACTCCAGAAACACCAGCTTTGGCTTCTTTGGCCGGTCATTTCCACCAGCTTTACTCCAGAAACATCAGCTCTGGCTTCTTTGGCCGGTCATTTCCACCAGCTTTACTCCAGAAACATCAGCTCTGGCTTCTTTGGCCGGTCATTTCCACCAGCTTTACTCCAGAAACATCAGCTCTGGCTTCTTTGGCCGGTCATCTCCACCAGCTTTACTCCAGAAACATCAGCTCTGGCTTCTTTGGCCGGTCATTTCCACCAGCTTTACTCCAGAAACATCAGCTCTGGCTTCTTTGGCCGGTCATTTCCACCAGCTTTACTCCAGAAACATCAGCTCTGGCTTCTTTGGCCGGTCATTTCCACCAGCTTTACTCCAGAAACATCAGCTCTGGCTTCTTTGGCCGGTCATTTCCACCAGCTTTACTCCTGAAACATCAGCTCTGGCTTCTTTGCCCGGTCATTTCCACCAGCTTTACTCCTGAAACATCAGCTCTGGCTTCTTTGGCCGGTCATTTCCACCAGCTTTACTCCAGAAACATCAGCTCTGGCTTCTTTGGCCGGTCATTTCCACCAGCTTTACTCCAGAAACATCAGCTCTGGCTTCTTTGGCCGGTCATTTCCACCAGCTTTACTCATGAAACATCAGCTCTGGCTTCTTTGGCCGGTCATTTCCACCAGCTTTACTCCTGAAACATCAGCTCTGGCTTCTTTGGCCGGTCATTTCCACCAGCTTTAATCCTGAAACATCAGCTCTGGCTTCTTTGGCCGGTGATTTCCACCAGCTTTACTCCAGAAACACCAACTTTGGCTTCTTTGACCTGCTCCAGGTTTGTAAAAGTGAGGCTCCGGGCCTTTTCAGGGCTACCTTCAGCCACCTCGGGCTGAACCTCTTAGCCGGCCTGCCCCTATAAACAAACAAGTCCATGGCTCGCAGCTGGTCATCGCCTTGGCAACAGCGAATCTGGAAGAAGCTGCTCTCTCCCTCTCTTTTTTTTCTCCTTTAAGTGTGTCTTTGTGAAGGGCTTGCAGCGACGGAGCCAGGGTACTTGAGCGTCCACAATGCTGCCTACTGAATGCTTATTTCATTTTCTGAACAAAAAATGCAAATGTGGCGCTCCCGCTTTCTCCTGATCTGCATCTCCTCCCATCCTCCACCTCCGCAGCCCCGAGTGATGTGGTGTTTGAGAAAAAAATAAATAAATCTTTATCATGACCACTGATTACTTGTGTATCCATGACAGGAACGAAGCAGTTGTTCTTCTTTCTTTTTCTTTAATCTTTGAGGTTAAAGCTGACATGATTCGGGTTAATTAGCGTCCATTTTGAATGCGAAATGAGTGAAATCATCAAACGGGGGGGATTTTCTCTTCGGTTAAACTCATAAAAGTTGACTAATGTGATGTGAATACGATGCATTTTTACGGTTTTATTGGAGCGGTGTGTTTTTAAGCTGCATATCAGCTCCTCATTCCAGCCTTTACATGCAGCCACTCTGCCTCTTTAACACTTTAAACTTCACGCAGCAGAACCACTCATGGACTTGTGTTTTTGTTCTCCAGATTCCAGTCAGGCCGCTTTGATTGCAACGCCTCCCTCCTTCCACCAGCCACAGTTTCCAAGGTGAGTTTCCACTGGTTTTACCACAGTTTCCAAGCTTAGTTTCCACTGGTTTTACCACAGTTTCCACTGGTTTTACCACAGTTTCCAAGGTTAGTTTCCACTGGTTTTACCACAGTTTCCACTGGTTTTACCACAGTTTCCAAGCTTAGTTTCCACTGGTTTTACCACAGTTTCCACTGGTTTTACCACAGTTTCCAAGCTTAGTTTCCACTGGTTTTACCACAGTTTCCACTGGTTTTACCACAGTTTCCACTGGTTTTACCACAGTTTCCAAGCTTAGTTTCCACTGGTTTTACCACAGTTTCCACTGGTTTTACCACAGTTTCCAAGGTTAGTTTCCACTGGTTTTACCACAGTTTCCACTGGTTTTACCACAGTTTCCAAGCTTAGTTTCCACTGGTTTTACCACAGTTTCCACTGGTTTTACCACAGTTTCCACTGGTTTTACCACAGTTTCCAAGGTTAGTTTCCACTGGTTTTACCACAGTTTCCAAGGTTAGTTTCCACTGGTTTTACCACAGTTTCCACTGGTTTTACCACAGTTTCCAAGCTTAGTTTCCACTGGTTTTACCACAGTTTCCACTGGTTTTACCACAGTTTCCAAGCTTAGTTTCCACTGGTTTTACCACAGTTTCCACTGGTTTTACCACAGTTTCCACTGGTTTTACCACAGTTTCCAAGGTTAGTTTCCACTGGTTTTACCACAGTTTCCACTGGTTTTACCACAGTTTCCAAGGTTAGTTTCCACTGGTTTTACCACAGTTTCCAAGGTTAGTTTCCACTGGTTTTACCACAGTTTCCAAGGTTAGTTTCCACTGGTTTTACCACAATTTCCAAGGTTAGTTTCCACTGGTTTTACCAGTTTCCACTGGTTTTACCACAGTTTCCAAGGTTAGTTTCCACTGGTTTTTTGGGTAAAGTGCATGCTGTAACTGTTTCTGTCTTGATGAATGTGGTTTTCTTCCCAGAAGGATAAAATGTGCTGAGAGCTCCGCATCTTTTCCCCTCAAACTTGTTCGCAGCGAACTTTTTCCGGCCCGTGTGTTCTGTGCTTTTCGTCGCTCGTCTCCATGTTAATCTCCCCGCGGATTCCTGGCTCACTCGGGCTTCCTCCATCAGGTGGCTCTGAAGCTGCTATTGAATTAAGATTTTTTCCCCATCGCTGTAAAACAAATTTCTCTGGAGGAGGTTTGTGCAGCTTAATGAGGCATTACTAATGCTGTTGGCGGCTGAGTCGCTCCCCGCGCCGCAGCCGGCGACTCCGCACAGACCAGCTTTTGATTCTGCCTCTAGACCTCTCCAAAGTCCTAATCAGGTTCCCTGGTTCAACTTTTCAGGCCCATTGTGGCTCTGTGTCACCTCGGGTCAGTAGTTATTAGTGGAGACTGAAAACAGTTTCTTTAACTACACAGGACCAGGCCAAATGAAATGCAGAGGGAACTTGGAGAGGAGGGGATTACGGATTCCAGCGCTCGGTTAAGTCCGGCGCTGGCCAGAGTGTGATATGGTTTGTTAATGAGGGATGGGGCTGCCGCGCTTAGTTTCTTTTCTTCTTATTGTTCCTCAGAAGAGACTTTTAATATCACTGCTGGATCGACACATTGTCCCGAGGCCTTTTTGGAGGACCGCGGCGCTACACCGGGTCCTGCAAACGCAGTGTTTGCTGCAGCCATATGTGAATATGGTTCATTTCATTTCATGCGCATCGATGCTCCTCAGCTCTGAGGAGAGGCCGTTTTATCTCTTTGACGGCTCAATCCCTCGGTAAACGTCGTCGATGGGTTTTTAAGAAGGTCACTTCAAAGCAGAATGATTCGGCCGCTCTGAATATTCCTCAAACTCGAGTTAATGAAATGAACCGAAGGTTTACTTAGTCGTGGATTTGCTGTCGGCGCCCGTTTCCACTCGTGTTTGTCAAAGAAAGAATTGCCAAATAAATCAGTTACTGGTTGAGATGACATGAAAATTTGTGATATTGTTTTTCCCAAATCCCTCAAATAGAAAAAGACCCTCTTTTTTTCTTTTTGAGACGGATTTGAACAGATTTCCTTCTTTATGATTTTATTCTATGTTCTGATAACTACTTCGTTTCTGTTCTTTGTCTGCTTTTAACATGAAAACCTGAAGTTTACAGCATTTTAAACTCACTGGATCCCTTTTAGTAGTGAAAATCTGATTTTTCTATTTCATGATTTAAAAAAAAAATATATAATAATAATCTGTCAGTAAAGTGTGTAAGTTTTAGAATAAATGCTCAAATTCACCAGGAAGTCATTAAAATGATATTTTATCAGCACGCTGGGGCAGTTTATGATGGAGTTTCTGTCAAGAACGAACCCGTTTTAACCCAAGTATGTATTTTACTCTGTGATAAGTCCAAGATAACGAAGTATTATGAAGTGTATTAACTGCACAAACAGGTTCAGGGACGTTTCCGGCTCTCATTCCGAGGTTTCTTTACCCACTTCAGAGGAAAACACAGCCCGGAGCGAAATGTGCGCTTTAAATGAAGACCTCGCCGGGTGCTTAACGGGCGCTAACGGGTTTGATGCGTTTGCAGGCAGCAGCAGCAGCAGCCGCAGCAGTACAGAGGCGGGGGTCACGGTTGGGATCGGGCCATGCAATCGCAGCAGTCGACGTACCAGCAATCCATGAGCCGGGCAGGGGAGGGGCAAGCTACCAGCTACCAGCAGCGCTTTGAACAGCGTAGAGAAGACTGGCACGATCGCCGGGACAACCGGGGGCAACAACCTCAGGTAAACCGGGGGCAACAACCTCAGGTAAACACCTAAAACACCTCAAATCTGCAGCCTCGAGGGTCAAACTGTGGGTTGAGCTAAAGCATAAGTTTGATTATTTTTTTATTTTTTAAGTATCAAGTCAAATTTGTCCTAATTCTTTTGAGTAATTTCAGAAATGATATTATATTAATAATTATTATATAAATATTATTTTCGTGGACATGAAGTCTAAAATTAAAAAATCCTCCTAAATGAGAAAGCTGGACCCTTTTTTTTCTGCCTAGTGACTGAAACACTTTGTGTGCACCTTATTTTTGTGTTGATTAACTGAATGTTTCCCCACATTTGTTCTTTTTTTTTGTATTTATTTTGAAACACTATCAGATATTGACACAGAAATTTTAGCATTTTGACATTAAACACAATCGCTGTGAAGAGGAGATTTGTTGGCAGGTTTTTAGTAAAAGTGCCGGTTTTCTGTAGGTTAGAGAGTTTGAAGACGAGGTTTAATCCCTTTTAAACGGCTCCAGCCGTCTGCAGCTTTTCAGCTGATATTAGCTTGATGGTGACTGAGGAAGTTCAGGATGTGAGATGTTTGGTTGGTTCGGAGTCTGACATGTAGACATAAAAACCCTAAAGTCGGAGATTATGTTCATGTTGATCTTTGTCTCAATGATTTGTGGTTAAAATCTGTGTTTCCTTTGTTAAAATGATCAGTAAGAACTGTTTTAATTCACATCATCAGCTGTGATGCGAGGTAAACTCTGTAAAACGCGCTTCTGCTTGTCTTTCAGGGTTATAACGCCGGCAGAAGTTACCCTCCGCCTCCTCCTTCCAGGCGGTATAACTGGAATTAAACTCAAAGTGGACTTTGGGATTTTATGGGACGGGCAACTTATTTTTAGGGGAAACGATGTCGTTATCTGTCTTTGCTTTCACTGTTTTCTTGTGCAGTGTCGTCGCTCTCCTTCTGAAACAAAGACAAACACGTAACTCTGTGGTTTTTATGAGGAGCGCCTCGTTAAACTCATGAACACTGTTCATTTTTGAGAGATTTCTCCAAGCGGTTCACGTAAAAGAGTGAATTAAAACCTTTTTTTCTGATTGGAATTGTTGTTTTCTGAAAGAATTTGAATCCAACTTACATTTCCTTAAAAAATAACAAATTAAAAACGTGATTGTGATTAAAAAAACTTCTTTTTTCTTTTCAGAAGCAGAGCGACACATTAAGGTCTTAATTTTTCCTGCTCGGTGTTTGATTGGTTATGAATTTTTTGATGGAAATCCTCAAACATTAAAGTTCAGACTGCCACAAAACTGCTGTTTATCCGTATTATTTTTTGCATTTGTTGGTGTTCCAGGTGCCATTTTAGAAACAGAATTTTACATTCAGATTTCAGAGGATAAAACGGAAGCAAAGAGGAAACAAGTGTCCAAAATGGAAATCTTATTTATTCAGTGAAAACAATGGAAAATCAGTGGTAACAAAGGATGCTTCATCGTTTAGCTTTAATTCGTTTAATTCTTTTGTTTTCCACTTTGTTAAACCTGCAATAATTTAGTTCATTCTTTAGATGGAAGCTCGTGCAGTGCATCATGCTCACATTTTGTGGTGTTTTTTTTTTTCACGAGTTTAAAAGCAGCAGCAAATCACATCTTACAAAAAAAAGAGAAGAAAAAGGACAAAAAAATTCTTAATTAACTTTCAGTCCCGGTTCGAGGCGCTTGTGGAGCCAACAGTTTGTTTTTGCACCTAAATCCTCAGAAGCACCGAGTGTCTTTGAGTCCGTGTGCGTAAAGGAAGCGGGGACTTACGCGCGGGAGCTCATCCACCCCGGGACTGAAGCCCCGCGGGCCCGATCCCACCTGTCCTCTTCCCGGTGTGTCTACCAAGTCCTCCCGTACAGTAAATTGGAGCCGATCATGCTGTTGGTGTACTCGATGAGCGCCGCGTCCGTTTGCGTCAGGCTGATCTGACTGTGCATGCCCATCGGCGGACTCGGAGACAAATCCTCCAGCTCCTCCGTGGACGAAAGCTGGTTCACCTGCTGCTGCGGGGTCGGAGTCATGGCCTCGGTCGCGCTGCTCTGCCGGTTCCCGGTGTGGTTGGAGCCGTTTGAGTCGCTCCGACAGCCCTTGCCGTTCTTGGCAAGGACCGGTGAGAGGGAGGAGGACCGCCGGGTGGTCGCGCACACCCCGCTGCCGCCGCCGCCGTCCTGCTGCGGCTGCTGGGCGGGCTTGTCCTTGGCCTGCCGCTTCAGCTTGTAGCGGTGGTTCTGGAACCAGATCTTCACCTGGTTCGGGGTCAGGTGGATCATCCCCGCTAGATGCTCCCTTTCCGGGGCGGACAGGTACTTCTGCTGCTTGAAGCGCCGCTCCAGCTCGTACACCTGAGCCTGAGAGAAGAGCACGCGGCGCTTCCTCCGCGGCGCCGCGTGCAGCGTCACCATGGCCTTCGCGGTGGAGTCCATCCCGGCCAGGCTGCCCACCATCCCGGGCATGTTCATCCCGCCGGAGGCGCCCATGAATCTGGAAACTTGGAGAAACTATAATCAAACTTTGTCTGGAAAAAAATAGTCCTGTTGAAATAAAGCGCGACAATTTAATCCAGAAATATATATTTCATTACATTTATTAACTGAAAGCAAATTCTTTAAAAGTGCTGAAATTTAGAACAAATTACAGGAAATAATTTAATTTCAACTTATTGCGTAAAATTATCCTAATTTTAAGACCAATAAAGCAAATAGTTGTTGATTGATGTTAAAGTTAAATGTGTTCTTTAAATAAACATGAGTGCGTTAAAATAATGTTAATTTGTGAGTTTGATTTTAGCCACAGAGATTAAACATGAAACAGAATTATGGCCCTTTTTTAAAGATAATTTAAATTAAAAAAAAGTTGAGACATAATTTATATTATTGGGTGCAGAAAAGGCCGTTAAATCCTGAGCAGAACATTTCTGCTTTCCACAAACTTTCCTCCGTGCTGAGCGGGAGCTCCACTTACTCGTCGGGTATCGGGGCTCCGGGTTGCTGTACCACGCCGCCGCCGCCCCCCCGCTCCGCACCGTCTCCTGGTAGGACGGCAGGTCTCCGACGTTCCCGATGCCGCCGTTGCAGAAGCCGCCGACGGGCCCGGAGAACTGCGGCATCCCGTGGGACACATGGTACGGCCCGCCGGGTCCCAGCGCGGCGGCCGGGGACGCGGAGGATGCTGCCGGTGAAGAAGAGGACAGGTGGTGATGATGGTGGTGGTGGTGATAATGGTGCAGGTGAGGCGGCTGATGCTGCTGTGCTTGTTGCTGATGGTGCTGCATACCGGACTGAGAGATCTGGGGCTGTCTGTAGGCGCCCAGCGGGGATCCGAGGCTCCCCGCCGCGGGGTCCATCCCTCCGAACCTGCGGTAGCTGTCCTCCATCGGGCTCAAGATGTCTGTAACTGAAAAGGGAGTTGAATGCTTTGGGCTAAAGGACATGTTGCGGGCCCCCCCCGTGCCCTCTGGTCCGGTTGGGTCCCCTGCTGCCTCTGCTGCCTCTGGCTGGATGTGGTGGAGGTCGGTCTGCGTCCCCCTCCCTCCCTCCGGCTTCTTGCCTCCTCTGCAGGCTGGGAAGAAGTCCAGCTGATGGGCAGAAAGAGGAGACCAGTTGCCCTTATCCCGCTGGACTCGCATGGAGGGGCGGAGCGACGCGGACACGGCAGCCAACAAAGACAGTTGGCATGATGGAGGTGAGCAGAGAAACTGCTTTGGACCTTTCCTCTGCTGATGGGGCCCGACTCTGAATTCCTTTAAACTTGCTCACCATGTCGCCTCCTGACTCACTTTATTTATGCGCGTTTTTACTGAAATAACCGGTAACATCACGCAGTTATTGGACACATTAGTTCCCCTAACTTAGTTCTGTTTTCCATCTCCCACCCTCAGACCCCACACAGTTTGGATATTTAGCAGTTTCACTCTGTAAATGTGCTTTAATTGTCACTGTTTCCATCAGCTTGAAATAAATCTCATTTTTCTTGGTTGCTGCTGGTAAAGTTCATCTAATGTTGATCTAAACACAAGTTTCTTCCTTAAAGTGTAATTTTATATTTATTTCGACACATTTTTTGATGGCCTTTCAGATATACAAATGATGCATCTTTTAATGTAACATGAATTTAGGCCTTTTTTTTTATATTCTGTGTTTGAGCTTTGCTTGAAAAGTAGTTATTTTTCTTCTCATTTAAACAGTTTCAGACACTTTTCGTCATATTCTGAGTCTAATCGGTGAAGAAAGAATGTTTTCAAGCGGGACATTTTGGAGCTTTTCCCCCCCCCAACTCAAACTTTTTCTTCTTCACAAATGAAAGAGAAATCGCGCACGTTCCCACAACCCCTAAACAGCCCGAGCAGCCAATCACCTGCTGACCTGCAGCATCACGTCACCTTCGTCCCCTCTGAAGTTTACCGGCAGCTTCTGCGGTTCCCCGGTGAATCGCTGCAGGAGGGACCGCCGGGCACCGGGGCCGGAGCTCCATCCCGGCCCGGAACTGCGTCTGCACGCCGGCTGTTGGAGGGGTGATCCGCGGGGGCCAGAAGCCCGGGGAACACCGGACAGAGGCAGGTTTACTTCAGGACTTTAAAGTGATTAATCATAGTCAGGACATGGTTAAATATGTTCCCACTGCAGAATTATACAGATATTATATCTGCTTATGTTGCTTCTGTTCCACAGGAGCTGATTTAGGTCCTTTTTGACCAGTTTAAGGTCAATGAAGATCACATGCTGCTAGTTTAACTTCTGCAGTTCACTGACAACAAAAAGACCTGAAAAAAGGTTTTTTACAGGTTTGTTTGGGCAGAAGTTTTTGTTCATGTCTGAGGTTGTTAACCGTGAATTTAAGGTCATTATGATAATATATAATTGTATTATATATAGACTAATCCCTGTAAAACAAAAAAAAAAAACAGGCTGCTTTAATAAATTTTTAAAGTATTAGGCTAATTCTCACGGAATATCCTCCTTCCGCCTTAATAATCTATTAATTATAGTTTAGATCGCATTATTAATCATCATTATTTAGCTGTTTATCTGATATTTTTGTAAAATGAATATATAGAAAGTGTAAAAAGTAAAAAAATTTTTTACTGAAATATGACTTATGACGTCACATTGGGACTATTCTTAAGGCAGAGATTCAGTTCAGTGACTTAAAATCAAATTAAACTATATTTACGGGTTTAAAGTTTGTAATATTCTCACTGAGGTGGTTTAAAATGCGTTCCGAGTGTTTTATTAAATCCGTTAAAAATATATCATTTTTAAAGTTTTATCACATTATTCCCAGAACTTTAAATACGTTTAAGGTTGTTTATGATCGCTGACATTTCTGATGAACTCGTTACAACTTTATTGAGTCGAAATTGTATTTTAAAACGGAAACCAGGCTCCGGTTCCAACTGTTCGGCCTCTGCTGACTTTATGTTGGCCTGAATGAGGCTTTTTACGGCGGCATAAAATCCTAATATTCCCCAGGTCAACATGTGGTGTTACACACTCATTTCTCCAGATTACTGAACTGAATTAAACTAAATTTCCCGAAATGATCTTTTATTAATTTCTGAAGGGATGAAACAAACAGTAAAAGTTATTTATCTATTTGCTATAATATAATATAACATATAAATACATTCTATAAAGTCAGACTGATAGTTTTACAGCATCATTTTTAATACTCTTAGTTTATGATTTAGGAATTTAAAGTTTTAATCCAGTAAATCAAGTTTAATATGGAATCATTCCCATAAAACCTTCTGAGTTCATGGGTTAATGATTATTGCTGCTCGTTTCTGTTTCAGACTCTTTATATAAGTGGGTGATTTGCTGAAAAAAGTACCACAGTTTTAAAATACTAAAGGTTAAAAGTACAGAAGTATTACTATAGTGGCCTGAAAAAAGTACTATTTCTTTTTAAAATGCAGCGTGTGGAACACAGATATGATTCTTTTAATGTTTTAGTAAATTATTATAAAGGTTTTTCACATCAAACCATCCTGAAATTTTAAAGTTAATGCATCTGAGCAGCAACTTAAGAGAACTTTGTGCTTCATTTCAAGTCAAATCTTTAACGTTAAACTTTCCATCTGAAGCAGCTGATGTCATTTTTTCTCTAAAATATGGAAAAATAAGCAGATAAGTGTTTTATAAAATGTTTCAGTACAATGTGTTCAAACTAAATCGTGTTTTACAAGTTAAATTCCTGAAATAACGTCACACAGACGGCATCATTGCTCCAAACAAATGTTATTTTCTGCGTTAATGTAACACGCCGTCAGTCTTTAACTCTGCAGAAAATGAAATTCAGTGATTCTGGTTTGTGTTTATCTCCTTCTGTAAGTCAGGTTAATCAACAACAACATCTAAAGTAATTTGTAAGTGTTCTTAATGGAGTTTGTAATTTCATTTCAAGGTTTCATATTAAGTTAAGTGAAGCTTCTTTTGTGGATGTGATGAGTTCAAGCATCACTCTTCTGTTCTGCTGCCGAACAGTCGGAGCTCTGATTGGTTTCTTCCTCTGCAGGATTTCACTGCGCATTCTGAAGCAGCTGCAGTTGTTATCTGCTGAAGAAAAACATTCTTTCTCTGGAAACTGTCCTCACCATCATCTCTGTGTCTGTGCAGGAGAATCATCATCACATGTAGGGTTGGAATTCAGCAGGATTCTTATTCAAGCTAAAGTCCAGAGCTCAACCCAACTGAAACGCTGTGGACAAACACTTTCCCTCTTACAGCAAACCTCTGCTCAGTTTCAGGACTGCAGTGTGGAAACATGAGCTCAGGAATGCGTCGGGTAACTTCTCTACTAAGAGTTTTACGACTTAAATATGTTTTTAGAAAGAAACTGTGACTTTATTTGAAAAAAGAAAGAAAGAAATGCATCTAAAAACTGGATTTCAGGGATTCAAAAGTCATTTTCTTCCAAATATCAAGAAAAGATTCATTAAAGATGTTCAAGAATAATTTTATGAAACCTCAGAAAACCATTAAATTATGAGTTGATCTTAAAAAAGGACGAGACGGGCATTTGAATGCACTGAAATGTGTAAAAAACAGTTATCTTTGCATTTACTGATTATTTGACCAAATAATGAAATCACGGAGTCACATGACAATGCATCCTGCTGTCAGCCCTGAAGCCAGATGTTCGGTCGGGCGATTTGATTGGCTGCCTCCTTTGCTGCTGCTTTAAAAGTTAAATTATGGGAAGCTTGAATGAGAAGTCAAACGGCTGAAATTCTCTGATTCACATATTTTTCTGCTTCTTTGCTCACAGTCAGACATTTTTTTTTTTTTTTGCTGAAAATTAGCCCGTTAAAGGGACAGTTCGCCTCTTCTGACATGAAGCTGTGTAACATCCCATATCAGCAGCATCATTTCTGAACATCTTCTTACCCCCTGCTGCGTCCTGTGAGCAAAATGGTTCTCCAGGAAAAAGTCAGAGCTCACAATCTCTTGGCCCTATTTTCTCTCCCTTCGAACCATTTTGTGATGCAAATCTATTACTCTGTTGAACGCATATTGTTCTGATAAGCAAAACGCTTTATTTTCTAAACCCCAGCCAACTAGCCGGACTACCTTCATCAACACCAAAACGAGGCTGGAACTCTGCTCACAGGACGCAGCAGGGGGTAAGAAGATGTTCAGAAATGATGTTGCTGATATGGGATGTCACACAGCTTCATGTCAGAAGAGGCGAACTGTCCCTTTAAGACCTGCTCTTAACCCGCAGTCCCAGTGTGAAGCATCCAGAGATGCTGCTCTGCTGTGATGAACTCCTAATTTGATCCAGTGAAGCTCATCGTCTGCGCAGGGATTTTTGTGATGCAGGATCTGGAGGAAGGATCTAAAGCTGCAGGCAGCTCACAGCCTCGGATGGCCTCCAGCTTGGTGACAGCGGTTTGTGACTTGGTGTGCAACATGAGCCGTGAGAGGCTTTGCTTGGCGGCCTCTGCGGAGACTTTGCTGCCTTTGGGACTCGTGGGGCTGCTCTCCAGCCTGTTTTTTACTTTTCTTGGCAAAGGTTGTGATCCTCTTGGAACGATGGAGAAGTTCCATCTATTTATTTTGTATTTATTTTGCCGGTTGCAGCTGTGAACTGGCAAACAAACTGGGATGCTCACCGTTTTTTGTGCCCTATAGTTGTGCAAACACATCTGTGATCCAGATAAAAACAGTTTTTATCTGTAGTTTAAAAAGTTTTAAACTGTAGTTTAAAAAGAGTTTTTAACTGTAGTTTAAAAAGAGTTTTTAACTGTAGTTTAAAAAGAGTTTTTATCTGTAGTTTAAAGAGTTTTTATCTGTAGTTTAAAGAGTTTTTATCTGTAGTTTAAAAAGTTTTTATCTGTAGTTTAAAAAGAGTTTTTAACTGTAGTTTAAAAAGTTTTTAACTGTAGTTTAAAGAGTTTTTAACTGTAGTTTAAAAAGTTTTTAACTGTAGTTTAAAGAGTTTTTAACTGTAGTTTAAAGAGTTTTAAACTGTAGTTTAAAGAGTTTTAAACTGTAGTTTAAAAAATTTTTAACTGTAGTTTAAAGAGTTTTTATCTGTAGTTTAAAAAGTTTTAACTGTAGTTTAAAAAGTTTTAACTGTAGTTGAAAGAGTTTTTATCTGTAGTTTAAAAAGTTTTTATCTGTAGTTTAAAAAGTTTTAACTGTAGTTTAAAAAGTTTTAACTGTAGTTGAAAGAGTTTTTATCTGTAGTTTAAAAAGTTTTTATCTGTAGTTGAAAGAGTTTTTAACTGTAGTTTAAAAAGTTTTTATCTGTAGTTGAAAGAGTTTTTAACTGTAGTTTGAAAACAGTTTTAAACTGTAGTTTAAAAAGAGATTTAAACTGTAGCTCAGGACGAGGATTCGGACTCTTTTTTTTTATTCTCTTATCACCAGTATTGTTTAAATTCAGTTTTTTTTTCTGGATTCAGACTTGTTTTTTTATTCTCTTATCTCCAGTATTGTTTAATTCAGTTTTTTTTCTCCAGGCCACTCCCTCTCTGGCGCCTCATTGCTTCACTTTGCTGTTTTTCTGTGATGCAAATGAAACGTGAGGCTCTGCCGTGTTCTTCTTCTGTCTTTATTTCCAGACCCGGTCCTCAGAGTTGCACTGAGCCAAGCACCTGTGGCGTCCACTCAGGTCTCTGATTGAGGCTAAAGGTGGGGGAGACACTTAACTACAACCTCCATTTGTATGGCTCTTTTTTCTTTTTTTTTTTCCCTCCCTCCCCACTTTCACATTTCCTGCCTCATCGTTTCCTTTCATTCCTCCTCTCTGCAGACTCCGGCTCTCTGCCGGTCTCCCCTCAATTTAATCCTCGACTCTCAGGAGGAGCATTAGGCCAAGCAGCTGGGGCCCCTGAGCGTCTCTTTAAAAGGAAGCCCACTCCAGTGGGGGTAGAAGTGGGGGTTGTTTCAGACCACCTGGCTCCTGAAACGGGGATAAATCCTCCAGCGCTGAGGAGCAGGACGGGGCTGCCTCTGCTGACCACAGCCTCTGGACTCCAGTTCCGTCTTTATGTTTTGGGATTAAAAGATGCGAAAGATGTGAATCTGGGGCTAAATTAATCCAAACTTTGAGATGAAGTGAATAGATTTTATGTTTTGATCGATCATTTGATTTTATCGTATCATAAAGTCTTCTAATCGTCCCACTTTTTCATCTCATCTGCAAGAAAAAGGACTCCAGAAAAAGACCCTTAAACGGGCGTTAAAGTGACCCGTCGCTTTTCTCATCGCCCTTTAATCAGGGTTTCATCGTGCTCACACGGTTTACCTCCAGGCGAACAAAGAGGCTCCGCGTTGACGTGGTTACAGGCGGGGGTCAGAGGTCGTGCGTCCAGAAGTGGTCCTCAGAAACCCAGCAGTGTGTCCGCCTGCGGGTCAAGGAGCCGATCCGGCACCACTTGGCAGGCAGAGACGCATTAAGAGTCATGGGAAATATGGAAAACTCACATCCCCGTCTCCGTGCCTGTGCTGCTGTGTCCATCTTTGTGAGGACCAGTTTGAGGTTTTGACCCTGTGAGCAAAGACGTGGAGACGGAGCTTTGAGCACCAGATGGAAGGTTCAAGTGGACTCAAGTTTGGGATCTTTAAATGTTCTTTAATCACGTCACGTATCTCATTATTCAAACCTTCTCCTCATAATGAAGAACACAGAAATGTATGGCTTTGGATCTGCAGGCTGATGATATTTCTGACTTATTGTCTTCTCTCACAGTCCAAATACATGAATGTTGAGTTAACTGGTCGTTCTCATTGGATGTTTGTGTGTTTCGCTGTGTGCCAGGGCCGTTTCTAGCTTTTTGGGGGCCCCTAGTTTGTCAAACAACAACGAGGAGATGTCTAGTCATTTAGATCTATTACACTTTATGAGCAAAACAGGCTCCAGTTCAAATGAAACATCTGATGTTGAACCACTCAGGCAAGTTAAACTGATCAAAAAACAAACTATAACACAAAGAAAACAATAAATAAAACAGACTTTGAGTGTTTTTAAAAAATATTAATGTACAGCGTCCCTTTAAAGCTTGTACCCAATTACAAAGTTATTGGGTACAAGAAGTTTCTGCATTAATTTACACGTTGTACTAGTTAAAGTAATAAAACTAAGAAAAATGATCCACTGCCACAAAATTCTAAAATAATCAACATAATGCCTAATATTTATATATTACTTTTAAATTATTAAATAACACAGCAAACGTAGTAAATTACTCCTAAGTAATGCTAAAATAATGTTAGATATCTGAGAGACAAATTACCAAACGAAACGTTCTGTTTATATCCTACGTTCATTGTTTTTTTTTTAAGAATATGAGAGATAAGTTCAGGACATTTTAATTCTGCTCAGCTGAGGCTGAACATGCAGCCTTTGGGGCCCCCTGGGGGCCCGAAGCGTTCGCCTGTAGCAGGAAGCGGCCCTGCTGTGCACGTTAACCCTTTGGTGGACGGGTGACCGGTTCAGGATGAACTCCACTAATAAAGGCCAAAACAAACTGAAGCAACATTTTAAAGAAGAAAGGACCAGAAATCCTGTAAAACACGTCTGTCTGTTTCTGTTCAATAAATAATGACTCAGTGTGATATCTCATGTGTTTCTGAAGTTGTTTTTAACTCTTTTTAAGAGATGGTGAGGACCAGATCATTCTTTAATTCATTGAAAGAAGCTACGCTTCATTTTTCATATGACTGTAGGCTATGTGCACAGGCATGAATCCGTATACATGCATTTAAAGGGATAGTTCGCCTCTTCCTTTCTCTCCCTTCGTATCACTGCCTGCTGTGTAGACCGTGCAGACCGACAGCCGCGCCTGTTACGGTGTTTAACGAAACGAAATGAAAGGAAAGGAAACAAAAAGAAACAAAATGAAAGGAAACAAAACGAAAGGAAAGGAAACAAAAAGAAACAAAATGAAAGGAAACAAAACAAAAGGAAAGGAAAGCCGCCTGCCGACAGCCGCGCCTGTTACGGTGTTTAACGAAACGAAATGAAAGGAAAGGAAACAAAAAGAAACAAAAAGAAAGGAAACGAAAGGAAAGGAAACAAAACGAAAGGAAAGGAAACAAAAAGAAACAAAATAAAAGGAAACGAAACAAAAGCAAAGGAAAGGAAAGACGCCTGCCGACAGCCGCGCCTGTTACGGTGTTTGCTGCTCGGTCTGCACAGCAGGCAGTGATACGAAGGGAGAGAAAATAGGGCCAAGAGATTGTGAGGTCTGACTTTTTCCTGGAGAACCATTTTGTGATGCAAATGTATTACTCTGTTGAACGCATATTGTTCTGAGAAGCAAAACGCTTTATTTTTTAAACCCCAGCCAACTAGCCGGACTACCTTCATCAACACCAAAACGAGGCTGGAACTCTGCTCACAGGACGCAGCAGGGGGTAAGAAGATGTTCAGAAATGATGTTGCTGGAATGGGATGTTACACAGCTTCATGTCAGAAGAGGCGAACTGTCCCTTTAAAGAGGCGAACTGTCCCTTTAAAGTGCACCAGGCAGAGCTTTGGCAGAATTTTCTAACAACTGGGAACTCTGAATTCTGACATCCACGACATTCCAGAGCCATGAGGAGTTGGATTTCCTTTAGTCTTGGTAAGGAGGGGCAGCTCTGGTGTGAAGGAAACATCTGAAACCTGCAGCTCCATCAAAGGTTTGGAAGCAGCAGCTGTATGCATCCTCATGGCCACTAGGGGGCGTCACGTGGTTGATGTGAGCCTCATTGGTAATGTGACACACCTGTGAGTTTCAGATGAAGATCACTGGTAGTGTCCCACACAGTGAGGTCAGTGTTTGTCCTTTAAAGTATTAATAAAGTAAAGTAGTGAATCTGCTGGTTTAAAACTATCATTACAGAACGATGATTAAGATTAACACCTTCAGCAGAAACCATTGAGTTTGGAGCAGAGAGGGGTAGAAAAAGCCAAGAAATGTAGAGACGCTTGTAACATTTTTATGCTTTTGTGGGATTTCTTGCCAGTTTTTCACATTTCCATCAGAACAGAACTGGTTTTAAAATGTTAGTTTTCCACTTAAAAAAGAGTTTTAGGTTCTAAGAAGTATTTTTACTGTCTTCACTGAACATTTATGACACGTATGAGTTATAAACTTTATATTATTGTGCAAATCAAGGCTTACTTATTCGTCTTTTTTATTTATTATTAAAGCATCCAAACATAATAAACAGGAGTAAAGTTTTAAAAGATCGGTGACCACACAAAATAACTCTTTGAAATGATGGCAGATGTATTTATGTGGAATTTTAACCCAATAATAGAAGACTGTTGATATTAAATTCAACAACTAAAAGTATTTGTTAATTATTAATCACAATAAAATGTTACAGAACACAGAAATAAATAAAAAACGTGTGTGTGTGTATATATATGTGTATATATATATTTTAGAGTCTTTTTCATAAATAAGTGCAACAAAAATGTGCTGCTTAGAGGTGGAAATCCAGAGTATCTGCTTCTGATATGTGCCCATATTTACAGTTAAATCTATTCTAAAACGTCTCCTTTATCTCTGTGACGAGCCTTCTGTCTCACACAAAGAAGAGCTTTGTTGATTTTGACTTTTCAGAGTCGTGTCCATTACATTCACCAACAACAGCAGCAACACAACCAAGAGCAGCCCACACCTCACTGTTCCCAATACTCCTGAGACTGCCCCCAAGTGGCAGGAAAATACTATGACATGCAGGATGAGCCTTTGCCATCTGGAGTTGACCTTGGAAAAATTATTATGCCTGAAATAATGAATAGATATGACTATAAATTAGGGCTGGGCAACGATTAAAATGTTTAATCTAATTAATCACATGATTTCCCTGATTAATCACGATTAATCTCATTTGTACGCAGAATCCAAAAATGAATCCAAAAGTAGTGTATAGCTTTTAGCATTTAGCTTTATTTTAAATGTGCTGCCATATGAATGAAAGTGCCATAACATTTGTTGTGCAAACACACTTTTAACATCAGCATCTTTCTGTAGTTTTTATGTAGAAGCCTCGCTCCACTGTCTGTTTCCTTGAATGACTTGCTGCTATCAGTTGTGTGTTTTGCCTTTAAGTGATATTTTAGACTGGAACTACTACGCTGAGAAGACAATTCAACTTGGCAGTGTTTACAGATGACTTTGGTTCTGTCGACTCCGCCGTCTGGAAGAACTTTAACATGAAAATGGCCGAGTAAAAGTTCCGTACCCTTCTCCATGTTTGGTGGATCCGCCGATTACTTTCTTTTCCTGTTCCACAGCAGACAGCAGCAGACTTTTACAAAATAAAAGCCTGTGAGCAACAGACTTTTACAAAATAAAAGCCTGTGAGCAAGACTTTTACAAAATAAAATAAATAATAAAACCTGCGTAAATGCGCCATAAAATATTTATCGCGTTAATTAATTAAAGAGTTAACACGATACTAACGAGTTAACTCGCCCAGCCCTACTATAAAAGTTAAAGGTATATTAACAGTCCTTGAACTGCTGGTTTAGTTTTCTCAGAACTGTTTGTGGGGGGGGGGGGGGGGGGGAGTTGCGGTTCAACAAGGCTTTTACACGACTTTATCACATGTTTGAGAGCTCTGTTTTCCAGTTTAGGGTTGCCAGGTTTGTTCTTTCAAAAGAACCTGAAAGGTGGAACTCAAGCATGAATGAAAACACCTGAGAATAAGAATATTTTGTCATTGAACTGGCTAGTATTTGTCACCCTATGACTGGCTTAATATACTTTGATGTGATACTGTGAGCGGAAGGTGAACCGTATTAAATGTGAAACAGTTCCAGGGTTTTCAAACTGTCGAGTTGTAACTGTTCAGTTAATGCAGACGCACATTATACGTCTGCATGCTCCAGCTTTAGTTGGTCCAGAGAAACTTAAACGTGTTCTCACAGGCTGAAACGCACTCATTTCGGTCTTTGTGGGAACCAGTTTGAGATTAGTTTCCTCAGGTGTGAATCCCAGACCAGGTTTAGATCCAGTTTTGAGAAAAGAGTTGGGTGGGGGGGCACAAACAGTTAAAAGGCAAGAAATGCATAGAAGGTTTGACTTGGTGATCTCACACTTAAAAAGGTTTAAGCCACTTTCATCTCTGTGTTTGAAATTCTTGGTTTAAAAAATTAGCTCAAAATGATCAAACTCAAACAAATATTCCATGAAACCTAAAAAAAAAAGTGTTTTTTTTACAGTTAAACCTTTAATTCCTTCAGTTGTGGCCACTGTTTCCGTTTTTACTGTAAAATTTTAGTTTTTAGGGGCCAAACATCTTCAGATTTATGTTTTGGCTTCAGAATCTAATTTTCATAAAATCACAAAAGTCATAGAAAAGCAGCTGTGGGAGGGAAAAAATAAAGTTTTTATTAAGCTGCTGCTGCCATCTGCTGGTGGAACAGAGGATCCTAAACAGCCAGTGAGGGTTACATATAAGTTATTTATAATAAGTACAAAAAAAACTCAGTGAGGCATGAAATGTGACAAATAATCTAATGTAACATATAATAAAACTGACCAGTTATTTCACATGAGAAGGAAAACTTCCATTATGATGCTGTGATGCGGATAATTAAGGGTTTAATTATTGATGTAAAGTCACTGTCAGCTTCTGGTAAATGTGTGAAAGTTTCTTCTTTGTTGCTTTTCTCATTAAATGAAATCTTTGTGCATTAACTTGGTTCTGTAGAGTTTATCTGAGCAGCTAAAAAAATTTGACCTTCTGTTCCCCCCAAAGGTTCCCAAGCCAGCTGCTGGTGGGGACTATTTTCAGCGGTGGAGTGATCCACAGTCTGAAGGAGCAGAGCGGCCTGAGACTCTGAAGGTGGGTTTACAGAAGCAAAGTGATGCCTCTTTATTTCCTCTGCTGGTTTCTTACCTGCCAGGGCGACTTTAAAAGAGTTATTTATCTGAGTTAAAGTTATAACAAAGTATTGACAAAGCTAAATGCAGAGATGTATAGTAACGAAGTAGAACTACTTCACTACTTAAGTACTAAAATGCTGTATCTGTACTCTACTGGAGTATTATTTTATTCTCCTACTTCCACTTTTACTTCAGTACATATTTTCAATGAGTTTAGTACTTTTACTCCGATACATTTTTATGTGCTGCATCGTTACTCGTTATTATAAACGCACAAACACACACACACACACATAAAAACGTACACTCATTCATGCACAAACACACCCACACACATACAAACACGCAAACATACATATAAAAACACACACAGAGACACACAAGCATGCACACGGTTTAAGAAGGGGAAAGTTGTAGAGAAAAAAAAGCACAAGCAGGAAAGAGAGGGGAGGGATGCTTTAAATGGAGAGGGGACACAAAGAGTTAAGCCCAGTGTTTTCAGCTGTTCTAATCACTTTTTGTTTTTACATGACATTTGTATTTGTATGAGGCCTACTGGCCTTGATATTTTTTTTAACAAGTTGAAAGAAAATGACAAGGATGAAAAGAAAATGTGTAATGTGTGAAGTGATGGGAGATGCTTTAAAGGGGGAAGGGACATACGTGCCAACACATATTCTTTAGTTCAAAAGAGTTAAGCTCAATGTTTAAAGGTGCTCTTATTCCGCTGTACTGCTGTTACAGCCAAACATTTTGAATAATAGAAACAATTTGATTTTCAAACTTTCGACTGATTTCTTTAATAACTACATTACACAATACTTTTACTTTTACTTTCAGTACTTTAGTAGTAATTTTAAAAATAAACTACTTGCAATACTTAAGTACAAAACATGTTTAATACTTTAGTACTTCCTCTTAAGTACGGTGCTTAAAGAGCACTTCTACTTCTACTCAAGTCACTTTTTTGATAGAGTACTTCAAGTCTGAATCGCTAGTACTTTATACATGTCTGGCTAAATGTCATGAACGTGTTTGACATATCTGTAATTTTACCGTTTATAAGTAATGGATAGAGGACTGAAACATGACGGAAGGTTAGAACAAAATAAGATTTCAACATTTTAACTGAAAGAAATGTAACGGATATGAACGGTAAATGGCTCATCACACAAACACCAGATTAGTCCTTTAAACTCCAAACTTTGGTTCCTCCCCCTCTTCTTCTTCTTCTTCTCCTCTTTTATAGCTGCAGGTGACACATTCTAACTGTCTCAAAGCTGTGACATCATCCCTCTGAGATGAGCCGACCTCTGACCCCTGCAGAGAGAGTGTGTGGGGGGGGGGCTTTCTGTTCTTTGTCACATCACAGTAAAACTCTGCTTTTCTTTTACTGAATGAGCGAAGATGTTTTAATACAAAGAGGACAGTTATTTCTTTCAGCTTTCTGTTCACGAACGACAATAAAAAATGTTTTAAACTTTCACAGCTCGTCAGAGTCTGTAAAACTTCAGTCTTTGGCTGAATAACACGTGAACTTCTGAGGGTTTAGTGAGCTCAGGCTGGAAAATGTTTCATATTTTTGCTTTATTTTCTTACAATATTGTAGAATAGAATAGAAAACATTTTTATTCATCCCCCAGGGGGAAATTCAAATTTGTCAAGTAGCTCAAAAAAAAGATAAATATTTACAATTATTGTATATTAGCAACAACAATAATAATAATACTAATTCTAATAAAAAAAAATACTACTACTATTTTGTTCATACATTGTAAATATTAAAAAAAAATTAGCTACTTGACTAATTCGAATTCCCCCCATTGGGGGATGAATAAAGTATTTTTCTTTTCTAATAATAATAATATTAAATGACTAAATAAATAAATAAATCAAACAATTTGAGAAGAACTCAGCAGTCGCTGTTAAAAAGGACAAAGGACCTCCTGAAGCTCTCTGTCCTGTTATTATTCTGTCTTAACCAGCAAAGAATCAGTAGAAGAAGAACCGCTGGGACCTTATTTCAGTCTGTTTGCTAAGTGAAGCTAACTGTCTGTTTACACTAACATGATCTCAGGACATTGTGTGTAAACTAAGCGCCACTTTCAGCAGATTTAGTGTTTATTTATTAGTTTTTCACATCGTTTTACAGAATTATCTGATGCAAGACTTTATTGAGAGGCTGAAAGTTTGATTTAGTGGGTTTATTTATGAGCTATACACTGTAACGAATTGCTGTTTATTTACGAATGTGGATTTACAACAGTATCCGACTGTGTTTTACAATAATTTTACGATAATTGTAAAATACTGTTGAATATTCATCCCTCACATGTAAATTAACAGTTAAATCAGTCATGTAACAATACCAGTAGACAGTATTTGTAATGAATTGCTGTCCAAATCCAAAATACGTTATTATACTGTTAAAATAAATAACAGTAGTTGCACTGTAAAATTACTAAAACACAGTTATCCTACTGTCATGTAGTGTAATCCTTAAAACGGTAATACACTGTTAAAATAAATAAGCAGTTGTAAAATAACAGTAAAATACTGTATTTTACTGTTATTTTACAGGGACATTCTTTACAGTGTAGCTCATGAAACTGCTGAATTCAGCTTTTGATCAGTACCAGAGACCCTTAGCTGTGCATGTTTCTGCAGAAATATTTCCAGGCCTCTGCAGAGGCCTCATCTGACTAAAGCCGGTCCTCGGGGCGCTGAGATGAACCTGGGCGGGTTGGAAGATGTTAGAATCGTGGCCCTCGTGCACTCTTCAGGAGACTCCATCCAGCTGAAAGCAGAGATGTGCAAAGGATCCGCAGCAATGAGCAGCGTGTTGCTGATGCTGATGAAGGTGGATACAGCTAACATCTCAGATCCATGCAGGGTTTCTCAAATTATGAATCCGCTCTGATGTGCATCACATTGAGGAGAGTTTCAAGTCCGTTTTTACTGGAGGGCGAACCCACCTTCCTCTGCCTCCGACTGCAGCCTTTACACTGAGAAAAACAACTCATAAGATTTACTTAAAAAACACTTTGTAAGTATTTGCTCTCAAATGATTTAAGTAAGATTTAATGCTGCAATATCAAGTAAATTAAAACATAAATGTTTTGAAGATATTAAGTAACATTTACTTGATTACATCTAAGTTTTAAGTTATATTTATTTAAACAAATTAAGTAAAGTCTACTTGTTTTACATAGGCAGGAACATCATTTTACTCATAATGTTATATATCTGTAGCCTAGTATTTGCTGTTATGAAGTAACTTAGTAGATTTTAACGCTACACTTTCAGAGTAAAGTGTATGTAGTATTTCTATGTTCATGTACATACAACTATTAAACATTTAAATTGTATGAGGAAACCTAAGTAAAACTTACTCTTCCCCCATAATTCATGTATTACGTCAATAAAATGTTTCATTTTACTTAAGAAGCTCGAGTTCTTACTGAATCTTAAAAATACAAGGTAGAAATTATGACTGATAGAGATTACTTCAGCAAAAAGTCCCTTTTTTCAGTGTATGGGATGAGTTATGTTGAGGCATCACTTCTTTCAGAAGATCTAAGAAGCACAACTGGCTCCTTTTCCAGGTCTTTCTTTTCTAAAACGAGTGTTTAGGCTCAGCCAGGAAAGATGCTTAAAGAATCTAACTCAACGACGCGTTGGCCCATCGTACAGCAGCTGTTTACACCTGTGAGATAAACCACCTGTCGGGGAGAAAAATGCAACTTCTGTCTCACTCTGAGCATCTTTAGTCTTCATTTTAGTAAATCTCCACTGTCTCTCATTCTAAATTCTCTCCTCCTCATTTCTCTGTTTTACACACCTGCTCATCCAGTTTTTTTTATTTTTTTACATTTCTGAAGGACAAAAGCAAATCATTAACAGCCCAAACACCTGATGTCTCACTGGTTCCTTTAATTATCTTCTGAGGGCTCTCATGCTTTCTTTGCAATTAAATATATAATTATATATATATAAAACAAGTAAAACGCAAAATTTGATATCCATGAAAACCTCCTGTTTCCCTTTTAATGAGGCTGTGAGGCATCAGATTTCTGTTCTGCCTCTGTGGGGGGTCCTAATCCGCAGTTTGGTCACCACCGCCTGATGATCATTATAAAATCCCCATTTTATGAAGGCATCTGCAATAAAATCTAGCAAAAATATTTGACCTTCTTTTGGAAAATTAAAGCTTTTTAAATGATTCTAAAGCTGAGTTTTGATCTGCTTTTTTTTCCTTTTAGAAACTTATTAAAACAGTCCTATAAAACACACATTTACAGGAAACAAACGTCTGAAAAAGGCACATTTAAACCTCGATTTATTTAGGATATTAATATTTATTATTTGTTCACAGGATAAATAATCAGGATGAGCGTTTTTCTTTTTAAATAAAGACATTTTAAAATGGTCAAATCTGCAGCTTCAGCACGAGCTGGAATCAAAGCACTCGCGTCTGCTTCAGCTTTTATTCTTGGCATAAATATCCAGTTGATGCAAATCCACTCACAGGTCAACATCATAAATAGATTTATAAAACACGGGAAGAGAAAAGTTGTGATTAAAAGTGACGTTTCTGCAGCAAAGCGCGTGCTGGTTGGATCTGTTCCGGGATCCGCTTTGATAGTTTTTAGACGTGTTGCGCGTCTAGGTGGGAAAAAAAAAGTTTGTTTTTTTCTGAGATAATAAAAAATGAAAACGCATGCGACACATCCGAGATGCGGAGAGGAAGCAATCCCACGCAGTCCATCATGTCTCCTCAGTGTAAGTCAGGTCTGGGGCCTCACCAGCTCCAGTAAATGTGCGCCAGCGGCTGCGCCCCCGGGTGCGCCTGCGCCACTCCCGGGTGCTCCGCGCCGTAAGACGCATGCAGCAGCGGGGGGTAGGCACACAGAGGCAGGCTGAGCCCGGACCTGAGTGTCGCCTCCAGGTCTTGCGCCATGATCTGGTCGCAGGGCTTCCCGTCCCGCAGCAGAACCGGGATGGAGACGCGGCGGGCCGGCGGCAGCTGCAGCGCCTCGTGGCTGCGCTCGGCGCGCGCTCGCTTCATCTTGTAGCGGTGGTTCTGGAACCAAATCTTCACCTGGTTCGGCGTGAGGCGCACCAACCCGGCCAGGTGCTCCCTCTCCGGCACGGACAGGTAGCGCTGCTGCCGGAAGCGGCGCTCCAGCTCGAAGGTCTGCGCCTTGGAGAAGAGCACGCGCCGCTTCCTGCCGCGCGGCGCCTGCCGCTCCGCGTCCGGACACTCATCCGTGGAAAGCTCCGGGGATTTCAGATGGGTTCGGGACTCTAAGGACAGGTCGTGCACTGCAGAGCGAAATGAAAAGTAATCAGATTACTCTCAGAACACCGACACAAAAAGACACTTTTTAAAGTTCAGTCTCTGAATGAGCTGAAAGTTTATTTAGCTGCCCTCATAATGAATTACATTCAAACTAAATATCAGTAATAACTGGAACTCTTTGTCAGAGGTGGATGGGTGGTCAAATAATTACATAATCGATTAGAAATCCAAATTCTGACAATAAAAGATCCAGTAATGCGCGCGCGTGTGTTGATGCTCGAACAGAAAAAGACAAACAATAATTTAAAGTAACTTTGATTAAATCACAGAAACTGAAGCAGCATTTAAAAAATAAAACAATCTGAGGTCAGTGAGACATGGATCCATAAAATGTGCGTGATCACGCACAAACAGGAGAGCTTTGTGAAATCAGATAGTTCACCAGGAGGATGAATTTCACTTCTGAAACAACAAAAGTTCTCACATGAACAATGAAGGTTACCGGATGAGCGGCTCCACCTGCCCAAACTCCGGCCGCTGAACGCGGGTTGCTGCGAGCTTTCCGAGCCCGGACCCTCCGCTGAGGCCCCACGGGAGATCTCCTCCTCTGTCCCGGACCCGCATCCCCCGCTCGGTTCCGGAAGATCCAGAATGTCCCGGACAGAAAATCCCGTTCTTGCGTTGGTCCCAGATGGCATTACGCAAAAAAAATGAGAGACAGGAGGAGGGGGGGAAAGTTCCCGGTTTGTGCGCGCTGCGGCCCGTTAAAGAGGAGCAGACTGCCGCGGGATCCGGTCCATTAATGCCGCTGAAGGGAGCGGGAACCCGGAGCTGTGCGCACGGGCCGACCGGAGAGGATTTAAAACAAAAGGAGGGGTGCGCATCCGTCCTTTTAACGGCTCCTGCGCCGGTTAAAAAGACGGAGGCGGGTCCCGAGAGTCAAGTGGCTGAGGGTGTGAAAAAAGAAAAGAAAAAGCAGAGCAGCGGAGCTTCATGGAGGAGAAGAATGTTTAATGATGAGGGATTAGTGGGAAAGAAGCGACACATTCACATTTATTAGAGCCACTGATCCGCTTCTTATTTACCGAAGAAATAAAACATCCTGCGGCTCCAAAAGCGCTGAGAAAACACCCAAATGCTCCAGGCCGCAGTCTGCTTAACATAAAAAAGATCTGAAAATGGCAGCTATATGCAGTTTATTATAACCAAAAGAATTAAACATTTTGAACAAACATAAAAAAGCAAATAAAAACATTTTAGAACCGGTAACTTAATCAATTCATAATTATTTTCCATCTTTCAGGCATGTTTTCATGATTCTTTTACTTGATTTCTCCATCATGTGTATTAATATGTCTTGAAAGTGGCTCTAAAGTCAGTCAGAAAACGATTCTTAATGTGTAAAAAGTCCCCCTGAAATAAACTGAAGTTACAGGAATGCAAAGTGAAAGTGAAACTGAAGGAAGGAGCCTGAGTCTCTGCAACATTTCAGCAGATTATCAGGACGCAGGAGGCCTGTGTGAGTGTTTGTTGTTTGGATCAACTGAAGCAGCAGAGGAAGAGTCGCTGTTTGCACGGCCAACACCGCAATTCTCTAACTTTTCATGTGTTTGACTCCATTTTATTTAAGCTTTTGTTCCTCGGCCCGAACAGCAGTTCATTTCTGCTTTTTGGTGTATTTTTACACACTATTACGCTGCTTTATTTGAGCTTAGAGGTAAAAATCCAGCCACAAACTGACAGTAAATCAACATTAAACTGAGAGTTTGGGTTTAACACCAGTTTCCATCTTTCATATCCTCCTAACTTATAAAATTGAGCTTAAATAGAGTCTGATTTGATGTTTTCTGCTTTGCGTGATGTCTGATTGTGGCAGAAAAAGTTCATTTTTCCAAACAGAATCATCTTATTTCTAAAAGCTTTGATTGATTTATGTTTTTAAATCGTGTTAATAAGTCGTTTCTGAGCGTTTGTGCTTTTCTAATCTAATCAGAGGATGCAGAAATCAAGCAAGCGGATGCAGTTTGATCGGTGTTTGGTGGGAGGACTCTTTACCTCGGTGACATGACAGTGAAACCCTTCCACTTCTGATACTCCCACACATGTGAGAGCGAAACTGCACAAAGTTACCACGACGTGAAGAAAACCCCCAAGAAGATGTGAAAAAGAAAGTCAATTTTCTTTCAATTTCAAGGTTTCAAAAATTAGAACATGATAAGAATAAATAACCAGATCTTAAAATGAGGTAAACATGCTCAGTCAGCATGTTAAAGGTTAAAGGTCACCCCAAGGTCAGAAACCCAAAGAGCTACATCTCAGACTCTGCAGGCCTCAGCTAGCATGTTAAAGGTTAAAGGTCACCCCAAGGTCAGAAACCCAAAGAGCTACATCTCAGACTCTGCAGGCCTCAGTTAGCATGTTAAAGGTTAAAGGTCATCCTAAGGTCAGAAACCCAAAGAGCTACATCTCAGACTCTGCAGGCCTCAGTCAGCATGTTAAAGGTTAAAGGTCATCCTAAGGTCAGAAACCCAAAGAGCTACATCTCAGACTCTGCGGGCCTCAGTTAGCATGTTAAAGGTTAAAGGTCACCCCAAGGTCAGAAACCCAAAGAGCTACATCTCAGACTCTGCAGGCCTCAGTTAGCATGTTAAAGGTTAAAGGTCACCCCAAGGTCAGAAACCCAAAGAGCTACATCTCAGACTCTGCAGGCCTCAGTTAGCATGTTAAAGGTTAAAGGTCATCCCAAGGTCAGAAACCCAAAGAGCTACATCTGAGACTCTGCAGGCCTCAGTTAGCATGTTAAAGGTTAAAGGTTAAAAAGGTTAAACATGGCAGCACAGTTTAGGTTTGCAAAGCTGCATCTGAACAAACCACAAGACTTCTGGAACAATGTCCTTTGGGCAGAGCAAAGTGGAGATGTTTGCTCAGAATGCACAGCAGCACGTTTGGAGGAAACCAAACACAGCATATCAGCACAAACACCTCACACCAGCTGTCAAGCACGGTGGTGGAGGGCTGATGATCTGGGTCTCCAGACTCTATAGGCTGAAGTTTTGTTTGATATTTAATGACAAAAAGAAATGAGCCGAGCGGATCTTAGTGGGGGTTCAGATTGATACATCATGAATCTGATTATCTGACATGTCTCTTTTAAATTCAGTAAATATCAAGACATTATGTCAAAAAACAGTGAAGAAGCACCTGGAAACCTTAAATCTAATTTCTGTTTAACAAATCTTCCAACTCTGAAACATTTATCAGAACTGAAGGTAATAATGAGTCCAAAGTTGAGCCTTTCTGACCTTTTTTTTCCAAGGGAAATTTTTCACCACAAAAATTCTGTTATTATCAGGGCTGAGCAACAATTAAAATCTTTAATCTAATAAATCACATGATTTCCCTGATTAATCACGATTAATCGCATTTGTACGCAGAATCCAAAAATAAATCCAAAAGTAGTGTATAGCTTTTAGTATTTAGCTTTATTTTAAATGTGCTGCCATATGAATGAAAGTGCCATAACATTTGTTGTGCAAACACACTTTTAACATCAGCATCTTTCTGTAGTTTTTATGTAGAAGCCTCGCTCCACTGTCTGTTTCCTTGAATGACTTGCTGCTATCAGTTGTGTGTTTTGCCTTTAAGTGATATTTTAGACTGGAACTACTACGCTGAGAAGACAATTCAACTTGGCAGTGTTTACAGATGACTTTGGTTCTGTCGACTCCGCCGTCTGGAAGAACTTTAACATGAAAATGGCCGAGTAAAAGTTCCGTACCCTTCTCCATGTTTGGTGGATCCGCTGATTACTTTCTTTTCCTGTTCCACAGCAGACAGCAGCAGACTTTTACAAAATAAAAGCCTGTGAGCAACAGACTTTTACAAAATAAAAGCCTGTGAGCAACAGACTTTTACAAAATAAAAGCCTGTGAGCAACAGACTTTTACAAAATAAAAGCCTGTGAGCGACAGACTTTTACAAAATAAAAGCCTGTGAGCGACATACTTTTACAAAATAAAATAAATAATAAAACCTGCGTTAATGCGCGATAAAATATTTAATCGGCGTTAAATAATTAACGAGTTAACTCGCCCAGCCCTAGTTATTATGTAATAATGAAGGAAAACTGAGGCTTTGCAGCCTTGTTAACATAAACTGTCCCTTTTTTTTTTTATTTTAGTTTAAATTTAATTCATTATAAGAGGGTTCGAAATCATCTTCCTATTCTCAATCTGCCGTTTCTGGACATAAATGTTTCTAGAAATGAAAAATCCAAGTAGAATAATTCCTCTTTTTGCGGAGGCAGGGGTTGCATTTGTGCATGTGTGTGTTGGATCCTGCTGGGTGGTCGAGCTCTGCAAACACACGACGAGTCGATGGCCACAAAGAGCTCACAGCCCCCACATTTATCCCATTTATTCCCCCCGAACACTTTCTAATGGACGCACACGCACACACACACTGCTGGGAATACATGTGAGGCTGCTGGGAGTTGTCATGGCATTCAGCCGGCTGCCTTCAATAGAGCGTCCTCTATATTCATGACCACACACAAACACACAGCCAGCAGTTAACCTGCTCCCAGTGGTCAGCGCGCACCATTATCTGCCGTTTATTCACTCCCAAGTAAACGAATAATCATCATTTCTGATAAAAATCCTGGAACAGAACTCTGATTCCTGTTAAAACTGAAAATGGAAATAACTGGAAAGGATGGTGACGAATTATAAAAGCTAAACTGAAAATAAGTGGCATGATTTAAAATAAAACAAACACAAAACAAAGGCAAACGCAACGCAAAAACACTGATAAATCTGTTGGAAATGAAAAGATTCATGAATTAAAATGAAAATCAAATGACCATCAACATAAGTGATACTAAATAAAATGAATACTTTGGTAAAATAACAGGAAATATATGAAAAATGTGTGAAAGAATCAGATCAAAGTATCCAAAGACGATCATTTAACACGTGGATCAGTTCAACAGGAAATCAATTAGAAATAAAAATGTGTAAAATGAATAAAAACGATAAGAAACAAATAAAATAGATGAAATCAAAGCTTTGCTGAGCGGATGCAGGTTCAGTTTCCCTCATTTCTCCGCAGATTATTGAAACAAAAACATTTCAGAGCGTGTTCAGAAGCTTCTGAAAGACATTTTTATCTTTTTAAGAACATATTTCAGTTCTTCTCCAGGTGGAGAGAGGGGGGGGGGGGGACTCACCCTCTGAGCATGCTGAGTAGATTAAACACACCTCTCAAATCTGAAATATAATTTTAAAAAGAATCGATACAATCTGTTCCAACTGATGTGCTGTTTTTGTGCCGCTTTCACTCAAATTTCGGCTTAAATTTATTTGAAAATCATTGTTTCTGTCCAGTTTCTTTGGATATGAGACAATAAAAACATGAACAAGTGAAGAGTGAAAGTTCTGCTTATATTTGGATCATAAATCAAACTGTAAATGATCAGTGACGTCACTCAGCTGCAGATCGAACCAGAAGTTCCTAAATTATGAATTTATAAAACCTTTTACAGACTCTAAAGTCTCTGCTGGATTCAATCTCAATGCTCGTTGCTGCTCAACCCTGAGGTCAGACTGCCCCCTGCTGGCGTGTAGCAGAACTGCAGGAAATGGTTCAGATCAATATCATCGATCCAAACTGATTCAAAAAGCTGCCACACGGAGTCCAGATGTTAGAAACTCTCCGTGTTATACATCCAAAGGGAGGGCAGAGGCGCAGGTGCTGTTGGTGTGAAAGAAAGAGTGTTCTTCCTGATTTCTCTGCTGAAAAGAGGCTGATATTCTCCTCATCTCTCTGTGATCAAAGCTTTATGTTCTGTTTTCCAGTGTTTCAGAGCTCCAGAAAGAAGGATTGTTGTTGAGAAAAGCTTCTCTTTGTGTTGTTTCTCCTGCGTTTGCCTTCTTCCCTGAACTGTCACCAGTTGCTGCACATCTGGACAAACGAGATGTTTTATAAATGGATTACTTTGTGAAACTGAAGCTAAAGTGTTGCTTCGGGTCGGTGCTGGTTAACAAAAAGGAGAAATCAGTCTCACAGAATGGATCTAAAAACAAAAGAAGACTGTAACAAAATGAAAGATTCGCCCAATGATGAACACCTAGCAAATAATAACTGAGTGTGGATGAGAGTCTGGTTCAGTTTAGATATTTAAAACGGATGTTTCTGTACCAACTTATTGGACTTTCAGACTAAACACTACCAACAATGGCGGCTTACTTAATCTCCAGTCAAGGTGGAGGAAGCAGCCGGATGTGCCAGATGTGCAACATCCCAGCTGGCTGCAGCCTTAAATAAATGAGTCTTATTACAGCAACATGTCCTCAAAAGTTTGGTTTGTATCTCAGGATTTTCATCCAGCATCCGGCTGATAAATCTTTGTTCAGCAGGAAGCTCCATGAAGCAGCTTTTAGTGGTTAAATATTGGATGGGTAACTTTATATTTCTTAACCCTTTCTGGTATCATTTGCATCTGTCGCCCTCTGGTGGACATAATCTGTAACTACATTCTCATCGTATTTAGTTTCTGTTTAAATACAGCTCACGTGATCAGGTGTAACATCTGTTCTAAGTTGGGTTGAAACGGGAAAAAAAGATCGATATTAACACCTTCCAATGTCTGAATGGAAATAAAAATCATTATTTCCTCATTTAATCTATCATTTTTGCAGCATGTTGGATTTCTTTTTGCTCTGCTGTGTGATTACTGTGAGTAATGTAAAGTAGAAAACTACCTCATACAGCACATGTTATGTTCTCTGGTTATTCCCACAAAAAGCACAATAAGGAAGATGACTTGGAAGCAGAACATGCATATTCAAAAAATAAATTGGTGTAATTGTGTAATTTAACCGCGAGGGGGCGGTGTTTACCGATAATCACAAACTAATGATGACGTGGCGTTTGACTCATCAATCAAAGTGATCAGAACTCGTTCAAACACAAATGATTTATCAATCTAAATGAGTCGGACTCTCTGCATGAATCAGGGTGTTTCCATAAATATGAAGTAAAATCTACATTTTAAAGCCTTTTACTAAAGTCTAAAAAGAGCATAAGATGATTGATTTATGCAATAAATTAATACTTTTATTACTATTAATATCATTATTGTTATTATTATGATTAATAATCTTGGGGACTTGGAGTAAAATTCTAGTTTTAGGATGTAGATAGATTTTTTAAGTCCTTATGTGTCATTTTCCTCAGTTATTTTCCTTAATAATCAGGTGACTGGTTAATATATAAGTGATCAAAAACAAGTGAAATATGTAGAACATTATTCTCTGTCGCCAAAATGAAAATATTCTGACGTTTCTTCTCTATAAATGTTAATTTTATTATAAAGGAAATGCTCATGTTGAAGATTTGGGCTACAGAGGGTTGGTCAGGCTAACCCTGATGTCACACACAGCGTCAGCAGCTAACTGATGTCACAAACAGCACGGCAGCTAACTGATGATGTCACAAACAGCATCAGCGGCTAACTGATGATGTCACACACAGCATCAGCGGCTAACTGATGATGTCACACACAGCGTCGGCAGCTAACTGATGATGTCACACACAGCGTCGGCAGCTAACTGATGATGTCACAAACAGCGTCGGCAGCTAACTGATGATGTCACACACAGCGTCGGCAGCTAACTGATGTCACACACAGCGTCGGCAGCTAACTGATGATGTCACACACAGCGTCGGCAGCTAACTGATGATGTCACACACAGCGTCAGCGGGTAACTGATGATGTCACACACAGCGTCGGCAGCTAACTGATGATGTCACACACAGCGTCAGCAGCTAACTGATGATGTCACACACAGCGTCAGCAGCTAACTGATGATGTCACACACAGCGTCAGCAGGTAACTGATGATGTCACACACAGCGTCAGCAGCTAACTGATGATGTCACACACAGCGTCAGCAGCTAACTGATGATGTCAAGCACAGCGTCGGCAGCTAACTGATGATGTCACACACAGCGTCAGCAGCTAACTGATGATGTCACACACAGCGTCAGCAGCTAACTGATGATGTCACACACAGCGTCAGCAGCTAACTGATGATGTCACGCACATCGTCAGCAGATAACTGATGATGTCACACACAGCGTCAGCAGGTAACTGATGATGTCACACACAGCGTTGACAGCTAACTGATGATGTCACGCACAGCGTCGACAGCTAACTGATGATGTCACGCACAGCGTCAGCAGGTAACTGATGATGTCACACACAGCGTTGACAGGTGACTGATGTCACGCACAGCGTCGACAGGTAACTGATGTCACACACAGCGTTGACAGCTAACTGATGATGTCACGCACAGCGTCGACAGCTAACTGATGATGTCACGCACAGCGTCAGCAGGTAACTGATGATGTCACACACAGCGTTGACAGGTGACTGATGATGTCACGCACAGCGTCGACAGGTAACTGATGATGTCACACACAGCGTTGACAGCTAACTGATGATGTCACGCACAGCGTCGACAGCTAACTGATGATGTCACGCACAGCGTCGGCAGGTGACTGATGATGTCACGCACAGCGTCGGCAGGTGACTGATGATGTCACACACAGCGTCAGAAGGTAGCTGATGATGTCACACACAGCGTCGGCAGCTAACTGATGATGTCACAAACAGCGTCGGCAGCTAACTGATGATGTCACAAACAGCGTTGGCAGCTAACTGATGATGTCACACACAGCATCAGCGGGTAACTGATGATGTCACACACAGCGTCGGCAGGTAACTGATGATGTCACACACAGCGTCGGCAGCTAACTGATGATGTCACACACAGCGTCGGCAGCTAACTGATGATGTCACACACAGCGTCGGCAGCTAACTGATGATGTCACACACAGCGTCAGCGGGTAACTGATGATGTCACACACAGCGTCAGCAGCTAACTGATGATGTCACACACAGCGTCAGCAGCTAACTGATGATGTCACACACAGCGTCAGCAGCTAACTGATGATGTTAAGCACAGCGTCAGCAGGTAGCTGATGATGTCACACACAGCGTCGGCAGCTAACTGATGATGTCACACACAGCGTCGGCAGCTAACTGATGTCACACACAGCGTCGGCAGCTAACTGATGATGTCACACACAGCGTCAGCGGGTAACTGATGATGTCACACACAGCGTCAGCAGCTAACTGATGATGTCACACACAGCGTCAGCAGGTAACTGATGATGTCACACACAGCGTCGGCAGCTAACTGATGATGTCACACACAGCGTCGGCAGCTAACTGATGTCACACACAGCGTCGGCAGCTAACTGATGATGTCACACACAGCGTCAGCGGGTAACTGATGATGTCACACACAGCGTCGGCAGCTAACTGATGATGTCACACACAGCGTCAGCAGCTAACTGATGATGTCAAGCACAGCGTCAGCAGCTAACTGATGATGTCACACACAGCGTCAGCAGGTAACTGATGATGTCACGCACAGCGTTGACAGCTAACTGATGATGTCACGCACAGCGTCGACAGCTAACTGATGATGTCACGCACAGCGTCAGCAGGTAACTGATGATGTCACACACAGCGTCGGCAGCTAACTGATGATGTCACACACAGCGTCGGCAGCTAACTGATGTCACACACAGCGTCGGCAGCTAACTGATGATGTCACACACAGCGTCAGCGGGTAACTGATGATGTCACACACAGCGTCGGCAGCTAACTGATGATGTCACACAGCGTCAGCAGCTAACTGATGATGTCAAGCACAGCGTCAGCAGCTAACTGATGATGTCACACACAGCGTCAGCAGGTAACTGATGATGTCACACACAGCGTCGACAGCTAACTGATGATGTCACGCACAGCGTCGACAGCTAACTGATGATGTCACGCACAGCGTCGACAGCTAACTGATGATGTCACGCACAGCGTCAGCAGGTAACTGATGATGTCACACACAGCGTTGACAGCTAACTGATGATGTCACGCACAGCGTCGACAGCTAACTGATGATGTCACACACAGCGTCGGCAGGTGACTGATTATGTCACGCACAGCGTCGGCAGGTGACTGATGATGTCACACACAGCGTCAGAAGGTAGCTGATGATGTCACACACAGCGTCGGCAGCTAACTGATGATGTCACAAACAGCGTCGGCAGCTAACTGATGATGTCACACACAGCATCAGCGGCTGACTGATGATGTCACACACAGCGTCGGGAGCTAACTGATGATGTCACACACAGCGTCGGCAGCTCTGATGATGTCACAAACAGCGTCGGCAGCTAACTGATGATGTCACAAACAGCGTCGGCAGCTAACTGATGATGTCACACACATCATCAGCGGGTAACTGATGATGTCACACACAGCGTCGGCAGGTAACTGATGATGTCACACACAGCGTCGGCGGGTAACTGATGATGTCACACACAGCGTCGGCGGGTAACTGATGATGTCACACACAGCGTCTGCAGCTAACTGATGATGTCACACACAGCATCAGCAGGTAACTGATGATGTCACACACAGCGTCGGCAGCTAACTGATGATGTCACACACAGCGTCAGCAGGTAACTGATGATGTCACACACAGTGTCTGCAGCTAACTGATGATGTCACTCACAGCATCAGCAGGTAACTGATGATGTCACACACAGCGTCTGCAGCTAACTGATGATGTCACACACAGCGTCAGCAGGTAACTGATGATGTCACACACAGCATCAGCAGCTAACTGATGATGTCACACACAGCGTCAGCAGGTAACTGATGATGTCACACACAGCGTCTGCAGCTAACTGATGATGTCACACACAGCGTCAGCAGGTAACTGATGATGTCACACACAGCGTCGGCAGCTAACTGATGATGTCACACACAGCGTCAGCAGGTAACTGATGATGTCACACACAGCGTCTGCAGCTAACTGATGATGTCACACACAGCGTCAGCAGGTAACTGATGATGTCACACACAGCGTCTGCAGCTAACTGATGATGTCACACACAGCGTCAGCAGGTAACTGATGATGTCACACACAGCGTCGGCGGGTAACTGATGATGTCACACACAGCATCAGCAGGTAACTGATGATGTCACACACAGCGTCTGCAGCTAACTGATGATGTCACACACAGCGTCAGCAGGTAACTGATGATGTCACACACAGCGTCGGCAGCTAACTGATGATGTCACACACAGCGTCAGCAGGTAACTGATGATGTCACACACAGCGTCTGCAGCTAACTGATGATGTCACACACAGCGTCAGCAGGTAACTGATGATGTCACACACAGCGTCTGCAGCTAACTGATGATGTCACACACAGCGTCAGCAGGTAACTGATGATGTCACACACAGCGTCGGCGGGTAACTGATGATGTCACACACAGCGTCAGCAGCTAACTGATGATGTCACACACAGCGTCAGCAGGTAACTGATGATGTCACACACAGCATCAGCAGGTAACTCAGGTGAAGTCTCTCAGCAGACAACATATGGACAGAAACTCACAGCCAGCAGATCAACATCTGGGCTGCAGAGACGCTCCTTCTCCAGGATTACACCATCTGTCGGTAACCAGCTCTGTAATATCACATTTCCCACGATCATCAGGAATGTTGAAACTTCCTCCTCCTTTGTGTTCCCGCTCCGGATCCTCAGCAATCTCCCCCTTTGACTCATCTGGATTCGGCGTCTTATTATTACTTGAACTTTGGAAAACCTCAAGTCGGCTGCTCCCAGATGCAAACGATTACCTCGTTGGCATGGTTACGCATCATAACATCAGAACATTCCAGTTTAGAAAAATGTTTTAAAAAGTCTGAAAGAGATGCAGAGAAAGACGAAATGAGCTGCCACTTGTGCCGGTTTTCAGGAACTCTTTGAGTTTCAAATGAAGATGCTGCTCTGCAAACAGGAAGTGATGAAGTGAGGAAGAGGAGGAGGAAGGCTCACATGGCTGCAGATCCCCGCAGGCTGCAGTCACAGGGTTGGATGGTGGAGCTTTGAGTCGCTGTGGACGGCAGCTGATGGGTGAGTGTTACATTTTTACACCATCAGCAGATGAGAGGGTGGAGATTCACACTTTGTTGCCTGATTTGGTTCGATCTGTTACCCGTTTATGGTGGAAAAGCTGCTTCAGTCATTGTCCTAATGCACATAAAAGTTGGTCAAATTAACTCTTCAGTACAATCCAGCTTCTTAAAGCTGGAAAAGACAGAATGTAGCTGATAAAAAGGGGAAGAAAAACTGCTGTTATATATAAAAAACTGATTAAATTCAGCACATCTTTTTAACTTATCTAGACTGTTGCCTGATTTTAAATTCATTTAAATGATTTTATTTGTTTCTCTTTATATTATTTTATATATTTTTAATGCTTCTTGCACTCCCTGCTGCAATGCTTTTATTTTATGTAAAGCACTTTGAACTGTTTGTACATGAAATGTGCTATACAAATAAATTTGATTTGATTTTGATTTGACATCTGCATGAAAAGGTAAATTAATTATTCTGTTTAAGCGTTAAAGGAACTCAGCCTCCAACAGCTTCCTTCTGCAGCTGTTAATTTAAACTAAAAACCACATAAAATGTTCAAATAAATGCACGGATGAGCTATAATTCGCCTCAGAAACTTTAAAGATTAAAATCTGTGAACAAGATCAAACTAAACTAAGTCTTAGAAATGCACCACGGCCTCTGACTGATGTTAAAGTTTAAATGAAACAAAGATTTAAAGCGAATTAAAATAACTAGAAAATACATAAAGATAAATTACTTTAATTCTCAAAAAAAATGAGAAAAGTTTTGTTTTAAATCAAGTTTCATAAGATGCAGAAAGCAGAAGTTGTTCTTTTCTGTATATTTACCTGAAATAGGAGGTTAAAGATGCAGAAAAAGGACGAGAACTGAAAACAAATGTTCACACAGCTGAATTTCACCTGGAGGTTCAGAAACAGTTTATCTGCCGAAGCTTCTTCTTTTATCAGATCAACACAAAACAGCTGAAGGTTGATCAGAAATGATAAAAAAAACAGCTTTTAAAGAAGCTAAAACATTTTTTCTAAATGAACAAAGTTACAAATCAAAGCAGCTTTAAACCCAAAAATGATCCTTAAGAGCTTAAAAGCCCACTTCTGTGTTTTTCCTCTTTCCTCATTAATGATGAGCATTAATATTCTAACTTTGTACTGTTGGAGGAGTCCTTATTTTTTTAAAAAGTCTAAAGTTTGATGAGCTTAAACCCAAAGAGTAAAAGCATAAAGGACTCATAATAAATATAGATGAATCGGATAAGTTTCTTTCTTTCAAACTGTGATGAGAAAATGTAACTTTTCATGTTTGTAATTTCTATTTTAATAGAAAGCTTTCTGCTCCATAACTAATGAGGTTAAATTGTTGAGTAGCAAAATTGTAATGAATTAAAAAAACAATGTTTAATTTTTTCATTTGAACCTCACATCATTAATTATAATTAAAGAGGTGCTGTTTTTATCAGTAATTATAAAGGAAACACGTTTTCTTTTTAACCTGGAAGTTCCTGAAACTGTGAAGTTGTTTCTAATTTCTTATTTTCTGCATGAAAACGGTGATTTTTCTGAAGTATTATCCAGCTGCCGTCTCACAGCTGGATGATGAACCGTGTCCCGTGTGTGCAGAGCAGAGTTACGGGGAGGTGAACCAGCTGGGCGGGCTGTTCGTGAACGGCCGCCCGCTGCCCAACGCGGTGCGGCTGCGGATCGTGGAGCTGGCGCAGCTCGGCATGCGGCCCTGCGACATCAGCCGCCAGCTGCGCGTCTCCCACGGCTGCGTCTCCAAGATCCTGGCCCGGTACCACGAGACCGGCTCCATCCTGCCCGGGGCCATCGGCGGCAGCAAGCCCCGGGTCACCACCCCCGCCGTGGTCAACAGCATCCGGGACTACAAGCAGGGGGACCCGGGCATTTTCGCCTGGGAGATCCGGGACCGGCTGCTCTCCGACGGGGTGTGCGATAAGTCCAACGTGCCGTCTGTCAGCTCCATCAGCCGGATCCTCAGGAATAAAGTCGGGACATTTACACACCAGCAGTATGATGGCATCAACGCGGCCCCGGTGCAGCTTCAGTACGGACACATATGCCCGTTCTCCTCCTGCAGCGGACCCGAGGCCCCCACCGGGACCAGAACCGGGACCAGAACCGACGTTGCGCAGAGCTGGAACAATATTCTGGGCTTCCGCGCCTTCAGGGAGCCGCCAGGTTGGTGTCGTTTATTTCGATTTTAACCTCCACTTTTGTGCATTTTTAAAACTTTAAAACATTTGCTGATTAAAACTCGGTTTCATCTCGAAATTAAAGAATATTAATTTAAACGTTTAAACGCTTGATTTTTACCTTAAAAACCTTCGATTTATTTATTAAAAATGTTCAAATCAAAATCAAATCAAATTTATTTGTAGCACATTTCATGTACAAAACAATTCAAAGTGTTTTACATAAAATAAAAGCATTGCAGCAGGGAGTGGAAGAAGCATTAAAAATACATAAAAAGAATATAAAGAGAAACAAATAAAAAATCATTTGAATGAATTTAAAAACAAGCAACAGTCCAGATAAGTTCAAAGATATCGTGCAGATTTCATATTCAAAATGTTGAACATTTTAAATGAAAGCATTACAATAAATTACTATCGCTTCTTTTAGAAATTTGTGACAAAAAAGACTGAATTTTTATTTAAAACAAAACCACCAAAATCCAGAATGAACACATTTACTTCTCACCTTTTGTTCCACCATTTTACAAATGAATCACAGATATAAATTCTATAAAAATACAAACATTTGTCAACCGTTTCATCACCTTTTCCCCTAATTCAGCCATAATCCGATAGTAAATGTACTTTCTGATGAGTTCAGATCTTTCAAACTTCTGCACATAAAACACACCCTGAAAACAGTAATGTTGATTAAAACTTCCCACTTTATTCAGACTTTGTTACAACATTTGCTTTAAAAGATCAACATTTGAAACGATGTCGATTTAAAAAGGAGTTTGTCTGCTTTTTGATTTATGAATGCTCAAAAATGACCGCGGATTTAAAGTCATGTTTCCTGAGGAAAAAGTACTTTTTAATTCCTGCTAATTTAGCATGACCTGTTTTATTTATAGTTCTGTCTGGATCTGATGGACATTCAGCCAAAGTGGAAGAATGGGGAGTGAGCAGCAGACAGTTTCCTGCAGAGAAAAGCAGCGGTGAGCTGAACCTGAAATATCCACAGCAGGTAAATAAGAAACATTCCCATTTAATTTATCAGAGTATGAATGAAGGATTAAACTATGTGAGCTTGTAAACTGATTGTGAATAAAGACATTTAACATGTAAAACGTTAAATGTTTCTTCTGGTTTCCTCCTGCTCTGATTGGATGCTCATTCCTGGAGAGAACATTTTGAACATTTTCCGTCTGAATAAACAGAAAACAGCTGTGAGAGTCGGCACTGTTCAGAGGTTTTGAAGGAGGAATCCATCTTGTTGGTTTGAGTTTTTCAGGTTTTTCTGTATTTCTGCTGATTTACACAAAAGTAGAAAAGAGAACTTTATCAAACAAGAGACAAAATAATTAATCTTTTAGTATTGCTTTAGGTCTCCATTTAAATGGAACTTCCTGAGAACACTTCTTCATGTGGACCGAGGAGGTCGGGGATCAAACTACTGAACCTTTCTAAGGCACAACTTCTTTTTTTTACTTGTTTCCACTAAGCTAACCTTTTATTTAATATGCTTCGGCGCCATTACACCAGGTCAAATTCCTGTGTACGTGTACATTTGGCGAATAAAGAGATTCTGATTCTACTCTGGCTGGATTGGAAGGGAAGTTAGGACAATTATTCAATAGTCCTGCATATCAAAAAGTGACAAAAGAATGTGATTCTCCTGTGTTCGAAACCGCATACTACATTCTGCATACTACATACTGCATACTACATACTACATACTACATACTTCCATACTGCATACTCATCGATCAGACAGTATGCAGACGTTTACCCACAATGCATTTCGCTCCTGCCCGAGCCGAAATCAGCCGGCCTGAAGCTGATTTCTCTTAAGCTCTAAACTCTGTAAACTTTAGCAACATTTGAAACATTTTCAGGTGAGAAAGTAGTCGTTTAGATCCCCAACGTGTTGAAAACCTGACTAAATACCGGCTGTTTACAATTTTGTTCCCACGAATTCGGCGCTACTAAAGCTAGCCGCAGAGAGCAACGCACTTCCGGTTATTTTCACAAAATAAAATACCCGTTGCCTTTTATCATAGGGAAAGCCATTACGATACAATTGGTGCTTTTGTTTTGAAAACAGGAAGTGAGCCTACCCTCGTTGTAGCTAGCTTGAAACTGCCGTTTTGACAGGAAATGACGATCGGCGACGTCACGTTACGTTGCATCTTGGGTAGTTTGAGTATGAGTAGTAACCTCATGATGCATACCCAACATTTAGGAGAATCTAGTATGCATCCAGGAACTTAAAAAAAGTTAAAGTTAGAATGAGTAGTAGGAGTAGTATGTGGTTTCGAACACAACAGGATTAGCAGTCTGCTGGAAGGTAAATCGAGTCAGGTGGCGCAGTCTCGCCACGGAAAGTGTCAGAGATGCAACAGTCTGCAGCATTAAAAATCACAATTAGGGCTCAAAAACTGTCCAATTAGCACAGCTTGAAACCTCCAAATCATTACATTAAGATTTCTGAAAAGAGGTTTATGAATTGTGACTAATTTTAACCTCATCCTAACCAACAAAAGTCCCTTTATTATAATGCTGGTTAGTTAGAATGAAGAATTACAAATCCCAGCCCTGGAGTCGCAGTGCTCAGAAACTGAGATTTAAATGTTTCATGCATCACAGGATGGATAAACCCAGCACTCCTAAACCCAACCATGTGTTTAGGATCACGAATGTTGACAATCACTATCACTATGAACCGCCTGCTCCTGCATGAACGGCAAATACTGCCCACATCTTGGCTCTTTCCATCAGTTTCAGTTCAATAATACTTTATTAATCGTCCATTTTATCCAACATTGATCTCACATTTCCCATGATGATCAAAGGGAAAAAATGGTTTGAACTTTTTCCTCCTTTTTCCTCCTGTTTTGCATCCCGGAAATCTCTTCAACTCATCTCGATTTGGGGTCTTATTCCAGGATATTAGTAGGGCTTACAGGTTTAGCAACTTTCCTGTTGCCGTGGCTACGCATCATACCAGAAAATACACGTTTTTGGATGATAAAAATAATAATAAATTTTATTTATAACGCACTTTACATTTACAACAATATATCAAAGTGCTACAGTGGGATAAAAGACAAATATTAAGATCAAAAGCAGGGACAGTAAAATGCAAATAAAATACACAAATATAAGTAGTGAGTCCTTTAAATGCAAAAAAAAAATGCAAAAAAAAGGATGCAAACCACAAGAGAAAGTCAAATGTTTCCATCACATAATTTATCTTTATTGGGTAAGACTAGGCTCAGACATGAGTTTTAAAGAACTGGGATCTAAATGAATAAATGTGAATATATATATATTATATCTCCTAAGATGCTCCATAACTGATGTATTCCAGCTTTATATTTTAGATCTGCTTTGTCGATGCGTTCTGATCTCGTTGTTTCGCTCTCCTCCTCAGGCCTCGTCCGGTTTGTCCGGTTTCGTCCCGGCTTGTGCGTATTCTTCCCCGAACCAGTGCGGTTTGTACGGAGGTCCTGCAGCAACCTGCGTGAACACTGGGCACCGCTGGCAGCCCCAGTCCCCCGGTCTGGCTCCCAGTTTGAGTTCCAGTCCGACCCTTTGTTTGAGCTCCGCAGCCCCACCGGAGGCTGCAGCATCTGTTAGACTTCTCCAAAGAGGTCAGACCATTTCTACTTTCTTTGTTTTGTCACCAATCGGACGGTTTTACTTGGAGGAAAACTCAGCCACTGTTTTCACCAAATACTCTCAAACCGTGGGCTCAGATTCCACACGTCTTTGCTCCTGAATGGCGTATTTTTCTTCCAGCCTATTGTTGATTTTAAGATGTATTTCGGTCTTAATGCAGGGTGGAAGCGGAGGACTTTTGTGGCTTTGGCCGAAAACTGCACGTTTTGGAACCAAAGTTCCATAAAAAGCTTCAGTACTTCGTGTTTAAAGCTATAAAAGCAGATTTATTTCCTGTTAAATGTTGCATTTTGTCTCCTGAAGAACCACTAATGTATGTTTTAAGAAAGAAGGGTTTGTCGTGTTGAGATTAAAATGATCCAAATTTACACAGAAGAAGAAGCAGCTCACATTTTTATTGAGGGGAAAAGGTTTTGGATGGTTACAAACCAGACTGTCTAATGTTTAATTTGTTAACGATGTTCAGCAGGGGGTTGTTTCTTAGGACTTAATCTGCTCTGATTTCATCCAGCTTCACAAGCTGCAGATTTCAGACGCTCTCGGTCGTCCTCAGCAAGTTAAATCGAGCTAAAATGTTGTGTTTAGAGGTTTGAAAAGTGAGAAATGGAGGATGTGGTGGTGGAGATGCAAACGGATGTCCTTTACTTTCGCTGACACTCATTATGCGAATAGATTTAGGTATGAAAACTGTGTGTTTGGGTGGAGGAAACTGGCTTTTCACATAGCTTTCCCGTACCTTCTGCACGTTGCATATCTGCATTTTCTAGCTTGATGTGTGACCCGTCTGCAGAATGCACGAAACATGATGTGGATGCATGAATCTGTACTTTTAACTTTGTATTCAGGGTGTGATTCCTCTTTTCTCAACTTCTGAGGTCCTTTCTGGACTAAAATAAATGAAAATTTGGGGAAAATAAACCTTAAAGTATCTTTAAAAAAATTCTGTGTACACGGAGAGAATAGCCAGAAGAGATGAGCTCAGGTCTCTGTGCTGATGGTCACATGTGAAACTCCCCCCAAGCTTTCCAGTTTTTCACTTCCTATTCTGATATGGTGATACTTTATCATCTACGTCCACAGAAAATAAGAGAATAAGACATCAGAATACATCTCCTGTTGGAAGGGAACATGCTTTTTGAATGGTTGGCTGAAGAGGAACTAATTGAACTAGCTTATGAGCTCAATGGGGATAGCTGACCATGCTAAAAAAGCTGAAAATAGTTAAATTTTAGCAGTAAAAACTGTTTTGGTTGAAGGAATTTTGTGATTTTTGTGTACTACCAAACTTGGAGTTAGTCAGAGAATTTGAGAGGTTGATCTCGGTTCAACGCCAATAGCTGAAATTCTGTAAATGTGAGCTCTTTAGTAGTTACATTGGCTGAAAGAGGACAAATTTTCCTACATTTTAAGGTATAATTTGTTTCTCTAAGTTAAACTGTATGAAAGTTAGAGGAATTTGTTTGAAAAAACTGAAAAATGTGAAACTTATCAGCACGCACTCAACTGTGTGCTCATTCATAAAAATCAAGAAGGAGCAAAATGTTCATGTTTTTTAAACTGTCATGTTTCAAAATTGGCTGAAGATTTGAAAAAGCTGAAACAATTTGGTAATAGCTGAATGTCTTGTGACCCATTTAAAGTTTGAATGGTGTCTCTAGCTGAAAGCATGCAGAAGTAGTTAGGTTGGAAAGAGGGGGATGATTTGGAAGAGCTGAAAGCTGTTTCCATTTATTTGAATGACGGGAAAATTTGAATAAAAGTTGAATATCTTAAAAAGTGTAAAAGTTAAAAACACCAAAAATGATAGCAGGAATCTGCTGACAGAGCTGAACGTTTTGATATCAAGATTGTTGAAATAGCTGAAAGTATGCAGGAGTAGTTAGGTGCTGAAAACTGGCGGAATAATAATGATAAAGAGAAACAGGAACTTAATAGTGAGAATAAATTGGATGCTGGTATGACAGCGATGAGCCAAGTGGTGACAGTTTTTCTCTTTTCTTTTTTCCCTTCAGAGGATCCGAAACTCTTTCTGAACAAACGCCACAGTTCTGCGCTCAGATTATCTTCAGCTTCATGATGACGCAGCGGAAATGCAAGAAGACTAAACTCACCTTTTTCCTTCACTGGGAAAAGCAGAAACTCTGCAGATCAGGTCGAAGAAGAAAAGGTGAAGCAAGAACTCGGGGAATTCAGAAATCTTTTTCTTTTTTTTTCTGAAACGATTCCATTTTGCAAAACATATTGGAAAAACTGTGATTATATTTTTCTATAAATGTGCTTATTAAAGACTTGATGCAATAGAACAACTCAGGAGATATTTATTTATTTCAAACTGTATTTTAAGGATATTTTTTTTTTAAATTGTTAGATGGTAAAAATTCATATTAATAATCTCATGAACTTTAACTCAAACGTTTATACACAAAGAATATGATCATCAGTAAATATCCTCATTAACAGGGAGGGATGGATGTAGACAATATGATTGGGTGATGGTGCAAAAGGAAGGGTTAACATCTAGAATATAATAATTCTGAAATAATAGGCAAAGAATGAAACGTGTTTAATAAAAAAATCCATCTTCTGCAGAAGGTCGAGTGATAAAAGTTGCAAACAGGCGGCTGTTCTGCATAAAAACGGTGAATCAGCATCTTATTTACTGTGGATTTCCAAAAGTTCTAAACTGGACACAAGTGTTTGCAGTTCAGCTACAGAAGAAGGAAAATGGCACCTGGCTGAGTCGGCTCTTCACTACCTGCCCGGTAAGTTTCCCAGTTTGTAAAGTTGTTCGTGTTTTGGTGGATTTTCCTCCTTCTTCCTTCTGTCCACAGACGTTTGACACTCGGGTGGGGAACCGCCGAGACTGATGGGTGTCTCAGATCTGTCCTCTTTTCTTTTCTTTTCTTTTCTTTTCCCAGATGAAATAATGTTTTATTTCCAGACAGTTTTGGTATTGAACTCGACTCATTCTTCCCTTCAGAAGTGTTCTCTATCACACTGGCTGCAACAGCAGCCCAAATCAGGATCGTTTTATTATGAACTTAAACATCCAACATGTTTAATAGCTCATTTCTTACAAAAAAATCAGTTTTTCTATCATTTTTGAATGTTTATTGATGAGGAAAAGGACAACGTATCACTCAGAAGTCTGCTCAGTCCTCCAAAGAGGACCTAAACAGCAACCATGGGTGTTTTCAATGGAAAAAAAAGACGCTTTTAAGTGTCCGGCTCATGTGAGAAATATGCTCATCTGTGTAAAGTGAATTTCTGACCTTTTTCACTGAAGACTCAGCTTAAAAAAACTCAGTTAAAACCAGCCAAACTTGGAAAACCAAGACCGGTTTCGTGCCTGTTCGCTGTGAAAGAGAAGCACTCTGCAGGTAAACGGCAGATAATCTGGTGTAAGATGATCCATCAGCAAACAGCTTAAAGCAAACAGGAGGCCACCCATTAATACCTGAACCCTCTGAGCCCTGCTGAGACCCGGGCTGACAGAGCAAACATCAGCTCATTGTTTCGAACCATCTCTTTGAGAAATATTTGAGTCTTTTAGGAAGCGGGTTAAGTCCCAGTTCTCGTCTCCATTACCTGCTTTGTGTCACAAGCATCCACCAGAAGTCAGTTCCAGCTTTTATTTAGGTTCAAAATCGAGCTACAAATGTGTTTTTTTAGGCCTTCATTTTGTCAGCGACATTAAAACTCAATTTATGAACATGAAAACCTCATTTTAGGTACTTTCAGGAACTGGTTTGACTTGAGCAGCATTTAATACTTGAAGGGGGCCCCGTTATGCAGAAATCCCTTTGTTCTGTTCTTGGAAGCATTAACAGTGTTGGGGTGAAGTCACCAGCAGGTGGAAAACCTTCTCCGCCCGCTCGCATCCACCCTGCCAGACCAAAGAAGACGGCTTTGATTAGAAATGTTCTGTTTGGGGACGCGCTGTTAATCCATCCGGCCTCAGATTATCTTCGACGGATCAAACATGATGTGCTGCAGTATGTTGTTCCCACTCCTATGGCACTCAGCGGGGTCACATGGCACTGAAAGGATCGGATTATTGGCTAAATTACAATCAGACTGAGTTATTAAGTGCATGTAGACACCTTAATCTGACTAAGAACTGGATCGGATCAGATTCAGACCCCGAGATAACTGGGTTGAAAGTCACTCTAAACCTGCTTGTAGACGCTGAAGCTCGTGGTGAATCAGACTTTGCGTTCTGCGCATGCTCCAGATGTTTTCCCGGGGTCGTGACCCGGAAGTCAAAGGAGACGATATTCCTGTTGTTGTCGCCGTCAGAAAGAAACAAACAACGCGATGGAGAATGCTCCGTTGGGCATCGAGTTTGTGCAACAAGCAGCTCATCACAGAGCAAATGTAGAGGGACGTAGCTTCATCTGGCTCTGCGTTCTCCATCTTTCTCCAATGCCTGAGTTTGTTGTTGTTGTTGGTGGTGAAGAGGTCAACAGGAAGTGGCTCTATTAGCAACAGCTGGAATGGGTACAGCGCCACCTATCATACCGGGGTATGACACGCTTTGTGCCTCTGATCCCATTCATTCACCGCCATATATCCAAGGAGAATTACCCTCGCTCAGCTCATTCTGATTGTAATTTAGCCAATAATCTCATCCTTTCAGGGTCATGTGACGTTTGTTGCCTCAAAGGTCGTACAGCAAACATGTCCAGGCCTCAGTTTGGAAGTCTGGGACTCATCTTCTATTCATTTACTGTGACCCCCAAACACGTTGGACCCCATTTGAGCTGTTTTGTTCTCATCTGACTCAGAATGTACCTTCAGTTTTCATCAGTTTTCATCTTCATGTTCTTTAGCAAAGGCCCAGCACCTCCTCCAGTAATGTTTGGTCTGTTATTCAGAGGAAATCAGTGCAAAAACATCACCATTCGATATGTTTAGGAGGATTTATCCTCTGTGTGAGGATCTAAGTGAATCAGCAGTAACACATTTAAAAGGATGCAGGAAATGTAGCAAGATGCTGATCTGATAAAACTACAGAATGACTGTCCATGAGTAAGAATGAGAGGTCTGGATCCAAAAGGCTCCCACAGATGTCTCATCTGGATCTCTTCCATCAAGAAAAAACTATCTGATAGCATCTTTAATGAGTGAAGCTGCTGCGGGCTGCTGACAGATGGACACAGCAGAGGAGGGGAATGTGCTCAGATCCATTCTATCTCTACGTATTCTTGCCTCACACTTAGCTGCCATGCCCTCTTTAACCCCGGACACTCCCTCAGAACAGTTCAGCCGGGATTTTCAGGCACGTTTTCCCGCTTCCAGCTCGTCTTTGGGTGCTTCTGAGTGATCTGCGGTGTTGCTGATGGCAGCTGGTGATAGTTTTCACTGGGAGGTTTGTGCTAATCCTGGTGGTGTGAAATTCATTGGGATGGTTTTAAATTAGGGCTGGGCAACGATTAAAATGTTTAATCTAATTAATCACATGATTTCCCTGATTAATCGCGATTAATCGCATTTGTACGCAAAATCCCAAAAATGAATTCGAAAGTAGTGTATAGCTTTTAGCATTTAGCTTTATTTTAAATGTGCTGCCATATGAATGAAAGTGCCATAACATTTGTTGTGCAAACACACTTTTAACATCAGCATTTTTATGAGGCTTTTTTCCTTGATTCTCCCACACTACTATAGATTTTCATAGCATTTGCTTTTAAAACAAATCATCCAAACCTGATGCCCCCTTTTCTCAGATTTGCTGAGATAAGAAGATGTTGTTTTGGTTCGAGTTTCATCTGGAGCCTTTTCTGTAAAATTACATGTTCCCAGAGCCCAAAAGTAGGCATGTTAGTTTAATTGGTGACTCTAAGTTGACTGTGAGGATGATTCTGAGGCTGTGTTCGAAACCGCATACTTCTCCTACTACTCCTACTACTCATACTAACTTTTTGAGTCTGAGTAAGCGAGAAGTTCCCGGATGCATACTAGATTCTCCTAAATGTTGGGTATGCATCATGAGGTTACTACTCATACTCAAACTACCCAAGATGCAACGTAACGTGACGTCGCCGATCGTCATTTCCTGTCAAAACGGCAGTTTCAAGCTAGCTACAACGAGGGTAGGTTCACTTCCTGTTTTCAAAACAAAAGCACCAATTGTATGGTAATGGCTTTCCCTATGATAAAAGGCAACGGGTATTTTATTTTGTGAAAATAACAGGAAGTGCGTTGCTCACTGCGGCTAGCTTTAGTAGCGCCGAATTCGTGGGAACAAAATTGTAAACAGCCGGTATTTTGTCAGGTTTTCAACACGTTGGGGATCTAAACGACTACTTTCTCACCTGAAAATGTTTCAAATGTTGCTAAAGTTTACAGAGTTTAGAGCTTAAGGGAAATCAGCTTCAGGCCGGCTGATTTCGGCTCGGGCAGGAGCCAAATGCATTGTGGGTAAACGCTCTGCATACTGTCTGATCGATGAGTATGTAGTATGCGGTTTCGAACACAGCCTGTGTGTCCAGTTGGGGTGGGTGTACCCGCCTCTCGCCCTGTGACGGCTTGGATTGACTGCAGTACCTCTGATCCTGAATAATGGCGCTTTTCCACTAGCACGGCTCGGTGTGGTTGTGTTTCCATGACAAACGAGTATACTTCGTGCCTCCTCAACGTGGGCGGGGTTGTGGTAACACGGCTGCGCGTGTTGCTGCTCACCCTGTGGCTTTTTGTCGCACAGAAGGCAAGATAAGAGAGCCAGAGAAGACTCCTGGCCGCCAGACAAAACGGTATTGAAAAGTACCGGAGAGTTTTGTTACGAGCTTCAAAAAGACGACGTTTGGAGGTAAACTAACGATTGCTAACGCTAGCTTTTATTATCCGCATTATGACGCTTCCAGTGACGACATTCATCGGCCAATCAGTGGAAGGCAGTCGGCTGACGTCACGTTTTAGTAACGCTTCGGCCCGCTTGGAACCGGGGCTGAGGTGGTACGGAAAATCGTGCCGGTTGCAGGTACGGCGTGCTGGTGGAAACACGCAATAGCGCGCCGAAGCGAGCTAGTGGAAAAGCGCCATAAGTTATAGCGAGTAAGGAAAACGGCTCGATGAATGAAGCCTCCTAAACCTTTGACACTTTGTTGATTCAAGGTGTCTTCATGAGTTAAAAGAATCCCAGTTTATAAAACGATCTGCTGTGAGTATTTGAAGAAGTCTGTTGCACATCTCTGTGGATCCACCTCGTCTCTACCTGTGCTGCTAATCTGTTCATCCCCTGCAAATCTTATGGTTTAGAAGCTTGAACAGAAACTCACCATATTTGACCTGTGGGTTAACATCGAAAGGCTTTTAAGGTTGTTGTGCAGAGAGGAGGCGGTGAGGGGGGGTGAAGTGGTTCTTCCGGCTGCATGAAGATCTCAGATTTCCCACTAAGATGGAGGTCTTTCTCCCCTGAAGGTATCACCCCGCCTGGGCACAAACCTTCAGCAGTTTACCTGTTTACTGTGGAGCTTAACTCTTCGCAGCGCGTTGCTTTCTCTAGTAGTGCAGAGAATCATTTGTTTCCTCGTCGGTACTGCTGCACAGGTTCCCACTGAAGCGTGTTGAGCTGCTGCTGCGCTCTGATTCTCACCAGGCATGCTGCAGCCGCTCAGCACGCCCTCAGCATCACGTGTCCTCGTTCCAGTATTCAGAGAACTTGTGGGTTTTTAAAATACAATAAAAAAACTTGGGCCGGGCAACAATTTAAAATGTTTAATCTAATTAATACCACGATTTCCCTGATTAATGACGATTAATCGCATTTGTACGCAGAATCCAAAAATGAATCCAAAAGTAGCGTATAGCTTTTAGCATTTAGCTTTATTTTAAATGTGCTGCCATATGAATGAAAGTGCCATAACATTTGTTGTGCAAACACACTTTTAACATCAGCATCTTTCTGTAGTTTTTATGTAGAAGCCTCGCTCCACTGTCTGTTTCCTTGAATGACTTGCTGCTATCAGTTGTGTGTTTTGCCTTTAAGTGATATTTTAGACTGGAACTACTACGCTGAGAAGACAATTCAACTTGGCAGTGTTTACAGATGACTTTGGTTCTGTCGACTCCGCCGTCTGGAAGAACTTTAACATGAAAATGGCCGAGTAAAAGTTCCGTACCCTTCTCCATGTTTGGTGGATCCGCCGATTACTTTCTTTTCCTGTTCCACAGCAGACAGCAACAGACTTTTACACAATAAAAGCCTGTGAACAGCAGACTTTTACAAAATAAAAGCCTGTGAGCAGCAGACTTTTACAATAATAAAAGAAATCAAAAAAAGAAAAAAAAACTGCGTTAATGCACGATAAAATTTTTATCGGCGTTAAATAATTAGCGAGTTAACTCGCCCAGCCCAAAAAATAAATGTTAATAAAAATATTTAGTCGGGAAAGAGTGAAGGAGGGAGTCTAAGGTGGGGAGAGCAGGTCGATCATGCCTAACCTGGAGCTGCGGTCCCGGCCTGCTGGATTAGAAATGTCCCACCTCCACCTGCCCCGACAGGCCTGAACGGATTGCATCTAAAAACCCTGCCATGAAACAACGAGGCGCTCAATGAGGGTGCATTGAAAATGTGAAGGGAATGGGATTAAACACCTGGGTTGTGCGCAAAGACAACCAAAGCAACCCATCACGCTCAGATTCTAAAACTTTTGAAAAGTTTGAATAAACTTTCGACCCTTTAAGTGAAAATATATCAGGTGTCTGCAGAAGTTTTACTGAAATTCTTCAACCCACAATGTCTTCTAAGTTTCCAAAACTACATTTTCTAAGAAAGGCCGTGGGGGGCAACAGGTGGTTTGATTCTTGCACGCACTTCCGACTTGATTATTTAAAAAAATATATGTAGTTTATTTGCAACAAAAAATATGAACAAAACAATAACTAAAAATCTCTAAAAAAAAAAAAACTTAGATGAAAAATGAAAGTTAACTTAATCTGATTTTACAAGCTCAAAAAGTGGTCAAAATGTTTTTTTACCAAAACCTCCCGTCTTCACAGCGGACATTTGACCAACAAAAAGCCCCCCACTGTGTGTTCTTAATCTCTCTGATTAATTAAAGGTCTTAAAGTTACCAAAATAATCTAAACAATTTCAAATGTAAAAATGAATTACAGATTTTGATTCCAAACTAACTAAAGTATATTCTAACTGCCCAAAGAAAACTAAATTGATAGAACTTATGATTTACAAACATAAATGGCCACAACAACGTCCATGTTCCATGTTTTAAGATAACAGCTCATCTTCAATCTATTAATTTGGGTTCATAGACACAATATTCATAGTTTGTATCATGAAAATAACTGTTGACAGTTGAATAGAATGGACCTTCTTGTCATTGTATATCATGCAAACAAGGGAAGCTTTGTGTTAATTCTAAAGCAATTTACGGGTTAGACAAACGGTCTAATGTATTTCATAAACCATTAACATATATTGTCTTTATCTAAATTTCAAACAACTGTGATAACATATATGTTTAATGAATACAATCAGTCTCTACTAGAACACAATTTACAATGGAAGCGTGACAACTCTTTTTGTCATGAGGTTATAATTGATGTTAAAAATCTACTGGACTCAATATTTGGGTGTCATACATCATGCTGATCTTGTAGAAAACATGGAATACATGGAAGCTTTTCAGAGACATTGTGGCTCTGTCATTGGGGATGAGTACCATTAAATTTGTCCATTCTTAGACAAATATGTCTGTGAGGCTCTTCCAGCGGCCACCGGTGGTGCAAATTCCAAGTGAAGGTCATCTTCAAATTCCCATTCAGATCTAAATTATCCTCATATTTGATAACATCTTCCTCTTCCACATCGCTATGTGCCCGACTCTCTTCAAATATGAGTTCCAAAGCCCTCTGGCAGCTAAATCTTTTGGTCATACTGATGCTGGAAGACTGTACTGGGATTTAGAGATATTTATCTCTTTGTCTCACCTCCTTGATGTGCAGGTATAAAGAAAATTTTAGATTTTTACAATGTTATGGAATTACATCTAAAAAAGAAAGTGAGAACAGACAGCTTCTGTGTGCTTTGATGATAATAATATAACATCGTGTGTGTCTGTGTATGCGGGTCAAAATGACCCGAAGACTATATGAAGGATATAAATGTGTGGGGTATAGTAGCATGTTTATCACAGAAAATAAGCTGTAAGGCCGTTGAGATTCAGGCAGAAAAAAATTCATATTTGTACCATTTTTCTTCTTTTGAAAATTTGAAACGGGTCAATTTGACCCGAATACCATACAAGGGTTAAGGTTGAGTGTTACAAACGAGATGGTTAAGCTTAAGAAAACATCAAGGCACTATAAAAAACAAATTGCAAGCAGATCCCCACCCCCCTGTGTGATTTAAGCTCGTCCAACTGAATTACACAAACAGTGCTCGATCAGTGCAGATATTATTATTTCTGTTCATATTTAATGCTTTTCTGTGATACTGGGCTGATGTGAGAGCTCATTGGATGGCAAATGTCTATCATTATATAATAGCATCAGTTTTATATCAGGAAATATCTGTAGAAAATTGATATATCCACTGTGTTTTCACTGTTCTTACATAAGGTTTATTTCTCATTTTTTTGGCCTTTTCACCCAACTTAACCAACTTTTTTTGAGAGCTTACAAGGAAATGTTTTTATTCAACTCATTTTAATGCAGCTATATTTAATTTGTATATTTCAGGATGTCTGTGATAGATTTAACTGATTATTTTAAAAGTGTATTTATCAATTAATTGAAAGTGACGTTCCATATTTAACGTCTCCATCCATGTCTTTGCCGACAGTTAAACCCACAGATTCTGTTGGCAGAGTTTCCCTCCTCCATGCAACCCCACGGTGAACTCTTAGGAGTCACCAGGGGAAGGAAACAGATGTCAGAGGCTTTCTTTATGAGTTTTTTTTTCATGTTACAGAGTCCCTCGCATCCCGTTTAACATCAGGTGTTTGTTTTCGGAAGCTTTCCTCTTTGAGCCGTGAAGACTTCAGCTGAGGAGGAGCAGAGCTCTCGCAAAAAGATCCTCAACAAAACCACCAAATCCAAATGTGGGGCTGAGAGAGCTGAAACATCTGGCTCATGGATATATAGTTAAAGCTCATTGTAGGAGCTATTTCTCTATTTTTAGTTATTAAATTATTAAATCATTTATATTTGTTTTATATTATTTGCTTATTTTTTGGTTGATAATTAGTATTTTTGTTTAATTTTAGTAATTAAACTATTTTTTTGTTTGGGAAATGGGCGTTTCACATAAATACATCGGTTTTAGGGAGCTCTGGATGCACACATGGTTTTTTTTATCAGTCATCAGTCAATCAGTGGGTGAACAGGTGAGGCAATCAGGCAGAAAGTGCGGGAATCAGAGCAGGAGAGGCAGGAAGGGATCCTGTGAAGCTCGCCATGTTTGCTTTTGCCTGCAAATTTGGAATAAATCCATGATGAACTACATTTTTTGACGTTTTGGAATGAAAGGGTTAGTTTGCTGTTAGCATGATGGACTCACACTGGGTCTGTTGCAGAGGTGGAAAGAGTTCTGAAAATTTGTGCTCAATTACAAGTAAAAGTATGTTAAAAAAAATACTTAAGTAAAAGTACAAAGTACTCAAGTAGGCTCACCAGAACTGGACAATGGGAGATTGTCGGCTGTGTTCGAAACCGCATACTTCTCCTACTACTCATACTAACTTTAACTTTTTTTAAGTTCCCGGATGCATACTAGATTCTCTGAAATGTTGGGTATGCATCATGAGGTTACTACTCATACTCAAACTACCCAAGATGCAACGTAACGTGACGTCGCCGATCGTCATTTCCTGTCAAAACGGCAGTTTCAAGCAAGCTACAACGAGGTTAGGTTCACTTCCTGTTTTCAAAACAAAAGCACCAATTGTATGGTAATGGCTTTCCCTATGATAAAAGGCAACGGGTATTTTATTTTGTGAAAATAACAGGAAGTGCGTTGCTCACTGCGGCTAGCTTTAGTAGCGCCGAATTCGTGGGAACAAAATGGTAAACAGCCGGTATTTTGTCAGGTTTTCAACACGTTGGGGATCTAAACGACTACTTTCTCACCTGAAAATGTTTCAAATGTTGCTAAAGTTAACAGAGTTTAGAGCTTAAGAGAAATCAGCTTCAGGCCGGCTGATTTCGGCTCGGGCAGGAGCGAAATGCATTGTGGGTAAACGCTCTGCATACTGTCTGATCGATGAGTATGCAGTATGGAAGTATGTAGTATGCAGTATGTAGTATGCAGTATGGAAGTATGTAGTATGTAGTATGTAGTATGCAGTATGTAGTATACAGTATGCAGTATGGAAGTATGTAGTATGCAGTATGTAGTATGGAAGTATGTAGTATGTAGTATGTAGTATGCAGTATGGAAGTATGTAGTATGCAGTATGTAGTATACAGTATGCAGTATGGAAGTATGTAGTATGTAGTATGTAGTATACAGTATGCAGTATGGAAGTATGTAGTATGTAGTATGCAGTATGTGGTTTCTAACACAGCCCCGGTCTGACGAGTCTCGATTTCAGTCGCATTCGAATTATTGGCGGAACGGAAAATTTCCGCTGTCCGCTAACGCGTAAACGGACCAGAAATTACATTTCCGTTGGTGCTAGCCGCTAGTACCGTGTTAACTTTTGTCAAAATGAAGGCAAATTAACTGAAATTTAACGTTTTAACGCAAAATGAGCTTTTTAGGAAAGATTAATGTACAGTACGCACGCTCTATAAATGTTCTAAATATTCTATACATATGTCAAATACAGCGAAGATGCCTTGTTGATATGAAAGGTCAGAGGAGAATAGGCAGACTGGTTCCAGATGACAGGAAGCAGAGGTGGGAAGAGGACTGAACATTTGTACTCAAATTTGTACAAAGTACTCTTCTCAAAACTCCTCAGAGTATTAATTACTTTTTAACCGATGGATGTTTTAGTGCTTCGTCAGTAGCAGACATTTGATTGGATCCACCTGTATGAAATGCATTGGAAAAAAGAAAAAATCTGACTGTTTGAATATTAATTCAAATTGTGGGCGAACTCAGCAGGAAGTAGATTACATGGTGTAAAATGTACTCAAGTATGAGTAAAATTACACACTTGAAAATACTCATAAAAGTACCCAAAAATTTACTTAATTACAGTAACGGGTTTGTAATTCGTTACTTCCACCCCTTCTCTGTTGTGAGTGTCAGAGTCCAGATGTTTTATTATATATATTTCTGTTGTCAGCAACGTTTTAATGTGCAGATTATCCTGACTTTAAATATCCTGTTGGGTTCCATGTGTGCAGGAGTAATAACATCCACAAAGATGAGACAGAAAGGTTTATAAAAATCTTTTAATGTACTTAGAAATCATTTAAAGATGCTCAACAGGATGAACTAAAGCGGATCGTTACATCTGCCTGCTTGTAGGAAACCTCTCAAAGAGCATGCAAAGTGTAGCTCATCTCAACACTTTGACGCATCAGTTTCTGTGTGGATTAAGTTTCGCATTAATCTGATTTTTATTCGACTTTTGACTGCTTGGAGAATGTCTTCTTGGAGGAAAACGTGTCTCTGAAATCACTCCTGTTGGGAGGGTATTACAAGGTCGTTTAATTTAATGTTTTCTGTGGGATCGGGCTGGAAAAGAACCATTTCACTGTTAAATAAAACAAACAGAGCTAACAAAAATACAGAATACATGTCAGAAAACCTCCCCCCCAGAATTTAACTGCATCAGAAAACAAGTCCGGCTCCCCTTGGTCATGAAAATATTGTCACCTTGATCTGATGTGTGGAAAAACAATAAAAATTCCTGACCTGCAGCAAAGCGGTTTACAGTGCTTCTTGTTAGCTGAAATATAAGAAGGACTTTATGCTGCTTTGACTCACAGCAGCTTTCTGTTCTCTGCTGATAGAGGAGCACCTTTTTTAGGCCTTCAGGTGGTTGGATGCTCATGAAATAACACTAATACTCATTTAATTCTGATGATTTCTGTTTAAACTCCCTTTTCATCTACTAATTATTGCCATTAAACGACAATAACGCTGTTTTCTGACGGCTCACCTAAAATCCTGATTATTTTCTTCATCTTTTTTTTTTTAAACTCAGTTTTGTTGACGGTTTGTTTTTTATATCTTTGCAGCTTGAGCTTCAGCTCGTTTCCAGCCAGAATCTTGGTGTGCCCGTCCCCTCAAGGCTCTGCAGGTAAGCAGTAAATCCACCGGTCGGTCGGTCGGACATAAAGAGCTGCGACTGATCAACACCAGGTGAGGAACACCGCGCTCTGCTGTGACGTCGCGTGTGACTGGTTTTAAAAAGGCGAGGGAATCCCAGCCAGGGACATGGCGCCGTTTATCTCATAAATCAGCACGAATGTAACAAAACACTGGACCTGTGGGAGGATGTCATGAACGTTTGATGCATGTTCTGTAACCAGGAATCAGACGGGAGCTTAAAAGTGGGGAAATTTTCACAGAAGTAACAAACAGCTAAACATTTGTTTGTTTTTCTTAGATAATAAGATGAGGACTTGCCTTGAAATGTTCAATCCAAATAGCTTGAAAATGCGACTGACTGATTCTTAAAGGGACAGTTCGCCTCTTCTGACATGAAGCTGTGTAACATCCCATTTCAGCAACATCATTTCTGAACATCTTCTTACCCCCTGCTGCGTCCTGTGAGCAGAGTTCCAGACTCGTTTTGGTGTTGATGAAGGTAGTCCGGCTAGTTGGCTGGGGTTTAAAAAATAAAGCGTTTTGCTTCTCAAAACAATATGCATTCAACAGAGTCAAATCAAATCAAATCAAATAAAATTTATTTATATAGCACATTTCATGTACAAACAATTCAAAGTGCTTTACATAAAATAAAAGCATTGCAGCAGGGAGTGGAAGAAGCATTAAAATACATAAAAGAATATAAAGAGAAACAAATAAAATCATTTAAATTAATTTAAAAACAAGCAACAGTCCAGATAAGTTAAAAGATATCGTGCAGAGAGCAATACATTTGCATCACAAAATCATTCTCCAGGAAAAAGTCAGACCTCACAATCGCTTGGCCCTATTTTCTCTCCCTTCGTATATATAACGCATATTGTTTTGAGAAGCAAAACGCTTTATTTTTTAAACCCCAGTTCAGTTCACAATATCCAATCTGGGAAAGAATGGTTGTGTTTCTCTCTAACTACAGAGACGCAGCTTAGATCTCACCACACGATGATGGAGACGCAGGATACTTTAAATTTGGCCACAAACAGTCATGAGGACTTCAAAGGGGGCGGACGGAGGTATTAGTCCACCAGCTCTGATGTTGAAGAACCCAGTTTGAGACCTTTTTCATTTGCTGTCAGTTGTAACTCCTCACTGTGCTTCACTCTCACATGTTTGGTTTGGATGTTAAAAAAAAATAGGTTGAAAAATGGATTTCAACACTCCATTTGCTTTGACCATTAACGTAAAATTAGGGCTGGGCGAGTTAACTCGTTATTATCGCGTTAACTCATCAATTATTTAATGCCGATAAATATTTTATTGCGCATTAACGCCTTTAAAAAAAAAAAGAAGAAAAGTATTATTATTTTTTGGGGCTTTTGTGCCTTTAATGGAAAGTTCAGAGAGACAGGAAGCAGGGGGCAGAGAGAGGGGGAACAACATGCAGCACAGGGCCGTCCGATGCGGGACTCGAACCGGGGCCAGCTGCAGCGAGGACTGTAGCCTCTGTACCCACTACGCCACGGACCACCCCTGTTTTTTAATTAATAAATTTTTTATTTTATTTTATTTTATTTTATTTTATTTTATTTTATTTTATTTTATTTTATTTTATTTTATTTTATTTTATTTTATTGTAAATGTCTGTTGCTCACAGGCTTTTATTTTGTAAAAGTCTGTTGCTCACAGGCTTTTATTTTGTAAAAGTCTGCTGCTGTCTGCTGTGGAACAGGAAAAGAAAGTAATCGGCGGATCCACCAAACATGGAGAAGGGTACGGAACTTTTACTCGGCCATTTTCATGTTAAAGTTCTTCCAGACGGCGGAGTCGACAGAACCAAAGTCATCTGTAAACACTGCCAAGTTGAATTGTCTTCTCAGCGTAGTAGTTCCAGTCTAAAATATCACTTAAAGGCAAAACACACAACTGATAGCAGCAAGTCATTCAAGGAAACAGACAGTGGAGCGAGGCTTCTACATAAAAACTACAGAAAGATGCTGATGTTAAAAGTGTGTTTGCACAACAAATGTTATGGCACTTTCATTCATATGGCAGCACATTTAAAATAAAGCTAAATGCTAAAAGCTATACGCTACTTTTGGATTCATTTTTGGATTCTGCGTACAAATGCGATTAATCGTGATTAATCAGGGAAATCATGTGATTAATTAGATGTAAAATACATGTTTTATGGTGAAAATGGGCTCGAATGTCTCAGCAATGAACCGAAATAAGACTACACATACAGAACAATCCACTGACCGTAACCCCTTAGAGACCAAAGGTGCTGACACTTCATTTCACTGAATGTTTCAGTTTTAATCCCAGAAGAAAATCACATTGTTTCAGAACATATTAACAGACCAAAATAAAAGGAATGTTCTGCACAGTGTTTACGTGCAAACCTGCTGATTCAGCAACACGTTGTAATAAACTGCTGCATCTGGATGCCATTACTTTGATGAGCATCCAACACGAGGTTTGCTATCGAGAAGCAAAGCGTGGATTTAGCACGATCACTGTGGATATAAACACATAAATATATTAAAACTGTTATATTTCTTTATGTATCAAACACAATCTAATTATAATTTATTAAGTGTTCCTAGGATGAAATACAAAAAGACGGGTGAAGCTGCTTTCTGTTTTTATGCACCAAAAATCTGGAACTCTCTACCAGTGTATATTCGTCAGTCAACAGATATTACAAACTTTAAAAAGCAGCTAAAAACACATCTATACACCCTCGCCTTCTACTAGTTTTATGGATTGTATTATTATTATCATTACTATTTGTATATTGCATTTGTTGTTTCTCTGTTGTGCTCTATTTTGTTGTTCTTGTGGTTGTTTTACTTTATTTACTTTGTATATTGATCTTATTTGTAAAGCACTTTGAGCTACATTTTATGTATGAAAGGTGCTATATAAATAAATTTATTATTATTAGGGGATGGAGAGTATGGTGGACCACCCACGCTGCCGTGGGGGTCCACAGAGGGCACTCGCTGTTTTCACAGGTCACTCGTGTTCGACTCGTTAAATAAGAAAAACTGTGTGTGTTCGAACCTCTGCAGATGGACAAAGACATCTGCTGTTCAGGGGGAAATCGGGGTAGAATATCCGAACATCTCCTTCCGAGTCCTGATAAAAGAAATGGAAGTTTCAGGCCAAAGGAACCGAATGAAGGGCCGAGGCAGAGAGTCTTAAATCCCCTCTGAGATGACTTACTGCAGCTCAGGGTGTTTTCGGACCTGAGGGGCCGGCTTATAAAAATAGCCAAGATAATCGTGCCATTGCTCATGGAAAATATCCAAGTACGCACACAAACACAGTGAACTTTCTGACATCTGCAACCGTGTGTCGTGAGCTTGAACTCGCAAGAGAAAGGCAGACACAAACGCCCAAAGTCGGACTTTACTCCCCTTCTGTGTGCCGTCCAGAGGTGGGCAGAGCAGCCAAAAATTGTACTCAAGTAAAAGTACTGTTACTTCAGAATAATATGACTCAAGTAAAAGTAAAAAGTAGTCATCCAAATAATTACTTGAGTAAGAGTAAAAAAAAAAGTGCTTGGTGAAAAAACTACTCGAGTACTGAGTAACTGTTGAGTAACGTCTGATTTATTTGTTATCACAAGCATTCAATCAGACAGACAAAAATACTAAATAATCATCTTTAGGCAAATTAGAGTTCATCCAATCAAATAAATGAATTACAAAATAGCTTAAATTAAAATAATCCAGGTAAATTCAAGAACTTCAATAAAAAATAAGAGACTTAGGAAATGTTTAAAACATCTGTAACCCATATGTAACCTAAAAAACAAACATTCACCTATCCATGGGGGGAAAAACGAGTTTAGGAAACTTAGCGCTACATGTTTCCTCAAGTTAGATGTTGAGTTTCTGCTGAAATGTGCGTTTGTTTTGGTTGCCACAGAAGACACATAATGTAGCTGCTGTTTCTCACTCTTTGTAAGGTAAACATGCTTTCAGTATGAGGCCTCGTCTGCGTCTTCATTTCCCACCGTTGGTTCTGACATTTTTCATCTGTTTCTTTGTTTGTTTGCTACGACTGCTAATGCTAAAGCTAACCCGTCCCGCCGCTGAGATCGAGTATGGTCACGTGACCAGACTGCACGGCTGCGTCTGATTGGTGGAACACAGTCAGGTGGTAGAGCCTTTGGCGGAAGTCTCTCTCTCTGTCAGAATAAAACATTAAAATGAGGCGTACGCGGGGGGATAAAAATAATGAGGCGTAGAATACCAAAGAGGTAAGAAGAAAAGTAACCAGCTCATTGTAGCCTAATGTAGCAGAGTAAGAGGACAGTTTCTGCTGCACACATCTACTCAAGGAAAAGTAAAAAGTATAGAGATTTAAAACTACTCCTAGAAGTATAATGTTTTCAAAAACTTACTCAAGTAAATGTAACTCGTCACATTCCAGCAGCTCCTGCTCAGACGTAGAAAACTGAAACGAGTTTCTCTTATTTAGTCTCAGAGTCTGAACTAACTGCACATCGGAGAAGAATTTCTTCCGGCTTTGAATAGTTTGACCACATAATCCAAACTGTAGAGCTTCTGGTGCTTCTGGTTCAACATGTAAGCCAACAGAAGTGATAAGTGGATTCAAGTTCATAAAGTTTGTTTCTCAAACTTATATTTTGTCAGTTTATGATTGAACTTTTTTGCTATTTTTAGCTGTTTATCAAAACATTCTTGGTTTAGACTTGGCTTTGAGAAAAGGTTTTTATAATTACATCTCTTTGATACAAGGAACGCTCTGGAACTCATAAACGTCTCCAATAGATGGCTTCCGTCCTCTGTGATGCTTCGCCATGACTTTACTGCAGCGGTCCTCACGTTTGTGGATCTTTCTGCGTTTAAATGTCGTCTTTAGAAGGTGAAATGCAGCTCGATCGGGTTTAGATCAGATCCCAACCCAGAATGTTCCACTTCTTTGTGGCTCTCTGCCTGTTTTTTCTTCTGTGAATTCAACCCAGCTTTGTTGCCTTTGGCTGAATCGGAGCTGACAGTTTATCCCTGGACACTCCAGAATTCATGCTTCTGTCTTCTGTCACATCAGAAAACAGCAGCGACTCGTTGATGATAGATAGATAGATAGATAGATAGATAGATAGATAAATGCTTTATTCATCCCAATTTGGGAAATTAATGTGTTGCAACAGCGTACAGTATAAAAGGTATGTAAACAATTAAAGTAAAAACAAGCAAATAGAATAGAATAAAAATAGAGAATAAACATCAGCTATATGCAAATCTACAGTATGAAGAGTAGGGTAAATAATAATAATAGTAATAATAATAAACATCAGTAAACTAAATAAAAACAGATTTGTACATTTAACAATAAAGGTAAAAATAAATTTAACTGAGCAGACTGAACCAATAAGAAATATAGGGTATATGGATAATTTACATTATATTGTACTATGATGATAGTCCACGCCTGCACACCACCTCCACATGTTTTACAGATGTGCTCTCTTTATACGTTTTTCTTCTTTTCATTCTGGTTCAGGTTGATCACAGTTATAATTGTTTAAAGGATGAACATATTTGAGATGTTTTGTGAATGTTGGCTCACTCTCAGCTCTTAAACACACCCCTGAAATATGTTCTTACTTTGATTGCGTTGGTCATGCAGCTGTTTGGCTGCTGTAAAAAGATGTCTGCTGTGTCAGATAAGTTGTTGGTGTGATTAATAAACTTATAGCTTGTCATCTTTTACGACATGTGTGATCAAATCAAATTTATTTATAAAGCACATTTAATGTCCAAAACAATTCAAAGTGCTTCACATAAAATAAAAGCATTGCAGCAGGGAGTGGAAGAAGCATTAAAATACATAAAAGAACATAAAGAGAAACAAATAAAATCATTTAAAAACAAGCAACAGTCCAGATAAGTTCAAAGATATCGTGCAGATTTCATGCATAGACACATGAGAACAGAAATGTTGACATGTTGTTCTGAGGAAACTATCACTTTGAACCGCCTGCTCGTGCATGAATGGCAAATACTGCGCACATCTTGGCTCTTTTCAGTTCAATAATACTTTATTAATCGTCCATTTTATCCAACATTTATCTCACATTTCCCATGATGATCGAGGGAAGAAATGCTTTGAACTTTTTCCTCCTTTTTCCACCTGCTCTGCATCCTGGAAATCTCTTCAACTCATCTCGATTTGGGGTCTTATTCCAGGATATTAGTTGGGCTTACAGGTTTAACAACTTTCCTGTTGCCGTGGCTACGCATCATACCAGAAAATACACAGTTTTGGATCGGATCAAATCAAATTTATTTGTAGCACATTTCATGTACAGAACAATTCAAAGTGCTTTATATAAAATAAAAGCATTGCAGTAGGGAGTGGAAGAAGCATTAAAAATACATAAAAGAATATAAAGAGAAACAAATAAAATCATTTAAAAACAAGCAACAGTCCAGATAAGTTCAAAGATATCGTGCAGATTTCATGCATAGACACACGAGAACAGAAATGTTTTTAACCTGGATTTAAAAATGTCTCCATTTGGTGAAAGTTTAATCTCCACTGGCAGTTTGTTCCACTTGTTTGCAGCATAACAGCTAAATGCTGCTTCTCCATGTTTAGTCTGGACTCTGGACTGGACCAGCTGACCTGAGTCCTTGGATCTCAGAGCTCTGCTGGCTTTATATTCTCTGAACAGATCACAGATTGTAAACCATCAGCAGGCTTTTAAAATCTATTCTGTGACTGACTGGAAGCCAGAGTAAAGATTTTAAAGCTGCTGTGATGTGTTCAGATCTCTTAGTCCGGGTTAAAACTCCAGCAGCAGCGTTCTGGATGAGCTGCAGATGTTTAATGCTCTTTGTGGGAAGTCCAATTAAAAGAGCGTTACAGTGATGGAGTCTACTGGAGATGGATGCATGGATGAGTTTCTCCTGGTCTGTTTGGGAGAGGAAACCTTTAATTCTGTTGATGTTTCTGAATAAAAAAGCTGCCTTGGTGACAGCTTTGATGTGGCTGCTGAAAGTCAGATCTGAGTCTATCAACACTCCGAGGTTACGAGCTTGGTCAGTGATTGTAAGGTCCCGAGTCTCAAGATATTTACCAACGCTGACCCTCTTCTCTTTGCTCCCAAACAGAATGATCTCAGTTTGGTCTTCATTTAATTGTAGAAAATTCTCTCTCATCCAGGTGTTTACTTCCTCCAGACACTGACACAGTACGTCTGCTGGGCTGCAGTCGCCATGGTGACAGAGACACATAAAGTTGTGTATCGTCTGCATAACTGTGATAATTGATGTTAAAGTTCTTCAATATCTGACCCAAAGGGAGCATATACAAGTTAAACAGAAGAGGTGGGATGCCAGGTTGGTCTTTGCAGCAGGATGTTCAGGGTGTGAGCGTGCTCAGTCTTTGTTTATTGTGCAGTCTGAGCCTCAGCTGAGCAGAAGCAGCAAAAAGCAAGAAGCCTGACAGACTTGGACTCATTACATCAGCAGTTATGGCCTCCTGGGAGCGCTGGGTCCAGGCTCAGAGGTGGAGGGGACACATGAACTGGGACTTCTCTCTCCCATCTGGTTGGTCTGCGGTTGTTTTTGTGTTCCCTCGCAGCGAAGCGGTTTGACGTCAGAGAGCGGAGGTGCGGTTACACGCCTCCAAGACCGGCAGAAACCCAGATGAAAGACGTCCAGTTGCTCGCTGAGCTGCTTCCATGCACACAGCAGGCACACATGGGTGGAGCCGGCTTCATGACATCAGCGTGAAATAATGACACGAGGTTCACCTCTTCTTCTCTCTGCTGTGAAAACAAGAGAGCAAAGAGGGAAGTTTTCACGCTGATGAGCTTTATTTTGACCAAAAGTTTCACTGTAGAAGCTGATCATCTGGAAACGACTCCAAATAAATGAATAGGTGAAAAACCAAAGACAGTAAATGTTGTAAATAAAAGCAGGACTTATCCGTAGCACTCCAATTCTTACTGAAACTTTGTTATAAACAGCTTCCTTTGGTCCAGCTGTGACTGTTCATCCTCTCACTTTATTATTGTTATTATTTAATTGTGCTCTCTCTCAGGTTTTTGATAGATTTGATTGATAGATTTTTATTTTCGAACATGTATAAAAAATAAAATGTATAAAAGTATTTGTACATACAAAAGAAAGAAATTAAATTAGAAAATAAATTAAAAATGATAAATAATAATAATAAAATAAAATAATAATAAAAAATAATAAATTCAATCACATAAAGTGCTAATACAAAACAAAACACCACAATGAAGTACAATACTTTTTTTAGTTTCCCAACCCTTTTTAACTACTCTTCAGTTTGCAAATATCTTAACTACAGTAATCAATCAATCAATCAATCAATCTATTTATAAAGCACATTTTAAATAAACACAAAGGTTACCAAAGTGCTGTACATCAAAATAAACACAATAAATAATCGATCTTTATCTGTGAACGTCACAGTACTCTCAACATTTGGGTAAGAAATCCCCTTTTTGAAAACCAAGTTAAATGACTTACAGCACGAGTCTTTAAAAGAAAACACCAACCACAGAAGTTTCTTCACCTGATGGGAAAAGCATTGATAAAGACACACAGCAGGTTATGTAAACCTGGTTTTCAGTCACACGGAGCTGGTTTTTCCTGCAGAAGCTGCTGCCATCTAGTGCCAAAACTCCCACTCACACACTGAAATTCAGCCAGTCCAGCGCCTCGGTGACACTCTGGCAGCCCCTGATGGACACATGTGGGGTTGTTCTGCCTTCAGCCTTTCCCAGCAGTGTGTTTCTGTTACAGATATATTATATTATTATGTATTATTATACAGGCACGCTGCTCTGCAGAGGACAAGTATCTAATAATCACGAGTTTTTAAAAAGAAACTGTTAAATATCCAGCGATAATCTAAAAACAACATTGAATTAAGGGAAATTCAAATAAATCAAGATTATTTATCATGATTAAATCTATGCGCCGCATATAGCGCATATACCCACTTTTTGCGCCACAGCCTCTAAATGCATTGAGTTGCGGCCATTGATCAGCTGTTTGTGTTAACAGCAACTGGACAGGTTTACCCAATAAAGAGGCCGGTGAGTGTATAATGCATATATGTTATAAATGGCAGTGGTCCCAGCATTGAGCCCTGAGGCAGTCCTACACTAATTATAGGTCTAAATAACTTTTAACATTGTAGGATTCACTGTGTCACGAGCTTCATGTAAACCCAGAAAAAGGGCTGCAAAGTGTTGCTTTTTGTCCAATGATTCTATTAATTTATTCTTAGGCCAGAAATATACTTGCTGTTTGATCATGGATACACGTGTTTATCCCGGCTGCCTCTTTGTTTGGAGCATTTGAGCGCCTGCGCTTGCAAAGCTCATTTTGCGTAAAAAGGGGAAATTTCTGTTATTTTTAAACAAATTAACCCGGTAGCTAAAAAAATACCCAAAATAGGGGGATCACACTCCTCAGCCTCCCTGGTAAGGTCTATTCGGGGGTACTGGTGAGGAGGGTCCGACGGATAGTCGAATCTCGGATTCAGGAGGTGCAGTGTGGTTTTCGTCCTGGCCGTGGAACAGTGGACCAGCTCTATACCCTCCGCAGGATCGTGGAGGGTGCATGGGAGTTCGCCCAACCGGTCTACATGTGTTTTGTGGACTTGGAGAAGGCGTTCGACCGTGTCCCTCTGGGATTCTTGTGGGGGGTGCTCCGGGAGTATGGAGTGCCGGACTCCTTGATATGGGCTGTTCGGTCTCTGTATGACCGGTGTCAGAGTTTGGTCCGCATTGCCGGCAGTAAGTCGAACATGTTTCCTGTGAGGGTTGGACTCCGTCAGGGCTGCCCTTTGTCACCGATTCTGTTCATAATTTTTATGGACAGAATTTCTAGGCGTAGCAAGGGCGTTGAGGGGGTCCGGTTTGGCGACCTCAGAATCGGGTCTCTGCTTTTTGCGGACGATGCGATTCTGTTGGCGTCGTCGGGCCGTGACCTTCAGCTCTCACTGGAGCGGTTCGCAGCCGAGTGTGAAGCGGCTGGGATGAGAATCAGCACCTCCAAATCTGAGACCATGGTCCTCAGCCGGAAAAGGGTGGAATGCTCTCTCCGGGTCGGGAATGAGATCCTTCCCCAAGTGGAGGAGTTCAAGTATCTTGGGGTCTTGTTCACGAGTGAGGGACGAATGGAGCAGGAGATTGACAGACGGATCGGTGCGGCGCCTGCAGTGATGCGGGCTCTGCACCGGCCCGTCGTGGTGAAGAAGGAGCTGAGCCAGAAGGCCAAGCTCTCGATTTACCGGTCAATCTACAGGGGTTAGACAATGAAACTGAAACACCTTTCATTTTAGGCCCCATTTACACGATAGGAAGACGCAGATATTTTCCTGCGGTTTGGCCTCTCATTTACACCAAAACCCCGTTTTTCTCACAGAAAACGATTATTTCTAAAACCTCCGGCCAAAGTGGAGATTTCTGATAACGCCGGTTATGTGTTGCCGTGTCAACTGGGAGAAACGGCGTTTTAGGTTCTTAAACGCCACATTATGCGCCAGAAAATGCTTAACGTCATGCGAGCGCCTTATGTTTACAGTTTGTTTGGCTACTGATCAGGATTATCATGGATGATGTTAAAGTTCTACTGATTTTTATGGTTCTGCAAACGATTCTGGCCTTACTGCATTTGCAACAACTGCTCTACATGGAGGAGCAGAGGCGAAGGATTGCACAGAGGTCAGCTGCCAATGGGTTTGGCATAGTTATTATGGCGCTTGACGGCGTATTTATGCGGGTTGATGTAAATGACAAGTTTTTTGAAAACGATGTTGTGTGCACGATGTTATTATTGAAAACGGAGGGGGGGAAATAGTCGTTTCTCTAAAAACCCGGCTATGTGTAAATGTGCCCTGAGGTGTGTGAGGTTTCATGGCTAAATTGGACCAGCCTGGTGGCCAATCTTCATTAACTGCACATTGCACCAGTAAGAGCAGAGTGTGAAGGTTCAATTAGCAGGGTAAGAGCACAGTTTTGCTCAAAATATTGCAATGCACACAACATTATGGGTGACATACCAGAGTTCAAAAGAGGACAAATTGTTGGTGCACGTCTTGCTGGCGCATCTGTGACCAAGACAGCAAGTCTTTGTGATGTATCAAGAGCCACGGTATCCAGGGTAACGTCAGCATACCACCCAGACTGTTGCATGCCCAGAGTGAAGCATGGGGGGGGATCAGTGATGGTTTGGGCAGCCATATCATGGCATTCCCTCGGCCCAATACTTGTGCTAGATGGGCGCGTCACTGCCAAGGACTACCGAACTATTCTGGAGGACCATGTGCATCCAATGGTTCAAACATTGTATCCTGAAGGCGGTGCCGTGCATCAGGATGACAATGCACTGATACACACAGCAAGACTGGTGAAAGATTGGTTTGATGAACATGAAAGTGAAGTTGAACATCTCCCCATGGCCTGCACAGTCACCAGATCTAAATATTATTGAGCCACTTTGGGGTGTTTTGGAGGAGCGAGTCAGGAAACGTTTTCCTCCACCAGCATCACGTAGTGACCTGGCCACTATCCTGCAAGAAGAATGGCTTAAAATCCCTCTGACCACTGGGCAGGACTTGTATATGTCATTCCCAAGACGAATTGACGCTGTATTGGCCGCAAAAGGAGGCCCTACCCCCTACTGATAAATAATTGTGGTCTAAAACCAGGTGTTTCAGTTTCATTGTCTAACCCCTGTATGTTCCTACCCTCACCTATGGTCACGAGCTGTGGGTAGTGACCGAAAGAAAGAAAGAATCAGCCGGCCTGAAGCTGATTTCGCTTAAGCTATAAACTCTGTAAATATATAACTTTAGCAACATTTGAAACATTTTCAGGTGAGAAAGTAGTCGTTTAGATCCCCAACGTGTTGAAAATCTGACAAAATACCAGCTATTGGGGCGGTCGGTGGCGTAGTGGGTTAAGCAGGCGCCCCATGTACAGAGGCTACAGTCCTCGCTGCAGCTGGCCCCGGTTCGAGTCCCGCAACGAGCGTCCCTTTGCTGCATGTCTTCCCCCTCTCTCTGCCCCCTGCTTCCTGTCTCTCTCCAACTGTTCTATCATTAAAGGCATAAAAAAAAGCCCCCAAAAATATAAAAAAATAAAATACCGGCTATTTACAATTTTGTTCCCACGAATTCGGCGCTACTAAAGCTAGCCGCAGTGAGCAACACACTTCCGGTTATTTTCACAAAATAAAATACCCGTTGCCTTTTATCATAAGGAAAGCCATTACCATACAATTGGTGCTTTTGTTTTGAAAACAGGAAGTGAACCTACCCTCGTTGTAGCTAGCTTGAAACTGCCGTTTTGACAGGAAATGACGATCGGCGACGTCACGTTACGTTGCATCTTGGGTAGTTTGAGTATGAGTAGTAACCTCATGATGCATACCCAACATTTCGGAGAATCTAGTATGCATCTGGGAACTTACAAAAAGTTAAAGTTAGTAGGAGTAGTGGGAGTAGTAGGAGAAGTATGCGGTTTCGAACACAGCCTATGTTTCTCGGCTGGCCTGGGAACGCCCCGGGGTACCACCAGGAGAGCTGGAGGAAGTGGCCGGGGACAGGGACGCCTGGGTTTCTCTGCTAAAGCTGCTGCCCCCGCGACCCGACCCCCGGACAAGCGGAAGATGATGGATGGATGGATAAATTACTTCATAACAGCAAATACTACAAAAAATTTTGAGTAAAATGATGTTCCTGCCTATGAAAAACAAGTAGACTTTACCTAATTTGTTTAAAGGCATATAAGTGAAAACTTAGATGTAATTAAGTAAATGTTACTTAATATCTTCACAACTGCTGAGTTTTATGGTCAAATTTACTTGATACTGGCAGATGAATGTTTCCTTTTGCAGCATTGAATTTTACTTAAATCATTTGAGTGCAAATACTTACAAAGGTTTTTTTTTTAAGTAAATCTTATGAGTTATTTTTTTCAGTGTAGATGAAACATAGTGAGCCAGAAAATGCACCTTTTTAAATATCATCTTTTGAGTGTGATCAACCTGACATATCGAGCCTGAGAGGCACAAACGAAGCTGTCCAGGTGACTCAGGTAAAGACGGCTGCCTCCACATTTTCCTGTTTAACTTGTCAGGACCGCACATATGGACGAGGCGGCTTAACTGGGCGAGCTGCACGGACTCTGACGGCTTTGCAGAAGCTTTAACTCTGGCAGAAAATCACTCCCGGGCTTCTGAACATGGAGTCTTTGATTTGGAAGTCTGACACAGCAGCTGGTCGTCGTAACGAGCCATCTCACCCGCAATCACGATTCAGGGTTACTGACTTAAGGGGATTTCTTGCCCAGATTCCCAGTTGGAAGGCAGGCGTGCTGCTGAATGCAGAAGAGGATAAGCAACCTGAGGTGGCAGAGATTGCTCGTGTCCTTCGTTTTCAACAGAATCTTAGCTCCAAGACCAGAACTAAAAGGCAGTTATGGTCTATTTACAATGCATGTGGATATCAAACCTTTATTTTATAGGTGCAAGCACTGAACATCGAGTAAATCCGGTCGACTCATGCTTATTTGGGACTGAAGCTTCCTGTATCGGCCAATGAACTGCAAAGAAATCTATATTTGGAGCAACTTGCTGTGTAACAGTGACCTGCTTTCATTTGTGATCATTACTATGATTATGACGGTTTCCTCTCTGCTACCATCACATTAGAACAGATGAGGGCTGTAGCCCTGTTATAGCTGCAGGACTGGCTGCTGGTCACATTATATCAGTTTAGTCTGGGAAACTACTTGTCGGTCAGAGCAGCAGATTCCTGACGACTGTTTTATTTCAGGTTATTTTTATGGCCTGATTCTTGTCTTCCTCCATTATTTAGACTCCTTTTCTTTACAGCCAACCATCAAAGTGAAGTTTTTTTTTTAACCTATGTTGTTGATCTAGTTTTTTTTTCGTTAAATCAGAAGATTTAAAGCAGTTAAAGTCTGAACAAAAGTGATAAGCAACATATCCAATTAAAGGCAGGAACACATTCATTCATAAAAAGAAAAGAGATTTAAATGATTTCATTATGGAAGTTTTTCTGTACCATCAGAGTTTGAATACGAATTTCTAATATTGAATTTTTACGGCATCAAAATCAGACTTTGAATTTGAAAAACCAACAGTGTAAAAAAATAAATCAATTTCTAAAAACTAAAATCAGTGGAAAAAAAATTAATTTCTAAAAATTCAGAGAAAAAAAAATCAACTTAAAAAAATTCAATTGGAAAAAAAACTAAAATTAAAACAATTCAGTGGAAAAAAATTCAACTTCAAAAAAAAATTTTCCACTGAATTTTTTTTAATGTTGCATTTTTTTACACTGATTTTTGTTTTTAGAGATTGATTTTTTTTTTTTTTACAATGTTAGTTTTTCAAATTCAAAGTCTGATTTTGATGCTGTAAAAATTCAATATTAGAAATTCGTATTCAAACTGATGGCACAGAAAAACTTCCATACTTCATGCTTTCCACATGCTGGTGCAGTAAAACTGTAGTTTGGTATTTTGGCCTGTAGATGGAGCCACTTCACTTGTCCACAACTAACTGAAACTGAAAAGAAACTTGGTGACTCACTGGAGAGAAATGTGTGTGGAAACACATCAGCTGCATCCGGCTGTGTTTTAAACAGCATCTGCTGTTTTAGTCCCGCCGAATAGGGACTAAAACAGATGGGTTAAATACGGAGAATTATAGAATATTCAGACACACCGAAGGGCGCAGAACATCCATGATTATGTCTTAAATCTAAAAAATCATCTGAGGAAATGATTTATTTAAGAGGAAAATTTACTTGATGAATGCAACTAAGTTTTGGAAAGAGAAGACAAATGTTTTAATGTCGAGACGATCCACTGTGTTCAAAGCAGTAACATTTATCATGTCTGGGGTTACAGAGTAAAGGCTTTGGGTTCCTTGAAAGGAAGATATAAAACATATTGATGCTTTTCTTGGCCATCTCTGTAACTATAACCAGGTTATATACTGTTAAAACAAGCTTAATTATATCGGTTATATATTCATCTAATCATGGAAAGAATTAAAACTAGCTTATTTCACAATGATAACAATAGAAAAGGAAAAGAGAAATGTAAAATATGGGAAGTAAAACCAGAATGTGTTCATCGGTACGTTTAAAAAAGAGTTTAAGTATCTAACAGAAGTGGGATGACTCATCAGAACAGGGTCAAAGGAGGTTTTGTATAAAATAAATACGTTTATATCGTTTGATTTTAGTGTGAAGACTTGCTTCAGATTTCAGTTCCTCAGGAAAGCGGGATTAAGTCATTCTGAGATGTATCAGGATCAGATGTCTCGCTTCCTGCTCTTTAAGGACATAAACGGGTGGATTTATCTCATATTTAACCCCAGAGGATGCGGCCTCGGCCTCGGCTCTCAGATTCTTTGTTTGGGATTTCAGGGAGCTCGCTCTGTGTTTGCAGCCTCCTTAACAAAAAGCTACTAATCAGCTGATGGCGTCGCCCTCCAGATGTGTTTGCGACTCCTCATGTGTCCTTTGCGCTGGCTGAAGATGATTCTGGCTCCTCATCACGATGGATGTTGGAGATTTGATTTAGATTTATTTTTCCACGTTAAGTGTTTTTGCCATAAAAGCGTTTAAAATCATCTGATTTATGTCAGAGATGTGGTCAGGATTGTGAGTTTGACTCTAACTGGTTTATCTTTCAGGTCCGGGTTTCTTGATGGAAACACGGTGAGGCTGTGATAATTTAAGGTCACCGCCACGTGTTTATGGAGCATCACTGAGAGAATTCTCATCTGTATTCCTTTTCTCTCTCAGCTCCCTTACTTACATCTGCTTCATCCAATAACTGATCTGGGAAAGCTGAACGTTCTCTGCTGTGTTCCTGTTTCTGGAGGCTCTATGATTTAATGGACATTTTGTGCCGTGCATGTTGCATATAAGGGCTTCTTTTTTTTTCAAATTTTGTCTTTATTTAGGATCGTTACACGTCAATCATACTATTATCACAGGTTACATCCCTTTACAGTCTGATCCTTTTACTTTGTTTATAATTAGAACAGAACATGAGGTGATACATAAAAATAAAACCACAAAGGGAAAAAACAAACACTAAAACATACAAGCAAGATGTTAATATGCTTCTTTTTTAAAAAGAATTTAAATTTATTTTCTAATTTAATTTATATATTATATTATATTTCTAATTTATTTATTTTTTTTTTATTTTTTTTTTTAAATGATTTTATTGCCTTATTGTGATTTTATGTAGCTGTGAAGCACTTTGAATTGCCTCTCCTTCTTTCTTGTTAAACATAGGTTGGGTGTCTCGGGAGAATATACATTTTCCATTTCTTCCAAAATTCCTCAAATTTACAGTCCTGGAGCCTCACAGAGAAAGTAATTCTCTCCATTCGATAGATTTCATATACAATATCATCCCATTCCCTAATAGATGGGGTATCTGCTTTAAGCCATTTCCTTGTAATTGCTTTCAGCTGCACTCAGCTTTCCAAACAGTTTCTTCGTTGTAATGTTTGTGTTTGTTGAGTCCAAAAAAAAGGTCGTCCCAGTTGAAAGTTCACATATAAGGGTTTCTAAGGCTGCTGCCTTGCCCACTTCTCTCCTTGAGAGCAGAATAAAAGCTTCATTTTTCTTCAGATGTCATATGTGAGACCTGCAAGTGATCACAATCACTTGTTAAATCTGTCAAATGCAACGTTGGCCATGGTGGAGGATGCACTTTTTGCCATGTTATCATCACGTGTTTCAGATCTTGGGTCCACTTTCCGGGTGTGCCAGCCCTCTGAAACACGGTGACATACAATAACACAACAACACGGCTCTGACAGAAGCCCATGAGCAAAGCTCTGCAAACCACAGATAAAAGAAACTAAGTGGCTGCTTGAGGTTAAACGCTGATTTATTTGTTTTGTGGAGAAATTTCTCAATTGTAAAACCTTTTAAAGACCTGGCTGTGTGGGAACAAAAATAATCTGAAGACATGATCCTGACAAACAGTTGATGAAGAGCAGGAAATGGCATCACTTTGAAATGATTCAGGGCTGGAAATGGAGTTGGACTCTTCCTGCTGCCCAGTATTTGTGCACCTTGTGTATCCAGAAATCTTTAATAATCTCCAATAAAACATTTTGGCCGGCGTTTGGAGATGGGTGGCCCGCCCCTTTGGCTTAAGGCAATTAATTCAGATTTCCAACATCAAACTCTGGGCTCAGGCTGACAGCTTGGAGCTCAAATAAAAAAAAAAGAAAGAAAAAAAAGCAGGTTCTCCTGGGAACAGAGTAAAGATGGCAGGCTCCTTTCTCCACTGTTTACTCAGTGGCTCTGAGAGCAATCTTCACCCCCCCAAGCCTGAAAGAAATGCGAGGGCACAAACAATGTGCCGCAGGAGAGAAAGGGCTGACAGAGAATGAGCAGTTTGGAGTATTTGCTCAGTGGAGGAGACGCCACAAAGGCAGAGACGCGGCATTCCCATGAATCAAGGCGCCGTTTCAGGCGCCTTTTTGTTGTGGCGGGTCTCTGTGTCGCAAGCTACTCAACAACACTACATATTCCCGGGTTTCATGTCATTTAAAGCCCTTTCTCTGTAAAACTGTACCATCAGGTGACCCGCTCTGGGCTTGTTTTATTTGGCTGCTCGGTGAGCGCGCGGTTGGCTGAGCGCGGCGCCGCGCGTGGCGCATGCGGTCCAACTCTGAAACTGCTAAATATTCAGCCACACAGTCAGCACTCATCCAGGCTTTCCAAGCTGAAATGCAAGATGTCGCCCAGACCAATAACACCGCGTTATAGGTGCAGTTTACAGCTGCCCCGCCGGTCCTTATCCCCGGCCCAGAGCTCTCTGGGTGGCCGGGCTGGAGGTCTGAAAGGCAACCCCAGATTGACGCTTAAGCTCTTTTCACCTTAAGAAAGCGTCATTGTACATCTCCATGAAAGGAAAAAAACTGCTGTTTATCTAAGATGGACCCGTTCAAAAATGTCCCAACACAAATTCACTCCTCTCTGCGAGTCAGCATCAGAGGAGGAGACACTTTTTCACGCTGAGATCAAAGATGAGAAATGTCTCTTTAAAGCAGCACTTGGCATAACTTTAACTTTAGAGTCCAGAACGTCTGGCAGCGGCGGCAGAAACCAGGCTGAAGCTGCTTTAATCAGCCAACCCGGGGTGGAGGGTGCTTCAGGTCTTATTGGCTTTATGGAAATGATTTTTTCTGATTAAAAGAATATGTTTATTGCCTTGTAATTAATTCTAACATCCAAACCTCATGTCCAGAAAAGTTTGGAAGTTTTCTAAAATGTAACAAAAACTGGAATCTGTCACTTTTAAAATAGTTTAAACTTTTGTTTTAACGGTGGTGACTTAAAATGAAATCCTTTTCAGTGTTTTCGCTGACCGGCCTCTTTCTAATTTAATCTTTATTGGATTTAAATGTTCCAGAGTCCTGTTCCATCAGCTTCTTTTAATGAATTGGATTATTTTATAAATAATTATGATTACAATTAATTGAATTCCAATTGGCTTGAATTAGACTTTATTATTTAAGTGCCTTGAGATGACATTTGTTGTATTTGGCGCTATATAAATAAAATTGAATTGAATTAATGACACATTTTAACGCTTTGGGAACTGAGTTTTTCAGAGTAATCTGGGTCCATTCCTGCTGAATCCCAGATTCCAGCTGCTCAGCAGTCCCTGGTTGTTGTTGTCTGGTTCTCCTCTTCATGATGCTCCGTACATGTTCAGCAGGAGACAGATGTGGGCAGATGTGGACTGCAGGCAGGCCGGTGGAGCTCACACACTCTGTGTGTATGAAGCTGCTGGAAGTCCTGCAGAATGAGGTCTGGCGTTGTCCTGCTGAAATAACCACGGAGCTCCCGGGAAAAGACGTCAGCTGGATGGCAGCATCTGTCTCTCCAGAACTCCAACATCCAGCTCTGCATCAGGGGCACCATCACACAGATGAAGCCCTCCCTGCCATGGACCCTGATGCCCCCCCACACCTTCACAGACGCTGGCTTTAAACCTTTCTCTGAGAACAGCTTGGATGCTCTTTCTCAGCAGTTTTTCCCAGAAGCAGCTGAAACGTGGACTCATCTGCCCACAGAACACGTGTCCACTGTCTTTCTGTCCACCTGAGACGAGCTGGTGTCCAGAGAACTGGGCTGTGTTCCAGAAACTCAAAGAAAACTCAAAGAAAACTCAAAGAACTAAAAGAAAACTCAAAGAAAACTCCAGAAAAACTCAAAGTTAACTCCAGAAAACAAAGAAAACTCAAAGAACTCAAAGAAAACTCAAAGAAAACTCCAGAACTCAAAGAAAACTCAAAGAAAACTCCAGAAAACTCAAAGAAAACTCCAGAAAACAAAGAAAACTCAAAGAAAACTCAAAGAACTCAAAGAAAACTCAAAGAAAACTCCAGAACTCAAAGAAAACTCAAAGAAAACTCCAGAAAACTCAAAGAAAACTCCAGAAAACAAAGAAAACAAAGAAAACTCAAAGAAAACTCCAGAACTCAAAGAAAACTCAAAGAAAACTCAAAGAAAACTCCAGAAAAACTCAAAGAAAACTCCAGAAAACAAAGAAAACTCAAAGAACTCGAAGAAAACTCCAGAAAAACTCAAAGAAAACTCCAGAAAACAAAGAAAACTCAAAGAACTCAAAGAAAACTCCAGAAAACTCAAAGAAAACTCCAGAAAACTCAAAGAAAACTCAAAGAAAACTCAAAGAAAACTCAAAGAAAACTCCAGAAAAACTCAAAGAAAACTCCAGAAAACTCAAAGAAAACTCCAGAACTCAAAGAAAACTCAAAGAAAACTCCAGAAAACTCAAAGAAAACTCAAAGAAAACTCCAGAAGCAGCTGAAAGGTGGATTTATCTGCCCACAAAACACGTGTCCACTGTCTTTCTGTCCACCTGAGACGAGCTGGTGTCCAGAGAACTGGGCCGGGTTCCAGAAACTCAAAGAAAACACAAAGAAAACACAAAGAAAACTCAAAGAAAACTCAAAGAAAACTCAAAGAGAACTCCAGAAGCAGCTGAAAGGTGGACTCATCTGCCCACAGAACACGTGTCCACTGTCTTTCTGTCCATCTGAGCTGGTGTCCACAGAACTGGGCGGTGTTCCTGCACAGAGCTGATATATGGCTTCCTCCTGGTGTGGTACAGTTTCAGCTCACAGTTCCGGACCGTGTTGAGTGGAAATGGTTCTCCCAGCTCCTCCTGAGCCCATGTGGCCGTATGGATCATGGTAGCCGTATGGATCACGGTGGCCGTATGGATCACGGTGGCCGTATGGATCATGGTGGCTGTATGGATCATGGTGGCCGTATGGATCATGGTGGCGTGATGGCGGTTTCTCTCCCCACTTTGGACTCTTTCGGTCATGATTTGAATGCCACAGAATTTCTCATTTTCTAACGGCTGCTTCCACCAGGCAGCTAGCTTTGGAAGCATTGTAGAAAATGCTGAAACATGCTAACTGAGCTAGCTTTGTCAGTACTGATTATGTCAATAAATCCTTATCGTATGTTGGGTTGAGACATTTGCTGACTCATTGGAAACACATGATAAATATCATGTCAGTTATGACTAATCGCAGCTTTCTTTGTTTCTCGAGCTGCATGAAGTCCTCATGAAGGAGGACGCAGAGACCAATCACCTCCAGCAGGAATAAAATCAAACGATGGTCAGATTTATGCTGGGAAATATCTGTTAAATATCAGTTAAAAGATTATTCTGTTTGGGGTCGAGCATGAAGCATCTGTGGGTGATCATAATATGTAAAAGCCATGTTGGATGGGCACGTTTCATTGCATGAAAACCCTTTATAAATATATATATGAGTTATGCTGATAGTCCAGTCATTTTCAGACGGTTTGAAACACCTTGTTTGAACTAAAAGTGCATCTCATAACCTCCGACTCTGTCATGGACACGTGACCTGGAGTAAAACGCTTTCTATCCATCCACATCTGCTGGTTTCACCCCCTCAGCAGATGTTTTTCTCTCTCTGGTAAATGTATGAGCAAATATAAGGAAGATGTGGAGGTTTGCTCGGGCTCACATTTAGCATTTGGACATCCCAGATGCTAATTTGAGGTGCAGTTCACCAGCTGATGGAGTCGAACACAAGCTACCACCTAACTGCAGTTAAAATCAGCCGCTTCTTTCTCATTTTCTCCCGTCGGCCTGTCGGTTATTTCAACGTATTACTGCAGTCAGTAATATATATTTATATTTTATATTCTTAAACAGGTTTTTTTAAATTCTTGGATTGTTTTTAAAGTGTTTATTATTGTATAAATATTTTTATTGCTTTATTATGTCTGCTACTGGATTCTTGAATTTCCTTCGGGATCAATAAAGTATCTATCTATCTATCTATCTATCTATCTATCTATCTATCTATCTATCTATCTATCTATCTACAAATCTATCTATCTACCTATCTATCTATCTATCTATCTATCTATCTATCTATCTATCTATCTATCTATCTATCTATCTATCTATCTATCTATCTATCTATCCATAAATCTATCTATCTATCTATCTATCTATCTATCTATCTATCTATCTATCTATCTATCTATCTATCTATCTATCTATCTATCCACAAATCTATCTATCTATCTATCTATCTATCTATCTATCTATCTATCTATCTATCTATCTATCTATCTATCCATCTATCTATCTATCTATCTATCTATCTATCTATCTATCTATCTATCTATCTATCTATCTATCTATCTATCTATCTATCTATCTATCTATCTATCTGTCTGTCTGTCTGTCTGTCTGTCTGTCTGTCTGTCTGTCTGTCTGTCTGTCTGTCTGTCTGTCTGTCTGTCTGTCTGTCTGTCTGTCCGTCCATCCATCCATCCATCCATCCATCCATCCATCCATCCATCTATCTATCTATCTATCTATCTATCTATCTATCTATCTATCTATCTATCTATCTATCCATCTATCTATCTATCTATCCATCTATCTATCTATCTATCTATCTATCTATCTATCTATCTATCTATCTATCCACAAATCTATCTATCTATCTATCTATCCATCTATCTATCTATCTATCTACAAATCTATCTATCTATCTATCTATCTATCTATCTATCTATCTATCTATCTATCTATCTATCTATCCACAAATCTATCTATCTATCTGTCTGTCTGTCTGTCTGTCTGTCTGTCTGTCTGTCTGTCTGTCTGTCTGTCTGTCTGTCTGTCTATCTATCTATCTATCTATCTATCTACAAATCTATCTATCTATCTATCTATCTATCTATCTATCTATCTATCTATCTATCTATCCATCCATCCATCCATCCATCCATCCATCCATCCATCCATCCATCCATCCATCCATCCATCCATCCATCCATCCATCCATCTATCTATCTATCTATCTATCTATCTATCTATCTATCTATCTATCTATCTATCTATCTATCTATCTATCTATCTATCTATCTATCTATCTATCTATCTATCTATCTATCTATCTATCTATCTATCTATCTAGCTTGCTTGTTTCAGTCGGGCTTTAACCTTAAACCTGTCCCTGCACCACAGTCTGCAGAGTTCCTTACTTTTTCGTCTACATGGCGTTTGGTAATGAAAAGCCGAATCAGATCTTTTGTTTCCTGCAGCATCGGCTGTAGACATAGATGTGCTCACAGAGCTGAAGTTTGGACCTGATATGTATGCATGTGTCTGTGGTAAACGCTCCTTGTCCAAACACGGCATTGCTGGCTAAGCTCTGACCTCGAGCTGCTCGGCATGCAGCCTTCGCATTATTCTTGCTCAGAAAAAGGTCATTATTATTCATATTGTGCTGATTGCTTTTCTTAAGCAAACAGAGACGCCCTTCGAGGCAACGAGTCCTCCGTGCATGTGCTTATGAGAACTGACCATCATCTTCTCTTTAAAAGTCCCTGCATGCCACCTTTCCTCGCTGGAACATCGGGAGTCTTTTGTGCGTTTTCTTCTCGCTCTTCATGGCTGACATTTATCGAACAGATTGTCATTACATTTTCATACAAATATCCAAGGTTTCCAAAGGACGAATCCCACTGATTCAGAGGATTTGCTTTTCCTCAGTATCTGATTTATTTTAGGGCTGGGCAACGATTAAAATCTTTAATCTAATTAATCACATGATTTCCCTGATTAATCGCGATTAATCGCATTTGTACGCAGAATCCAAAAATGAATCCAAAAGTAGTGTATAGCTTTTAGCATTTAGTTTTATTTTAAATGTGCTGCCATATGAATGAAAGTGCCATAACATTTGTTGTGCAAACAGACTTTTAACATCAGCATCTTTCTGTAGTTTTTATGTAGAAGCCTCGCTCCACTGTCTGTTTCCTTGAATGACTTGCTGCTATCAGTTGTGTGTTTTGCCTTTAAGTGATATTTTAGACTGGAACTACTACGCTGAGAAGACAATTCAACTTGGCAGAGTTTACAGATGACTTTGGTTCTGTCGACTCCGCCGTCTGGAAGAACTTTAACATGAAAATGGCCGAGTAAAAGTTCTGTACCCTTCTCCATGTTTGGTGGATCCGCCGATTACTTTCTTTTCCTGTTCCACAGCAGACAGCAACAGACTTTTACAAAATAAAAGCCTGGGGGCAACAGACTGTTACAAAATAAAAGCCTGTGAGCAACAGACTTTTACAGAATAAAAGCCTGTGAGCAACAGACTTTTACAAAATAAAAGCCTGTGAGCAACAGACTTTTACAAAATAAAAGCCTGTGAGCGACAGACTTTTACTATAGTCCTCGCTGCAGCTGGCCCCGGTTCGAGTCCTGTGCTGCATGTTGTTCCCCCTCTCTCTTCCCCCTGCTTCCTGTCTCTGTGAACTTTCCATTAAAGGCACAAAAGCCCCCCCAAATTTAAAATACCAAAAACAACAACCAAAACATGCGTTAATGCGTGATAAAATATTCATCAGCGATAAATAATCAACGCGTTAACGCAATAGTAACGAGTTAACTCGCCCAGCCCTATTTTTATTCAAATTAAATCTGTGCACAGTAACCAGTGCATTATATCAGCTTGTGTTTGGGGACCATCAGCATCATCATCGGACAAAATGGCATCTCACAAACACGTGACAGACGAGTTCAATTAAACGCCAAAGCAGAAATGACAACGAGGTTCAAAGAAAAATAAAAGTCGAGTAGATTTTTTGTCTGTACAGTTTACTCATGGATATGAACAGCACGCGCTCTGTGGAGCAGCTACTCGTGTTTTACGAGTCATGACCGAACCCATCTAATCAGACCCAAATCGATCCGTTTGTGGTTAACAGCGAAGTTTGGATGAACAGCGAAACAAAACTAAACAAAACAAAAGGCAAGGAAAGCCGCCTGCCGACAGCCGCGCCTGTTACAGTGTTTGCTGCACGGTCTACACAGCAGGCAGTGATACGAAGGGAGAAAAAATAGGGCCAAGCGATTGTGAGCTCTGACTTTTTCCTGGAGAACCATTTTGTGATGCAAATGTATTACTCTGTTGAACGCATATTGTTCTGAGAAGCAAAACGCTTTATTTTTTAAACCCCAGCCAACTAGCCGGACTACCTTCATCAACACCAAAACGAGGCTGGAACTCTGCTCACAGGACGCAGCAGGGGGTAAGAAGATGTTCAGAAATGATGCTGCTGATATGGGATGTTACACAGCTTCATGTCAGAAGAGGCGAACTGTCCCTTTAATTTGCCTCGAGTGAATACAACACAGTTTCACGTAAGCATCCTTAATGATTTCTGGAAGTGTTCCTGAGCCTCAGCAGGGAGTTCCAGGACAGAATCATGTCTCCTGAAGGTCACACATCCATTATTGATTTTCAGCTGTGTCCAGATTCTCTGAGTCTTTTCATGATGTTGTGTTCTGTATATGACGGAATATTTAACGTTTTTGCAATTTTAATTTGAAAATCATTATTCCGAAATGGCCTTTTATTTTGATAGGTTGCTAAAGCTCTGACGACCTTTGATTCTGAGAGACTCTGCCTCTCTGCGGTGCTCTTAAGTGCCACTTACATTTTCATCCCTTTGTTGCCCCCATCTTGGGATCAGTTACTGCCTTCAAATTCAAGTTGAGCTCATATTTGATGAAATATCTCACATTTAATACATTTTAAACCGTTTTAAACGGGGTTTATTGCTTGTTTAAATGCCCACTTGCAAACTTTAGATCATTTGTGTACAGTCCAGAATCTGCTGAATCTGAAATCTTTCCACACCACAATTTGACCTCAACTGTTCCCATTAACTGCTACTTCTCACTCCCATCACAAACTGGGGAGAAAAGCTACCTGAAACCTTTACGTAAAGTCTTCTGCTTTGTGAAAATGAATTATTTGATTTTGAATGTGCTTGCCAGACACTTTAAAGGACCCACGGCTGCTTGCTGATGGAACAAGGTTGTTAATATTTATGAATTAAGTGTTCACAGTGAAAGAACTCTTAAGGAGGAGGGCTCAAACCTATAGAGATGTTAATACATTTGTTTGAAATGCTTTGCATCAGGGTCATTTCAAAAGCAAACGTGCACACAGCAACGAGAGATGGACAAAGAGTTAACGGATCACCAGTGGGAGGAGGATTCAACCGCTGCCACAAACTGCAGCAGAGTGAATATTTCCCATCTGCACCTCAAACTACGGCAGCCACAAAACATCCAAAAGGCCCTCTGAGGTTTGTCCCTTCTAGGCCACTGTAGTAACACCAATTCCAACATGTGTTTTTACACCAATTAAAACACTTATGAATATTAAGTCCCAAATATGTTGCTCTAAATTTTGATTTATTATTTTTTTTGTTGAGCATTTATCAACCTTGCAAATGGCTTTTTTTGCAGATTCATCCCATATGAGGCGGATGCTGCAGGATCCAACCAGTGATATTTTCCCAGGCCAGAACATCCCTCACACAAGTAACTATGCACACACCAACCGTAATAAGAAGGCGAACCCGTCACATTGATGCTCGGTTTGCATACCTGTTCATACCTGGTGAGCCAACATATCTGTGATCTCCACCTGCTGTAATCAGCTCGATGGAGGCCTGTTAAGTACTGCTATACAGTAACGAATTGCTGTGTATTTACGGTGGATTTACAACAGTATCCGACTGTATTTGACAACAATCGTAAAATACTGTTGAATATTCATCCCTCGCATGTAAATTAACAGTTAAATCAATCATTTAACAATACCAGTAGATAACTGTAATTTAACAGCATAAAACAGTATTTGTAATGAATTGATGTCCAAATCCAAAATACGTTATTATTTTGTTAAATAAATTACGGTAGATGCGCTGTGTTCAAGGTAAACACAAGAAACTTGTGCTAAAGGAAAAAAAAAAAAAATGGACCAGACTCAGTGAATAACTCCCTACATAGATCAGTGAGCAATGCTAACCAACATGTCAAAATTACTAAAACACAGTTATCCTACCGTCATGTACTGTAATAAAAAAAAAAACAGTATTATACTGTTTGATAAATAGCAGTAGTTGCACTTTAAAATAACGCCAGTATTTTACTGTTATTTTACAGGGAAATTCTTTACTTACAGTAATTCCACCTAAACAAACAGAAGGCCTGGAGACGGGACACCCGCAGACTGTCATGTCTTTTTATTTTCACCCTCCGGTGCATGTGCCACACCTCATTCATACGTAGTCAACGATCATCTGGTGCTAAATCAAAACATACACAGGATATTACACATAATATCTCTAAAAATATGACTTTTGAACAGTTCCACATCTGAGCAAACGCCATTCTCAAAGTGTTTCCAAGTTCTACTAAGGAAGGAGGAGGAGGACGGATGACATCTGTACACAACGCGCTTTTTAAACCGTGACACATTCAAGAAATGACATGACACATAAGTCACTTCCTGGTTGAGGTTAGCCATTAAAAACAAATTACTTTTGATTTAAAATCAAAAGGTTAGGGTTAGAAAACGATCAAGTTAAAACTTACTTCTGTACAGAGATTTCTCAAAGTCTTTGAATATTTAAGGGATTTTATGTAAAATCCTTTGCAATTTTATATTACAGCTGGATTATTTCCTGCATGTGTTTCCCTCTGAAACTGTGCTTTTTGTTCTCAGAAATGTCACAAATCATGTTTACAACCAACCTAATTAGTTATGAGGTGTTCGAGCAGGAGATTTTAAGAGTTCTAAAAATATTTTGCTGCTAAAAACCAAACCAGATTTGATGTTGTTTTTGCTAAGGATAGGGTTTAAATTATTTGCAGATGACTGTATATTGTTTGTACCTGTTTCGTTTCACAACTTGAAAACTGAACAGACAATCTATATTGTTAAAGAAATAAGGACATAATTACTTATAATTGCTTATAATAAGACATCAGCTTCTGTCTTTTTTTTGTCAAATTCAGTGCCAACAAATAATTTCCAATAATGCAACTTAACATCAGATTTTAGATCAAAAATAAATCTCCCAGGGTTGAAATGAGCTTAAGTTTGACAGGATGATCTGTGAATTGTGTTATCAGCTGTTGAACATCATTTCTGTCGGATGTTACTGTGCAGATTAAGAGACAACAGTCAAGAGAACATTTAATCTCTCTGTTGGGGTTAAAATGTTAGCATTAATGTTGCATGATTAAAGTCTTAATCACATTAATGAAAGCTGATGGAGAGGAAGATTACCAGTTCCATGAATGAAAAAAAAATGAAAAAAACACCCCTGTTGCTTAATTTTAACCAGACCTGGTGTGTTATTTATATTAGTCAATAAAAGGGAAGATTATTTGAAGTAAAATCTATTAAACACAACAAAGGCTTTCATACAGAAATGTTCCATCTGCAGCAGGAACACAGAAAAGACAGTTTTTAGTCTGAGGAGTCCGGTGTGTTTCAGGTGGAGTTCATTATGGGCCTGCTGTACAGGCCGTGGTAGTAGTTTGTGTCCGTGTGAGCGGCATCTAAGCCGGATTTGGCCGCCACCAGAGCGCCGGTCACCGGGCAGCCGAAGCCTCCGTACGGCCCCGCCGGCTCCAGCTTGTGGAGCTGCGGCTCCGACATCAGGTTGTTGATGGAAAACGGATGGTTAAAGGTGAAGTGGGGGTGCGAGTAGTCCGGTTTCATGTGCACGGCCTCGTGCACCAGCAGCGGGTGGTGGTGGTGATGGTGATGGTGGCGCGGGAGCAGGTGCGGGGTGTGCGCGGGAGGGGATGGGAACGCGGGGTTGGACGGTGCCGGCTCGCCCCGCTGCGGCTTCAGCTCGGCCGCCTTTGAGTCGGAGGACGGGGGGGAGGATGAGGAGGGGTGAGGGGAGTCCGAGCTGGAGCTGCTGCTGCCGGAGATGGAGCCGACCTCCGACCCCGGTTCCGCCGCGGCCTCCCCCTCTCCGGCACCGGCCATCTTCCCGCACTTGAAGCGCTTCTGCCGCCGGAGGTAGCAGCCGTTCTCAAACATATTCCCCGAGTCCGGGTGGAGGGCCCAGAAGGAGCCCTTCCCCGGTTTATCCGGTGAGCGGGGCACCTTGATGAAGCAGTCGTTGAAGGACAGCGAGTGTCTGATGGAGTTCTGCCACCGCTGCTGGTTCTGCCGGTAAAACGGAAACAGGTCCATGATCCACTGGTAGATCTCGTTCAGCGTCAGCATCTTGCAGCCCGACTGCTGGATGGCCATCGTGATCAGAGAGATGTAGGAGTAGGGCGGCTTGGCGTGCGTGTAGTTCCGCCGGTACTGTTTGGGGGCCCGGTCTGTGAGGCCGCACGCCTGCCCGTAAGCCGCGCTCATGCCCGGCATGTTGCTGTGCGGCGGCGGCGGGCTGATGGGGCTCATGCTGGGCGGCAGCGCGACGCCCAGGCCCGCCTGCATGGCCGCCTCGGAGGTCTGCGACATCCCGACGGGCACCGAGGAGGCGCTCACCCCGACGGGGTTCATGTAATGCGTGTTCATGTGGCACGAGCCGGCCATACCTGGCGCGCTCATGGAGCAGTTGATGGAGTTCATGGCCAGGCAGGAGTTGATGTTGGCCGCTGAGGGGTAACACTGAAACACAGAGAACCGGTTAGTACAGAAGGAGGCCCAGGATTTCAACCTGAAACACAGATTAATGCAGAATGAGGCCCAGGATTTTCCCCGAGCATGGGACTGCACGGTCTACACAGCAGGCAGTGATATGAAGGGAGAGAAAATAGGGCCAAGCGATTGTGAGGTCTGACTTTTTCCTGGAGAACCATTTTGTGATGCAAATGTATTACTCTGTTGAACGCATATTGTTCTGAGAAGCCAAACGCTTTATTTTTTAAACCCCAGCCAACTAGCCGGACTACCTTCATCAACACCAAAACGAGGCTGGAACTCTGCTCACAGGACGCAGCAGGGGGTAAGAAGATGTTCAGAAATGATGCTGCTGATATGGGATGTTACACAGCTTCATGTCAGAAGAGGCAAACTATCCCTTTAATACAGAAGGAGGCCCAGGATTTCAACCTGAAACACAACCCGTGAAGACTTCTGTCAGATCTGAGCAAAAATCTGCATTCAAGACCAAAAAATATCACATAAAGCCTACAAATACAGAACTTATGCTCCAAGTGAAAAGTCCTAAAAAACAAACAAATAAACGTTTATTTTGGTTTTATTCTATGATTTTTTTCTATTTACTGCACATAGATGTGTGAACATTTAGTTTTTCAGAACAAAACTGAACGAGAATTAAAAACGCGTGAGAAGCTGAAACTCTTTATGATGAGTATAAAAAAACTAAATATTTATTACTATCGAATAGATCTGCCTCTTAAATAATTAACTAAACACGTTTTTTTACTAAACACATTACCAGGCTCCTTCCTTCAGTTTACATGTAATTACTATCTTTTTGTTGCTTTTTTATGACACACTTTTAAAATTTAAAGAGAAATATTTTGGTTGCTAAGTTTTTGTTTTTATTTAATTATTTCCTTTTTTAAAGGATTAATGAAGGATAAAACAGGTTAAAACTGTTGAGAAAATTGTATTAGCTAATACTCCTCCATTTATGGGGACAAAATAATAAAAAAAATACATCAGTTTTACTTTGATAAGATAAATTATCTCCAGAAAAGTACTGATTTTCTGGAGATAATTTAAGATGACTTTCCCCATAATCATTATTTTAGCCTTAGATTAAAACCTCAATAAAAAAGAAAGCTGCTGCCTTTCAAGTAACAAAGCAATAAATATGAAAATAAAATTAAAAGCTAAACTTTTCGGTTTTAAAAAAAGTAACTTTGACCAAATGGAGGTTTCAGACCCGCGGATCGGTTCAAACGGAGCGTGTTTGGAGGCCGGTGGTCAGAAAAATGTCCCCGCAGGTGATGAGCGGATCTCGGCCTGCTCTGCGGGAGTCTGGCCGCTGTTTCAGGCAGAGTTCTGTCTCATATTCAGGCTGAAAAACGGGCAGCAGTCCCGCTGTGGCTCTCACACACACACACCTCCGCCTCTCCGTAGTAGTAGCCGCTGCTCCAGTCCGCGTGCTCGTGTCCCTCCATCTTCACCGCGCTCAGCATCGCAGATTCACGCGGAGCGCCTCAGGAGCGCATGAAGCCCGGCCGTCCTCCGCCGGTTCCGGGCCGGTGGATCCCTCTGCTTCCCACCGGGTCTGTCTCACTCACCTGTGCGAGGACTGTGACCGGCGCGCGGTCTCTGCTCACTGAGCAGCTCTGCCACCTGCGCTCGCGCTGCTGCGGAGCCGCCAGCCAATCAGCTGCCTGCTTCCCAGGACCGGGTTAATCTCACGGGGGGCTCATTGGGCGAGAGAATGTAGTGTTGGACCCCTGTAAGCCCCACTAAAACCAAACTAAACTAAACCTTCAAATCACATCAAGCAAAAACACAAACTAATTCTGACTTATCATAAACTCACATTTATGACTCCAGAGTAAAAGTTATTCATTATATTTAGGAAACCGCTCTTTGGAAATGCATAAAAACACGTTAGTCCAACTGAAAATGTAGCTACAAAATCGAGCTTCTTAAAATTGGACCAATGCACCTTGATCACTCACTTTTTACTCAGATGGGTTTATTATAAACTCTACATGCAGGTTCCATCTCTGTGCATCTCTGTAAAAACTGTAAAGTGTATATTAATTAGGGCTGGGCGACGATTAAAATGTTTAATCTAATTAATCACATGATTTCCCTGATTAATCACGATTAATCGCATTTGTACGCAGAATTCAAAAATGAATCCAAAAGTAGCGTATAGCTTTTAGCATTTAGCTTTATTTTAAATGTGCTGCCATATGAATGAAAGTGCCATAACATTTGTTGTGCAAACACACTTTTAACATCAGCATCTTTCTGTAGTTTTTATGTAGAAGCCTCGCTCCACTGTCTGTTTCCTTGAATGACTTGCTGCTATCAGTTGTGTGTTTTGCCTTTAAGTGATATTTTAGACTGGAACTACTACGCTGAGAAGACAATTCAACTTGGCAGTGTTTACAGATGACTTTGGTTCTGTCGACTCCGCCGTCTGGAAGAACTTTAACATGAAAATGGCCGAGTAAAAGTTCCGTACCCTTCTCCATGTTTGGTGGATCCGCCGATTACTTTCTTTTCCTGTTCCACAGCAGACAGCAGCAGACTTTTACAAAATAAAAGCCTGTGAGCAACAGACTTTTACAAAATAAAAGCCTGTGAGCAACAGACTTTTACAAAATAAAAGCCTGTGAGCAACAGACTTTTAGAAAATAAAATAAATAATAAAACAGGGGTGGTCCGTGGCGTATAGTGGGTTGAGCAGGCGTCCCTGTGCTGCGTGTTGTTCCCCCTCTCTCTGCCCCCTGCTTCCTGTCTCTCTGAACTTTCCTATCCATTAAAGACACAAAAGCCCTAAAAATTTTGTTTCTAATTTTAAATTAAATGATTTTTTTTTAAATGTAAAAACACATGCGTTAATGCGCGATAAAATATTTATTGGCTTTAAATAATTTATGCGTTAACGCCCAGCCCTAAAATTAATACAACTGAATCCCCAATAAAGCATTAATATACGTTTCCTTTGTCAGATTACTAATCAATTCCAAAATTCTAACTGAAAATCTGCCTGTTGAGAATGTGTCAACTTGTAATTATGAACTGTCGCTCTGCTCTAAGAAAATCCTTAAAGTCCCCGTTGCCATGGCGACAGACACTGTTCAGTCGAGCTGTGACTGCAGCTCGACTCAACTGGGCAGCTAACCTTTATTTTAAATAAATAAATATAAATCAGTGTGCTTTTAAAGCAGAGCGACCTCCTCAGAACACGTCCATGTGGCGTTTGTTCGTGCAAAAGAATGTTAGTGGCTGTGAGAGCAACAGAAGCTCTCATATAAAATGAAACTTTCCCAACAGGAAGTGCAGTCCTTTCAGTGGAATCCTGCAGAAATGTGCAGGCGTGTTGCTGCTAGGATCAGTAAAATGTTAAAAACCTCATTTTCCAACAGCATCTGTAACATTAATGATGTTAAAAATATAAGTTATTATAATATATGTGATATTAGAAAGGAAGATTGGATTAAACTCAGTGCATAAATGTTATATTTTGGATTAGGTATTATAATTTATTACAAGTGTTTAAAATGAACAGTTAGATTTTCTTCCCTTTAATTTATCTTTAGAGTTCGGCTTCTTGTAGAAATGCTGCTATGAACCCCAGAGTGTGGGACCCTCTGCTCTCTTTATGCTCCTCTAAACTGAATATCACAAAATAAGTTTGGCATTTTTCAATGATTTCATATTTATGAATTTCTTCTAGCAGCTTTCCCCTAAAAAGAAAGAAGACAGACCAACACTAATGATCATTTTTACAAGGCAGGAGGTCCAAAATAAAATAATATTTAGGGTTTTTTTAAGCGCTGCAATGATGGAAGAATGCAACCCTTCACTTCAGAAAAAGTACCTGATGAATAAACTGTGAATAAAGACTAAATAACCGTGTTAAAAGTTGTTACGGATGCATTATAATGCTGGCTGATTCGTATACATGACCTGAGCTTATCTTTATTTTTATTAAAGATGGGTAAATCTGCATTAAATGATCAATAGTTTTGAACCTTGTGGAGCTTTTTGTCATGAGAAACACTCAAAAAGGAAGAAAAATAGATTACAAACCTGAATGGAAAGGTGTTTATTCAGGAAAATAAAACTAAATGATGTAATCATCAAAGCTGCAGCCTGTAGTAGTTGTTGTAGTAGTTAAATCTGTATTAAAAATATCCTTTTTTTAAATATATTTAGGCTGCTAAAGTCTTAATTCATCAGTTTATAGATAAATGTGTTTTTTGAAAGTGAAATATTTGCTCGTGGAGTATAGATTTACTCTCATTTCAATGATAAACTGCATATTAAATCCAGTTTTTCAGCATTTATGGAGGAGAAAACTATCACACATGCAGGATTAAAGAAGTGATCTTTAAAATATGTCAGTGAGCCGGTGTGAGAGTGATGGCCACACAGAGTGAAATAGTTTCTTCTCCCTTTTCAGCCGCAGGGTTCACTGTTTGCAGTCTGACGGCGTGTGTTTACCTGCTGGTGAGGCTGAAAGGACGCCCGGTACACACAGCCGAGGTGACGGAACAAGAGGAGGTGGACCACCATGCTCTCTGCACACACATCGCTTGTTTTCCCTTCTGCGGAGGCCAAACAGCCTCCAACATTTTACCTTTCTGGGAGTCAAACAACCAGACTTATAGGCGGCTAAAAAGTTAAAAATAAAAGCCGCACCTTTTGTCTTTAAGGGCCAGGTTTGTCCATAGATAGATATCGATTCAAATCTCTATTCTCTCCATGACTTCCTGGTGTTTATTTGATCTAATTCTACCACATTTGTTGTTTTTACATTTTTCCTGAAACAAAGTTTGTTTGGAAGGTGGTGAAAATGAGAACCGTTGTTATAAAATGTCCTGAGATTACTTCAGCTGTGCAAAAGAAAACTAAAACTGAGCTAACTGTGCTAAATTATGGTTGAAATTGTGCCAAATGTACAACAAAAACCTTTTTTTTTTTGCTGAAATGAAAATGTAGACGAGTAACAAAGAATCACATAAGAAGAAATTCACTGACATGAAATATATGAAGACAGAAAAATAATGAATTATCAAAGCGGGCAGCTGCTGGGCAGCCTCATTTTATTCTGTCACAGTGTTGGATGTTCCTCCTCCATCCACTCTGTGCTGCTGAGCCCTTCATGTTTCAGGTGAAATCTTTAAAAAAAACTCGGGCTGGGCGAGTTAACTCGTTATTGTTGCGTTAACGCATTCATTATTTTATTATTGTTTTTTTTATTTAAAATTAAAAACAAAACAAAATTGTTTAGGGCTTTTGTGCCTTTAATGGATAGGAAAGTTCAGAGAGACAGAGAGAGGGGGAACAACACGCAGCACAGGGCTGTCCGATGTGGGACTCGAACCGGGGCCAGCTGCAGCGAGGACTATAGCCTCTGTACATGGGGCGCCTGCTCAGCCCACTACGCCACGGACCACCCCTGTTTTATTATTTATTTTATTATTGTAAAAGTCTGTTGCTCACAGGCTTTTATTTTGTAAAAGTCTGTTGCTCACAGGCTTTTATTTTGTAAAAGTCTGCTGCTGTCTGCTGTGGAACAGGAAAAGAAAGTAATCGGCGGATCCACCAAACATGGAGAAGGGTACGGAACTTTTACTCGGCCATTTTCATGTTAAAGTTCTTCCAGACGGCGGAGTCGACAGAACCAAAGTCATCTGTAAACACTGCCAAGTTGAATTGTCTTCTCAGCGTAGTAGTTCCAGTCTAAAATATCACTTAAAGGCAAAACACACAACTGATAGCAGCAAGTCATTCAAGGAAACAGACAGTGGAGCGAGGCTTCTACATAAAAACTACAGAAAGATGCTGATGTTAAAAGTGTGTTTGCACAACAAATGTTATGGCACTTTCATTCATATGGCAGCACATTTAAAATAAAGCTAAATGCTAAAAGCTATACGCTACTTTTGGATTCATTTTGGGATTCTGCGTACAAATGAGATTAATCGTGATTAATCAGGGAAATCATGTGATTAATTAGATTAAACATTTTAATGGTTGCCCAGCCCTAGAAAAAACACATTTGTTGCTTGTTTGTTCATATTCGCACACAGATCATCTTCCTTTGGTTGATTTCTCTGCATTAAGAGCCACATTTAGAGGCAGAATCAACCCACAGATCTGTGTTGGAACCTGTTTCCCAACCAGCAGCCGCCACATTTTCTTCACTTACAGCTCATTTAAAGACCCTGATTGTCCCTGCTGTGCACCATCGGGTCGCTGTTTTGGTTCAGCGTTGCTGATTCCGGCTGAATATTGTATGAAATTTCTTGAAAAGGTGGGTGGCCGACGACTAACCGCAGAATCTTTCTGCAGTCTGTAGTCAAGCCTTATTTTTTTAAAGAATTGGGTCAGTATTTAGAAGAAATACATTTGTTTGGCTTGAAAATTGGGTATAAATTGTGGGAAAGTGGTAGTAAAAGTAAAAAACTAGGTAATCTGAAACAAAGAACACAATTTAGAAATGATATCCAGATTATTTTTACTCTATTGGCTGATCAGGAATAAATGGATTCCCAAGTTGTGGCTATGTTCCCAGATCAGAAACTAAAGGTCAACATGCTAAGATTAGCTAATGATGACTTAGCAGAAGCTGGAGGAAACATCAATCCTGACCAATGAATTTCAACTTGAGTTCACCCTAAATTTCATTTGAGTCTCTGATCATTTCTTCCAGGAGCTGCGGAGACATTTCAGCCTCTCGGACCCGCTGAATAACTCCTTAAAATCAGACGGATTCGTGCTCCGATGAGGAGAAATATCTGAACCGCTGTTTTGGACAATCGTCCTTTTTTCAGCCTGGAACAAAGTGATGAACCAACGGGTCAGAATGATGCAAAAACGGTGGTCACACCCTGATTTATAAGGATTTCTGCAGGTGTACAAGTTAAATCAACTGATTTATGATGAGTGGTACTGATGAACCAACAAAAAAAAACACGCTTTTAAACATCTTATGATGCATGTTTTGATTTAAGATTCAGTAAGAACTCGAGCTTCTTCAGTAAAATTAAACATTTTACTAACGTAATACATGAATTATGGGGGAAGAGTAAGTTTTACTTTGGTTTCCTCATACAATTTAAATGTTTAATAGTTGTATGTACATAAACCTAGAAATACTACATAAACTTTACTCTGAAAGTGTATCGTTAAAATCTACTAAGCTACTTCATAATAGCAAATACTACAGATATATAACATTTACTTAAAAGTTTGAGTAAAATGATGTTCCTGCCTATGAAAAACAAGTAGACTTTACTTAATTTGTGTAAATAAATATAACTTAAAACTTAGATTTAATTAAGTAAATGTTACTTAATATCTTCAAAACTGTCATGTTTTATGGTAAGTAACATTTACTTGATATTGCAGCATTAAATATTAGTTAAATCATCTGAGTGCAAATACTTACAAAGGGTTTTTTAAGTAAATCTTATGAGTTGTTTTTTTCAGTGTAGCTGCTCTGCTTTATATCTATCTCCTAATCAAAGGACTCCTTTTACACGTCTCTTTCTCCACCAAATGACAGCAAATCAGACGGAACAAATATCGTCCGTCAGTTCAAATCTGCAGCTGCTTCTTCACAGAGATCCAGAGGGATCTGACAGCTGTAAGAGCACCGAGGGAACACAGGGAGCCCAACCTGCAGCTCAGTCCACACGAAGGAAAACAGAGAAAGAAAGATTCAGCACATGAATTTGTGCCGTCTTTGCATGATTCGGCCTCTTAAACATTATTCCGGGGTCGTATTACAGCCATTAACAGCAATAATCTGACTTTTCTCTGTTAAATCTGGATCACTCGTCTTATTTTCAGCAGGTAAAATGACTTCAGAGCAGGTTCATTTTCTCAGGTATTATAATTCTACTGACACCTGCTGGTGACTTTCTGTAACTACAACATAGTCTAATCAAAATTCCACATGTTTTATTTGTGATAAAAGCTGAAAATACTCATAGTAAATGCAGTAAATAATTTGTAAAATGTTATTTTGGTGGAGGCCCCCAACATTAACGCCTGGCATTGATCTTTTCTCAGCCCGTGTTCCTGAAGCAGCATCCTGACACCGAGCTTGGCCTCCGTGACCTCTGACATGAGGAGAATTATCCAATGTTTTAAACTGTAAAATCTTCATAAAGTTTATAAATCAGAGTCCTGGTACATAAAAAGCTAAAATAATCTTGGAGTATAGATTTACTCTTATTTCAATGAGAAACTGTATATTTAATCCAGTTTTTCTTAATATCTTCAAAACTGTTATGTTTTATGGGAAGTAAAATTTACTTGATATTGCAGCATTAAATGTTACTTAAATCATTTGAGTGCAAATACTTATAAAGGGTTTTTTTTAAGTAAATCTTATGAGTTGTGGGACACGTGTGGAGAAATTCAGCATGCAGCAGAGCTCCTGGCAATACTCCGGACCCTCCTGGTGGATGGAAGAGGCGAACACTCGGCGATTATCGACAGTAATTCACTCCAGACCAGACAGAGTAACATAAATAACGCTGGCAGTAAACAGATTTCATACAGCGGCCACAATGAGAGAGTTCTGTGGGCTCCAGCTGATTTGGAAATGCCGGGAAATGAAGCAGAAGATAAAGTATTCCCATCAGCAGCTCTGTGGGAAAGCTATATTCCAGGAATACACTAAGTTATACACTCTCAGAAATAGGGCTACAGTACAAAATTGCCACCAGAGGTACAAGATTGGTCTCAAAACAAACCACAAGGGTACAAAACTATCAATCAATCAATCAGGTTGTGTTCGAAACCGCCTACCACATACTGCATACTCATCGATCAGACAGTATGCAGAGTGTTTACCCACAATGCATTGCGCTCCTGCCCGAGCCGAAATCAGCCGGCCTGAAGCTGGTTTCGCTTAAGCTCTAAACTCTGTAAACTTTAGCAACATATGAAACATTTTCAGGAGAGAAAGTAGTCGTTTAGATCCCCAACGTGTTGAAAACCTGACAAAATACCGGCTGTTTACTATTTTGTTCCCATGAATTCGGCGCTACTAAAGCTAGCCGCAGTGAGCAACGCACTTCCAGTTATTTTCACAAAATAAAATACCCGTTGCCTTTTATCATAGGGAAAGCCATTACCATACAATTGGTGCTTTTGTTTTGAAAACAGGAAGTGAACCTACCCTCGTTGTAGCTAGCTTGAAACTGCCGTTTTGACAGGAAATGACGATCTGCGACGTCACGTTACGTTGCATCCTGGGTAGTTTGAGTATGAGTAGTAACCTCATGATGCATACCCAACATTTCAGAGAATCTAGCATGCATCCGGGAACTTAAAAAAGTTAGTTAGTATGAGTAGTAGGAGTAGTAGGAGAAGTATGCGGTTTCGAACACAGCCTATGACTGTATTTATATCGCACTTTTCATACAAGAAAATGTTGCACAAAGTGCTTTACCACCGAAAATTACACTCTTCACTTGCGGATATCGATGTAGAAGACAACCCCTCACAGGGGTTATTCATTTATAACATGAATTTATTTGGTCTTTTATTTGTCCGAATTAAACTATCTGGACACTCTTTACTTTCCCTATGTGAGACTTTGTGTTTACACTTTACATGTGACCATTCAATAAAATAAACAGACAGTAAATTTATACTTTGATTTTTTTTTTTTCGAGGGTACTGCCCCAGTGACGAGCCATCGTACCCCTAAAGGTACAATTCTGTACTTTATTTATCCAACAACTGAATCCCAAAGATGTGCAGAAACCCAGAGAAAAGGGCAGGTTTTACCATCCTGTCCAGCCTTTTGGGTTCAGGCTGGGTCACTGAGCATGATGCCCCAAAAACAGAAGAAACAGGAGAAACCCCACTGAGAGCATCAGCAGAGGTGTGAGCAGAATGGCATGTGTGGGGGGGCAGTTAGCTCATCTGGGGGGGCAGAAAACAACCTGAAAAAATCGGTTGAAAACCACTACTACAACTTCAAGCATAATAATAATAATAATAAAAATAATAATAATAATAGTAATAATTCAATTCGGTAATGAAAATATGGTCACACTAGCATAAATCATGACCGTCAATTTTAATTTTTAATTTTAATTAACATGCTCCACATTCTCCATTGAGGGTTTAAATTCAAGTAGATACTTGGGGCAAGACATCCAGCCAACTCCAGCTTTTTATTACCTTCATTAAGTCTACATTTCAGATCATTATATACAACAAAAACATCCGAAAATGTGAAAACCGCCTTTTTTTTTCAGCAGCAAGGGGTTAAGGTTACGGAGGGGGGGGGGAACACGATAACAAAAAATAAATAAAGCTTTAAACTTTGCAGATATGTGCTTTTTTAAAATCCCCACCTGCATTTATTCTATCAATACAAGACACAAACAGTGGCCTTTTTTCTGGCCAGTTTTCTTTGGATGGACAGGGGGGCAGGACTTGTTCCTGGGGGGGCAGTGGCAAGGTGTTTATTGTCGCATTGTAATGGATGAGTCCAGCCTGCAGAGGGCAGTAATGAGCCACCTGCTGAGCCAGTGAAAGAGGAAGAACGGCTGATTGGAAACAGCTGTGCGTCATCAGCCTCACCTGCTGCTGTTCCCTGCTCTGTTCCGACTCCCCCTGGAACAATTCATGGAACAATTCAAGGAACAGTTCATGGATATGAGCGGGACTAATTTAATAGCGTTCTGCTGTTTATTCCGTGTCCAAACTGCACATAAGTGAATGCAGTTTTCCTCAGATGGGTCCCAACCACAGAGAGGAAACTGGGGTAAGCTGGAAATGTGTTAGAGTTTGGGCTGTAAAGCCTTCCAACCGTGACTCTGCATGTGAGCAGGTTTATTTCAGTTCAATTCAGTTTTATTTATATGCCTTCAAAGATTCAAGGCATCTAAATCCATTTAAAGGGACAGTTCGCCTCTTTTGACATGAAGCTGTGTAACATCCCATATCAGCAACATCATTTCTGAACATCTTCTTACCCCCTGCTGCGTCCTGTGAGCAGAGTTCCAGCCTCGTTTTGGTGTTGATGAAGGTAGTCCGGCTAGTTGGCTGGGGTTTAAAAATAAAGCGTTTTGCTTCTCAGAACAATATGCGTTCAACAGAGTAATACATTTGCATCACAAAATGGTTCTCCAGGAAAAAGTCAGACCTCACAATCTCTTGGCCCTATTTTCTCTCCCTTCGTATCACTGCCTGCTGTGCAGACCGAGCAGCAAACACCGTAACAGGCGCGGCTGTCGGCAGTAAATTTTACTTACCATAATTCATGTATTACATTAATAAAATGTTTAATTTTACTTAAGAAGCTCGAGTTCTTACTGAATCTTAAAAATACAAGGTAGAAAGTTACTCCAATAGAGTTTACTTCACCAAAAAGTCCCTTTTTTCAGTGTGTAATGCTGCCACAAACCTGGAAAAGTGACTTCAAATAAAGAAAATGGCTTTTCTAAAGATGTAAAGGATTTCAGGAACTTCTTTCTTTATTTCTGTTGATGCCAGTGAAAATAACTCTAATGCATAAAGTAAGTTATATCTGTGGAGTCTGCTCACTTAAGTCACACTATTTGTTGTTTATATTCTGAAAAGCGGGAGATTCTGCTCTGAAAGTCTCACTTTCTCCCTGCTGGGCCGACCGACTTTATGCACGATGTGTCGGATCCTGACGGGGAACAAACGGGCCAAACGCTTCTTCCAAACAATGGTCCTTTTTAATAAATCATCTGTGAGCGAGCACCACATGCTCAGTCAACACATCAACCGCAGTCCACTCTGCAGATTCCCATGGACATCAGACGGTGTAAGAACGTCAGCGAGGAGCTCTGGACGAAGCAGACGAGTTAGCCTATCTGAACGGGCTGCTGCAGCCATCTGGGTTCATTCAGCCCCACCACAAAGGTTGTTTCTGTTGGAAACCATGTGCTCCTCTGAGGAGGCGGAGCTCCCACATGTGCTCCTCTGAGGAGGCGGAGCTCCCACATGTGCTCCTCTGAGGAGGCGGAGCTCCCAATCAGAGCGCAGGAAAAAGATGGGTGCGATTTAAAAAAATAAAATCTGAAATCCCTGATTAATTTCAGAGCGCAGAAGAGGAACTGGATGCTTTTAACACCCTCTCATGGTTTGTTTTGCGACCTCATGACCTAAAAATCAGGAGTTTGAGTAGAACTGAACTTCAGACGCCGATTATACACAGTAAAGAATTTCCCTGTGAAATAACAGTAAAATACTGGCAACAGGGACGCCAGTATATTACTGTTATTTTACAGTGCAACTACTGTTATTTATTTTTAACAGTATATTACCGTTTTTTTTTTTTGGATTACAGTATATGACCGTAGAATAATGGTAGGTGTTGTAGTTATTTTACAGTGCAACTACTTTTATTTTTTTATTTTGTGAAAATAACCGGTGTAGGTACCAGATCGGCTCGGGTTCCGTCGTCTGGTGATTACGTCACACAATACAGCTGTCCGCTTGAATAGGAGTACATTGTGATTGGCTGTATGTCGGACAGTTGTGATGGCTCGGACAAACTGCGTTCGACTTCGACAGATAGATAGATGCCATTTCTTTAAGCTAATTTTTCAGTTTGTGTATTTGTCTTATTTACTTAGACTTTATGTATGTATGTATATATATATATATATATATATATATATATATATATATATATGTTGTGTAATTTCTTCCTAAAAGCTCTCCAGAAAGACCGAGAGGGAAAAAAAAAAAACTCTCCGACGCACAGCGCCTAGTTACGGTTACTATGGCTACTACAGCCAATACCAATGTACTCCTATTCAAGCGGACAGCCATATTGTGTGACATTATCACCAGACGACGGCACCCGAGCCGATCTGGTACCTACACCGGAAGTGCGTTGCTCACTGCGGCTAGCTTTAGTAGCGCCGAATTCGTGGGAACAAAATGGTAAACAGCCGGTATTTTGTCAGGTTTTCAACACGTTGGGGATCTAAACGACTACTTTCTCACCTGAAAATGTTTCAAATGTTGCTAAAGTTTACAGAGTTTAGAGCTTAAGGGAAATCAGCTTCAGGCCGGCTGATTTCAGCTCGGGCAGGAGCGAAATGCATTGTGGGTAAATGCTCTGCATACTGTCTGATCAAATGAGTATGCCGTTTGCAAGTATGGAAGTATGTAGTTTCGAACACAGGCATGGAAGAGCTGCATTCAGCTTCTATGCTCCACATGTCTGGAACAAACTCCCAGAAAGCCTCAGATCAGCTGAAACACTCAGCGTGTTTAAGTCTAGGCTGAAGACACACCTATTTTCAGCTGAATAAAGCTCCAAATCTGAAGCCTGAGTTTCAAAACTTTAATCACATTTTAACTCCTGATTTTATCTTTCTTTTTTGTTTTAAAGCACCTTGTTGTTGAAATCTGCTTTATAGATAAACTTGCCTCGATGAGTGTTCTGCAGAAAAGGGTGGAACACATCAACCATCAGCCAGGAAAATCAAACAAATTTTTTTAAGACAAGCATTGATGTTTTTCTAACACTTCCTACTTTAATGTCTAAACCAAACCATAGAGAGAATTGGCTTGATTGGAGCCTAAGTTGGAACTTCTGGTTCATATTTAATGTACCAAGATCTCTCCGGCCTCCTAAAGTAGACTTCTGTGCAGATTTAAAGCTGAAAATCACTCATTTGTGTGGTCTTATAGGTAGTTATTCATGTTCTAATGTCTCAGGATGGAAATGGATTTAATTTAGTGACACGTTTCCAAACACGAGGCTGTAATAACTCATTCAGGGAGATTAAAGGTTGACGTGTGTTGTTTTTTCTATTTCCAAATGTTTGTTTGGTTTTTAATGGGGGGAAATGTCCTTAAAAAGAAAATGATAATCTGTTTGTGCACATGATTACTTCAGTGTATAAACACGGCTCTGTAGCTCTTTGGTGCTGCTGTTTAATTTCCACTTTCTGGAAATAAAACGCTGGATGGGTGAGAACTGTTTATTCAGTCTGAGGAAATTAGAAAAATGACTCATATCAGAGCAGCTCTGAGCACACAAAGTTCTGTTCATGTGGTAATAATTTCTGCTTCTTTGGGGCGTCTTTGGGGCGTCTGAGTTCTTTAGGGCTTCTTTGGGGCATCTTTGAGTTCTTTAGGGCTTCTTTGAGGCTTCTTTGGGCGTCTTTGAGGCTTCTTTGGGCGTCTTTGAGGCGTCTTTGAGGCTTCTTTGGGCGTCTTTGGGGCTTCTTTGGGGCATCTTTGAGTTCTTTAGGGCTTCTTTGAGGCTTCTTTGGGCGTCTTTGAGGCGTCTTTGAGGCTTCTTTGGGCGTCTTTGGGGCTTCTTTGGGCGTCTTTGGGACTTCTTTGGGGCATCTTTGAGTTCTTTAGGGCTTCTTTGAGGCTTTTTGGGGCGTCTTTGGGGCATCTTTGAGTTCTTTAGGGCTTCTTTGAGGCGTGTTTGAGGCTTCTTTGGGCGTCTTTGAGGCTTCTTTGGGGCTTCTTTGGGTGTCTTTGAGGCTTCTTTGGGGCTTCTTTGGGCGTCTTTGAGGCTTCTTTGGGCGTCTTTGAGGCTTCTTTGGGCGTCTTTGGGACTTCTTTGGGGCATCTTTGAGTTCTTTAGGGCTTCTTTGAGGCGTGTTTGAGGCTTCTTTGGGCGTCTTTGAGGCTTCTTTGGGGCTTTGGGTGTCTTTGAGGCTTCTTTGGGGCTTCTTTGGGCGTCTTTGAGGCTTCTTTGGGCGTCTTTGAGGCTTCTTTGGGCGTCTTTGAGGCGTCTTTGAGGCTTCTTTGGGCGTCTTTGGGGCGTCTTTGGGGCTTCTTTGGGGCATCTTTGAGTTCTTTAGGGCTTCTTTGAGGCGTGTTTGAGGCTTCTTTGGGCGTCTTTGAGGCTTCTTTGGGGCTTTGGGTGTCTTTGAGGCTTCTTTGGGGCTTCTTTGGGCGTCTTTGAGGCTTCTTTGGGCGTCTTTGAGGCTTCTTTGGGCGTCTTTGAGGCGTCTTTGAGGCTTCTTTGGGCGTCTTTGGGGCGTCTTTGGGGCTTCTTTGGGGCATCTTTGAGTTCTTTAGGGCTTCTTTGAGGCTTTTTGGGGCGTCTTTGGGGCATCTTTGAGTTCTTTAGGGCTTCTTTGAGGCGTGTTTGAGGCTTCTTTGGGCGTCTTTGAGGCTTCTTTGGGTGTCTTTGAGGCTTCTTTGGGGCTTCTTTGAGTTCTTTAGGGCTTCTTTGAGGCGTGTTTGAGGCTTCTTTGGGCGTCTTTGAGGCTTCTTTGGGGCTTCTTTGGGTGTCTTTGAGGCTTCTTTGGGGCTTCTTTGGGCGTCTTTGAGGCTTCTTTGGGCGTCTTTGAGGCTTCTTTGGGCGTCTTTGGGACTTCTTTGGGGCATCTTTGAGTTCTTTAGGGCTTCTTTGAGGCGTGTTTGAGGCTTCTTTGGGCGTCTTTGAGGCTTCTTTGGGGCTTTGGGTGTCTTTGAGGCTTCTTTGGGGCTTCTTTGGGCGTCTTTGAGGCTTCTTTGGGCGTCTTTGAGGCTTCTTTGGGCGTCTTTGGGACTTCTTTGGGGCATCTTTGAGTTCTTTAGGGCTTCTTTGAGGCGTGTTTGAGGCTTCTTTGGGCGTCTTTGAGGCTTCTTTGGGGCTTTGGGTGTCTTTGAGGCTTCTTTGGGGCTTCTTTGGGCGTCTTTGAGGCTTCTTTGGGCGTCTTTGAGGCTTCTTTGGGCGTCTTTGAGGCGTCTTTGAGGCTTCTTTGGGCGTCTTTGGGGCGTCTTTGGGGCTTCTTTGGGGCATCTTTGAGTTCTTTAGGGCTTCTTTGAGGCTTTTTGGGGCGTCTTTGGGGCATCTTTGAGTTCTTTAGGGCTTCTTTGAGGCGTGTTTGAGGCTTCTTTGGGCGTCTTTGAGGCTTCTTTGGGTGTCTTTGAGGCTTCTTTGGGGCTTCTTTGGGCGTCTTTGAGGCTTCTTTGGGCGTCTTTGAGGCTTCTTTGGGCGTCTTTGAGGCTTCTTTGGGCGTCTTTGGGGCTTCTTTGGGCGTCTTTGGGGCTTCTTTGGGGCATCTTTGAGTTCTTTAGGGCTTCTTTGAGGCGTGTTTGAGGCGTGTTTGAGGCTTCTTTGGGCGTCTTTGGGGCTTCTTTGGGGCGTCTTTGAGTTCTTTGGGGCGTCTTTGAGTTCTTTGGGGCGTCTTTGAGTTCTTTGGGGCTTCTTTGGGGTGTCTTTGAGGCTTCTTTGGGCGTCTTTGAGTTCTTTGAGGCTCCTTTGGGGCGTCTTTGAGTTGTCTTTGAGTTCTTTAGGGCTTCTTTGAGGCTTCTTTGGGGCGTCTTTGAGTTCTTTAGGGCGTCTTTGAGGCGTGTTTGGGTCTTCTTTGGGTAATAATTTCTGTTTTTACTCACAGGTGACTTCTGGTGTGGAGCCCCCCTTCAGTTCCCAGTTCCACCACTAGGCGTCAGTGTTGCTTCACAAAAGGACGAAGGACAACCTGGCTTGAACTCCCCAAACTGCAACTTTCCATGACACAAAGGTAACAACGGGAAACTTTTTATAGAGGCTTTCACATGAGCTGCACAGGCTGCCACTGTTAATGGGAGGCAGATGGACCTGGAACCGAAAACATTTCTGCCTAATGAGGGAAATATGGAATCTGTGGAGCTTTCACACAGCCACTCAGACATGATGCTGATTGTATATTTCGCTCCGTTGCTGTCAAACAGAGCGAGGGTGGGTGCTGATCCTGTTACGCTGCTCAGAGTAACGCAGCCTGACATTTAGGGGAAAAAATGCAGAACTCCAGCTAAGCGGGTCCAGGTGATTAAAAGGGGAAACCTCTCAGTTTTGAGCACAACAGATGCTCTCTAACCTCTAACGTTTTTGCAACATTTTGTAATGCTTGTTTCCAGGAAAGTTTCCACAATTGGATGCCGATGTTGTCCGTAAACCAGAGCAGTTTTTTAACAGCGTGAATGCAGCTTTAAGCGAGTCTCACTGGAAAGGCAGAGCTCCATAAAGAAGCCTCCTGAGAGGATGAGGTCAAAGCTCAGAAACTCATTACACAAGCAGAAAAGCTTCTTTATGATCTCCACGACTACGCAGACGAGTATTTTCTCCACATTCCTGCTTTCACACACATTAGATGTTTCCACCGAGGGAACAGCAACCTTTGAACTGAGCTCTAAACTTTAACCCCCCCCACCCCGAGTCTCAGCTCAGGGGGTCATCGGGAACTTTCAGGATGGGAGAGAACGCCGTTAACCGCTTTTACAGCGCCCGTGTTCTGCACACGCTGTTCTGCGTGCACTTTGGGGCGTCTTTGAGTTCTTTAGGGCGTCTTTGGGGGCGTGTTTGAGGCTTCTTTGAGGCTTCTTTGGAGCATCTTTGGGGCGTCTTTGGGGGTTGGGGGCGTCTTTGGGGCGTCTTCGGTGCATCTTTGGGGCGTCTTCAGGGCGTCTTTGGGGGTTTGAGGCGTCTTTGGGGGTTTGGGGCGTCTTTGAGGCTTTGAGGCTTCTATGAGGCTTCTTTGGAGCATCTTTGGGGCGTCTTTGGAGGTTTGGGGCGTCTTTGAGGCTTTGAGGCTTCTTTGAGGCTTCTTTGGAGCATCTTTGGGGCGTCTTTGGGGGTTGGGGGCGTCTTTGAGGCTTCTTTGGGGCTTTGAGGCTTTTTTGAGGCTTTTTTGGGGCGACTTTGGGGCGTCTTCGGTGCATCTTTGGGGCGTCTTCAGGGCGTCTTTGGGGGTTTGAGGCGTCTTTGGGGGTTTGGGGCGTCTTTGAGGCTTTATTTGGGGCGTCTTTGGGTCTTTGAGGCTTCTTTGGGGTGTGTTTGGGGGTTTGAGGCTTCTTTGGGGTGTGTTTGGGGCATCTCTGGGGGTTTGAGGCGTCTTTGGGGCATCTTCAAGCATAAATACTGTCCTTTAAAAATGGCTCGAGTTTATGATCAGACTGATAAGTGATTCTTTTCTTTTGATGAATCCAAATTTAGTGACATTTACTTCTAAAACTGGAGCAGGCAGAGAAAGGAAGCCATGCAGTGAATATTAATTCAATTAATTTAGGTGCGACAGTCACAAAATACCAGTCAATAAAAAGCCGATTAGCTAAGAAAGCGCTTGCATGTAAAACGCTCCAGAATCACCTCGGCCACATTAAGCAGTCCAAGATGTTTTATGATGCACGTATAGAAGGTTAAATCCAGGCTTCGCCGTCCATCACCAGCGGGGTTAAATCCTCTGCGGAAAGGAAACTTTGGTCCCAACTTTGGCTGTAAAACACATTTTAACACATTAACTTTTTAAAGTTCAACAGCTCTGAAGGAAGAAAGATCTAAATAAATAAATAAAACTGCTTCTCGTATCTGACTGTAAATCCCAGAAACCACAGCCTGCGGTTGAAGGCCATTAACGCCCTCCTGATGCAAATGCGTCCCGAGTCTTGACTAATGATGGATATCCTCGTGAGACCCAGAAGAAGAATGTCTTGCTGTTTCTGATTGTAAAAACCCCGTCATGTTTGCATTAAGATAATCAGAGCCGGCAGTGGGCAGAGCGGGAAGGGAGAGGTGCAGTTTAACGCTTTATTACCAGATATATCATCGGTTTCATGCAGCAACGGGGTCAATGTGGACGCTTGGTGCCACTTTGTTCACGCTGCGTCCCATAAAAGATGATGTATCCTGGCTTGAACTTTCACCTTTCAGCTCCACCTGCCTCTCTTCCATCCCCTGAAACCTTTTGCATCTGATCCAAATGCATCAAATCAGTCCTGAACTATCAAATGATTTAAAAATGGAATAACCGAGCCAGCCGGGCCACTAAATGTTCTTTAAAAAGGGTAAAAATGATTAATGACGCGGAATCTTTCTCCTTGAATAAGATATTTTGTCCACATGTTGTTGTTTTAAAGGGGTTTAAGCCTTTTTTTTAACATGATTTTTAAACAAGCCTATCATTATAGGAGGTTATACATCTCAGATATCAACATCTGTAGTTGACAGTGAAGCTTTTTCTTTTTTTTGAGCTTCGCAGTACAGATGAAAGTTGCTGTTCACGCTCTCTGAAGTGTTTCTGGGAAGTCTGAATTATCACATGTCTGGAAGCATGTCAACAGAACCATTATGAGATTAATTTGCTCTGTTTAGATCTTTTAAATTCATTCCAGCCCGCGTTTGACAGACTGATTGACATAAGATCATCCGACTCTTGGTAAAGACATTACGGAGTTTATTCTAAAGCCCGTTACATCATCTTTCAGAAAAAAGTGAGCGTGTCCGTGGGTGAAATAAAGTATTTTTAATGGCAGCCATAACACAAGCTGCTCCAATGCCTCCTTAATTCTGTCCTTCAGCACAGGATACACCTGCAGACGGACCGTCCTTTATGAAGTGGAATCATTACGCCTCGTAATAAATTGTGGCTGCAACTTTTATAGCGATGCTCGACAATTTTCATCCAGTCGTGCTAACTGTGATTCATCAGGATAAATGTGAGGACAGAAAGTGGTTTTACTCTGTAACACTGAAAAAAACAACTCATAAGAACCCTTTGTAAGTATTTGCACTTAAATTATTTAAGTAATATTTAATGCTGCAATATCAAGTAAATTTTACTTACCATAAAACACAACAGTTTTGAAGATATTTAGTACCATTTACTTAATTCACTGGAAAAAAATGCCCCTCCAAAAATAAGTACGAAAAACAACAAATAAAAGACGTTTATGCTTGAAATAAGCAAAAAAATCTGCCAATGGAACTAGTGAAAATCGGCTTGTCAAGATTTCTTGAAATAAAATGTGATATTTAGGACTTTTAAGTGAAAAGTGATCTTGAAATTAGCTTAAAAACCTCTTCAAATGTAAAAAAAAAAGCTTGTTTCATATGATATGTGACTCAAAACAATTTGTTTTCAAGACTTTTTCATTTAACAAGATATTCCAGAAGTATTGTCTTCAAACAAGTCCCTATATCTGGCTGAAATGGTGCTTGTTAGGCAGTTGTGTCTTATATTAAGTGTAATGAGATATTCTGACTAGAAATGAGACAAATATACTTGGTAAGATTTAGATTTTTTTCCAGTGTTACATCTAAGTTTTAAGTTATATTTATTTAAACAAATTAAGTAAAGTCTACTTGTTTTTCATAGGCAGGAACATCATTTTACTCAAAATTTTAAGTAAATGTTATACATCTGTAGTATTTGCTGTTATGAAGTAACTTAGTAGATTTTAACGATACACTTTCAGAGTAAAGTTTATGTAGTATTTCTAGGTTTATGTACATACAACTATTAAACATTTAAATTGTATGAGGAAACCTAAGTAAAACTTACTCTTCCCCCATAATTCATGTATTACGTTAATAAAATGTTTCATTTTACTGAAGAAGCTCGAGTTCTTACTGAATCTTACAAATACAAATTATTACTCTAATAGAGTTTACTTCACTAAAAAGTCCCTTTTTTCAGTGTGTGATAAGATAAACTGAAGCATTTTTCCTTCCATCCATCCTTCTCCTCGTGACGTTTTCTCTCGAGGTCGAGAAAAGCTACCGAGAGACTTTTTTCTTTGACTCGCCGACCCGTTTCCCGGCTTTTTTCTGCGGGGATCGGTCCAGAGAAGTTGTGTATTTGTAAGTTTTGGCTTCTCGTTTCGCGGTGAATGTGTAACCTCAGGTCCCCGAGTGGCTCTTTATTCTCAGTCCTCTGCTCCAGCAGCCAACAGAAACAGCCAGTTTATTATCTAGTGGCAGAGTTTTGACGATGACCTCAGTCTGACCAACAGCCTGACACATTCAGGGTGTGAATAACTTGTTTGGGCTTAACAGGAGGGCTTTCGGGACTTGTTCTGCTTCACGCTGACCAACGGGAGTCAGAGTTATGGTCCTGCCTCATCCTGTCTGAGTTTCTGTCGGTTTGGTGCAATCAGAATCTAATTTCTCTTCTTACAGTCAGATCATCAGCTCTGATTTTTCTCCCCTGAATCGATTATATTACGTCATATCCGTGTCCAGATAAACTTCATCAACTCATCACATTGAGTTTTGTTAAAACTAGCCCACATTTGTGCTGTGTGGACATTTCAATTCATTTTGTGACTGTAAACTTTAAAAAATGCCTCTTTTTGTCTCGGTTGAAATAAATGTCAGCTGCTGGACTGACTGACACAAAAAACAACAAATAAAAGACGTTTTTGCTTGAAATAAGCAAAAAAATCTGCCAATGGAACTAGTGAAAATCGGCTTGTCAAGATTTCTTGAAATAAAATGTGATATTTAGGACTTTTGAGATGAAAGTGATCTTGAAATTAGCTTAAAAACCTCTTCAAATGTAAAAAAAAAAGCTTGTTTCAAATGAAATCCGACTCAAAACAATTTGTTTTCAAGACTTTTTCATTTAACAAGATATTCCAGATGTATTGTATTAAAACAAGTCCCTATATCTGGCTAAAATGGTGCTTGTTAGGCAGTTGTGTCTTATATTAAGTGTAATGAGATATTTTGCCCCTTTGCAACCCTAGTCACAGGTGAGCAGGCACCTGGGAGGGCTAATAGTTTGTTACCAGGGCAAGAGAGGCGGCAAAGGCCCATTGTTCTTTCTTTCTTTGTTTGCTTGTGGTTGGAGAAATAAACCAAAATATTTTTGCCTGGACAATGGACTCAATTTACCTGCGTAAATTCACTCCCTAGGTGTCTCAGTGGCCGTTTGATTTCATTTAGTTTATTATGGTTTGGACATTTTCTTTAATTTTGATTATTGACACAATAGCCATTACATTTTCCTTCATAAAAACCTGCTACAGGGCAGCAGCCGCCTTCTTCTTTTTTTGGATAACATTTGACCAAAGAGCAAAATGAAGCCAACACTTTGACCAGGATCTTCTCCAACATTCAGATTACAGACGCAGAACAGGTGACCGTTTGAGCTCAGTCTGAGACTCTGACTGCTTAGCAAGAGTCACGAATGATTTACGAGGCAAAGTTTGCCGAGTTAGAGATGATTACAGAGCATTAAGTTGCATAACACTGCAGGGGAAGGACATTTATTCACAGCTGGAGGCTGAGAGGACGGGACAACAGGTAACACCAGACCAGGGACTCCTGCTGTGATATCATGTTCACAAAGAGCCCAACATGACTTCAGACGCACTGTTCTTCTGTGAGGAAGCAGAGTCCAAATAAATCCGCTCGGTCGTTGTCTGTCTTCTTCTAAAACGGACACAAACGGCACCTGAAATAGTTTTTAATTACTTTGTTTTGTCTGAAGAAAGAATGTAAATGTACTTTATTTCTACAGCCCTTCAGACAATCCTTACGGTGTACCAAAGTGCTTTAAAACAGGTGATAAATAAAGAGAAGAATAAGTAAAAACAAAAAAAAACTATTCCTAGAAAGAAGGACTCGGCTACAGATAAAACTGCAGTCGGGTCATTTTGTGACCAACCTTAGAGCGCCCGGTTTTAATTTGTCTTTATGCTGATTTAAGATTTTATGCCCCCAAAATATACACGACACGTTCCAATGTACGTTTTTACAGGCTGAGCGCGTTGTGATGGCGTCCATAGCTGTGTAAATGTTAACCACGGAGGTTTAAAGGGTCCAAAACTCCACCAGAAAACAGCTTCAACTGAGCTTCAAGGTTGTCTGAACTGTTAAGAGAGAAATGAAGACGTTCATCTGAGCAAAGTCTTTCATTCAGACGGACTCAGAAGGCAGGATACTGTACTCCTCCCTGGAAAGAATGCTGTTTGGCAGAAGGCGAGATTGATTGAGTGGAGAAACTTGCACAATAACATGATATTTAACTTTTTTTTTTTAGTGAATTCATTTCCTCAGCTTTTACCTTCTGCCAAAAGGAACAAATCTTAAACTGATATTATTAATGCTGCTCTGTTTCCTTTTCTCAATGAAAGTCCATCCACATGTTTCCCTGCTGTGTGTTTACTGCAGTTAGATGGCGTTTGGATGCGTAAAGCTTCTGCAGACGTGGTGAAACCTGTAAATTTAAGCTCTGACACTAACTCGTTCTGGGTTCATACACCCAGGTGATAAATGGCTGAAGATGTTTTACGGGTGAAACGTATCGTGTGCTCAGTCGTACGTTGTCGATGTTTGCTTCTGTTGAATCGGTGAGAGTCTTCTCTCATTGGCTGTTCGGTGTAGTAAAGGAGCCGATTTTATTGATTTATTTTTTCATGTTTAAATGTGAAAACCATCCATGCGTCGGTTTAATCTAAAATGCAGCTTTTGAGTTGTCCAGACACGGTAAAACACGCCTAATACGGACTGTTTGATATGGCAAACGCCACTTTTTATTGTATATTTATTAGGGCTGGGCAACGATTAAAATGTTTAATCTAATTAATCACATGATTTCCCTGATTAATCACGATTAATCGCATTTGTACGCAGAATCCAAAAATGAATCCAAAAGTAGTGTACAGCTTTTAGCATTTAGCTTTATTTTAAATGTGCTGCCATATGAATGAAAGTGCCATAACATTTGTTGTGCAAACACACTTTTAACATCAGCATCTTTCTGTAGTTTTTATGTAGAAGCCTCGCTCCACTGTCTGTTTCCTTGAATGACTTGCTGCTATCAGTTGTGTGTTTTGCCTTTAAGTGATATTTTAGACTGGAACTACTACGCTGAGAAGACAATTCAACTTGATCCACCGGGATCAGGTCTGGATCAATTCAACCAATTTATAGATACCTTGTTTAGAAGTTCAAGAAAGGTCCATATTGTATGTGGAGATTTCAATATCAATCTTCTGAACCCACAACAAAATGTTAAGACCACAGAATTTACCACAGCCATGTTTAGCAATAGTCTATTTCCACTGATACTTAAAGGGATAATCCGGCGTAAAATGCACTTTAGATCAATTTACGGGATGTTGGGAGTACATACGTTGAGTTGACATCAAAATCATGTCATTCAGATGTGTTTTGAGAATTTCGATTTGACCGTTTTTAGCCAAAAGTCGTTAGCCTGGAAGTGAGAGGGGCATATCGTTTTGCCGCTACAAAACGCTATTTTTATACCTCTTCTACAGCTCCAAACAACATAACACTTACGTGGTAGTGAGTAGAGGGTCCCTAAAGCCAAACCGAAGTGTCCCGAGGTCTTCATGTGGTCGGATAGAGAGTCCAGAATGAATTTAATCAAGCCAGTACCTTTCCGGAAATGTGTCTGCTGCAGCTGCCGCTACAGACCGTGGTGAAGTTGGTTTGATATTGGATATTCGACAGATATTCACAATAAGGAAATAAGGTGTCTTTTTTTTCAAACAATATAAATCTCTGTTGTATTTTCCATGCAAATTCATTCCAGTATCTTGATTGTGTAATTTTTATATTTCCTTTTAGTGAATCTAACCAGTTTTCCATTGTGATGTCAATATTCAATTCCACTTCCCATTTTTGTTTTACTTCCATTTTAACACTGGTAAGTTTTTGTAATATTTTATATATTTTATACATATTAACCTTTACACATTAATTAAATTACAATATAACAGTTAATTCTATTCATATATTTATCCCTCGTCCTCCGTTAACATACTTCCTCTTCCATGTACTTGTTTAAAAATACTTTTAAACAGAATTATATTTGCACTTTGTTTTATTTCTGTCTCCAGACTCTTCCACAAAGTCACAGTTATTAGAACAGCGTTCTTAGAACGGCTCTGTCCGAACACGGCTGTTGTCTTGTGTGACTGATGAAGATCGGAGACGTAATCCCTTCATCTGGGCAGCTCTTGTCATTTTTAGGATCTCTTTATTTTTGCTTTTTAAGAAGGTTACAGAGGCAGAACATTTATGGTGGAAACAGAAAAGCAAAGTGGGCAACAATCCCCTGCAAAACATTTATGGATGTGACACTCAGGTCATGAACGCAGGCCTTCCTGATGCCATATGCGTCTGTAAACATTTGTTTCCCCCTGTGGAAAAGCACCAAACTCCCCTCCAGACCCCGTAAACTCAAAAGGACGGTAAAAGAAGAGATGAAATGCCTCCAGGGCAGATTTTTATCTCCTATTTGTCAAAACTCTCATCTGCCGCCAGACAACGGAAACTGGTGAAAGCCAGATTCCTATTAGCATTTATATTTAGCCTGAAACTAGCACGAGTTTATGTGTGGTGAGCTGCCATAGACTTACTAAATCGCCAATTAGAGTAATGAGAAGCAGGCGGCGATGCTTATTTTCAAAGTCACGTGCCTCCGGCGTGCACGGGGAGTGTGAAAACGGATGGAAAAAGTGAACGCTGCCGGATCGAGATTTGAGTGGTCCAAGAGAAAATGTAGACGTAAGAAAAATGAAGTGTGCAGAGTGCAGACAGGCCGCATTAATAACCAGGAACTCTAAATACTTAGGGTCCTGCCAAGGTGACACGGCACGGGCTTCTGCTTCCAGTTATCTCCAGGATCTCATGCCCGGAGATGTGTAAACACAAAGTTAATGGCTCGCTTGATTTATTTTTTTTTCCACTTGAGGAAAGCAGTTAATCAAATCTGAGAGCGTTGTTTTGCTCTTTTTTAGATGCAAACATTCAGAAGGGAACAAACGAAGAAGCGAGCCGGAGGACGATTTTTCTCCGAGCTCGGCTGCTGCTTCGCTCGTGATTCTGTTTGAGTATTTGAGCAGAGAATTAGCCACATGTTCGATCATCTGTTCAGGTGGAAAGGTCACTGCTTTGTTTAGTTCAGACCTTAGAAACAAATGAGACATTTAAAGGCTAACTGGCAAAGGTTGGGAAGCATGATGGATTACAGCTTGATTCTCTCACAAACTTTCCTTGTTCTTCAGAACGATGGAGCTCTGCAGGAGGCCGGTGCTTAAAGACGCTGCATCCTCTTTCAGTTCGGAGGCCTTCGGGACAGAGTAAAAACACTGAAGCATTGTGGGGATTTCTTCATTTACATGGCTGTGTTCGAAACCGCCTACTACTCCTACGAACTTTTTGAGTTAGTAAGCGAGTTTGAGTAAGCGAGAAGTTCCTGGATGCATACTAGATTCTCTAAATGTTGGGTATGCATCATGAGGTTACTACTCATACTCAAACTACCCAAGATGCAACGTAACGTGACGTCGCCGATCGTCATTTCCTGTCAAAACGGCAGTTTCAAGCTAGCTACAACGAGGGTAGGTTCACTTCCTGTTTTCAAAACAAAAGCACCAATTGTATGCTAATGGCTTTCCCTATGATAAAAGGCAACGGGTATTTTATTTTGTGAAAATAACTGGAAGTGCGTTAGCTCACTGCGGCTAGCTTTAGTAGCGCCGAATTCGTGGGAACAAAATTGTAAACAGCCGGTATTTTGTCAGGTTTTCAACACGTTGGGGATCTAAACGACTACTTTCTCTCCTGAAAATGTTTCAAATGTTGCTAAAGTTTACAGAGTTTAGAGCTTAAGAGAAATCAGCTTCAGGCCGGCTGATTTCGGCTCGGGCAGGAGCGAAATGCATTGTGGGTAAACACTCTGCATACTGTCTGATCGATGAGTATGTGGTTTCGAACACAGACATGCTCCATAACTTTGCACTCGCATTACTGTTGAAACATTTCTGGCCTCAGATTTGCGAGACGTTGAATTCTTTTCTTTAACTTTACCTTTGCTGAGGTTGTGTAAAGGGACAGTTCGCCTCTTCTGACATGAAGCTGTGTGACATCCCATATCAGCAACATCATTTCTGAACATCTTCTTACCCCCTGCTGCGTCCTGTGAGCAGAGTTCCAGCCTCGTTTTGGTGCTGATGAAGGTAGTCCGGCTAGTTGGCTGGGGTTTAAAAAATAAAGCGTTTTGCTTCTCAAAATGTTCAACAGAGTAATACATTTGGTAGTTGCATCCAGCTGCGTCTCCTGGCCAAAGTTAAAATGTTTTTAAGTCCTCATGACCTTGAGAAAGCCGTCCATGCCCTGATAAGTTGAAGGTCAGACTATTTTAATGCTCTTTATGTGGGCGTCTCCCAGTCTTCTCTCAGCCGCCTTCAGCTGGTGCAGAACGCTGCTGCCCGTCTTTAACCAACACCAACAGACGTGTGCACATCACTCCTGTTCTGAACTCCCTCCATCGGCTTCCTGTCCTTTACAGAACTGATTTTAAACTGTTAATGTTGGTTTTTAAAGCTCTTAACGGCCTCGCCCCGTCGTATTTATCTGAGCTTTTAACAGTCCTGGCAGAGCTCTGAGGCCAGCAGATCAGTTTCTGCTGGAAGTGCCCAGGTCAGAATACAAACCCTGGGGTGAGCGAGCCTTTTCCCAAAGCTGCCCCCAGGCTCTGTAATAAGCCCCCCGTCCAGCTGTGTCTTATTTCTGACCTGGGCCTCTTCAGATCCAGGCTAAAAACCTGCTTATTTAGGATGGCTTTAATACCCAGTAGCAGAGATGACACTTTTATATTATTTTATCTTAATCGATTTAGTTGTATTTTATTGCTTTCACTGTTCTTTTATTTGTTTTTACTTTTTCTCTTTATTTAGTACCTGCTGTAAAGCACTTTGGTACATCGTAAGGATTGTCTGTAAAGGGATGTATAAATAAAATACATTTACTTCGTATCACTGCCTGCTGTGCAGACCGAGCAGCAAACACCGTAACAGGCGCGGCTGTCGGCAGGCGGCAGCAGGCAGTGATACGAAGGGAGAGAAAATAGGGCCAAGAGATTGTGAGGTCTGACTTTTTCCTGGAGAACCATTTTATGATGCAAATGTATTACTCTGTTGAACGCATATTGTTCTGAGAAGCAAAACGCTTTATTTTTTAAACCCCGGCCAACTAGCCGGACTACCTTCATCAACACCAAAACGAGGCTGGAACTCTGCTCACAGGACGCAGCAGGGGGTAAGAAGATGTTCAGAAATGATGTTGCTGATATGGGATGTTACACAGCCTCATGTCAGAAGAGGCGAACTGTCCCTTTAAGTTGGCTGCTGCACCGCAGGAACCCGTCGGTGTGATTATTCACGGATATAAACGCAGCTTCCATGTGATGAACCTCGGGCAACGACTGTTCTCCAAAATAAATGCGTGTGGAAATGAGCTCTCCAACTACCCGTTTCAGGGTGTGTGACCTTTTAAAAGCCGGAGTTAAACCGCTGCCTTCCACAAATGGAATCGATAAACAGACACATGTTGTTGTTGTTGTTTACTCTCTGAAGAGCCAGAGGAGATACTTCAACCGTTAAGTATTAAAACACGGCAAATGATAAATTTAAAACGAGCAGGATATCATTAAGGAGCTTTAAAGGGAGAAGTTAGGCACTTTAAAGGAGGAAAAACCTGGTAAATGGATGAATTTGCTCAGACAAACACGACTGTCGGCACAGCTGTGACTGTTCAGTTTGAGTGATGTAAAGCGTCTTAAAGCGCTCGCATCAATCACTGAGCTGGAACAACAAGTTACAACAGCGGCTGGCCGTGACAGGTGGTGCTCTTTCAGGGGGTGGATGCCATTTACAGGCACTGTCAGCCTCTCACGGCCCAACCCTGCGAGTATAAATCACAACGTTCCTACACATCAGCAGAAAGTTCAGTCTTTGTTTTTAACCCTTGTGCGGTCTTAACATTGTGTTTACTCCCCTTGTCCTACCAAAGCCCCAAAATAAAGCAACTTAAATGAATTTTAACCTTGTAGCACCCAAGCATGTGAATAATCATGGAAAAAATAATAATTTTGGCTCTTCTTGCATCTTTTTGGGTGGGAATAAACCAATATTTTTGGAATTGGGCTCTTTTTGATCATTTTAGGCAATGTTGCATATTTGCAACTGTGGGCTTTCCTGATTAATTTTGTAATAATAAAATTTGGAGAGCTGAGCTCCCATTAGCGCTGTGAAAGGTGGACAAAGCAGACCAGAACCAACTAGAACAGACCACCGCAAAGCAGAGAGTAACTCACTGAGCCAAGAAAATGATGCTGTGACAACTGTCGGCACATAAAATGTAATGTAAAAAAATGAATGTAAATAATGTATGTAAATTTAAAAAATCAAATAATGTAATGTAAATTAAAAAAAAGCTTGTTGCATATCTGCAACTGTGGGTGCTAAGGTTAAATCCAAAATCTATTTTGTATGATGAAACCACCTGTTATTTATCTATTCAACTCAACTCAACACATTTTTATCATGTATTTTTTGTTACACAATACAAAAAAGACAATCACCAGTTTTCAGGATTACACTTTTTTTTTTTTTTTAACCACAAACCAACTGTCAGCTGGACCAACAGTTTTCTTGTTTTCTCAGTTTTCTTTTACATAATAAAGGTTTATTATTGCTATTATATAAATGTGAAGTAATTACTTCTGAAATAATTATATTGAAAGAGAAAAAAACAGTGAACTTTTTTCTGCTGTTTAAATGTTTTTATAATTCACGGGTCAAAAATGCCCCATAAGACAATCTTTGTACCCTAGTGGTGTACAGCCCACATGGAAACATAAACAAAAATAAAGTCTGACTTTTTCTAATGATGGGGTCCCTTTAGGAAAAGTCATAACATTTCAAGTTGGAAAAAGATAGTTTAAGGTATTTTTTCTACAGTTAAACATGGTAGTGGGTCACTTTGGACCCGCAAGACAACAGGAGGGTTAAATACAAACTCCATGAGGGGGAGGGATGACGTAATTCTCATCTTTCTTGTTTAATATCAACAATCGAGGCTTTTGAACATGAGAACTTTGTGTTTCTGACTCATTTTAAAGTGCCGACCTTTTTTTTTCATGCATATTTCTGGGCCTGAAACACCTGGAGGCTGAGATACAGGTGTTCGCAGCGCTGGTTTCCAGCCCCGCGCCACACTGTTCGGCTTTACGATCGCTCGACACTTTTGTGGGTTTTCGACGGCGTCCTCGTGGCCTTTTTGTACGGATCCATGTGTGTGATTGTACATTTGTGAGGCTCACGCAGAGATTTTGTTTTTATGACGGACGTTGCGTCCTGCAACTGTAGGTGGGGCCAAAGAGCAAAGATTTGTCACATTTTCTGTGAATGCCCCTCAAAAAATAAGTAAAAAAAACAACAAATAAAAGACGTTTTTGCTTGAAATAAGCAAAAAAAATCTGCCAATGGAACTAGTGAAAATCGGCTTGTAAAGATTTCTTGAAATAAGATGTGATATTTAGGACTTTTGAGATAAAAGTGATCTTGAAATTAGCTTAAAAACCTCTTCAAATGTAAAAAAAAAAAACTTGTTTCATATGATATGTGACTCAAAACAATTTGTTTTCAAGACTTTTTCATTTAACAAGATATTCCAGATGTATTGTCTTCAAACAAGTCCCTATATCTGGCTGAAATGGTGCTTGTTAGGCAGTTGTGTCTTATATTAAGTGTAATGAGATATTTTGACTAGAAATGAGACAAATATACTTGGTAAGACTTTGTTTTTTTTTCCAGTGTTTTAACTATTGAATAATTTTTACAGTAAAATACTGTTAATTCTGATCATATTAACAACATGCATCAACGCTAACATGGATATTTCACAAAACAAATGTTTTCATCTGCATTTAAACCTCACAGATTAAAAAAAAAAAAGTAAAGTTTGTTGCCTATATGCTGGCTTTAATCATCATAAACAGATGTTTCATCTCTTTATACACCATAAATCACTCTACCGTTACTACTGTGAGAACACTTATGGTTTATTCTTGTATATTTCATATGAAATGCATCCCAAATTACTGTATTTTTTCCCCTCATTGCTCTTGGAATCTGCAAAGTGACTCACAGCCGACCCCCCTCGTATAACTGAGGCTGCAACATTTTAATTTATAGAAGGTCTAAAGCCAGTTCCTACAGATGAACAGCTTTATGGTTAAAAACGTGCTGCTTTCTCTGGAAAATGATTAAATAATCCTTCATGTTTGGTGGCGTTTTCTCCCCGTGATGATGCTCAGTTTGGAGACGAATAGTCCTCACAGGACAGAAGTGAGCCGGCTCCTGCTGCTCACGCGGGTCCATCCCGAGGCCGCCCTATAAGCGGTAAGATGAGTCGGCCTCGCCGGGTATTTATGGGCGCTTCAGGATGATATGTGCTCTCTGGACGGCTCTGCAACCATCCATCAGCTGGCCGCTCTGACTGCAGGCGGGATTATTGTGTCAGAAAAATCCTCAGCTAGAAAAACTGGACCTGAGTATTTTCCGAGGTTCACGTCGTTACGCAAGGTCTCTCGCATGCAACGGGATGCCAGATCTGGCAGAATTATGTCCTGTGAGGAATTTTCATTTGTTGGCTTATTTTCTCCGACATCTGAGCTCCACATGAAGGGTTCAGTCTGCGTCTTTAGACTCTGGAAAACCGCAGGATCTGCCCTGGTGCAGCAACAGTGACCCGTCTGCATGAAAACTGAACGAGAAGTTTTAGGTTTTAGCCTGATGCTCATAGAAAGTTAGATTTTATTCAGGTTGTTGGATAATTCTTAAATGCTTTGATCACCATAAAATCTGTTGAATTGTTCTGCGCTACAGAATAAAACTAGGATGGGAAAGAAAAGGCAGATAAGATAAATTAAAGCTCATTAAACCGCTGATTCGGACGAGATCACTTGTTCTTTTTAAGAGCCTCATTAAAGGGACAGTTCGCCTCTTTTGACATGAAGCTGTGTAACATCCCATATCAGCAGCATCATTTCTGAACATCTTCTTACCCCCTGCTGCGTCCTGTGAGCAGAGTTCCAGCCTCGTTTTGGTGCTGATGAAGGTAGTCCGGCTAGTTGGCTGGGGTTTAAAAAATAAAGCGTTTTGCTTCTCAGAACAATATGCGTTCAACAGAGTAATACATTTGCATCACAAAATAGTTCTCCAGGAAAAAGTCAGACCTCACAATCTCTTGGCCCTATTTTCTCTCCCTTCGTATCACTGCCTGCTGCCGCCTGCCGACAGCCGCGCCTGTTACGCTGTTTGCTGCTCGGTCTGCACAGCAGGCAGTGATACGAAGGGAGAGAAAATAGGGCCAAGAGATTGGGAGGTCTGACTTTTTCCTGGAGAACCATTTTGTGATGCAAATGTATTACTCTGTTGAACGCATATTGTTCTGAGAAGCAAAACGCTTTATTTTTTAAACCCCAGCCAACTAGCCGGACTACCTTCATCAACACCAAAACGAGGCTGGAACTCTGCTCACAGGACGCAGCAGGGGGTAAGAAGATGTTCAGAAATAGGCCTGGGTGAGTTAACGCGTTAATTATTTAACGCCGATAAATATTTTATCTCGCATTAACGCAGGTTTTATTATTGTAAAAGTGTTGAATGCATCACATTCACACAGTTACAGCAAACACCACGAAGCATGGAGGAATAAAATAAAGATAAACTAGCAGCTAACATCACCGCTACAGGTGTGAAGCTAACGGAGCTAACCGGCGCTACTTCCTGTTTTACTTGTTTCAACCAAAAAACTCCTGCATTTACAGCCAAGTTGAATTGTCTTCTCAGCGTAGTAGTTCCAGTCTAAAATATCACTTAAAGGCAAAACACACAACTGATAGCAGCAAGTCATTCAAGGAAACAGACAGTGGAGCGAGGCTTCTACATAAAAACTACAGAAAGATGCTGATGTTAAAAGTGTGTTTGCACAACAAATGTTATGGCACTTTCATTCATGTGGCAGCACATTTAAAATAAAGCTAAATGCTAAAAGCTATACGCTACTTTTGGATTCATTTTTGGGTTTTGCGTACAAATGAGATTAATCATGATTAATCAGGGAAATCATGTGATTAATCAGATTAAACATTTTAATCGTTGCCCAGCCCTAGTCATAAATAATATTGCTAGTATGGGATGTCATACAGCTTCATGTCAAGAGGCAAACTATCCCTTTAAGAGAAAGTAGTCCAGTTACCTGGATGTCATTCCTGCCTTCACTGAAAAAGCAATAATTTCCTTTTCCAGTTTAATATGAGTTCCCCTTCCACCTGTGATTGCCAACATTTTATACTTAAAGGGTCCGTCGCACCTCCTCCCCCAGCCCACATTTATATCTACAGAAACGAGTTGAATAACACTGAATAAATAAACTCCAAAGCTAGCATTCTTTCATTAAAAATGTAAAAAAAAAAGCCTCCTGATTCTTGCACACCTCTGAGCATGGATGAGATGTCGGCTGTGATTTTTGCCTCTTGATGGTCGACTGTTCTGCATTTGCCGTTTTGGCCACCGCGGGCTCAGCGAGGCGTGTGAAATGTTTCTTTCACACTTAATCAGCTGGAAGGTGGTGAGCTCATCTCCACAGCCAGGTTGTTCCAGTTCCTTCAGGATACAGAACATGACTTAGCTTCCTCTGAATGCATGTTCGTGTGCTGAGGAAATTGCTCCATAAAGGAAATGCTCGGTGCCACCGGGCTCTTTCATTAGCAGTGGAAATGGTAGCTTCCAGTTGGACATGTTTTCCACCCCGGTTTGCACATAAAGAGCATATTTTTGCGTTGCATAAGATTTGATTTTGTTGGTCTCATTGGGGAGTGAAGCTACGAAATGCACCTTTTTGATTGGGAAGTTGTCAATCAGCTGTTTGTAGATGTATTCTTTCAGGGTTTTTTTTATTTCTTGACACTCCTTTAAAACACAACAAGCATGTGCAACAGCAGTTTGTTGGTGCTTTAGACTAAACACTGGAAAAAATGCCCCTCCAAAAATAAGTAGAAAAACAACAAATAAAAGACGTTTTTGCTTGAAATAAGCAAAAAAATCTGCCAATGGAACTAGTGAAAATCGGCTTGTCAAGATTTCTTGAAATAAGATGTGATATTTAGGACTTTTGAGATAAAAGTGATCTTGAAATTAGCTTAAAAACCTCTTCAAATGAAAAAAAAAAGCTTGTTTCATATGATATATGACTCAAAACAATTTGTTTTCAAGATATTCCAGATGTATTGTCTTCAAACAAGTCCCTATATCTGGCTGAAATGGTGCTTGTTAGGCAGTTGTGTCTTATATTAAGTGTAATGAGATATTTTGACTAGAAATTAGACAAATATACTTGGTAAGACTGATTTTTTTACAGTGAAAGATGTCAGCTGCATTCACTTTAGATCGTCCATTAGAACAAGTTCAGGGTGAAACTCCCTTAAACGCCCTTTAAATCTGGAAGAAACAAAAGCCATTTTAGATGAGTTGTACTGGCCCGAAATATATTTCTGCCACCCCAATTAGCTGGAAGGGAAGCGACTGTAAAATGCTTCATCACCATAAACCGTAAACTGCTCGTTGCCAGTACAGCACCGCAGAGAGCGGCCCCCCCGGTGGCCGCTAGGCGTCGGCTCCCAAAGAACTCTGGCTGCAGGAGACTTTCCGTTTCCAAAAAATTAAACGAAAAGAAAAAGAAATCCAGCAGATTCTTTATTAACTTTGCTGGTGGCTCTGTGGATGTAACCTCTTCATCCACCCGTGGTCACTTCTGGCTCCGAGAAGGCCGAGAAGACTTTGGCTTCTGCAGGGTTTGCTGTTTAAATCAAACTTTTTGTGCATTAACCCTCCTGTTGTCTTACGAGTCAAAAGTGAGCCACTACCGTGTTTAGCTGCAGAAAAAATACCTTAAACTATCTTTTTCCAAGTTGAAATGTTATGACTTTTCCTAAAGGGACCCCATCATTAGAAAAAGTCACACTTTATTTTTGTTTATGTTTCCATGTGGGCTGTACACCACTAGGGTACAAAGATTGTCTTATGGGTCATTTTTGACCCGTGAATTATAAAAACATTTAAACAGCAGAAAAAAGTTCACTGTTTTTTTTCCCTTTCAATATAATTAATTCAGAAGTAATTACTTCACATTTATATAATAGCAATAATAAACCTTTATTATGTAAAAGAAAACTGAGAAAACAAGAAAACTGTTGGTCCAACTGACCAAAAAAAAAAGTTTAATCCTGAAAACTGGTGATTGTCTTTTTGTATTGTGTAACAAAAATACATGATAAAAAATGTATTGAATTGAGTTGAATAGATAAATAACAGGTGGTTTCATCATACAAAATAGATTTTGGATTTAAAATTCAATTAAGTTGCTTTGTTTTGGGGCTTTGGTAAGGGAGTAAACACAATGTTAAAGGAGAATTCCGGCCATTTAATAAACATATCCCATCTGTTGGAGACCCAGGGAAGTTGGCCAAAGGGAAAACCGCGAGAAATTTTCATTTCAAAGTTGTCCAATTGTGCTGATTTCCATGAAAGCGGGCTCTATCGGGCAAGCTTTTAACCTTTCCTGAGGCTCTTAACGTGTATCAAAATACTTTTGACCGAATTGGCCGTGGTGTCAGTAGCAATACAATTCAACCCAGAGGCTAACCATACCATTAGCTAGCACAGACATTATACATTTTAAGATTTCAAAAACAGCGCACCTACCTCTCTCAGCTCCCGTGTTGCACAAGGGTGCACACAATTTAATCGTTTCATACACTATAGTGTATATATATATATATATATATATATATATATATATATATATATATATATAGCATAGTGTATGTATGTATGTATGTGTATATATATATATATATATATAGATAGATAGATAGAGATATATATATAGATCTATCTATCTATCTAATATACACACACATACATACACCCATTTTCGCCGTGATGTCATGACGTGTCACATGACTGCTGGAAGGAGCGCACCTTCGCCCGTTATTCATGTCCAAATGTATAACGGGCTTTAGCGTCACATTATTTGCTGGGAAAATGTAAAAAAGGAAGTTAAAGTTGTGTTGCGTAATAAAATGGCCGGAATTCTCCTTTAAGACCGCACAAAGGGTTAAAAACCTTCCCACCACACGTTGGGAACCTCTGATCTGCAGAACTTGGCGGTTAATTACGTGCAGAACACATGTGCTGGTGTAATGAAACCCGTTCATCATTCGGCCGACAGCTCGGCTGATGGATGTAACGGTCGAGCGATTATTCAACACAATAACCAGAGAGGTTTAAAAAGGTCGCTTGGTAGGTTTTAACCTTCACAAAGCGTCCAGATTACTCATTTTTTGGCCTTTTTTGTGCGAGAAAGTGACTGACTTCAACCTGGCTCAGACACAAAGTCACGCTTTCAGAGAATGAAGGGCACCCTGTCTTCAGGCTTCGCTTTTAATAACAGATAATAACGGAAAATAGCAGCTAATGTGAGTCACTTAGCACGGAGCTCACTCAGTAAAGAGTCTGAACCATCGCCATCTCACGGCTTTTTGGCCTGATGGCTATCAGTGGCAGCCTGGAAGCTTTAGCCTCACATTATTTGCTGGGAAAATGTAAAAAAGGAAGTTAAAGTTGTGTTGCGTAATAAATGTGGGACCTTAGTTTGATTCTTCAGCGTAAAACATGAAGTATGTTTTAGTTTTTTTGACTAGTTTGTTGTTTTAAAGCTGGTTGGGACAGCCTGATGTTACTGTGGATCTCACCAGGGCCGGTTTTTTTTTTTGCTATGGGCAATGTGGGCGACCGCCCAGGGGGCACGAGGGCCACACACAACAAACCGTTTCCAATCCAAATAAACTATATTTCATTCCTTAAATTAACATGAACCCATATACCTTCAGTTTAGAAATAAAAGAGGAGAAACAGGCAGAAGATAAAGGGATGCAGATTTCTATGAGTGACGTAGGCTATAGGCTATCTGTTAGCCTCTTGCTAACATGTTGCTATTAGCCACGACTGTATTTGATTTTTAGTTTTGCTGAACTAGAATTAGAATTGAGGCATCATGTCATACAGCTAATTTCACCCAAAGGCAACCTGGTCTGGTTTGTGTTTGCAACACAACATGTTAATGTTAAAGCCAGCTGTGAACAGGGTGAAAACAGCTGCTACAGTCTGAGCTCTGTTGTTAGCATAACTGCAGGAATCTTTTTTTAATGCTCCATAGAATAGCCTTTATTTTTATTTTTAGCTTTCTTCGGTTATTTTTTTTAGGATTTTGATATTATTTAAGGATTAGTGATTGATATTTATATTCTGTATTTAATTTATTTATCATGTTTTTTCTCAGTTCTTTTTGTATTTTTTAGGGCTGGGCAACGATTAAAATGTTTAATCTAATTAATCACATGATTTCCCTGATTAATCACGATTAATCACATTTGTACGCAGAATCCAAAAATGAATCCAAAAAGTAGCGTATAGCTTTTAGCATTTAGCTTTATTTTAAATGTGCTGCCATATAAATGAAAGTGCCATAACATTTGTTGTGCAAACACACTTTTAACATCAGCATCTTTCTGTAGTTTTTATGTAGAAGCCTCGCTCCACTGTCTGTTTCCTTGAATGACTTGCTGCTATCAGTTGTGTGTTTTGCCTTTAAGTGATATTTTAGACTGGAACTACTACGCTGAGAAGACAATTCAACTTGGCAGTGTTTACAGATGACTTTGGTTCTGTCGACTCCGCCGTCTGGAAGAACTTTAAAATGAAAATGGCCGAGTAAAAGTTCCGTACCCTTCTCCATGTTTGGTGGATCCGCCGATTACTTTCTTTTCCTGTTCCACAGCAGCAGACTTTTACAAAATAAAAGCCTGTGGGCAACAGACTTTTACAAAATAAAAGCCTGTGAGCAACAGACTTTTACAAAATAAAATAAATAATAAAACAGGGGTGGTCCGTGGCGTAGTGGGTTGAGCAGGCGCCCCATGTACAGAGGCTATAGTCCTCGCTGCAGCTGGCCCCGGTTTGAGTCCCGCATCGGACGGCCCTGTGCTGCGTGTTGTTCCCCCTCTCCCTGCCCCCTGCTTCCTGTCTCTCTGAACTTTCCATTAAAGGCACAAAAGCCACCAAAAATGTTTTTTTTTTTAACAAAAAAAAAATTTTAATTAAAAAAAGCGTTAATGCGCAATAAAATATTTATCGCCGTTAAATAAATAACGAGTCAACTTGCCCAGCCCTAGTATTTAATATTATATATAACACAAAGAATACACTGGAAAAAATGCCCCTCTAAAAATAAGTAAAAAAAACAACAAATAAAAGACGTTTTTGCTTGAAATAAGCAAAAAAATCTGCCAATGGAACTAGTGAAAATCGGCTTGTCCAGATTTCTTGAAATAAGATGTGATATTTAGGACTTTTGAGATAAAAGTGATCTTGAAATTAGCTTAAAAACCTCTTCAAATGTCAAAAAAAGCTTGTTTCATATGATATGTGACTCAAAACAATTTGTTTTCAAGACTTTTTCATTTAACAAGATATTTCAGATGTATTGTCTTCAAACAAGTCCCTATATCTGGCTGAAATGGTGCTTGTTAGGCAGTTGTGTCTGATATTAAGTGTAATGAGACATTTTGACTAGAAATGAGACAAATATACTTGGTAAGACTTAGATTTTTTTTCCAGTGTATGTTGTGTTGGTGCCGGGGTAAGTCTTTTTTTTATTTTATTTTTTAAATCTAGCCAGGACCGCCTGTGGATGTCACAGCTGTGGTGATGTCATCACTACTTCCTCAGGTGGGACTCACCTTTGTAACGTAGCAGGTTCCTCCCACAGCCGGGAATGAACCGACTTTGGCTGAACCTGTGTTTTTTCCTGACTTGTTTGTTTGTTTGTTTGTTTGTTTGTTTGTCTGTCTTTAAGTCAGATTTGCAGAACATGAACATCTGAACTGAGAGTGTCAGGTGTTTTCTCTCTGCGAGGTTATGAGATAATCTTCAGTTTCCAGCCAAGCAGCACCGGTGACCTCATGTTTCTGCCTGTTAAAGGAATTAAAGGCGCTGCTGCGGTCAGACAGCCATTCGAACACGGTTATACCTGCTGCACATGTAAAACCCATCATCATCTCAGCCTCATTCTCGTCTCTTTACATCAAAATTATTAAAGATGTCGATTCAGCACGAATGAACGTAAACACCAACCGTTACCAGACCGCGTGAGGTCATTTGTTTCACGAAGGGATGTGACTGATGGAGTCATTCTGAGAAATCTCTGGAAGTTCCTCACATAAACTTTACGGGGAGCCAACATGGGAGCAGGCAGACGCAGCTCAGCTCGTAACGCCAAGGCCAGAATAACTTTTCCAACGAGCACCATGACCTGTGGGGTGGGAATCCTGTTTGGCCCCCGATTCAAATGACTTTAGCATCGGATCGATTGAAGGTATTATGCAGCATTATTCAGAGTACACGGTGGATTTGAGCTTTAAAAGCTTCTGTAATCTGCACGGATGAAAACAATTAAATGAATGAACTGAACAGGAGTTTGTTTGCCCTGAGACAGAAGAACGAATCTGAGTATTTTATGAAAATAAACCCCTGGAAGCTCATCTTTTTAAAAACATTTTCACTGAGTTTTCACTCTTATGACTCTTATCAAATCTACATCTGCTGGAATCTGTCAAATCAAAATCCAACTAAATCTATTTGTAGCACATTTCATGTACAAACAATTCAAAGTGCTTCACATAAAATAAAAGCATTGCAGCAGGGAGTGGAAGAAGCATTAAAATACATAAAAGAATATAAAGAGAAACAAATAAAATCATTTGAATGAATTTAAAAACAAGCAACAGTCCAGATAAGTTCAAAGATATCGTGCAGATTTCATGCATAGACACATGAGAACAGAAATGTTTTTAACCTGGATTTAAAAATGTCTCCATTTGGTGAAAGTTTAATCTCCACTGGCAGTTTGTTCCACTTGTTGGCAGCATAACAGCTAAATGCTGCTCCTGTGCACTAAACTTCCATAAATGATAAAACCACGACGCTTCTTAAACTTTATCGTTAGAAAACATGCTTTTGTCAAAGCATTTTTAGTAAAGATGAAGGAACGCGTGCTGCCTTCAACTCATATTTGTTTTTGCACATTCGAAGCAACACTGAAAAAAAATAACTCATAAGATTTACTTAAAAAAGCCTTTGTAAGTATTTGCACTTAAATGATTTAAGTAATATTTAATGCTGCAATATCAAGTAAATTTTACTTCCCATAAAACACAACAGTTTTGAAGATATTAAGTAACATTTACTTAATTACATCTAAGTTTTAAGTTATATTTATTTAAACAAATTAAGTAAAGTCTACTTGTTTTTCATAGACAGGAACATAATTTTAAGTAATGTTATATATCTGTAGTATTTGCTGTTATGAAGTAGCTTAGTAGATTTTAACGATACACTTTCAGAGTAAAGTTTATGTAGTATTTCTAGGTTTATGTACATACAACTATTAAACATTTAAATTGTATGAGGAAATAAAACTTACTCTTCCCCCATAATTCATGTATTACGTTAATAAAATGTTTAATTTTACTTAAGAAGCTCGAGTTCTTACTGAATCTTAAAAATACAAGGTAGAAATTATGACAGTTACTTCAGCAAAAAGTCCCTTTTTTCAGTGAACTCTCCCTGATAATTTGAGCTTAAAACTAACTTTACTGGTTGGAAATCAGCTGAGACATCGCAGGAAGTCGTGGCTCTCGTTAACTTCACGGTGCAGAGATCAGCATTAATTATCCTGCTTCCAAAATAAACTGTTTTTTTTATGCACATCTCCCACTCTGACATTCGTAAAGTCAGAAAAAATGTTGCACATCCTAATCACGGTCGGTTAGAAGCCTTCAGACGTCCCGCGGGTCGACACGCATGTTCACACGCAGACGTGAGAGAACAAACATTTTCCTCTGGCGGGTGATGTCATCTTTTTATTGACACCGGGGCTTCTTCCAGCTGCCTGAGGCGGCGGAATATTTTCCAGTTTAGCTACGAAAGTTCAGCTCCGCTCAGGAAAAAGAGGGAGGAAAAAAGATTTCCCATCATCCTCATGTGAGGGCTGGATAAGGCCGGCGTTGATGGTCAGGTGCAGGAAACCGCTTCATCCTCATCAGGAATACATTCTTTATGAACTCCCTTTCCCCCCCATCGGTTTACCTCTGAAACAGAGTGATGCTTTCAGATCCTTTCAGCCCGGTTTGTGCTCAGACGAGGAGCTGAAGATTGGGAACAGATTCATTAACTGCTGCCAGTTTTTCTGAGCCAACGGAAGGAAAATGTGCATAAATTGTCTCGAGCTTAGGGAGATTGATTCAGTGTCGCAGGTGACTTAACCTTGTCATGGTTTAAATATATCAGATGCATCAACACTCAGTGAAAGCTGTTCCAGAGTCATGTTTCCATCCTGCACTGGAAAAAAATGCCCCTCCAAAGATAAGTAAGAAAAACAACAAATAAAAGACGTATTTGCTTGAAATAAGCAAAAAAATCTGCCAATGGAACTAGTGAAAATCGGCTTGTCAAGATTTCTTGAAATAAAATGTGATATTTAGGACTTTTGAGTTAAAAGTGATCTTGAAATTAGCTTAAAAACCTCTTCAAATGTCAAAAAAAGCTTGTTTCATATGATATGTGACTCAGAACAAGATGTTTTCAAGACTTTTTCATTTAACAAGATATTCCAGATGTATTGTCTTCAAACAAGTCCCTATATCTGGCTGAAATGGTACTTGTTAGGCAGTTGTGTCTTATATTAAGTGTAATGAGATATTTTGACTAGAAATGAGACAAATATACTTGGTAAGACTTTGATTTTTCCCATCCTGTTCCATCAGCTTCCTTTAACGACTCTTTTTAACGCTTCGGGAACTGAGGACGCTGATTGTTGCAGTTTTTCAGAGGAATCTGGGTCCATTTCAGGTGATTGTTGGTCAGGGGCCCCTCTGTTTCAGAGTCTTGTTTGTGCCCATCCCCCTCTTCAGCACCGTAAAAGTACTTTCTTCTGTCTGCATTTACAATCGAAGCAGCCAGCGCGTCACTTTGGTGACTAAAACTTTGGTGCATGCTCCTTTTTTAGAAATGTTATTTCCATTGTTTTGTCTTTTTTTGCTGTCTCAGGTTTTAGATTATTAAGATTATTTGGTCTTTAAAAACGATGCGTATGTTGGTCCAAACAAAGTCGACGCTTTTTAATCCACCGTGGCTCTTAATCCAATCTCAAAGTGCACGTAAACTGCACGTGCTGCAGCTCCTGTCAGGCCGTCTGAACCTGCTGGTGGCCTGAGAGCTTTCAGGCTTTTTCGCTCTCGGGTTTACGCCTCGTAAATTTTGAGAGCTGCCACTTTTGAAACGTTCCCACTAAAATCTCTGTGCTGGATTAGCTGGTGCGGGATCCCAGCGAGTCGGGCTGTAAAACATGCAAACCGGCACATAAATTGGGCTTGTGTATGTTGAGGTGCCGTATGTGCAACAAAGATGGTTCTGATTTAAAGTTGCTCCCTCCAGACGGTTCAGGGAGGACGAAATATTGTTGCTTAAACATGTTTTAGCTCATCTTTATGAGCTCGTGAGTCAGAGGTGATGAAATTTAGCACAAGCCCCACGTTAAAAGATGCAGCTATAGGTTTGCCAAAGGCTTTAGGCTCTCTGTGTTATTTATTTATCCGTTTTATGTCGTTGCTCATGCTGAATGTGACAGGAAACCAGGCACCTTACCGGGAGGTTTCAGGCCCCGGAATGTGAATAACAGAAGCACAGAAGTCGGGAGCATGTAGCTTTGAGCCTAAAAAACGTCTCTCGTGTTGCTTTAAAATGCAGCAAAAGCCTCATCGTTTATTAACCACGGAGAGAAATAAGTTTTGTAGAGTTTGGATGAACAGGCCACTGGATTTTGGGAACAGTTGTAGCTCAGATGGTGACTCAGTATATCCACATATACATGTTTGGGAAATGTGGCTGCTTGAACAGTATGGGCAGAATGTGTGAGTGTTTCCACTGAAAGCTGCCAGTGCTGCAGTCTTCAGCAGACTGATGTTTTTCCTGTTTTATAAGCCATTACTACATATTTATGCACATATTAAGCTGCATGTGCACACATATAGATGCAAAGAAGGCCTCAGTTTGCAGCGACGACCCCTCAAAGAATCTCATTTCTGATCGTTTTCAGAGACTTAGATTACGAAAGAAGTCGGCTTTTTGGTTTGAAGTCCTCTGAAGGAATTCCTGCCCTGCAGTCACCACATTAAATAAAGTCGAAATGTCTGAGAGGAGGACAGAGGATGTCCTGCAGGAATGTTCTGACACTTATGAGCTGTAATGCCTCATGAAGAAGAATGTGGGGTCTGTGAGCCGTGGCACTCAAACCAGCAGAGACTTGGTTGGTTCACAGCGGAAGATAGAGACCCAGACTTTTGAGTTTTTCCTTTTGAGTTTGAGTTTTGAGCAGTTTTAAAAGTATTATGTAATAATTTGGCTATAAATCTGTGGATTAAGTTTAGTTCCATCTGAAACTGTCACTTTTGTTCATGTGCAGTAATGGACATTACAAGCACAAACTGTTCCTCCTCTTCCTCCAGAAAGCTTTAATTCTGGAGCACAACGACACAAAATTCACCTTTTAGATTTCCACCAAAATGTGCATCTTTTTAAAATCTTGGCACTCTTCTTATTTTTTCTTTCCTCCCGACAGAAAGCACCTTTTTCCCATTTTCCCATTCCTCAGCAAATTTCCCACAGCTGAGTCCAAACTGGACAGAAAACCCCAACATAGTACAAATTAAAGTCACTGATTTTTACTTCTAACACGGATGCTATTGAATCGGCTCTGAGGATTATTTGTCTCAATAAAGCTGCATCCATTGGTGAGGAAACAAACTATTTCTCTGGAGATTTGATAGTTGATAAATTAATCTGCAAAACTAACGAGTAAGTATTAAATCAAATAATCCTCAGTCCAAGTATACATTGTTTAAAGTAAATTCATTTAACCTAGAAATGGTATTTCGAGCTGAAATTTGACCGTTTTTTAAGTTCTTTTCATCGGCAGGACACAAAGATGGAAGATGGAGCTCTTAATGCACTTTGAATTAAAACAGAAGTGATAAATGGAAAAGGATTTCATTTTTTTTTTTGTACAACTTGTTTTATTTTTAGGTAAATAAATTTCATATCAACAAAAGGAAATGGACTGACAGCAAACCAAATTTTACACTTTTTTTTAAAGAACTATATCAATACAGCACCGACATCAAGGCTTTAAAAACAAACTTTATTTTGGAAAAAGTTTTTTATTTATATATGTGTATATATATATATATATATATATATATATATATACTTCTTCCCCTGGCTAAACAGTTTTGTTCTGTATATAATTGTTAATAAAGTTAAAAAATAAATAATAATAAAAATAAAACAGAAGTGATGTTCAAATGATCCATACGAGGCCTTTACAAACTTTTAAAAGGCCGGTCTCGATGCGACCCTCTTAAAAACGCATACTTAGATCAAACCCGCTCAGACTTATTTCAGAATTAGAATAATACAGAATTATTTAATTCTAGAAAACCGAACTCATCGTTTGTGATGAACTCGGCCGAGTCGGATGCATCGACGTGGCAGAGAGGGAGGAGGAGTGGAGGGCCTTCACCACACGTACACAGAAACGCAGGAATGTGGGGAATGCTGGGAAACCTTGAGATGAACTGCCGGCGTCACAGCAGGGAGACGTGGAGGGAAACCTTCGGATGAGCCTCCGAAGTCGGGTGCAGCTTGGAGGAAATTCTACCGGAATTAAACGACTTTTACATCAAATGCAAAGGCTGCAGACATAAATTCTTCTTGTCAAAGAAGTAACTGTATTTACTTTACTTCATCTTTTCAGTTGCTTCGTTTATTCTCTCTGGAGTTATCTTTAAAGGTGACATATTGTGCTCTTTAACACCTGTTGGTTTAAGCATAAGTCGCCTTTCTCTCAGCTTGTTTTAACACTTCTGCTGAAAACTTCCTCTTTGGGGGGACGGATAGTGAGCAAGGTGGCTCAGCGTTCTCAGTCCAGCGTTGAACTGGACCAAGTTGTTAAAACAGTGGGATGAAAAGTGGCTGCTGCACATCCACAGTCTTTAGCTAACTCTGCTGGAACATTAGCCTCAGAGAGAGTTCATCCACAGTCTTTAGCTAACTCTGCTGGAACATTAGCCTCAGAGAGAGTTCATCCACAGTCTTTAGCTAACTCTGCTGGAACATTAGCCTCAGAGAGAGTTCATCCACAGTCTTTAGCTAACTCTGCTGGAACATTAGCCTCAGAGAGAGTTCATCCACAGTCTTTAGCTAACTCTGCTGGAACATTAGCCTCAGAGAGAGTTCATCCACAGTCTTTAGCTAACTCTGCTGGAACATTAGCCTCAGAGTTCATCCACAGTCTTTAGCTAACTCTGCTGGAACATTAGCCTCAGAGTTCATCCACAGTCTGTAGCTAACTCTGCTGGAACATTAGCCTCAGAGTTCATCCACAGTCTGTAGCTTACTCTGCTGGAACATTAGCCTCAGAGAGAGTTCATCCACAGTCTGTAGCTAACTCTGCTGGAACATTAGCCTCAGAGTTCATCCACAGTCTTTAGCTAACTCTGCTGGAACATTAGCCTCAGATACAGTTCATCCACAGTCTTTAGCTAACTCTGCTGGAACATTAGCCTCAGAGTTCATCCACAGTCTTTAGCTAACTCTGCTGGAACATTAGCCTCAGATACAGTTCATCCACAGTCTTTAGCTAACTCTGCTGGAACATTAGCCTCAGAGAGAGTTCATCCACAGTCTGTAGCTAACTCTGCTGGAACATTAGCCTCAGAGTTCATCCACAGTCTTTAGCTAACTCTGCTGGAACATTAGCCTCAGATACAGTTCATCCACAGTCTTTAGCTAACTCTGCTGGAACATTGGCCTCAGAGTTCATCCACTGGGCTCTGATATCCTCTGAGGCTGCTGCTGGATGGAAGATGCATGCTCCTCAGTACAGAACATTTCCACCAGAAGCTGGCTTCATCCGTCCAGCAGGGTAGATGTGAGTGGGCGGGGCTTGGCAGAGGAGGGCGGAGTCAACTTAAGGAGTGACGTAATTTAGAAATGAAAATCAGAATAGCTCGTTAGATGAGGAACTTTCAAACAAAGGTGGAACTAAGAGTAAGAGTTTTACACTTGCTGGTGACTTCAGACGCCCAGTTGTAATAATTTGACACCTGTGTCTGGACGTCAAAGGTTTTAAAGAATATCTTCAAGCCCTGAGGTGCACTCGGTCTGGATTCTCTGCTCAGGAAGTTGGTAACCTATGGTGACAACCTGGAGTAATTTACGTGAAACATTCTAGATGTAATGTCTCTGGCTGTGTTCGAAACCGCATACTACATACTTCCATACTGCATACTGCATACTACATACTTCCATACTACATAGTTCCATACTACATACTACATACTTCCATACTACATACTGCGTACTCATTGATCAGACAGTATGCAGAGCGTTTACCCACAATGCATTTCGCTCCTGCCCGAGCCGAAATCAGCCGGCCTGAAGCTGATTTCCCTTAAGCTCTAAACTCTGTAAACTTTAGCAACATTTGAAACATTTTCAGGTGAGAAAGTAGTCGTTTAGATCCCCAACGTGTTGGGGTGACATATAGAATATTTTTCAATACTCATCTGGATTGAAGCAGCAAACATTCAGTGTAAGAGTTTAAAAAAAAAAATACTTTATTTGACTCACAGCTGCTAGTTTTTTGACCTCGACAACCCAACAACTTTTTTTTTTGTGACTAGTTAAATTTATAAAGAAGGCGTAATCGCTTGTTTGCTATGGGTCGGGTCGGGACGGGACAACATTGTATTCAAAATATAAAATAGTTTTATAGGACTTTTTAATTTTTTATGTGATTTTATTAAGGTGCACGTGATACCAACCTTTCGTGAATTTCGCCAGCCGTCTTCTTTTGGTTTAGCTAATCTAACGCGACGCTGAAGCTAGCAAGCTTCCAGGGAAGCACGTAGGGGAGGGGCTGTGTGAGTGAGTAGGCTATGCGAGGGAGACGCGAGGGACAGAGACGGAGGGTGAGCACAGCAGGGAAAGGAAATGCAGCTGAAGGAATACGAGTTTTTTTTAAATAGCGTTAAAAAAAATAATAATAACGAAACGCCATATGTGGCGGCCGGTGTTTAATCTGTGGCACACCGCCACTAATTAGTCTATATGTGGGAAACACTGCCAGAGAAATTTAAGACCTATGTATGACATTTTGGACCCATGACACACATTTAATACCTTTTTAAGGCCTAGAATCGGGGGAATTTTTTTAAAGACTTTTTTTAAGACTTTTAAGACCCCGCGGCTACCCTGATCTTGGGTAGTTTGAGGATGAGTAGTAACCTCATGATTCATACCCAACATTTAGGAGAATCTAGTATGCATCCGGGAACTTCTGCTTAATAACTCAAAAAGTTAGTATGAGTAGTAGGAGAAGTATGCGGTTTCGAACACAGCCTCTTTGAGCTTAAGCTCACCGAACCGTCCTTTCTGGAAGGAAAAGGAATGAACGTGCCTTGTAGCTGCTTCTCTCCAATTATTTGGTTTTAAGTCGGCTGCTGATGACTGAAGTCGTCGCCACATTGATAAATTTAAAAAAAACACGAATCTGCCATGTAAAACTGTAGGAGCTTAAGTAAGTACTTAGTAGACCATCTGTTGGACTGTTGTAGTAGTAAGGACCACAGCTGACAGAGATCTAGTGTCAGGGAAAGGATGAGAGGATGTTGTCATGGCGATTGACTCATTGGACATCACAATACAATTTCAGCCTCTCATTCAAACGCATCCAAAGTTTGTGTTGAACGTGATTTTAGATGGACTTTCTTCCCCTCGAGGTCTCCACCGCTGGTCGCAGCTAATTTTAACTTGTAGAGACTCGAAACCGACATGAGATCCTTCACTGCGAGTTAACTCATGAGGGGGGGGGGGGGGAGGGGGGGCTCATTTAGTGGCAAGTCTGGGCCTTTCAAAAAGGAAAAAAATGTTTAAATAGTTATTTTAGTTTGCAGGTGTTATCTGTTCTTGGTTGGAATCTGGTTTAAACTTTGTTTGAAAAGTTCAGTTTAACTTGGTGACTGTCAGAGGACATAAAAATGTGTTTTTTATTTTATTTCACATTTTCCTTGCTTAATTCATGCTGACGCCGACAGTATTTGTATTTTTTAAAATCTTTTTATTTGCTTTAAATGCAAATCTTAAGTGATCTTTATAGAAGCAACCAAAAAAAAAGCTCTGAGACAGAACAGAAGCCAAAGGAGACCTGAAAGAGCTGCAGAGATGTGAGTCTAAGCCGCTCGCTGCATAAAGCTGGGCTTTTTGGGAAGGGTAACCGGGGATAAAACGCCTCAGTGAAGTACGGGAGTGGCAGCATCATGCTGCGGGCATGCGGCCTTGGAAACAAAAACATTTCGAAGAAGAAAATGAGAAATGAGCAGAAATTCACCTTCAACACATAAACATCCCTGATACACAACGCTTTAAGGAGAAAAATGTAAATGTATTGGAATGGGGAATCGGTTTGTCTTAACAAATGAGTATAAATCCAGCATAAATGTAAGACTATGGAGTTCTATGGTTTTAATCCTAAGGATTATTATGGATATGTTTTAAAAGCAGTCCATAGTCTCACGCTGAGTGAGAACGAAACCTAAAACCAGCTCTGAGGATGGTGTTTAACTCTCCTTCCATTGAGGCTCGATGGGCTCCATTTTTGGGATGAAACAACTTCTCTGCTGCAGCAAAGTTGTGAAGTTAGAAATGTCTCGATTTTTCATGTCCACACATCTTTTCCTTAGCTTGTCCTCTTCCCAAAAAAGGTCCCATTGGGTCATTTGTTCATGCAGGCAGAAAGGAAACGTTCAGAGAATTGTAAGTGTAAAAATGGTGACTGTGGCATAGAACAAGAAACAATGATTTATCTCAACTCTACCCAGGATGAGACCGTGTTATTAAAAGGTTTTAATCTAATTAATCACATGATTTCCCTGATTAATCACGATTAATCGCATTTGTACGCAGAATCCAAAAATGAATCCAAAAGTAGCGTATAGCTTTTAGCATTTAGCTTTATTTTAAATGTGCTGCCATATGAATGAAAGTGCCATAACATTTGTTGTGCAAACACACTTTTAACATCAGCATCTTTCTGTAGTTTTTATGTAGAAGCCTCGCTCCACTGTCTGTTTCCTTGAATGACTTGCTGCTATCAGTTGTGTGTTTTGCCTTTAAGTGATATTTTAGACTGGAACTACTACGCTGAGAAGACAATTCAACTTGGCAGTGTTTACAGATGACTTTGGTTCTGTCGACTCCGCCGTCTGGAAGAACTTTAACATGAAAATGGCCGAGTAAAAGTTCCGTACCCTTCTCCATGTTTGGTGGATCCGCCGATTACTTTCTTTTCCTGTTCCACAGCAGACAGCAGCAGACTTTTACAAAATAAAAGCCTGTGAGCGACAGACTTTTACAGAATAAAAGCCTGTGAGCAAAATACTTTTACAAAATAAAAGCCTGTGAGCAACAGACTTTTACAAAATAAAAGCCTGTGAGCAACAGACTTTTACAAAATAAAAGCCTGTCAGCGACAGACTTTTACAAAATAAAAGCCTGTGAGCGACAGACTTTTACAAAATAAAAGCCTGTGAGCGACAGACTTTTACAAAATAAAAGCCTGTGAGCAACAGACTTTTACAAAATAAAAGCCTGTGAGCAACAGACTTTTACAAAATAAAAGCCTGTGAGCGACAGACTTTTACAAAATAAAAGCCTGTGAGCGACAGACTTTTACAAAATAAAAGCCTGTGAGCAACAGACTTTTACAAAATAAAAGCCTGTGAGCGACAGACTTTTACAAAATAAAAGCCTGTGAGCAACAGACTTTTACAAAATAAAAGCCTGTGAGCAACAGACTTTTACAAAATAAAAGCCTGTGAGCGACAGACTTTTACAAAATAAAAGCCTGTGAGCAACAGACTTTTACAATAATAAAATAATAATAAAACAGGGGTGGTCCATGTACAGAGGCTACAGTCCTCGCTGCAGCTGGCCCCGGTTCGAGTCCCACATCGGACGGCCCTGTGCTACATGTTGTTCCCCCTCTCTCTGCCCCCTGCTTCCTGTCTCACTGAACTTTCCATTAAAGGCACAAAAGCCCCCCAAAATTTTGTTTGTTTTTAATTAAAAAAAAAAAAATTAAATAAGAAAATTAAATTAAAAAACCTGCGCTAATGCGCGATAAAATATTCATCGGCGTTAAATAATGAATGCGTAAAGCGATAATAACGAGTTAACTCGCCCAGCCCTAGACAGTATTTTAGTAAAGTTGTTGCAGTGTCGAACACCATAACGGCTGAAAGTCGGGCGTATAAACACAACTTTGTTTAGTTCTGCTCCCAGCAGCAGGTAAGATGTTCTAACCGGAAGATGTCGGGGATCACAGTATGTTTCAGAGGTTTAAAACCCAATAAAGATTCTTTAGTATAATAATGTGGGACGAAACAACTTCTCTGCCATTAAAAAACAAACATTTTAAAGGCATCAGATGGGGGTCTGTTGACTTCTCTATGGCCAACATGAAGGTGCGGCGGGCTGCCAGCAGGGGTCAGCAGAGCTCTGTGGGTGGTGGGCAGAGGTGGAGGTGGTGGTGATATCATTTTCCATCGGTTCCTCTGTCTCCTCGCAGCCGCAGAACAGATGAGATGAGGTGAGGGGAGGAGGAGATCTTTTATTTTTTTTCCACTACCACATTTCACCTCCCGGCGACCGCATCTGGAAAGACGATATCTCCAGAAAAGAGGTCATCGGTGAGAGAGAACAGCATTCAGCACAGCAGCGGAGTGCCAGGGATTCTTGTCTGGACAGCGGCTTACAACATGCTTCTGGGAGTGAAGTGTGTTCATGGATGGGGGGGGTTGCACAAAGACCATCCCAATCTCTCCCTGTCGGCCTCCTGGGTCAGCAGGTTGTTGATCCGTAGTTTTGTTCAGCTCAGTTTGGACGTCACTCCTTAACCCTCATACCTGATTTAAAACAACTTAATTTCTGAAAAGGGACATTTTTGTCCCCTTTTAAAACGACCTAAAAATACCATATGTTAATATTTTTTTCCGCTTTTTTTTCCGTAGATCTTTTATTCCACTTCAGTTCTGATCATAACTATCAAGTTTTCAATTATTTTCAAAAAAAATAACCCTTTAAATACTGGTTTATATGATGTAAATGCCAATTTCTGTAAAAAAAATAAATAAAAAATCATATATTAATATTTTTTTCCACTTTTTTTTCATAAATCTTTTATTCCTGTTCAAATTGGCATCTAAAGGGTTAAAAAAAAATTAAATAATTGAAAACTTGGTAGTTATGATCAGAACTGAAGTGGAATAAAAGATTTATGAAAAAAAGTAGAAAAAATATTAATATTTGATGTTTTTAGGTCGTTTTAAAAGGGGACAAAAATGTCCCTTTTCAGAAATTAAGTTTTTTTTTTCTACACAATGAAAAATTGCATTGTATATGATGTGTGTTTGAAATTTGAAAAAATAGTCAAAAATGCACAACTGGACCAAATATGATGAGTATCTCTATCTACAGTGTGAAATTAGAGGAGAAAGTTCACCCCAAGTGGAGAAAAATGTCCCCCATCAGGGATTAGGGTTAATGGCTCGATGTTTCTCTGGGCTGACACCATGAGAATGTGAATGACTCGCTGGTCTGCGGCTGCCAAACAGTCCCAGTCCTCCCAGCATCTGCTCCGACACTCCATCACTGAGCTGCTGCAGGGCGACCAAACTGTTTTCTTTGAACCGCTGCTTCAGCCTCAGACTGCTTTCCGTCATGCAAACATGACAGTCTGACAGATGTTACGCAACCGAGACAGCTGCTCAGAGAGTCGCTCGCCACAGCAAAAGTCTGTTTGAGCTCAGCTGACCACCTCAAACCTGCTGCTGAATGCATTCCCATCCATTAAACATACATTTCTGGTGCTTTTTACAGAGCTGTGCAGCTTAATTGAGCGTGTAATGGTTACCGAAATAACAGCAACTCAGTATAAATGTTGCCTTTTAACACATGGATACGGTGAAGTTCATGATGTTAAATTCAACCCATCAAAAAGTGTCATTCTGATACGTCGCACTAAAGAAGATAAATACAGGGTTTCCCCTCATTTTAAGCTGTCTGGGATCTTATTGAACATCTCAAATGAAGTAAAATATCTCATGTGCTGACAGATGATGAGGACATTTACCGTCAGGTTCCAATGTTATACGCTCAAGCTAATGTTCGAGTTCAGAAATTTGGATATTGCTCTGAAGTTAAACTGAACTTGTTTAGATCATATTGTACCTCACTGGATACGGCACACTTATGGTGCCATTATAAAAGAGCCAGCCTTCGGAGATTGAAGGTGCACTGGAAAAAATGCCCCTCCAAAAATAAGTAAAAAAACAACAAATGAAAGACGTTTTTGCTTGAAATAAGCAAAAAAATCTGCCAATGGAACTAGTGAAAACCGGCTTGTCAAGATTTCTTGAAATAAGATGTGATATTTAGGACTTTTGAGATAAAAGTGATCTTGAAATTAGCTTAAAAACCTCTTCAAATGTCAAAAAAAGCTTGTTTCATATGATATATGACTCAAAACAATTTGTTTTCAAGACTTTTTCATTTAACTCTTTCGGTGCCATTGACGTCTATAGACGTCAATTGCGTTTTTTAACGGAGCGGGCTGGGGGACAATCTAGCGGAGTTCGTCACTAAATCATAGGCTTGTAAACACTAAACAGAGAATATACTGGCAACATTACCCACTAGGTGGCAGCAGTGCCACTATGCACAAAAAAAAGAGCTCGTTTTCTCCTTTTTTTTGGGTCAAACAGCTGTTTTTGGTGAAACCAACCTATGTTCTACTGTCTATTACTAAAAGACTGAAAATGGTAGAAACAAACTTTTTTTTCCTGATCAAAGAAGAGAGTCTACTCTTTCGTTTGGTAATTTCGGTGCGTACATAGTCATAAGACACACTTTTCTGTGGGTCTTGGAAAATCAGTCAAAATACTGAAAAACACTTGGCAGAATGGGTCTCTCTGCACTGAAAATGGCTGGCAGCCAATGAGTTAACAAGATATTCCAGATGTATTGTATTAAAATAAGTCCCTATATCTGGCTGAAATGGTACTTGTTAGGCAGTTGTGTTTTATATTAAGTGTAATGAGATATTTGGACTAGAAATTAGACAAATATACTTGGTAAGACTTTGATTTTTTTCCAGTGTAGACGTCTTTTTCAGAGTTCTTCACACTGGAAAAAATGCCCCTCCAAAAATAAGTAAAAAAAACAACAAATACAAGATGTTTTTGCTTGAAATAAGCAAAAATAATCTGCCAATGGAACTAGTGAAAATCGGCTTGTCCAGATTTCTTGAAATAAGATGTGATATTTAGGACTTTTGAGTTAAAAGTGATCTTGAAATTAGCTTAAAAACCTCTTCAAATGAAAAAAAAAGCTTGTTTCATATGATATGTGACTCAAAACAATTTGTTTTCAAGACTTTTTCATTTAACAAGATATTCCAGATGTATTGTCTTCAAACAAGTCCCTATATCTGGCTGAAATGGTGCTTGTTAGGCAGTTGTGTATATATTAAGACACAACAATGAGACAAATATACTTGGTAATATTTAGATTTTTTTCCAGTGTGGCTTATAATGATGCATTAAGACTTTGTTAAAGAAGCCCAGATGGAGCAGAGCCAGCCAATGTCATTTATTATTATTATTATGAATGTTTTTTTTATGTACTTTTATAATTGATTGTTTTTCTATGTGATCTGGACTACGAGTCTTTAATGACTCTATCTAACACAACTCCTCTCGCTGTGACTCTTCCTCGTTGCCTTGGCAACATGCTCCCGTCTCTCCTTTGGTCAAAATTAAAGCCAAAATCAGGTTGTTGCTTTGATTGCAATTAATTAGACAATTATTCTATTACAAGATTGATATCATTATAATTAAAAGGTGAATGGGAGCTGTGACATTGCTAAGAATGAACGAACCTTGATGGTTATATTTTCCAGAGGCTGTTTCCCTTTCCAACGCAGCAGTTTCTCCCCCATGTTGGTTTCATAAGCCGCTCCGAGCTCATTGATTTACTGCGCAGGCGACTAAAAAAAACTAGCTGTTGCCGTTTTGAAGCCATAACATGAACTAATTCTCCTGTCAGCAGGTTCTGTAACTGTGATCAACCAGCATGGTTTCATGGTTTCATGGTGTGATCTGGAACACTGTTTCTTTTTCTTCTCCCAGTATCCGTGGAGACAAGCAAACAAAAAAACCTCATTGGCACTGATATCCGTTATTATACTGTTAAATAAATGACGGTAGATGCTCTGTAAAATTACTAGTTATCTTACCGTCATGTACTGTAATCCAAATAACGGTATTATACTGTTTGATAAATAACAGTAGTTGCACTGTAAAATAACAGTAAAATACTGACGTCCCTATTTTACTGTTATTTTATTTTCCAGGGAAATTCTTTACAGTGTACCGTCAGGTCCCTTTGACATCAGTTACTGTAACACGGGCCGGGTTTGTGCAACATTCTGCGGTTGAGAAAACGTTGGAACAAAGTAAATAAGTGTCAGATGCTAACTTGATGCAGCGCCACAGCTTAGCATTCACTCAAACTGCTGTGACATTTGAGGTTTCGGTCGTTTTTTTCGACGTGGTGGTTTCATGCTGCTCCGACCACCATTTACTGCAGCTGAGACAACCCTTACTTTCAAAAACTCAATGATACGCTTCATTTTTTGTATTTCATTTGGAAAAACAGTCTCTTTTAAAGGGACAGTTCGCCTCTTCTGACATGAAGCTGTGTAACATCCCATATCAGCAGCATCATTTCTGAACATCTTCTTACCCCCTGCTGCGTCCTGTGAGCAGAGTTCCAGCCTCGTTTTGGTGTTGATGAAGGTAGTCCGGCTAGTTGGCTGGGGTTTAAAAAATAAAGCGTTTTGCTTCTCAGAACAATATGCGTTCAACAGAGTAATACATTTGCATCACAAAATGGTTCTCCAGGAAAAAGTCAGACCTCACAATCGCTTGGTACTATTTTCTCTCCCTTCATATCACTGCCTGCTGTGCAGACCGAACAGCAAACACCGTAACAGGCGCGGCTGTCAGCAGGCGTCTTTCATTTCCTTTCGTTTTGTTTCCTTTCCTTTACTTTCCTTTTGTTTCCTTTCCTTCTCTTTCTTCCCTTTCCTTTCATTTCCTTTCCTTCGCTTTCTGCCCTTTCCTTTCCTTTTGTTTCCTTTCATTTCCTTTCCTTTCGTTTCCTTTCCTTTCTTTTCCTTTCCTTTCCTTTTGTTTCCTTTCATTTCCTTTCCTTCTCTTTCTTCCCTTTCCTTTCCTTTTGTTTCCTTTCATTTCCTTTCCTTTCGTTTCCTTTCCTTTTGTTTCCTTTCTTTTCCTTTCCTTTTTGTTTCCTTTCTTTTCCTTTCCTTTTGTTTCCTTTCCTTTCATTTCCTTTCCTTCTCTTTCTTTCTTTTCCTTTCCTTTTGTTTCCTTTCATTTCCTTTCCTTTTGTTTCCTTTCATTTCCTTTCCTTCTCTTTCTTTCTTTTCCTTTCCTTTTTGTTTCCTTTCTTTTCCTTTCCTTTCGTTTCCTTTCCTTTTGTTTCCTTTCATTTCCTTTCCTTCTCTTTCTTCCCTTTCCTTTCCTTTTGTTTCTTTTCTTTTCCTTTCCTTTTGTTTCCTTTCATTTCCTTTCCTTCTCTTTCTTCCCTTTCCTTTCCTTTTTGTTTCCTTTCTTTTCCTTTCCTTTTGTTTCCTTTCCTTTCATTTCCTTTCCTTCTCTTTCTTTCTTTTCCTTTCCTTTTGTTTCCTTTCATTTCCTTTCCTTTTGTTTCCTTTCATTTCCTTTCGTTTCCTTTCCTTTTGTTTCCTTTCTTTTCTTTTCCTTTCCTTTTGTTTCCTTTCCTTTCATTTCCTTTCCTTCTCTTTCTTTCATTTCCTTTCCTTCTCTTTCTTTCTTTTCCTTTCCTTTTTGTTTCCTTTCATTTCCTTTCCTTTCGTTTCCTTTCCTTTTGTTTCCTTTCTTTTCCTTTCCTTCTCTTTCTTTCTTTTCCTTTCCTTTTGTTTCCTTTCATTTCCTTTCCTTCTCTTTCTTTCTTTTCCTTTCCTTTTGTTTCCTTTCTTTTCCTTTCCTTTTGTTTCCTTTCCTTTCATTTCCTTTCCTTCTCTTTCTTTCTTTTCCTTTCCTTTTGTTTCCTTTCTTTTCCTTTCCTTTTTGTTTCCTTTCTTTTCCTTTCCTTTTGTTTCCTTTCCTTTCCTTCGCTTTCTTTCTTCCCTTTCATTTCCTTTCCTTCTCTTTCTTCCCTTTCCTTTCCTTTTGTTTCATTTCCTTTCCTTCTCTTTCTTTCCTTTCCTTTCCTTCTCTTTCTTCCCTTTCCTTTCCTTTTGTTTCCTTTCCTTTCATTTCCTTTCCTTCTCTTTCTTTCATTTCCTTTCCTTCTCTTTCTTTCTTTTCCTTTCCTTTTTGTTTCCTTTCATTTCCTTTCCTTTCGTTTCCTTTCCTTTTGTTTCCTTTCTTTTCCTTTCCTTCTCTTTCTTTCTTTTCCTTTCCTTTTGTTTCCTTTCATTTCCTTTCCTTCTCTTTCTTTCTTTTCCTTTCCTTTTGTTTCCTTTCTTTTCCTTTCCTTTTGTTTCCTTTCCTTTCATTTCCTTTCCTTCTCTTTCTTTCTTTTCCTTTCCTTTTGTTTCCTTTCTTTTCCTTTCCTTTTTGTTTCCTTTCTTTTCCTTTCCTTTTGTTTCCTTTCCTTTCCTTCGCTTTCTTTCTTCCCTTTCATTTCCTTTCCTTCTCTTTCTTCCCTTTCCTTTCCTTTTGTTTCATTTCCTTTCCTTCTCTTTCTTTCCTTTCCTTTCCTTCTCTTTCTTCCCTTTCCTTTCATTTCCTTTCCTTCTCTTTCTTCCCTTTCCTTTCCTTTTGTTTCCTTTCATTTCCTTTCCTTTTGTTTCCTTTCCTTCTCTTTCTTCCCTTTCCTTTCCTTTTGTTTCTTTTTGTTTCCTTTCCTTTTGTTTCCTTTCCTTTCATTTCCTTTCCTTCTCTTTCTTTCTTTTCCTTTCCTTTTTGTTTCCTTTCTTTTCCTTTCCTTCTCTTTCTTTCTTCCCTTTCATTTCCTTTCCTTCTCTTTCTTCCCTTTCCTTTTGTTTCCTTTCATTTCCTTTCCTTCTCTTTCTTCCCTTTCCTTTCCTTTTGTTTCCTTTTGTTTCCTTTCTTTTTGTTTCCTTTCCTTTTGTTTCCCTGCTGCACAGACCGAGCAGTCCCCTGCTTCCGAGCAGCAAACACCGTAACAGGCGCGGCTGTCGGCAGGCGGCAGCAGGCAGTGATACGAAGGGAGAGAAAATAGGGCCAAGAGATTGTGAGGTCTGACTTTTTCCTGGAGAACCATTTTGTGATGCAAATGTATTACTCTGTTGAACGCATATTGTTCTGAGAAGCAAAACGCTTTATTTTTTAAACCCCAGCCAACTAGCCGGACTACCTTCATCAACACCAAAACGAGGCTGGAACTCTGCTCACAGGACGCAGCAGGGGGTAAGAAGATGTTCAGAAATGATGTTGCTGATATGGGATGTTACACAGCTTCATGTCAAAAGAGGCGAACTATCCCTTTAACTCTCGATAAAAGCCGTGATGGTGTTGGCCTTCTGTGTCCTGGAGACTTTTTCTGCTCATCTGTAACTTTGAAGCAATTTGCATCGACGTACCAAAAACATAACCTTAAAAAGTAAGTGAATGTGGGATGATTCACCCCGCGGCAGGGTTAGTAAATCATGACGATTCCCCTCACAAGCATCAACTTAAACAAACAAACACTGGGATGAGTCAAAAGATTTGCAGCTTGGCTAAATCATTGGAAGACGGCCCGAACAGACTGAAAGCATCTCATCTGTCACGCTCAGCCAGAAAGCAATTTTTCATCACATCTCTTTGTGTTTCCAATGACAACATCCTCTGAACCAGTAATACGTGTAACGAAATGCTGCAATTAGCAACAAATGTTCGTGTTATGGCTGCCGATTATAACATAAGAGCAGCAGCGAGGCCCAAAGTGTGACGCAGCGCATGAAAGAGTCAGTCCTGGCTGATCCCTTTCATGCCTGCAGAGCTGTCCTCCCAGCCTGGACGCCATGTTTCACCTCCTCGGCCCTCCAAAGGTTTTCATCATTTGTTCTGAATCAACAGAGCGAAGCAGATTAACGTTACGAGAGACAGCTGGACCCATCGAGAGGACGGCAGATAAATCGTTATGGGATATTTGTTCGCCGCTTTCATGTTTGTCACTTATGAAACAAACAGCTTTAATACTCTAATCGAACCCGCTGGCTTCGTCTTTGGGTCGTTTGGCCGCTTTGAAACCCGCAAAGTTTAATTCAGAACTACAGAAAGTCTTCAGCGATGTCGACCAGCAATCATCAACTGGCTCGTGTTAAACTTGAAATATGCACAAAACAATTTCCTTTTTTTTTTTTGTTCTAATGTCGGCACATTTGATCTGCAGATGGTGCTGCACTCATCACCCCGTGAGTCAGGAAAATAGATCTGTAACATGTTGTGAGACGCTCCGTTTCAAGGCCAGCCGGGATGGTTTTTAAAGCCGAAACCTGAGCGCACAGCTTGGGAACAACTAAAAACAAAGATTTAAATGAGTGTAAAAGGTTTGAAGTCAGATCGGAGACTGACCCGGGAGCTCCAGCTTGTCCACAAATGTGTTAAACAATGTTCCTCAGGGAAAGATTGTTTGATCGGTCAACAAATCCATTCTCTTTATGGGAAGGGAGTTAAGGTCCTCGTAATAAACCTTCTCATGTGTAATAAAGGTCTTGTAGTAAAGAGCTTTTACCCACAATGCATTTTGCTCCTGCCCGAGCCGAAATCAGCCGGCCTGAAGCTGATTTCTCTTAAGCTCTAAACTCTGTAAACTTTAGCAACATTTGAAACATTTTCAGGTGAGAAAGTAGTCGTTTAGATCCCCAATGTGTTGAAAACCTGACAAAATACCGGCTGTTTACAATTTTGTTCCCACGAATTCGGCGCTACTAAAGCTAGCCGCAGCGAGCAACGCACTTCCTGTTATTTTCACAAAATAAAATACCCGTTGCCTTTTATCATAGGGAAAGCCATTACCATACAATTGGTGCTTTTGTTTTGAAAACAGGAAGTGAACCTACCCTCGTTGTAGCTAGCTTGAAACTGCCGTTTTGACAGGAAATGACGATCTGCGACGTTACGTTACGTTGCATCTTGGGTAGTTTGAGTATGAGTAGTAACCTCATGATGCATACCCAACATTTCGGAGAATCTAGTATGCATCCGGGAACTTCTGCCTTACTCAAACTCGCATACTAACTCAAAAAGTTAGTAGGAGTAGTAGAAGTATGCGGTTTCGAACACAGCCTATATCAAAGGTGTAGGTTCCTTAACTCTTTCGGTGCCAAAGACGTCTATAGACGTCAATTGCGTTTTTTAACGGAGCGGGCTGGGGGACAATCTAGCGGAGTTCGTCACTAAATCTTAGGCTTGTAAACACTAAACAGAGAATATACTGGCAAAATTACCCGCTAGGTGGCAGCAGTGCCACTTTGCACAAAAAAAGCTTGTTTTCTCCATTTTTTTTTTTTTGGTCAAACAGCTGTTTTTGGTGAAACCAACCTATGTTCTACTGTCTATTACTAAAGGATTGAAAATGGTAGAAACAAACTTTTTTTCCTGATGAAAGAAGAGAGTCTACTCTTTCGTTTGGTAATTTCGGTGTGTACATAGTCATAAGACACACTTTTCTGTGGGTCTTGGAAAATCAGTCAAAATACTGTAAAACACTTGGCAGTATGGGTCCCTCTGCACTGAAAATGGCTGGCAGCCAATGAGTTAATGAAGCCATTAGCTTGACACTCTTCTCTTTCGTCATCCACATCCACGACAAAATAAAAACTCCATAAGATCCTCTTTTGTTCCTCAATTTACTTCCAAAAAAACATAAAGAATGGCAATGATCCGATATGAGAAAAATAAAAGAGGTGAGAGAAAAAACAAAGAGATTGACTGAGAGAGAAAGGTAAAAAAACTGTGTGGCCCCACTCTATGCCGCCCGACCAAAATGACTCCGGTAACCACACTCTCCATAGATTAACAACAAATCAAATGCAATGTATGCAATTTTTTTTACCTTTTTAAATAATGCACACATAAATGACCTGAATTAAACTGTTAATCTATCAAATGAATTATCCGTCTATAAATACTGCAAATAGCTCCTTTTTTTATTACAATTAACGTAAATCATATGTCAACTAGGGCTGGGCGAGTTAACTCGTTATTATCGCGTTAACTTGTTAATTATTTAACGCCGATAAATATTTTATCTCGCATTAACGCAGGTTTTATTATTGTAAAAGTCTGCTGTAACTGTGTGAATGTGATGCATTCAGCAAACACCACGAAGCATGGAGTAATAAAATAAAGATAACCTAGCAGGTAACATCACCGCTACAGGTGTGAAGTTAACGGAGCTAACCGGCGCTACTTCCTGTTTTACTGGTTTCAACATAAAAGCACGTATTTCAAAATAAATTTAAACAAAACTCCTGCATTTAACAGCCAAGTTGAATTGTCTTCTCAGCGTAGTAGTTCCAGTCTAAAATATCACTTAAAGGCAAAACACACAACTGATAGCAGCAAGTCATTCAAGGAAACAGACAGTGGAGCGAGGCTTCTACATAAAAACTACAGAAAGATGCTGATGTTAAAAGTGTGTTTGCACAGCAAATGTTATGGCACTTTCATTCATATGGCAGCACATTTAAAATAAAGCTAAATGCTAAAAGCTATACGCTACTTTTGGATTCATTTTTGGATTCTGCGTACAAATGAGATTAATCGTGATTAATCAGGGAAATCATGTGATTAATTAGATTAAACATTTTAATCGTTGCCCAGCCCTAATTTCAACCCAAATAGGACCCAGGCTCCTACAAAAGGTTTGGCGAGTGTCCCCCTCCCAAAAACGTGGCCAGGGGGGACATATGTTTATCCAAGTCAAAGCAGCCTTTAGTTAAGTATCCTCACCTGGTTGATGAGAGAAACCGCATATTACATACTGCATACTATAGTATGCAGAGCGTTTACCCACAATGCATTTCGCTCCTGCCCGAGCCGAAATCAGCCGGCCTGAAGCTGATTTCCCTTAAGCTCTAAACTCTGTAAACTTTAGCAACATTTGAAACATTTTCAGGTGAGAAAGTAGTCGTTTAGATCCCCAACGTGTTGAAAACCTGACAAAATACCGGCTATTTACCATTTTGTTCACACGAATTCGGCGCTACTAAAGCTAGCCACAGTGAGCAACGCACTTCCTGTTATTTTCACAAAATAAAATACCCGTTGCCTTTTATCATAGGGAAAGTCATTACCATACAATTGGTGCTTTTGTTTTGAAAACAGGAAGTGAACCTACCCTCGTTGTAGCTAGCTTGAAACTGCCGTTTTGACAGGAAATGACGATCGGCGACGTCACGTTACATTGCATCTTGGGTAGTTTGAGTATGAGTAGTAACCTAATGATGCATACCCAACATTTCAGAGAATCTAGTATGCATTCGGGAACTTCTGCTTACTCAAACTCACATACTAACTCAAAAAGTTAGTAGGAGTAGTAGGAGAAGTATGCGGTTTGGAACACAGCCCATGTGAAGTGAAGAAATGGTTTCCATGAGGAGGGCGGGGGAGGATCATATCTCACCGTCGCAGTCATTAGATCAGCACTGTAACGAATTGCTGTATATTTACGGTGGATTTACAACAGTATTCGACTGTATTTTACAATAATTGTAAAATACTGTTGAATATTCATCCCTCACATGTAAATCAACAGTTAAATCAGTCATTTAACAATACCAGCAGATGAATCCTGATAAGTTTCTGTCTTCCACCTTTCTGTTTCTGTGGGCTGTTTTCTCCTCTTTCCTCAGTCTCACCACCCTCCACTCTTATTTAAAATCTTCACTTATCGTGTCCAATTGTGCCAGATCATTTGTTTGTGTTATTGCTGACTCGTGGCTACTTGAACAGAGATTTATGCAACTTCGTGGACACAAAAGCTACACGAAAAGGCAAATGCTGTCCTTTGATGAAGGATGATTCAGGTTAATTAGAACCAGATGTGACGTGCAGATGTTTTCTATTCAGACACGAGTTGGGGACCGATGATTTGTTCAAACTGAAGGGAAAAGTTCTGTAGATGGAAACCTTTTAGAAGCTTTTCAGGAGTCTGTTTTTAAACAAAATCTTGGTTTTTGAAGGTTTTTTGAACGCCTCGGCTCTTAAAAGGTTAAAGTGGAGTATTTCCAGCTGATGTGGCTTTCGTGGCTCTGAGTCACGCCGACTTTTCCAGGAGTCGCACACAAAATGAAATAAATGTGTGAGCTTTTGCAGCTTTTGACTGGGCTAAAGTAAATGGGAATAAGTCAGCGGTCTTAATTGAACTGAAATGGGAAAGTTGTGTAAAAAAGATCCCCCACCATGCAGTTCTGATGTTTCTATACTCTCAGTATGTGTTTATTTTGACTTTTAAAGTCCTAAAGGTGAATGCTTGTATGGAAGCAGTTTAGCATATCTTTATAATCCTCATTGTGGTTTTATAACTTTGGTCCTTTTGTACTTGCAGTCTGTGTGTTTATCCATTTGTTGGCATGAACATCATCTCTGTCCCTCCAGATGCTGGTGAGTCAGTGTAGCCTAGGACTCTGTGATGGAGTCAATAACGACAAAGTACAGGTTGTAAATTAAAGGGACAGTTCGCCTCTTCTGACATGAAGCTGTGTAACATCCCATATCAGCAACATCATTTCTGAACATCTTCTTCCCCCCTGCTGCGTCCTGTGAGCAGAGTTCCAGCCTCGTTTTGGTGTTGATGAAGGTAGTCCGGCTAGTTGGCTGGGGTTTAAAAAATAAAGCGTTTTGCTTCTCAAAACAATATCCGTTCAAAAGAGTAATACATTTGCATCACAAAATCGTTCTTTTTCATGTTTTTTTGTCATTTTATCCACATAAAACTCAGTAAAATGTCTTTCAGTCAGATCTTTTTCATGTTTTTCTGTCATTTTATCCACATAAAACTCAGTAAAATGTCTTCAGTCGGATCTTTTTCATGTTTTTCTGTCATTTTATCCACATAAAACTCAGTAAAATGTCTTTCAGTCAGATCTTTTTCATGTTTTTCTGTCATTTTATCCACATAAAACCCAGTAAAATGTCTTCAGTCAGATCTTTTTCATGTTTTTCTGTCATTTTATCCACATAAAACTCAGTAAAATGTCTTTTTCATGTTTTTCTGTCATTTTATCCACATAAAAATCAGTAAAATGTCTTTCAATGTCTTTCGTAAAATCACAAATACCATATCTGTGACACGGTCACCTGTAGCACCACTGATTTTACTTTGGTAATATCTAATAAACAAGCTATCAGATTTGCATCGTTACATGTTATAAAGTGCAGATTCCTACAGTGAAAATATGTGTGGGTGAGAAGTTTAAGAAAATAAATCATTGAATTCCCATCAGACAGAAGCGAGTTCCATGTCATGTGTGTTGAGATTGAAAGAATAAATGAGATTAATGGAGGCCTTTACTTGGGCCCCAGAGGGAGAAGTCTAAATCTGAAGTTAATGAAGGTAATTTCTCTGACAACCCCCTCATTACTTTCCAGTTTTACTCCGTATCTATGAATTTCTGCCCAGATGAAATATTACTGCCCCTAATCTGACATATTTGCTTCCCTGGATGGCTCTGTATCATTTCCACCAGTTAAAAAGGTTGATTATCGGGAGCGGGTTTCCAAACATCCGTAATGTCGGCTCACTTATAAACGAGGACATTACTTTTCTTCTGCAGCACGAAGCCGTATCAGATGAACAGATGGTCGGAGTTACATAAAACACTGATGCATTGAGAGATGAATCGACGAGAGGATGAGGGAACAAAAAATGTAAATATTATCGAGGACACGATGGGATTCAGAAGTCGGCCCCGTTGGTAAATCAAACATCTCATTGGTAGTTAACAATGTTTGGTTCCAGCTGAGTTGCCGTAGAAAAAAAGACTTAATTTATCCCGATGGGGAATGATATTGTTGCAGTAATTTTCTCTTTCCTTAAACAATCATTGTAAGCTTTCATTGTGTTCTGTTTTTAGGAGTGACGACCTGTATATCTCTTTATTATAGCGTGGTGTAAGAAGCCTGACACTGATCGGTTGGTGTTCTTTAGGGATGTAAAGGGACAGTTCGCCTCTTTAAAGGGACAGTTCGCCTCTTTTGACATGAAGCTGTGTAACATCCCATATCAGCAGCATCATTTCTGAACATCTTCTTACCCCCTGCTGCGTCCTGTGAGCAGAGTTCCAGCCTCGTTTTGGTGCTGATGAAGGTAGTCCGGCTAGTTGGCTGGGGTTTAAAAAATAAAGCGTTTTGCTTCTCAAAACAATATGCGTTCAACAGAGTAATACATTTGCATCACAAAATCGTTCTCCAGGAAAAAGTCAGACCTCACAATCTCTTGGCCCTATTTTCTCTCCCTTCGTATCACTGCCTGCTGTGCAAACCGAGCAGCAAACACCGTAACAGGCGCGGCTGTCGGCAGGCATCTTTCCTTTTGTTTCCTTATTGTTTCCTTTCCTTTCCTTTCCTTTTGTTTCCTTCTCTTTCCTTTCCTTTCCTTTGGTTTCCTTTCCTTTGGTTTCCTTTCCTTTTGTTTCCTTCTCTTTCCTTTCCTTCTCTTTCCTTTCCTTTCCTTTGGTTTCCTTTCCTTTGGTATCCTTTCCTTTCCTTTCCTTCTCTTTCCTTTCCTTCTCTTTCCTTTCCTTCTCTTTCCTTTCCTTTCCTTTGGTTTCCTTTCCTTTTGTTTCCTTTCCTTTCCTTTGGTTTCCTTTTTGTTTCCTTTTGTTTCCTTCTCTTTCCTTTCGTTTCCTTTTTGTTTCCTTTCCTTCTCCTTCCTTTCCTTTCCTTTTCTTTCCTTCTCTTTCCTTTCCTTTCCTTTTTGTTTCCTTTTCTTTTGTTTCCTTTCATTTCCTTCTCTTTCCTTTCCTTTTCATTTCCTTTCCTTCTCCTTCCTTTCCTTTCCTTTTCTTTCCTTCTCTTTCCTTTCCTTTCCTTTTTGTTTCCTTTTCTTTTGTTTCCTTTCATTTCCTTCTCTTTCCTTTCCTTTTCGTTTCCTTTCCTTCTCTTTTCTTTCCTTTCCTTTAATTTCCTTTCCTTTCCTTTCGTTTCCTTTCCTTTTATTTCCTTTGCTTTTGTTTACCTGCTGTGCAGAGCGAGCAGTCCCCTGCTTCCGAGCAGCAAACAGCGTAACAGGCGCGGCTGTCGGCAGGCGGCAGCAGGCAGTGATACGAAGGGAGAGAAAATAGGGCCAAGAGATTGTGAGGTCTGAGTTTTTCCTGGAGAACCATTTTGTGATGCAAATGTATTACTCTGTTGAACGCATATTGTTCTGAGAAGCAAAAGGCTTTATTTTTTAAACCCCAGCCAACTAGCCGGGCTACCTTCATCAACACCAAAACGAGGCTGGAACTCTGCTCACAGGACGCAGCAGGGGGTAAGAAGATGTTCAGAAATGATGCTGCTGATATGGGATGTTACACAGCTTCATGTCAGAAGAGGCGAACTGTCCCTTTAAAATGTCTTCAGGGATATGGATGGAATGTAAGATGGGCTAAACATGGCGGCAGCACAGGACGTAATGTGGTCATGAGTTAATAACCAGACCGTGCGTAATGAGACAAAATTGAACGATGAATTCTGATTCACCAGTGGAATTTAAAGGAAAGTATCAGTGTGTGTTTCTGAGCTGAATCTCAACAAAGACGGATTTAATTCAAACCGCCATCAGCTAACATGTGTTCCTAAAGAGTTGATGAAGAAGAAGAATGGTGCTTTGTAAAAGCGCTGAATTTAATCAAAGTGGATGTGCAGGATTGCTGCTGAATACTTTCCACCAGTTGACTCATCTGAGACCAAAACCATGAATCCTTTCCATTCCTTTGGTGGGATGGTACGTGCATCTCGCTGTCGGGTAACCCTTTGTAAACTCTGTGGTCTGCAGAACGCCGTGGCGCAGCGAGTTAAAGAGCAGATGGACGCCACCTTTGAAACAGGAGCCTGATTCATCTCCTGCCAAGCTGACCCTGAACCTGCTGCCGTTCGTCTCTGGCCACGTTCCGCTGCTTTGGTCCGCAGGTGTTTTCAGTGAAACAGGTGCGCACACACACGCTCTGATAGCTGAAGTTCAGATTAGTTTCACTGAGGCAGAAAAATATTTGGTTTTCCTTTGATGCATCTGCCTCTCAGCTGGACAACATGGAGGCTGCAGCTCATCACTTATCTGAGCAGCTGAAGCTTATCTGAAGCTTCAGAAACTTAAATATTTTGGGTTCTTGGAGGCGAAGTGCAGAACCTGACATTTAGATTTTTAAAAAGTCCATCAGATGGCTGTTTTTCCAGCACCCGTGATTCAAAGAGCACATTTTCCGGCAGGTATTTGTGTCGTGAAAAGGCGGCGCCGTAGTTTTACCGAACAGATTCTCCTTTCCTGCTGCAGTGACGCTTACCGGGTTGGAAATAAAGTGTTTTAAAATGGTATTTAAGTAAGATGAAATATGAACGAACCATAAAATGTATGCACATTTGTTTAAAACAAACCAGATACTGGGCAACAACGGTTTCATGGTGTACCAGTGAGGTGCGGTCAAGGTCAAGGTCACGTTTATTTATATAGCACCTTATAATTATACCTTATAACCTTATTACTCAAATTGGTTGATTGATTTTTATTTATTTTTTTTTTTTTTATTTGTTTATTTAGTCATTTATTATTATTATTATTAGTTAGTATTAGTATTTTTACTACAATTGGTATTATTATTGTTAATACAATCACTGTAAATATTAAAAAAACTTGAGCTACTTGACTAATTTGAATTTCCCCCATTGGGGGATGAATAAAGTATTTTTCTTTTCTATTTCTATTGTATTCTATAACAACCCGGGTTGAGCAAAGGGCTTTACATAAATGAATAACAATAAAATCCAACAGATACATTTAACAAAGATAAAAACAATTTACACACACAGACAACATTTGTTTCACCCAGGTCTGAAAGCCTGGGAGCAAAGGTGGGTTTTAAGAGATGTTTTAAAAAATTTCCAGAGTTTCTGATGAACGAATATGCAGCGGTAACCATGGTAACCCATTCCACAGTTTAGGGGCAACCGCTGCAGAAGCTCGATGGCCTTTAGTTTTTAGCCTGCATTTATAGGCACATCCAGGTAAAGTTTGTTTGCCGACCTCAGAGCTCCGATTGGTCTGTGAACATGTATGAGTTCAGCTAAATACTCAGGGGGGCAAGACCGTTTAAACATTTTAAAAATAGGGCTGGGCAACGATTAAAATGTTAAATCTAATTAATCACGTGATTTCCCTGATTAATCATGATTAATCACATTTGTACACAAAATCCAAAAGTAGTGTATAGCTTTCAGCATTTAGCTTTATTTTAAATGTGCTGCCATATGAATGAAAGTGCCATAACATTTGTTGTGCAAACACACTTTTAACATCAGCATCTTTCTGTAGTTTTTATGTAGAAGCCTCGCTCCACTGTCTGTTTCCTTGAATGACTTGCTGCTATCAGTTGTGTGTTTTGCCTTTAAGTGATATTTTAGACTGGAACTACTACGCTGAGAAGACAATTCAACTTGGCAGTGTTTACAGATGACTTTGGTTCTGTCGACTCCGCCGTCTGGAAGAACTTTAACATGAAAATGGCCGAGTAAAAGTTCCGTACCCTTCTCCATGTTTGGTGGATCCGCCGATTACTTTCTTTTCCTGTTCCACAGCAGACAGCAGCAGACTTTTACAAAATAAAAGCCTGTGAGCAACAGACTTTTACAAAATAAAAGCCTGTGAGCAACAGACTTTTACAATAATAAAATAAATAATAAAACCTGCGTTAATGCGCGATAAAATATTTATCGGCGTTGAATAATTAACAAGTTAACGCGATAATAACGAGTTAACTCGCCCAGCCCTATATAAAAACAAATATCAGGATCTTAAAATCCATTCTGAAGCGGACAGGAAGAAAGTGCAGAGGCCAGAGCTGGGGTTACATGTTCCCCTCTTTGCTGGTCTAAACCGACGTACAACGAGTTGCAATAATCCAGTCTGGAAAAAATAAAAGCATGAATCAGGAGAGCGGTGAGGTTTTACCCTGGCCAGAAGTCGCAGCTGGAAAAAGGCACTTTTGACTACAGATCCAACTTGTCTGTCAAATTTAAAATCGGCGTCAAGAGTGACACCGAGGCTCTTCATGACAGAGCAGTTTTTTTTAACCAAGGGACACAGTCACTGTAAAGTCCATGGCACCCAAACACTGTGGCTGTGTTCGAAACCGCCTACTTCTCCTACTACTCCTACTACTCCTACTAACTTTAACTTTTTTAAGTTCCCGGATGCATACTAGATTCTCTGAAATGTTGGGTATGCATCATGAGGTTACTACTCATACTCAAACTACCCAAGATGCAACGTAACGTGACGTCGCCGATCGTCATTTCCTGTCAAAACGGCAGTTTCAAGCTAGCTACAACGAGGGTAGGTTCACTTCCTGTTTTCAAAACAAAAGCACCAATTGTATGGTAATGGCTTTCCCTATGATAAAAGGCAACGGGTATTTTATTTTGTGAAAATAACCAGAAGTGTGTTAGCTCACTGCGGCTAGCTTTAGTAGCGCCGAATTCGTGGGAACAAAATTGTAAACAGCCGGTATTTTGTCAGGTTTTCAACACGTTGGGGATCTAAACGACTACTTTCTCTCCTGAAAATGTTTCAAATGTTGCTAAAGTTTACAGAGTTTAAAGCTTAAGGGAAATCAGCTTCAGGCCGGCTGATTTCGGCTCGGGCAGGAGCGAAATGCATTGTGGGTAAACTCTCTGCATACTGTCTGACTGATCGAATGAGTATGCAGTATGTAGTAGGTGGTTACGAACACAGCCTCTGAGGTTTAGGAAGCGGAGGCTCATCCAAGTCTTGATGTCGGTTATACAGGCGAGTAGACTTTAGAGTCATCAGCGTAGAAATGTGTTTTCTGACTGAGGTTGCTCAATGTGCCGGAAGGCGGGGCTTAGCATGCTTTTAACAGTGGTACGGTCTGTGGGCGGAGCAAAGAGCAACTTTTCTTTCATCCAATAAGTTGTTTTACAAACCTCAGATTTAGCAGTAGATGTGTCTTAATAATCAAAAGGTTTAAATGTTGTGAAATGAAGCGTTTGGAACTGATATCGTCCAACGTTCTCCTGCAAACGGAGCGGGGTGGCCATAAAACCTTAGTATCTCTTGGCTTGTATGTGACTAAGTTTCCAAACTTTTTGGTTAAGTATGAGTAAATCTTTCATACGCACACAGATTTATGATTTTACTTTTAATGTCTTTATAATAAACTGTAAGTTTAGTTTATTAAAATGACAACGAGCCAGTGGAGAGCCAAATGGTCCAGCTCACAGAAAAGAGCCAAAATTCCCATCACTGATTAGGAAAAACTCTAAAAAATGGCATAAATCATCCGTGAACTGTCATGCAACAAGTTTTTTTTTTTTTCATTATCTAAAAGGTCAGTAAACACCGCAGTGATTTCAGCCGAACAGCAAACATCAGAGGCTGCGTTCTTTATGTTTTCAGGTTACTGATGAAATGATAAAACGATCTACATCATCTTGTTTACTGAATCTCAACACAACTTTACAAAAGAATTAGCTTCATTTGAAGGTGAAGATCTGGGCCCGGGGGAGTATTCCTCAAACTGAATGACATCTAACTGTGTTATTTTTACCACCTTTTTAATCCAAACAGCTTTTTTTTCCATTTCATCTGTTGGGCTGAAAATTATCTCAAGGCCTTTCCAGTGTTTACTCCACTGCAGATCCTTATTTACCACCTTTACTTCCAGCTGTTTCCATTCTAATGCGAACAGACTTTCATCTGATTTGTCTAATGGCTAAAACATGCGGGGAATGATGGAAGAGAACGAAGCTCTCGTGTGGCTGCAGATTTAACATGGCACACAACAAGAAGTACCACAATCTCCAGTTGAAGTACAGTAAATTTGTCACGGCTGGGATCTGAAGGATGTTTTTACAGACACTGGATGCGAACAGATTTTCTACAGTCTGGAGGTGTCTCATGACAAACAGGCAGTTATTCTAACATCTCTGGTTCAGCATCTTCTTTTTCTTTAAATTAAGGCTGAGTTAATGCACGTCTGCCTCAGACTAAAAGGAGAATCTGCTCTACAAGTTCAGATGAATGTAGAGAAACTGTCCCAGATGTTCTGGACTCTGGGTTTGTAGGAATCCCAGTGAAATAATCATTGTTTTTTAGATAAACAAGATCAGATCAGACGGGCTGGAAACGCACTGTAGTACAGTAATAATACATATCCAGTTATATTTGGCCTTTAGCTGAGCTGCTTTGATCTGGTCTGTTTGGATCTGAACCGACCGCAGATGTCGGTGCCAAGAACACCGAAATAATAGCTTTAACAAAAGAGAAACAAAGGGAGGAAACGAGTAAAGCTTTTTCAGTAAAATGAAACAAATCTGCTTGTTCGATGACGGATTATCGTGATTCTGCGTCCAGTTGCTGCAGATGTTTCTCTCAGATGAATGATCAGTGGGTAAAGCTGCCACTGAGACATTTCCCCAGCTGTGACGTAACCGAGTTTCATGTTTTTTGCTTGAAGAAACAAAGCAGCCGCCTTTCAGAGCGTGGATATCTGGATAAATCGAAGCCTTTTTGTGCTTTCTGAATGATCTAAAGAGCTGCTTCTGAAGTCTGGGTGCAAACCCTTAAAGTTGGTGGGAATCTTCTCCATCTTTGAAGAAGAGGATGTTGTTTTCCTCCTTTAAAAAAAAAAAAAAAAAAGCAGGCGGCCACATGTTCCTGTTTCTCTGTCAAAGTCGATGCAATTATCAAATTAGTGCATTTCCAGATGTGTGCTGCTCCATCTTGGCTGGATGTTTCTGGTTATTTGCTTGTACTGAGTGAAGCTGAAGCGGAAAAGGGACAAAGCTGTGTTTGCTTGTCTCATCTGTGTTGGACAACATTTACTGCTGTTGCTGTTTCATTCCCAACATCTCGAGCGAGAAAAGAAAAGGCCTTTCAGAGGAGATGTTTATCACATGATTTCCCTGATTAATCACGATTAATCGCATTTGTACGCAGAATCCCAAAATGAATCCAAAAGTAGCGTATAGCTTTTAGCATTTAGCTTTATTTTAAATGTGCTGCCATATGAATGAAAGTGCCATAACATTTGTTGTGCAAACACACTTTTAACATCAGCATCTTTCTGTAGTTTTTATGTAGAAGCCTCGCTCCACTGTCTGTTTCCTTGAATGACTTGCTGCTATCAGTTGTGTGTTTTGCCTTTAAGTGATATTTTAGACTGGAACTACTACGCTGAGAAGACAATTCAACTTGGCAGAGTTTACAGATGACTTTGGTTCTGTCGACTCCGCCGTCTGGAAGAACTTTAAAATGAAAATGGCCGAGTAAAAGTTCCGTACCCTTCTCCATGTTTGGTGGATCCGCCGATTACTTTCTTTTCCTGTTCCACAGCAGACAGCAGCAGACTTTTACAAAATAAAAGCCTGTGGGCAACAGACTTTTACAAAATAAAAGCCTGTGAGTAACAGACTTTTACAATAATAAAAGCCTGTGAGCAACAGACTTTTACAAAATAAAAGCCTGTGAGCAACAGACTTTTACAATAATAAAAGCCTGTGAGCAAAAGACTTTTACAAAATAAAAGCCTGTGAGCAACAGACTTTTACAGAATAAAAGCCTGTGAGCAACAGACTTTTACAAAATAAAAGCCTGTGAGCAACAGACTTTTACAATAATAAAAGCCTGTGAGCAAAAGACTTTTACAAAATAAAAGCCTGTGAGCAACAGACTTTTACAGAATAAAAGCCTGTGAGCAACAGACTTTTACAAAATAAAAGCCTGTGAGCAAACAGACTTTTACAATAATAAAATAAATAATAAAACAGGGGTGGTCTGTGGCGTAGTGGCTACAGCAGGCGCCCCATGTACAGAGGCTATAGTCCTCGCTGCAGCTGGCCCCAGCCCTGTGCTGCATGTTGTTCCCCCTCTCTCTGCCCCCTGCTTCCTGTCTCTCTGAACTTTCCATTAAAGGCACAAAAGCCCCAAAAAATAATAAAAAATACCAAAAACAAACCAAAAAAAAAACCTACGTTAATGCGCGATAAAATTGTTGTCGCCGTTAAATAATTAACGAGTTGACTCGCCCAGCCCTAATTTTAATATCGAGAACGCTCTTAGGGTCTGAGAACTGTGGAAGCCTGTGAAATATCCGGGTGTCTGATGGAGGAAACTGCAGCCCACTACTTGCACAGAGTTGGAAGAATACCGATGAACTACTTGCAGATTTTCGGGCCCAGACTGTCCGCTGGTATCTGTTTCCAACACCCATATATGTGCAGGAACATGTCACCGAAGCTGTAAATCTTATGCTGGAATTACCTTTGTCCTCGCCAAGTTGTGGTCAGAAAACTCATTCGGTGTCCGTGTCTTTATCTTGTGTGTTGGTGCTGATGTTGGCTGCTTCATCCTGACCGGTAGTGCACAAATCTGTGTCGCCACCGCTGGATTTACTCGATGCTCTGCAGACTTTTCTAACTTTTTATAAAATCCTAAAGGTTTCCAGATGTTGAATTTGATGTTGAACCATGCCAGCATTGGTCACTGGACATATTGTATTTGTTTTAACAGCTATAAGTGGATTTGTTTTTGCTGTTGTCGCAGCTACACCTGAGCTGGACGACTGGATTGAGATGCATTTTATTTGATCTGTTGGATAAAGTAAAGATGGACTGCACTGCAGATAAGAGAATTCGATGAGCATGTCATCCAGAATGGAAAGAAAAAGGTTCCCCCAGGCCAGTCGGGCTGCTTTTGACTTAAATCTGAGATACTTCACACAGTGACAACCTGGACAGATAACTGATGGTCGATCAGATAAGAAGCTTTTTCTGAGCTTTAGTCGGATCACTTCAGACTCTACTCAGTGAGGAATGCCCCGGGTCAGGTTCCTGCTGCCGTCTTATCCGCCTACAGCCAAACTATGCTGTACACTTGTGTGATTCCAAGGATTAAATGCATTATTTTTCTGCATTCTTAACCTTTTTGCACGTCACCATCCATCATATTCTGGCCGACGTTCAGAACTGACTGAAATGAGCACAAAATTCTAACAATTATCCCTGATTTCGCCGATGTGCAGGTAGCTGAATGATTGATTTTTGGTCCCGTTTTAGCTGCTGTGGGCTGAAGGTTTCACCGTCGAAAAGCACAAACACGTCAAAGACCCGATAATAGAGACGTATGAAGGGAACTCATTTGGTGATGTCATTTTTAGTTGCTGCATAGTTCAGTCAGTCAGTTTTGATTGATCAAGTTAATTTGTCTAATTATATTTTTTCAATGATGTATTCTGTGTAGAATTTTTCCCGTTTTTATTTGGTCTTTGTGGGAAAACGTGCCCTGTTTATACATCCTGACAAATTTAGGTGTAAAACTTGCTCCATTATAATAATAATTCCATACAATGCTTTCTTTTCGATTAATTAAGACGGTATACCATAAAAATGTGTCATGTTTTGTCAAGTGAACTCAATTTAATTTGTTTCTATACATCCATTTTTGTATTTCAGGCCTGCAACACATTCCAACAATGTTGGGATGTGCGTATTTTGGGTGCCAGTAATTAAGTTTATGTAAAAAAAAAAAGTTAAAAAGAACAGGTGATTGTAATCATAATTAGGGACAAAAGCGGCATTCGTGAAAGACTGAGGCTGTGTTCGAAACCGCATACTACATACTTCCATACTACATACTACATACTCCCATACTGCATACTCATTGATCAGACAGTATGCAGAGCGTTTACCCACAATGCATTTGGCTCCTGCCCGAGCTGAAATCAGTCGGCCTGAAGCTGATTTCTCTTAAGCTCTAAACTCTGTAAACTTTAGCAACATTTGAAACATTTTCAGGTGAGAAAGTAGTCGTTTAGATCCCCAACGTGTTGAAAACCTGACAAAATACCGGCTGTTTACAATTTTGTTCCCACGAATTCGGCGCAGTGAGCTAACGCACTTCAGGTTATTTTCACAAAATAAAATACCCGTTGCCTTTTATCATAGGGAAAGCCATTACCATACAATTGGTGCTTTTGTTTTGAAAACAGGAAGTGAACCTACCCTCGTTGTAGCTAGCTTGAAACTGCCGTTTTGACAGGAAATGACGATCGGCGACGTCACGTTACGTTGCATCTTGGGTAGTTTGAGTACGAGTAGTAACCTCATGATGCATACCCAACATTTCAGAGAATCTAGTATGCATCCGCGAACTTAAAAAAAGTTAAAGTTAGTATGAGTAGTAGGAGAAGTATGCGGTTTCGAACACAGCCTGAGTCACTGACAGACTTTTAAAAGTCCTTAAAGATCGTCTTCCTCAGAAAAAGATTGGAAGGGATTTGCATATTTCTCCCTCTTCATTGCAGAATATCATTAAAGCATTAAAGCACCATGGTCCAGCACCACCAAATTAAACGAAAATTGACAAACGAAATATTAACAAATTAAATCAAGTTGACGCGAAAAAACATGAAATATTTTGGATCCACACTGTCTGCTTTAATAAAAAAACAACTTTTCTAAGCTTCAAACCAAAAGAGGGAACTGAACCGATGCCTCTGAATAACATCTGGCACACTTAAAACATCTTTTATCTTTGGCTCAGGCTTTGTTGTGGGACGTAACTCTATCAAACATCCATCTTTACCCTGTACATGCATAACTGTGCATCTGAATCTGTTGTCATGTTTGAGCAGCTGACAAACGAAACATCAACAAATTAAACGAAAATTGACAAACGAAATATTAACAAATTAAATCAAGTTGACACGAAAAAACATGAAATATTTTGGATCCACACTGTCTGCTATAATAAAAAAAAAACTTTTCTAAGCTTTGAACCATAAGAGGGAACTGAACCGATGCCTCTGAATAACATCTGGCACACTTTTATCAACATCTTTTATCTTTGGCTCAGGCTTTGTTGTGGGACGTAACTGAACCCTGTTCATGCATAACGGTGCATCTGAATCTGTAGTCATGTTTGAGCAGCTGACAAACGAAACGCCTCAAGAAGCCAATAAATATGTCAACAGCCACGATGAGGTAATGTTACAGGACCTGACATATTTTATATACCATGATGTATGTTGAACGAACACGCTCAGGAAAGTTGTTATAAATAAAATGTTCTGGTTCATCTGTCATGCAGTGGGCGGACTTAGGAGGAAAGATATGAACGTGTGAAATCAGATGCACTTTGTATATAATACAGAACATTTCGAAAGGCTGCAAACTTCCAAGATTTTGGTCGGAAATATGCAGAAACGGACGAAGTATTTTTTTCCACGTTGGTCTGAAACAGAACTGAGGAGCTAACTTGAGGCTAAATACTGATTCTGGTAATGTTTCAGTCCTGGTTCTGTGCACAGAATCCTGTTGCACAGGCTGGAAAACTGGGTTGGACTTTCTGGAGCGGTCCTTAACTGGTTCAGGTCCTACTTAGAAGGCCGGAGTTATTTTGTTACAATTGGTAGCTATGAATCTGAGCGAGTGGCCATGACTCGTGGAGTCCCCCAGGGGTCAATTCTTGGACCTCTTCTGTTTAACTTGTATATGCTCCCTTTGGCTCAGATATTGCAGAACTTTAACATCAATTATCACAGTTTATGCAGAGGAAACACAACTTTATGTGTCTCTGTCACCATGGCGACTGCAGCCCAGCAGACGTTCTGTGTCAGTGTCTGGAGGAAGTAAACACCTGGATGAGAGAGAATTTTCTACAATTAAATGAAGACCAAACTGAGATCATTCTGTTTGGTAGAAAAGAGAAGAGGGTCAGCGTTGGTAAATATCTTGAGACTCGGGACCTTACAATCACTGACCAGGTTCGTAACCTCGGAGTGTTGATAGACTCAGATCTGACTTTCAGCAGCCACATCAAAGCTGTCACCAAGGCAGCTTTTTACCACCTCAGAAACATCAACAGAATTAAAGGTTTCCTCTCCCAAACAGACCAGGAGAAACTCATCCATGCATTCATCTCCAGTAGACTCGATTACTGTAACGCTCTTTTAACTGGACTTCCCAAAAAGAGCATTAAACATCTGCAGCTCATCCAGAACGCTGCTGCTGGAGTTTTAACCCGGACTAAGAGATCTGAACACATCCCAGCAGCTTTAAAATCTTTACTCTGGCTTCCAGTCAGTCACAGAATAGATTTTAAAAGCCTGCTGATGGTTTACAATCTGTGATCTGTTCAGAGAATATAAAGCCAGCAGAGCTCTTAGATCCAAGGACTCAGGTCAGCTGGTCCAGTCCAGAGTCCAGACTAAACATGGAGAAGCAGCATTTAGCTGTTATGCTGCAAACAAGTGGAACAAACTGCCAGTGGAGATTAAACTTTCACCAAATGGAGACATTTTTAAATCCAGGTTAAAGACATTTCTGTTCTCATGTGTCTATGCATGAAATCTGCACGATATCTTTGAACTTATCTGGACTGTTGCTCGTTTTTAAATTCATTTAAATTATTTTATTTGTTTCTCTTTATATTCTTTTATGTATTTTTAATGCTTCTTCCACTCCCTGCTGCAATGCTTTTATTTTATGTGAAGCACTTTGAATTGTTTTGTACATGAAATGTGCTACGGATAAATTTGATTTGATTTTCATCTGTGACGCGGAGAAAATAACAAGGTTAGAACATGTTTTCCAACCTCAGATAAATAAGATAACGGTGATGAACACGCTGTAATGTTGTGTAATTCCTGTTAGTCTAAAGTCTGGTGTAAACATGTTTTATTGGTGTTATCACAGGAATCAACCACAAAAATCTCCTCTGATTCCCAGCCTCCACAGAGCAGATGATCATGATCGTATTATTCACCACAGAACGGTGCTAATCGGTTATTACGTTGTTGTTTACATTGTTCTTTATGGCAAAAGTTTGTGCTGAAACGAAGGTCTGATACGTGGTATCTCAGCCACGGATAGTTTCAGGTTCAGGAATGTGCACAAGCAGGGGTGCTGAGCCTCAAACTGAGTCAGAAACATAGTTTCTGGACCCAGGAAACCATGACATCATGTTGCAAATGGGATGAGAAGCATTTGTTTCACACAAGTTGCACGCATTGTGTGTCAGCATGTCCTGCAACACTGCTGTCATCTCTTACTTTTGGCTTGAAGTGCATTGCAACAACAGCAGGAGAGGTGACTCTGATCTGTCACGCTGCAGAGCGTGAAGGCTCATGGAAAACATTTTGTTTGGGCTTTTATTGCTATGAATGTGTGATGTGGATTTTAGAACAGGTTTAGGATGGCTCTGGGGGCGGACTGGGGAGAAAAAGTGGCCTCGAAAACCATCGGTAAATGATCTCATTATCTCGAAAAAACCATCAAAGAAAAGGTTTATACGTAACCACGTCCGCTCTGGGCTTCCGTAGGTCAGGTTTTTGGATTTAGTCTCATTTGCAACAAATAAAAGTCTTAAAGTCTTCACATGATGACATCAGAACACTATTATACTCACTATTTATCTCACAAGAGCCACATTGGCAACAAAATCAAGGGAAGAGCCACTTTTACCACAACATAGCAAATATGCATTTCTACATATAAAACATCATCACAGCCAATACATGTTCAGTTCAGACCACATTTACCTTAATAGTGGGATGAGCGGAAGCTGGCGTGCATGTCCTCGACTTTCTTCATGTTGTATTTGTAGTTTGTTGTTGTAATCATAGTGAGACATTCAGGATGAGCATGGTTTTTGTGCTGGTTTTTGTGCTGGTTTTTGTGCTGGTTTTTGCCCTTTTTTCATTAAAAACCGATCCATTGAGCCTGCATCTCGCGGTACACCCAACGTTTGCCTGCTCGTCCCCTCTCTGGCGTCTTCATGCTGATTTTAGTTTGGTTTTGACCCTTTTTTGATTAAAAAAAAACGATCCATTATGCCTGCATCTCGCTGACTAAAGGAGCTAGCGTGCTCTGTGGTTTAAGTGGGCTGCGTTGCCAGGTTTAACAGTTCCCCCTTTAGGAAACACCATTAAGCCTTAATTAATACTTAATAAAAATACTTAATACTACAAAAACGCAAAATAAAAAATACTTAATACTGTGCAGTATTCGCTGTGTGTTATTTGAAAAGATGTATTGTTATTGTTACCATATTGTTATAAGCTACTATGCGAGTGCAAGCCGCCAGTTAGAGCTTGAGGAGCCGCACAATGAGCATCTGTGGTGTAGAATAATGGATTCTTTTTGTTTTTCACTCTAACATTTAGGGTCATAGATGGCACAAAAAAACCCAACAAATTAATCGATTTTACAGTAAACGTGTTGCTTTTCTTCAGGGGCGTCGAGAGACTTGGTCATTCGGGGTTCAGCCCCGAATCTCTCTGGACTAACATAGAGACCAATAAAAGAAGCGGGAGAGTATTTATTTTATGTTTGCATCGGTAAAGTTTAATGTTCCTGTTGCATTTGAATGCACCGCACAGTTCGTATGACCCCACGTAGGGAGTGCCTCAACAGCCAATCAGGGGCTACGCAGGCCAGGTTCAGCCTCTCAGCTCGGAGGTGAACTGCAGGCGCGCGTTATTTTCTGACCTTAACCAGAGAAGTAAAGCACAGCTACTTGTGAAAAGGACAGAAAAAGGAGAAAAATCCCGAGTTACACTGAAAGAAAGTCAGAGCACATACCGATTGGAAGTCCGGAGACAAGTACGTCGGTAAGACGAGTCAGTTATCAAAATAAAGGCTTGTTAACGCTTACCGTCGTCCATGCTAATGCTAGCTCTGTGTCTAACAGGCTAACACTCACCTGTCACCTGTAGAGCCGCTGCAAGCTCTGTGGCTAACAGGCTAACCACTCACCTGTCACCTGTAGAGCCGCTGCAAGCTCTGTGGCTAACAGGCTAACACTCACCTGTCATCTGTAGAGCCGCTGCAAGCTCTGTGGCTAACAGGCTAATAGGCTAACCACTCACCTGTCACCTGTAGAGCCGCTGCAAGCTCTGTGGCTAACAGGCTAACACTCACCTGTCATCTGTAGAGCCGCTGCAAGCTCTGTGGCTAACAGGCTAACCACTCACCTGTCATCTGTAGAGCCGCTGCTAGCTCTGTGGCTAACAGGCTAACCAGTCACCTGTAGAGCCGCTGCAAGCTCTGTGGCTAACAGGCTAACACTCACCTGTCACCTGTAGAGCCGCTGCAAGCTCTGTGGCTAACAGGCTAACACTCACCTGTCACCTGTAGAGCCGCTGCAAGCTCTGTGGCTAACAGGCTAACCACTCACCTGTCATCTGTAGAGCCGCTGCTAGCTCTGTGGCTAACAGACTAACACTCACCTGTCATCTGTAGAGCCGCTGCTAGCTCTGTGGCTAACAGGCTAACACTCACCTGTCACCTGTAGAGCCGCTGCAAGCTCTGTGGCTAACAGGCTAACCACTCACCTGTCATCTGTAGAGCCGCTGCAAGCTCTGTGGCTAACAGGCTAACACTCACCTGTCACCTGTAGAGCCGCTGCAAGCTCTGTGGCTAACAGGCTAACCACTCACCTGTCATCTGTAGAGCCGCTGCAAGCTCTGTGGCTAACAGGCTAACCACTCACCTGTCATCTGTAGAGCCGCTGCTAGCTCTGTGGCTAACAGGCTAACACTCACCTGTCATCTGTAGAGCCGCTGCAAGCTCTGTGGCTAACAGGCTAACCAGTCACCTGTAGAGCCGCTGCAAGCTCTGTGGCTAACAGGCTAACACTCACCTGTCACCTGTAGAGCCGCTGCAAGCTCTGTGGCTAACAGGCTAACACTCACCTGTCACCTGTAGAGCCGCTGCAAGCTCTGTGGCTAACAGGCTAACCACTCACCTGTCATCTGTAGAGCCGCTGCTAGCTCTGTGGCTAACAGGCTAACACTCACCTGTCATCTGTAGAGCCGCTGCTAGCTCTGTGGCTAACAGGCTAACACTCACCTGTCACCTGTAGAGCCGCTGCTAGCTCTGTGGCTAACAGGCTAACACTCACCTGTCATCTGAAGAGCCGCTGCAAGCTCTGTGGCTAACAGGCTAACAGGCTAACCACTCACCTGTCACCTGTAGAGCCGCTGCAAGCTCCGATATCGGCGTACTTTGAAATACAGAGAGTAACGGTGAAACTTGTCTTTTTAGCTGCTCTGAGGCTCTTTTTCTGTTGTTTCTCGGTGTGCTAAAGAAAGTTGTGGTGATATAAAAGTCTATGAGAGTGAACCGAGGTTAATGGTGTGATATTTTGGAACTTGTGTGTATTGAGTCTTTTATTTTATATATATATATATATATATATATTTATTTATTTATTTAACGGGAAGTTGTTTTGTTTTCCTAATGCCAATTTAAAAGGAAAAAGAAAGCAATTTGATATGTCATGATGAATGTAAAAGAATATTTCGCTATAATCGTCCTGTTGATTAAAAGCCAACAAGGCGCCACCTTACTTCGCTACAAAACAAAGCTAATTCGCTTTAGAATCTGATGGATAAGGGCTATAGCCAAAAGAAACTCGCCTAACACACATCAGAAATGTCCAGCCTGACGCTACATAAAATACCTAGTAGAGACAAGGATATGAATATACACAGCGTTGTCTATGCACACCGCAAAGACATAGATAGTATAGCCTACTACTAAATTAAAGGCATAATATCAGTTTCACACAGCAGGATAAAAACAGCAATTTCTAATTAGCAGGCCTAGCCTACACGCCCGGACCCCCGTTAATAATTTTTTTCATGTCTGCGCTACAGCCCCGAATGTTTGCTCAAGCTACAGACGCCCCTGCTTTTCTTCATCTTTCATTTTAATATTCCAAAAAGATAAAGGTAGACTTGTAAAAACTCAGCAGGGCGATGCTTCTCCTGCCATCCAGCCCAGTGTGCACCCATGTATTCCGCTCAGGTTTGTGGTGCAGAACAACAACAGGGATACAGATGTCCTGCAGGGAGGCGTTCCAGCTGAGGCGAAGTGAAATATTATATAAAGATGGAAACTGGCTGTCTGGCCCTCCCTGCTGCCTGGCGTTGATGCGTCGCAGCTGTGCAGCACGCTGTTCCCCCGGAGGGCAGCGCCATGAAAGAGCCGTGTGGATGTCAGCTGTCATCATTTATGCTATTAGACACACAAATGGCTAAATGAGGGTGGAGGGAGGAGAAGTTACCTCGTGCCATCTCCTTCAGATAAGGTTCAGCAGGGGTCACTCAGAGAACATGCCGCCGGCTCCCCACAGTACCTGTCGTTTATAAAAAGGTGTTTTTTTTTTATAAACGCCGATAACGAATAATCATTGAGACGAGAGATAAAGTCGTGATGCAATGATGCGTCCGATGGTGATCTGCTAACACTTTTCTCCGATTAAAAACAACAAATGCAGCAGGTGTTCACTGAAGGCTTTTATTCCAAAACACTATAAATCTGCCTTTGAAAAACCAAATGAGAGTTGCCATAAAATGGACTTTTTAAGATTTTGAAAGAGGACAAAAGACTCTTTAAAATGTGACTGTTTCGCCAGCAGATGTTTGTACACGTTGCATAACTTAGACCTCAATCACCCTGTTTTTGACAGAGAAACTGAGCTTTTTTTTTTTTTTTTTTTTTCAGCGACGGAGGACAAAATGATTTATTGAGTTATTCCGAGGTGTTTCAAAACCGTCTCGTAGAAGTTTGAGATGGTCACATCATTCGTTTTATTTTATTTTATCATTTAAATGATTTTATTTGTTTCTCTTTATATTCTTTTATGTATTTTTAATGCTTCTTCCACTCCCTGCTGCAATGCTTTTATTTTATGTGAAGCACTTTGAATTTGTTTGTACATAAAATGTGCTATACAAATAAATTTGATTTGATTTTGATTTAGTTTTTCTCAGAGCACATTTGTATTTGTGTACATAAATATTTCCATAGAGGAGCAGAGTCTCCGAGCCTTTTGGGAAACGGTCATGACAGGACTGACAAAGATACTGGAGGTCAGAGGTCAGAGGGGTTAATGCGGGGCTATATGCTATGTGTTCCTGCTTTACTGTAAACTCAAATCACTCTTTACCTGTATATTCATTTTTCATTTAGTTGGCTTTAGGAGCTAAAAATGAAGTTGTTAGGTTTTTTTAACTGGTCAGTACGGAAGCCCGGAGCGGACGTGGTACGTATAAACTTTTTTTTTGATGGTTTTCTCGAGATAACGAGATAATTTACCGATGGTTTTCGAGATCACGAGATGACTATCTCCTCTTGAATGCTCATGATCAGTTTCTCAGTGTTTCCAAGAGCGGACTCGAGCTGAAAATGTCAGATTTTTGGAGAGCCCGACACAGATCCACGCATCAGATTTTTACTTCTGTCGAGGTCTAACAGCTGAAACTGCAGTTTGTTTGTCTTGTAGAGATAACTTTCATATCAGCCCGCGTCCTTTAAGGAGACGGCCGGCTGGACTGCAGCTCAGCAGGCGTTTACACCTCAGTGATCCTGCTGATACAGTCGACTTCATCAGTGACCGGCTGAGGGGACCAGGCCGTCTCCATGGTTACCCAATGATGCACGAGTTGTTTATCTCGTTATAACGGCCTGATTGGTGTGTGTTAAACCTAATTCCATACTTCAAATGCTCGTCACACCAGCAGGATTTGCTTTGTGCATTTTCCCAAACGCTCCACGTTCCATATTTGATTCATAGGCTACCCAGTCTCACAGAAAAACTTGTCATAGCTACTGTAGGAGCTATTTCTTTATTTCTAGTTAAGCCATAGAATTTAGATTTATTTTATATTATTTGCTTAGTTTTTGGTTGATAATTAGCATTTTTGTTTAATTTGAGTTGTTTAGGATAAATTGGTTTGTAATTAATTAATTGAATAAATTTTTTGTTTGGGAAATGGGTGTTTCACATAAATACGTGGGTTTTAGGGAGCTCTGGGCGCACTTGGGTGGTCACATGTTTTTTTTTTTTTACCAGTTAGCAGTTTTCAGTTGTCGGTTCGTCAATCAGAAGGTCAACAGGTGAGGCAAGCAGAAGCAAGTACGGGAATCAGCAGGAGAGGCATGAAAGGATCTTGTAAAGCTTGTCATGTTCTGTTTTGACTGCAAAGTCGGAATAAATCCACGATGAACTACATTTTGACGTTTTTGGACCTTCTTACTGCGTAAACCAGAAACCCACAGTGCGTCAGTAACTATTTGAGTTCGGTTTAATTTTAGTTTGGTAACCTTTAAGACAAAAGTTTTTCTTTTTTCTTTTTTCTTATTTTCATAGACAAATAGTTATTTGTCAGCTACGTTGTGGACCAACGTGGCTGACTACAGCTACGTTGGTCCACGAGGGAAAACGTGGTATTGTCACAATTTGGCCCCAAAAATTGTGACAATACCACATTTTATTTGGCCTATTCATTTACATTGCTTCGCAACCAGGTCTATCAAGTTTCCCTCAGCTTAAAAAAAGAAAATGGCCGACTGTCGACCTTTTTTCTGTGAAAAACATAACATTTTGATAGAAACGGTTGATAATGTATTATCAACCATTTCTATGATAAGGTCACTATTGTTAAGTGGTTATTTATTTATACATATATATATATATATATATATATATATATAAATTTTATATTATCTTATTTATAAACAGAACGGGGAATGTCGGCGCAGGTCGGTGACGTAGAGATAGCAGCGTCCATAGCAACCACCTTAACAACGGTACAAAACGTGTTATTGTTACGTTTTTTCAAGGCGATACCAAAATCTTCGTCGAAACTACTAAACGAAAGATCGTCTACATTCTCTGAACAAATATTATGAAAATATTATTAATAGTTCTCGCTAGAAATGCCATCGAAATGCATACAAATGGAGATGCTTTCTTAGAATGTTATGTTTTTCACAGAAAAAAATGTTGACTGTCGGCCATTTTCTTTTTTTTAGCTGAGGGAAAGTTGATAGTCCCGTGACCTGGTTGCCCTTAGAGCCAATCCTTGGATTTCTGGGGGAGATGGTGTAAAAAAATCTGCTTTTTCACTCTGAAAATAAGCTGATTTGATAGTTTCATACAAAATAAGATTAATTTAACAGTTTTCCAGTCTTTGGACAGATCCAAGGGTGTATATAAAACAGCTGCGGTGCAAACGAACATCATCAGAGACGGGCCAGTGAGCTTTATCCCACTGCTTTATTAGACTTTTAATCTGTGGCGGTTTCATAAATGTAAAAAATGTGGAAACAGAAACTGTCCTTCATTCTCTGAGGATAATTATCACAGAAAACTGGTCAATAGTGCACATGCTGCAGAGTTTAGTTCTTCTGTCAGTAATTATCACGTTCGGTCTGGATTCTTTTCAAACGAGATGAAACATCTGACAAACTGAATTAAATCTTTTCTTTTCATGAAAGAGTTTTCATTGCAGCCGTTCGTTCGCAGCAGCTCTTTAATTTGACGCCAGCAGAAAAAACTCCAAACACATCATAATGATTCACTTATCCCTGATTAACGCTTGATTTCTTTTATCACCTTATTTGCTTAAAGCCACAGGACGCTGCAGGTGATGCACGGACCTCAGGAAGGCTGCACAAAGATCACCAGGGAGAGCTGTGGTTTCAGGGATAAACTATACGGGCGCTTTTTAATAATTATTAATGGAATGATTACAGAAACCCAGCTAGGAAAAAAAATGGGCCTGAGAGCTGCATTTATTTTATAAAGTCCACTCAAGGCCACGAAAAGGCTTCTTTTTAAGAAATGTTCATATAGATAGATATATAGATACAGTGCATTTGGAAAGTATTCAGACAACCTTCAATTTTTCACTATTTGTTATGTTGCAGCCTTATGTTAAAATCATTTAAATTCATTTTTTTTCCCCCGTCAATCTACACTCAGCACCCTATAATGACAGCACTTTAGATACTTTATTGATCCCGAAGGAAATTCAAGCATCCAGTAACAAGACATAAAGCAATAAAAATGTTTATACAATTATAAACACTTTAAAAACAATCTAAGAACTTAAAAAACTGTTTCAAAATATAAAGTGACCAGTGAAATTGTATGTGTGGACAAACCCGGGATTTCCACCTGGATCAACATAGTGAGGATAAAAGCTGGATTCATGCTCACAAAATATTTCTCTTCAGACCAAAATCAGTTGTTGAAGTTAATTAACTTTTAGGCCACAGAGTCTGGTAGCTTTTGGTTAGAGCTGGTAAAATATAGACTTCTATCTGGATGTGTATCATTCTTGTAAAACTGAGATTCTGGTGAAAAAGTAATCCGCTGCATGGACATGATTGGTCCTCTGTCCTCCTGCTGCCGTAGCAAGCTGAGGTAAACTCCATTTCAGCTAGTGGAAGGCCAGGGAACAGAGAAGTGTTTTCAGTCTGGATTTGAACTGAAGATTAAAGATTGAGAGGAGCTGACAGACAACGGGAGGCTGTTCCACAGTCTGGGTGCTGCCACAGAGAAGCTCCATCACCTCATCCAAAAGTAGAGTATAGCTTTTAGCATTTAGCTTTATTTTAAATGTGCTGCCATATGAATGAAAGTGCCATAACATTTGTTGTGCAAACACACTTTTAACATCAGCATCTTTCTGTAGTTTTTATGTAGAAGCCTCGCTCCACTGTCTGTTTCCTTGAATGACTTGCTGCTATCAGTTGTGTGTTTTGCCTTTAAGTGATATTTTAGACTGGAACTACTACGCTGAGAAGACAATTCAACTTGGCAGTGTTTACAGATGACTTTGGTTCTGTCCACTCCGCCGTCTGGAAGAACTTTAACATGAAAATGGCCGAGTAAAAGTTCCGTACCCTTCTCCATGTTTGGTGGATCCGCTGATTACTTTCTTTTCCTGTTCCACAGCAGACAGCAGCAGACTTTTACAAAATAAAAGCCTGTGAGCAGCAGACTTTTACAAAATAAAAGCCTGTGAGCAACAGACTTTTACAAAATAATAAAATAAATAATAAAACAGGGGTGGTCCGTGGCGTAGTGGGCTGAGCAGGCGCCCCATGTACAGAGGCTATAGTCCTCGCTGCAGCTGGCCCTGGTTCGAGTCCCGCATCAGACGGCCCCTGTGCTGCGTGTCGTTCCCCCTCTCTCTGCCCCCTGCTTCCTGTCTCTCTGAACTTTCCATTAAAGGCACAAAAGCCCCAAAAAATTTTTTTAAAACTGCGTTAATGCGCGATAAAACTTGTTAACTCGTTAAATAATTAACGAGTTAACTCGCCCAGCCCTACTTTAAATTGATTTTGCAGTCGGTGGTTTGACAAGGATTTTTCTTGCTTCGCCAAACCTCTCGTTTGTAAATTTGTACTGATGGAAATGTCTGAAAAATGTCTCGCTTTCCTCCGAACTCACGATTCCCTTCATCTGGATTTATTGCTGTACTTTACAGATTGAGATCAAGCTCTAATGATATCAGAGAGAACACGACTCACTACGAGCATCGTGTGCTAACTGTAGCAAAGAGGAACGCTGGAAACCCTGTGACCTCACCAAAAGAATTCAGTTTCCTTATTTTATGTGAAGTATGCACGAATAGGAGTGTCAGAAGAAGAAAAATGCTAAAAAAATCAATAAAATTGCACAATAAATGCAGTATGAGAAGACATAAAGCACAAATAAGGAAATGTTCAGTCAAATATAAAGAGACTAACTGGATAAAATGATTAAAGATATGCTGTGTTGTAACATTTGTTTACTTGTATATAAATGGATTAAAATGGTTTTGGTACAACAAAACTTCTCTAAACTGAACAAACATAAGGAATAGATGCATAGAAATAAATACAATATACATTAATACAGTCTGAATGTAGAGAAATTAAGCAATTAAATATAAGAATAAAAGAAATGTCCAAACTTCCTCCATATTTCCTCATCTTTAATTAGCTGATTATTTATTCCGTTATTACCTCAAACGTTTACATATTTATGATTCCTTTGTGGCACGTAGGGTTATTCTTTAAATCGATATTCTCTGATGCAGTTCAGCTGTACATAAATGTATTTTCCGCTCTACATTGGTGGTTATCTGTAACGTACAGATGGGGGATTTGTGCCTTTGTTTGGTCCAAGCGTGAAAAAAGGAAGGATTTCTGTCACCTGTTAATGTTGTGGCTGTTTTCCTGGAAGCTGTTTGTGGGTAAACTAATGTTCTCCTTTTCACACTCTCACGCTGGTCTCTGCCCTCAGTCGGATGCAGGTTGCAGCGATTTAACAGAATTGAAAAGAATTTACCATTTTGATTCCAGATGCTGGTATTTACGACCTCATTAGACGTTCCTTTGAAAGCAAAGTTCCTTTTCATTCTGAAGAAAGTACAACCTGCAGGCTGCTGCTTCCCACTGACTCTGGTTGTTTGTTCCTGGCATTCAGATTACTTTGTGGCACAAACTGGTAAGTGGAGATCATGTGCAAAGTTGTGACCATACTGGCTGTCTCAGCCTTTCCGGTCAGATGGGAATGCAAACAATGTGGTGCTGGAGGAGCGGGAAGCGGCATCAGCAGCATAATAGATGGGACCATTGTTTGGTTTTAAAGAGACACGTTATGGAAAAACTCCTTCTTCCTGTTCCTGGGAGCATATATCAGGGCGTCTGAGGTGTAAAACTCCTTCTTCCTGTTCCTGGGAGCATATATCAGGGCGTCTGAGGTGTAAAACTCCTTCTTCCTGTTCCTGGGAGCATATATCAGGGCGTCTGAGGTGTGAAACTCCTTCTTCCTGTTCCTGGGAGCATATATCAGAGCGTCTGAGGTGTAAAACTCCTTCTTCCTGTTCCTGGGAGCATATATCAGGGCGTCTGAGGTGTATAACTCCTTCTTCCTGTTCCTGGGAGCATATATCAGGGCGTCTGAGGTGTAAAACTCCTTCTTCCTGTTCCTGGGAGCATATATCAGGAAGTCTGAGGTGTATAACTCCTTCTTCCTGTTCCTGGGAGCATATATCAGGGCGTCTGAGGTGTAAAACTCCTTCTTCCTGTTCCTGGGAGCATATATCAGGGCGTCTGAGGTGTAAAACTCCTTCTTCCTGTTCCTAGGAGCATATATCAGGGCGTCTGAGGTGTAAAACTCCTTCTTCCTGTTCCTGGGAGCATATATCAGAGCGTCTGAGGTGTATAAACTCCTTCTTCCTGTTCCTGGGAGCATATATCGGGGCGTCTGAGGTGTAAAACTCCTTCTTCCTGTTCCTGGGAGCATATATCAGGGCGTCTGAGGTGTAAAACTCCTTCTTCCTGTTCCTGGGAGCATATATCAGAGCGTCTGAGGTGTATAAACTCCTTCTTCCTGTTCCTGGGAGCATATATCAGGGCATCTGAGGTGTAAAACTCCTTCTTCCTGTTCCTAGGAGCATATATCAGGGCGTCTGAGATGTAAAACTCCTTCTTCCTGTTCCTGGGAGCATATATCAGGGCGTCTGAGGTGTAAAACTCCTTCTTCCTGTTCCTGGGAGCATATATCAGGGCGTCTGAGATGTAAAACTCCTTCTTCCTGTTCCTGGGAGCATATATCAGGGCGTCTGAGGTGTAAAACTCCTTCTTCCTGTTCCTGGGAGCATATATCAGGGCGTCTGAAGTGTATAAACTCCTTCTTCCTGTTCCTGGGAGCATATATCAGGGCGTCTGAGGTGTAAAACTCCTTCTTCCTGTTCCTGGGAGCATATATCAGGGCGTCTGAGGTGTATAAACTCCTTCTTCCTGTTCCTGGGAGCATATATCAGGGCATCTGAGGTGTAAAACTCCTTCTTCCTGTTCCTAGGAGCATATATCAGGGCGTCTGAGATGTAAAACTCCTTCTTCCTGTTCCTGGGAGCATATATCAGGGCGTCTGAGGTGTAAAACTCCTTCTTCCTGTTCCTGGGAGCATATATCAGGGCGTCTGAAGTGTATAAACTCCTTCTTCCTGTTCCTGGGAGCATATATCAGGGCGTCTGAGGTGTAAAACTCCTTCTTCCTGTTCCTGGGAGCATATATCAGGGCGTCTGAGGTGTAAAACTCCTTCTTCCTGTTCCTGGGAGCATATATCAGGGCGTCTGAGGTGTATAAACTCCTTCTTCCTGTTCCTGGGAGCATATATCGGGGCGTCTGAGGTGTAAAACTCCTTCTTCCTGTTCCTGGGAGCATATATCAGGGCGTCTGAGGTGTAAAACTCCTTCTTCCTGTTCCTGGGAGCATATATCAGAGCGTCTGAGGTGTATAAACTCCTTCTTCCTGTTCCTGGGAGCATATATCAGGGCGTCTGAGATGTAAAACTCCTTCTTCCTGTTCCTGGGAGCATATATCAGGGCATCTGAGGTGTAAAACTCCTTCTTCCTGTTCCTAGGAGCATATATCAGGGCGTCTGAGATGTAAAACTCCTTCTTCCTGTTCCTGGGAGCATATATCAGGGCGTCTGAGGTGTAAAACTCCTTCTTCCTGTTCCTGGGAGCATATATCAGGGCGTCTGAAGTGTATAAACTCCTTCTTCCTGTTCCTGGGAGCATATATCAGGGCGTCTGAGGTGTGAAACTCCTTCTTCCTGTTCCTGGGAGCATATATCAGGGCGTCTGAAGTGTATAAACTCCTTCTTCCTGTTCCTGGGAGCATATATCAGGGCGTCTGAGGTGTAAAACTCCTTCTTCCTGTTCCTGGGAGCATATATCAGAGCGTCTGAGGTGTAAAACTCCTTCTTCCTGTTCCTGGGAGCATATATCAGGGCGTCTGAGGTGTGAAACTCCTTCTTCCTGTTCCTGGGAGCATATATCAGGGCGTCTGAAGTGTATAAACTCCTTCCCTCCTGTTCCTGGGAGCATATATCAGGGCGTCTGAGGTGTAAAACTCCTTCTTCCTGTTCCTGGGAGCATATATCAGGGCGTCTGAGGTGTAAAACTCCTTCTTCCTGTTCCTGGGAGCATATATCAGGGCGTCTGAGGTGTAAAACTCCTTCTTCCTGTTCCTGGGAGCATATATCAGGGCGTCTGAGGTGTATAAACTCCTTCTTCCTGTTCCTGGGAGCATATATCAGGGCGTCTGAGGTGTAAAACTCCTTCTTCCTGTTCCTGGGAGCATATATCAGGGCGTCTGAGGTGTAAAACTCCTTCTTCCTGTTCCTGGGAGCATATATCAGGGCGTCTGAGGTGTAAAACTCCTTCTTCCTGTTCCTGGGAGCATGGATGGGTTCATACAGTGACAGTGGATGGGTATTTGCTTGCTTGTGTCTGTTTTCGGTTGTTTTGTTTTCATTCTAGGAAGCAGTTTACTGCAGCTTTTACTCGTATCACATGTTCCCCAGATGGTTGCGTACTGCCTTTTATGAGCACATTGTCATGCAAATGTAAAATTTCCAGCCAACACTTGTAGTTTCTGCGATCTAATAATTCCTGAATAACACTTTTTGTGTGTCTGCTTCCACTCTTTATTTGTACGATTTAAACCAAACGTGTTCGTAGTCAGAGGCACACTTTTGTTTTAGGGAGCCGGTCGTGCGCTGCAGGTCAAGCTTTCGCCTTCATTGATTGCAACAAACAACCGCAGTCTGTTTTTTTTGTAACATGTTGGACAGAATTGAAGAGTTATCCTATTTATGATAAGTAATAATTCCTTTTGGTACAATTAAAGTTTGCAGTGGGAAATCTATAAAATCGTTTTGTTTGTTAGAAGCTATAAAACTAATTGTTTGGATGGATTCTTGTTTGTGTTATAAACCACAGCTTGCTGTGCCTGGTGGAACATACAATTATCTGGTGTTGGAAGGTATATTAAAGGACGTGGCTTCTTTTTTTTTTTTCTATCGAACAGAAAACTAACATTGCGTTGGCTCGTTTCCCTGCTTGTGTTTGTAATCCCTTTGAAGATAGCTGGAGAAGTCTTCATCACATTGGTTCGCCTCACATATGTGGTGTTATATTAAAAAATAAACATTAAAAGCAGCAGGTTTCGGTGATAAATCATCACACACTGATGCTTTGTTCAGGAGTTTTTCTGTGTCGGATATCAGGACTCACAGAAAAGCTGCAGCATAGTCGAAGGATGTTTGATTTGTGACTTTCATTATGTAGAGACTCTATGGATGTCGTCATAGTGACGAGACCCACAATGGCAGAAAGAAACTTGTGGTTGCATGTCATCAACTTCAGATTTAATTTGGCTCTTTTGAAGTGTCTCAGAGTGCCCGGTGCATTTAAAAAGTAACGCAGACGGCACCTGACAGTGTGAAACCGGTTATTCTTGCATCATCATGGTGGGCCCACATGCTTGAAGGGTTTTTAGGCTCAAAGCTGGGTTATGGACGGGTTAGGGTTTGGCTTTCAGCTGGGATGGTAACAGGATGCAGAATGCAAGAAGCTCAAGGAAACAGAGTTCATTTTGGGAGCTTTTTAGCCATGTTTGGTGTTTTTGGTTGTTTTGGGGCCTTATTGTAGTTTTAGGGTACGAAGCTTCTACTTCGGTGGATTATATCTTATATTTCTTTATTGGGCTGTTGGATCACTTTTGGTCCCATCTTATTGGTTGCTTTGTGTGATAACTTCTTTGACATTTCTAATTGATAAATAAAGAGTGGCATTAGGGCTGGGCAACGATTAAAATGTTTAATCTAATTAATCACATGATTTCCCTGATTAATCACGATTAATCGCATTTGTACGCAGAATCCAAAAATGAATCCAAAAGTAGCGTATAGCTTTTAGCATTTAGCTTTATTTTAAATGTGCTGCCATATGAATGAAAGTGCCATAACATTTGTTGTGCAAACACACTTTTAACATCAGCATCTTTCTGTAGTTTTTATGTAGAAGCCTCGCTCCACTGTCTGTTTCCTTGAATGACTTGCTGCTATCAGTTGTGTGTTTTGCCTTTAAGTGATATTTTAGACTGGAACTACTACGCTGAGAAGACAATTCAACTTGGCAGTGTTTACAGATGACTTTGGTTCTGTCGACTCCGCCGTCTGGAAGAACTTTAACATGAAAATGGCCGAGTAAAAGTTCCGTACCCTTCTCCATGTTTGGTGGATCCGCCGATTACTTTCTTTTCCTGTTCCGCAGCAGACAGCAGCAGACTTTTACAAAATAAAAGCCTGTGAGCAACAGACTTTTACAAAATAAAATAAATCAAATTTTTTTTTTTTTTTTAAACTGCGTTAATGCGTGATAAAATATTTATCGGCGTTAAATAATTAACGAGTTAACGCGATAATAACGAGTTAACTCGCCCAGCCCTAAGTGGCATACATGGACACACTTGTTTTATAGCTTGATGATGCAAAAACTGAAGTGGTGCAGATATCAGTTTGAATGTGGATCCCTTTCTTTAGAATTGGTCCTCAGGTAGCTGAGGACCCCTCTGAAGCCCTGAGTTTCTGAGTGCCAGGGCTCGTCTGAGCAGCCCTCTGAGACATCCATCCAACCTGGTGATGAAACATATCAGTCCTACTGTCACTCAGTGGGGTCACATGGCACTGAAAGGATCGGATTATTGGCTAAATTACAATCAGACTGAGTTATTAAGTGCATGTAGACACCTTAATCTGACTAAGAACTGGATCGGATGGGATTCAGACCCCGAGATAACTGGGTTAAAGTCACTCTAAACCTGCTTGTAGACGCTGAAGCACGTGGTGAATCAGACTTTGCGTTCTGCGCATGCTCCAGATGTTTTCCCGGGGTCGTGACCCGGAAGTCAAAGGAGACGATATTCCTGTTGTTGTCGCCGTCAGAAAGAAACAAACAACGCGATGGAGAATGCTCCGTTGGGCATCGAGTTTGTGCAACAAGCAGCTCATCACAGAGCAAATGTAGAGGGACGTAGCTTCATCTGGCTCTGCGTTCTCCATCTTTCTCCAACGCCTGAGTTTGTTGTTGTTGTTGGTGGTGAAGAGGTCAACAGGAAGTGGCTCTATTAGCAACAGCTGGAATGGGTACAGCGCCACCTATCACACCGGGGTATGACACGCTTTGTGCCTCTGATCCCATTCATTCACCGCCACATATCCAAGGAGAATTACCCTTAATAACTCATTCTGATTGTAATTTAGCCAATAATCTGATCCTTTCAGAGCCATATGACCCCACTGAGTGAGGCTCATTGATGTGGTGCTACTGAAGATTGAAGCCTGCAGCAATAAAATGTAGCAAAACATTCAAGGTTTTTGTTCTTTTTTGTAATTTTAAGGAGAAACGCAGCGCGTCTCCTGACTTGCGCTTTAACATGAAACTCTCTGCTGGCTGTTATCTCGTTTTTACTCGTCCACAACAGCCAAACACATCTTTGTTTATCGCTGGTTGTGGTCTAGACGCTGATCTGCTTCATGGGCAGAACGGTGACGGCTCCGGGGTTGAAAGCGTCGGTTTCCTGCTGCTTCACTGCTGATGAAGCTGATTTAAATCCGCCCGCAGAGTTTCTGAAGACGTGGAAAAGATGAAAACGGCTAAACCTCAAATGGCCTGTGAAGGCAAATCGTGCTCTTTTTGACTATATTTCCTATGAGATGGAAACGGTTGCGTTGTTATCTCAGCAGACGTGTCGTTAAACCGTCATTAAAACAGAGAAGACACATGGAACATTTACCTGAACAGCTTTAAAATGAAAACCGATGCTGTTTTTTGTTTTTTGGCAGTCGGATAAAGTCTTTTAAGTTAAAGTAGGTCAGTTTTATAGGCCTTCAAATGTTCTTCCATCGTAAAATACCGCAGTTATAAGGTGTTGTGGATTATAACATGGAGCGTGTGATATAAAACAGCTTATTACATCATTTAAACCCGCAACACGATGACAGCATGAGGAGCACAAATGTTTAGAATACTCTGTGGGGTTCGGTTTAAGGACGTTTTGCGCATCTTTGTGAAGGAACTGTGCCCGTGGAGTTATTTTCTGCCTCTGATGGATGTTCTGTGATGCTGTTGGGGAATATTTTTCCTCCCTTTTGCTCTGCATCTGTTTCACTCTTTTCCATTTCATCTCTCTTTGAGACATCTGTTTGTATTAGTCGTGCTGTTTTGATTAAAATGTGGTCCATGAAGTCAGACGTCTGTGTTTGCTTGTCATTTTGAAGTATTTGTGCCTCTGTTTTGTGTCCGTTGAGCTCATTGTGGTATCAATATCCCGTCTCTTTTTAGTCATAGTTTGGTTTCTTTGAGCTAGTTTTGTATATCTCTGATGGTTTGTTTTGTTTGTTGAGTTCTGAAAATTCTTTTTAGTTTTTTTTTCAGTACCAGAACAACCTAGTGAACTGTTTTTACATTGATGGGTTCATTAAAAACATCCATCCGTTTTCTATACCCGCTTAACAGGGGTGGACTGGGGCAAAAAAGTGGCCCGGGTATTTACTACCCGACTGGCCCACTCAGGGCCGGGGCGGCAGATGATGGAGGCGGATGATGGGAGGTGGAACAAATATGTTGATTGTGGGAGACAAAAAAATATGCATGTAAACATTATTAAAGAGATAATGACACATAATTTCATCTGAGGCCTTGATTGGAATTAATATATTATAATTTTCACAGTTACTTCTGGAATAGTTGCTTAATAGTGTGAAGACAAAAAGCCGACCGATCCAAACTCCTCGGGCCGAGGACAAAAAACCTGTTGGACAGGTAATTATTTTTGTTATTTTCATGAAATATGTACAGATGAATGAGACATGAGTCCCACCGTCAGACGCGCTCAAGTTTGTGGGGGCGTGGCTTTCCATGGATCCATCCCGCTTAGCGGAGGTGCTACTTTCAAATCTTGCTAGCTCTCCAGGATTACCAACCATGCCTTTAAATGTGTTGAACATTTTCCTACATCATGTTGTTTGATATTTATGTTTCACGCTAGGGCCGAGTCCACACACGAGCACCAGCAGAAAATATATTTGTAATTTTCTGACACTTGTAGTGCGTTCCTTTTCTTTTCTCTCCATTTTTGCGCTGCTGATTGATTGATGAATTGACAGATGAAGAGGAGGAGGGGCCTAAACCCTGGGCCCTCCCATGTTGATTATCCAGACACTAAAGGAACTGTTAACATTGGTTATCACATTAAAGGCCAGCACAACTACATTAAAACTCTATTTTTTTTTTTTTTTTGCCGGCCACACCGGCCCAATGACCCACCGGGAAAAGTCCCGGTACTCCCGATGGCCAGTCCGCCCTGGCAGCTTAATCCAATTTAGGGTCGTGGGGGGGCTGGGTCCATCACACACAACCACACACTCACTCCTAGGGACAATTTAGAGACGCCAATTAACCTAACATGCATGTTTTTGGACGGTGGGAGGAAGCCAGAGTTCATTAAAAACAGACTGACTCTAAATTGATTCTGTATTTTCTAAAAAGAGAACAGCATGACTTCTTTATATAGAACATATTAACGCACTACGTGCTCGATGATCTGTTTGTCTCTCTAGGTAATCAGTTAATTCGAGCGTTTTCTTTCCTTTTCATTTCCTGATTTACGGTCAGATTTTTCCTTTGTAAATCCTTTTTAAATGTAATTTGTATCCAGAGCCAGAAGTTTCTCAGATACTTTATGATATTATCATGAAAGAGCTGTTCATCATAACAACAAAGTCTGTTCCATGAAGTTCCAAAAGCAACAAACACATTTTTTAATGAATTGATGCATTAAGAATCTCCTGCTGACTCCCACTCATTCAGCAGAAAACAGCAGAGGATTTTTATTTACTTTTATTTGATTGCTTACAGTGTGAACCTAATATATTTCATGTTTTCTCTCATCAGACTCATTTAATTTGTTTATACACATGCAATTTTGCATTTCACGTCTGCATTGCATTAAAAAATGATTATTATAAACCTATTATTATAAACTTCTGCACTTTTATTTGACTTATTTGACTTACTTATGCTGCAATATGTGCAACACAGTCATACAATAACCAGATTGCACTGTAACTTTTTACTTTAATTTTTACTATTTTTATTCTCCTGTATATTATTTAGATATCTTTTTATATCTTTTGTGTATCCAAAGCCAAGAGCTCCTGAACTAAATTCCATTATGCCTGCATAGTGACAATAAAGATTCTTGATTCTTGAAAAAAAATGGAATTTAAGCCTATAAAGGAGGTGAAAAGTTATCTTAAACAGGTTATGGCAACCGTGATGTTGTAGAAAAGCATCTTCTATGAGTCGTTGAGCCTCTCGCTCAACCAGACACATTAATTGTTCCACGTGGAGAAGATTATTGATGGAGAAGCAGCCATCTGAAGCATGATTGTTGTTAGTGCAAGTAGTTTTTATTCCAGATCTGGAGCTCCTGACTACACCTGATTTGATGCTTAAATAAACGAGCAGTCAGAACATCGGTCTGGATGTCTGAGGCACTAAAAGCTGCTGATCCAAAGACTGAAGAGATCCGATAAATCAGAGAGCAACAGATCGAAGTCCAGATAAATTCTGAGGAATCTGCTATCTTTTTTTTTTAATTTGCTCAGATTTCTGATTTTGTTGTGCTGTGATGCAGCCGTTGACTTCCTCTGATAAGCATCTTCTTTTTATCATTTCTCTGTTGATTTTAACTCTTAAATAAAACAACATCTATCATGGACGTTAACACCAGAGGTCATCTACCATCTGGTTCTGATGTCATTAAACTTAAAAGCATGAAGTCGGATGAGAAACGATAACAGAGATCTTTTCAGCTTTCATCTTCTTTTGGCTGTTTTCTTTTCCGACGTACTTAATTTAATTTACATTAAAAAGAATTTCTCGAGCCTCTGCTCTCTTATGTTAACCTTTTTAATCTGATTTCGAGCCACACAAACTCTCCTGTTGGGTAACGGGATCTCTGCCCGTGTTCTGAGTGCCGCAGGTTGGGTCACATGTGGACAAAGTTATCCAGGACCGAGGTCTCCGATCCCAGTTTCAGCAGCCAGGCTGTGCATCATTTGCTTGTTTGGAGGTTATGAAGACATCTGAATTTTACTATAAAGCCGGTGTTTGCGGCATCAAAAGCATCTCTATAGAGTGAGTAAAGGTCTGAGCAACCATTGTGGGTTTTTCCTCTCGTGATGTTGTGATTCTATTTTGAATGGAAACAGTGTAAATGTTGTCCTGATGTTTTATAACAACATGTCATCAAAGGAAATCCTTTGAGAGCTTTTTAACATCAAGTTAATCATTTCTGAAATTGATTTCAGTCTCAATTTCCCAAAGTTTGTGAGTCAGAATTAAAACCTTGAAGTGAGCAAAGACCCTTCACTGAACAACATGAAACAGTCGTGGTCATTTTGATCAAGAACCACTTTACTGTAGATGCTCATTCTTCCCCAAAATCACACAAAGGGATCAAACGGCCCCACCAAGAGCAAATAATACGGAAAAAAACACTCGCACGGAAGCACAAAATAACCACAAAAAGAGGAAAAACACTCACGCAGAAGCAGAAAATAACCACAAAAAGAGGAAAAACACTCAGAAGCACAAAATAACCACAAAGAGGAAAAACACTCACACAGAAGCACAAAATAACCACAAAAAGAGGAAAAACACTCACACAGAGGCACAAAATGACCACAAAAAGAGGAAAAACACTCACACAGAAGCACAAAAAGAGGAAAAACACTCGCACAGAAGCACAAAATGACCACAAAATAGGAAAAACACTCAGAGGCACAAAATAACCACAAAAAGAGGAAAAACGCTCACACAGAAGCACAAAATAACCACAAAAAGAGGAAAACACTCACACAGAAGCACAAAATAACCACAAAAAGAGGAAAACACTCACACAGAAGCACACAATAACCACAAAAAGAGGAAAAACACTCACACAGAAGCACAAAATAACCACAAAAAGAGAAAAAACACTCACACAGAGGCACAAAATAACCACAAAAAGAGGAAAAACACTCACACAGAAGCACAAAATGACCACAAAAAGAGGAAAAACACTCACACAGAAGCACAAAATAACCACAAAAAGAGGAAAAACACTCACACAGAAGCACAAAATGACCACAAAAAGAGGAAAAACACTCACACAGAAGCACAAAATAACCACAAAAAGAGGAAAAACGCTCACACAGAAGCACAAAATAACCACAAAAAGAGGAAAAACACTCACACAGAAGCACAAAATGACCACAAAAAGAGGAAAAACACTCACACAGAAGCACAAAATGACCACAAAAAGAGGAAAAACACTCACACAGAAGCACAAAATAACCACAAAAAGAGGAAAAACACTCACACAGAAGCACAAAATGACTAGCCTGGGCGAAAGCCGACTGTTGACTTTGTCAAACAGTCTGGGAAAACCCAAGAGGAATCCGTTTCCATGGAGGGCGGGACCTTACCCAGCAACTTAAATTCATTGGAGTAACGGAGTTCCCTTAACCAATCATAATGTTTAGAAATGACGTTGGTTATGCGCCGAGGTTCATGCTTACTCTCGCGAGTCTCTAGCTCGCGAATCACGCTTCCCACATCCGCTTTCATTATACCGGTACCATTTGATAAATCAAACTTTTCCCAAAGCCAGTTGGAAGGAGAGCTACGACATCCTTGCCACTAACAAAATTGACGAGGCATTCCTCTTGCTCTCGTTTTAATTGTGTAATGATCTCCAGAGTTGAGACAACTTCATGGATAGCTTCTAGCGTTCTTCCGTTGCCATGTTTATTTCCGCTGCGGTTGAACTACAATTATATGGACTACAATGGACTCCGCGCGTGAGTTCTGCGTCACCACTCGCAACTGTTTGCTGATTGGCAAAACACTGAGCGAACCGAGGTAGGGGGATTTGGCCAGACTATGTGCGGAGCCAAAATCTTTGGGCGGAAGTACGTAGGATGGCGTCGCCAGGCTACAAAATGACCACAAAAAGAGGAAAAACACTCACACAGAAGCACAAAATGACCACAAAAAGAGGAAAAACACTCACACAGAAGCACAAAAAGAGGAAAAACACTCACACAGAAGCACAAAATAACCACAAAAAGAGGAAAAACACTCACACAGAAGCACAAAATAACCACAAAAAGAGGAAAAACACTCACACAGAAGCACAAAATGACCACAAAAAGAGGAAAAACACTCACACAGAAGCACAAAATAACCACAAAAAGAGGAAAAACACTCACACAGAAGCACAAAATAACCACAAAAAGAGGAAAAACACTCACACAGAAGCACAAAGTAACAACAAAAAGAGGAAAAACACTCACACAGAGGCACAAAATAACCACAAAAAGAGGAAAAACACTCACACAGAAGCACAAAAAGAGGAAAAACACTCGCACAGAAGCACAAAATGACCATAAAATAGGAAAAACACTCACACAGAGGCACAAAATAACCACAAAAAGAGGAAAAACACTCACACAGAAGCACAAAATAACCACAAAAAGAGGAAAAACACTCGCACAGAAGCACACAATAACCACAAAAAGAGGAAAAACACTCGCACAGAAGCACAAAATAACCACAAAAAGAGGAAAAACACTCACACAGAAGCACAAAATAACCACAAAAAGAGGAAAAACACTCGCACAGAACCACAAAATGACCACAAAAAGAGGAAAAACGCTCACACAGAAGCACAAAATAACCACAAAAAGAGGAAAAACACTCACACAGAAGCACAAAATAACCACAAAAAGAGGAAAAAACACTCACACAGAGGCACAAAATAACCATAAAGTTATTTAAATCAAAAGCGACACTTTAGATATAAAGCAATCACAGGATGGCAGAGACATTCCTCCAGTTTCAGTGAAAATTACAGCTACAATTGTGTGATTATCTGTGACCGCAGATGGGAAATATGAAGATTTTATTCAGAACAATGCTGTTATCATAACTTCTTATCAATCCGGCCCAATTCTGACCCGGTTTCCCACATGAACCGCTCGCTAACCGACACCTCAGGCAGAACAAACTTTGCTTTAAGTCTCTCGTGTGAACTCAAAACTAAACGGATGAGAAACCAACGATCATTCTTTCAGGAATTCTTCATTTTATACCAGACTTCAAAAGACAAAGTAATCTGACCTAACTGAAAGAGCGCATTATGTGTCACAACGGCTAACACTCCTCCCTCATCCTTTCATCACTCATCAGTTTCCCTCTCTGTGCAGCGAATCTTAACCGAGCTGTCAGCAGCTAATATTCTCTGCAGCACTTTCCAGCATCAGTCAACATCTAATAAAACAAAATGAGATGACAAGGAAATGCACTCTGCTTTGGTCCAGTCGTCTACATATTTGCTCCTCTCCCACTTCCTGTGCTCAGACAGTATATTAATACGGCCAAATTCCCCATTAGGCTGCTCCCATCCCCACATTTATCTGTTAGTTCTGTCACGCTGTGAAACCGGTCTGAAATTATTACTGAAAAACGGCCCATTAAGACTCTACATATCAATATAAATATCTGATAAAAATGCAGATTAAGTCTGTGTTTACCAGGGCTGGGCGAGTCAACTCGTTATTATCGCGTTAACTCGTTAATTATTTAATATATAAATATTTTTTCATTTTAAATATAAATAAATAAATTTTAAATATGAAATATTTATTTGAATATACAGTAATAAATATATATATATATATATATATATATATATATATATATATATATATATATATATAAAATTATTTTTTGGGGCTTTTGTGCCTTTAATGGAAAGTTCAGAGAGACAGGAAGCAGGGGGCAGAAAGAAGGGGAACAACACGCAGCACAGGGCCGTCCGATGTGGGACTCAAACCGGGGCCAGCTGCAGGGAGGACTGTAGCCTCTGTACATGGGGCGCCTGCTCAACCCACTACGCCACAGACCACCCCTGTTTTATTATTTATTTTATTATTGTAAAAGTCTGCTGCTCACAGGCTTTTATTTTGTATAGGACTGGGCAACGATTAAAATTTTTTATCTAATTAATCGCATGATTTCCCTGATTAATCGCATTTGTACGCAAAATCCAAAAATTAATTCAAAAGTAGTGTATAGCTTTTAGCATTTAGTTTTACTTTCTTTTCTGGTTCCACAGCAGACAGCAACAGACTTTTACAAAAAAAAGCCTGTGAGCAACAGACTTAAAAATAAATAATGAAATAAATAATAAAACATGCGTTAATGCACGATAAAATATTTATCGACGATAAACAATTAGCGAGTTAATGCGAAAATAACGAGTTAACGCTTTTTTTAAGGCTTTTTTTTGTAAAAGTCTGTTGCTCACAGGCTTTTATTTTGTAAAAGTCTGCTGCTCACAGGCTTTTATTTTGTAAAAGTCTGTTGCTCACAGGCTTTTATTTTGTAAAAGTCTGCTGCTGTCTGCTGTGGAACAGGAAAAGAAAGTAATCGGCGGATCCACCAAACATGGAGAAGGGTACGGAACTTTTACTCGGCCATTTTCATGTTAAAGTTCTTCCAGACGGCGGAGTCGACAGAACCAAAGTCATCTGTAAACACTGCCAAGTTGAATTGTCTTCTCAGCGTAGTAGTTCCAGTCTAAAATATCACTTAAAGGCAAAACACACAACTGATAGCAGCAAGTCATTCAAGGAAACAGACAGTGGAGCGAGGCTTCTACATAAAAACTACAGAAAGATGCTGATGTTAAAAGTGTGTTTGCACAACAAATGTTATGGCACTTTCATTCATGTGGCAGCACATTTAAAATAAAGCTAAATGCTAAAAGCTATACGCTACTTTTGGATTCATTTCTGGATTCTGCGTACAAATGCGATTAATCGTGATTAATCAGGGAAATCATGTGATTAATCAGATTAAACATTTTAATCGTTGCCCAGCCCTAGTATTCTGATGTCCTAGAGACCCGTCATTAATATGCTGAACAGAAATGAACTCATTAGTCCAAGTTTTCCTGCTCTTTTTACATGTGATTGCACATGTAAACATGTGATAACCTCAGCTTTGACCTCCAGGCTCCGTCATCTCGTGGGAGGGGGGGAGGGGGGGCTGGGAGATACCACGTTTCAAAAGGGGATACAAGTGTTGGGGAAGATGATACTTAGATAAATTGATTGTGTTGTTCAGAATTTCATTTGTAGTTAATTTATGTTTTAAATAATAGAATAATCAATACAAAGTGACACAGAGTAATTCCATAAATTCATTTAAAAAGAAAAAATAAAGAAAAATGAACATTTTCCCCTGTTGCCCAGGTGTGGCAGCTGCCATACCCCACGCCCCTGAGCTGCCTCACAGAGCTGCTAATCCTGCATCTTTGTGCAGGCCTCAGGTGTTTGTGGGGTCTGCTGGTGATGTTTGACACCTGAGCCGACCCAGGTTCTGTTCCAACAAACCTGCCCCCAGTGTCGTGCAGTAAAACTTTGTTTTGGAGTCAAACTCGAAGATTTTCCTCATGAATCATCCCACAAAACGCCCATCGCATGACAGCTGTGGTCACTTTTCAAAGGTTTAACACGACAAACACATCTGGGAGTCTGTTTCACATCCAACAGAATCCAACGTTTTCCCCTCCAGTCGTTCGAAAAGGTCAAAATGTTGCACAAAGATATCAAAGAGTCCCTTAAAGGCCAATTTGTGTCTCTTTGTGATATTTGTATGGATAGATGGAGAGATTAGATAGACAGATAAGTACTTTATTCATCCCAATTTGGGAAATTATTGTGTTGCGGCAGCGTACGGTATAAAAGATATGTAAACAATTAAAGTAAAAACAAGCAAATAGAATGGAATAAAAATAGTGAATAAACATTAGCTATATACAAATCTACAGTATGAAGAGTAGGGTAAATAATAATAATAATAAACATCAGTAAACTAAATAAAAACAGATTTGTACATTTAACAATAAAGGTAAAAATAATTTTAACTGAGCAGACTGAACCAATAAGAAGGGTATATGGATAATTTACATTATATTGTACTATGATGATATTTGTACAAATGTTATTACTGCAAAATGAGCAGTTGTGCAAATTGGATTAGATTATTTAAAAGATTTTAAAGGAACAATTGAACATTAATTGTAGTTTTGATCCCTTTGTGTAATAAATAATAATCAGATCCAACAGAATCCAACGTTTCCCCTCCAGTCGTTCAAAAAGGTCGAAATATTTCACAAAGAAATCAAAGAGTCGCAGATTAGATTTTTTCTTTAGACACAACACAGACCGTGTGTGATTCCATCCTTAAATGTGATGTACCGTCACCTCTCTGCGGCTCTGAAAACAGACATTTTTAAAGGTATTTTATGTTCTTTGGGATTGTTTTTCCTAGTTATTTAGTTATTTCAGGATGTTTATTGTCTGAGGTTTTGTGTCTTTACGGTAGTTTTGTGTCCATTTGATCTTCTTTTGTCTTTCTTTGGTCAATTGGAGTGAGTATCATTAAGGTTTTATTGATACCAGTATCCATACAGATAGTTTTTATGCTCTTATTGATAACACTGCGTTAGATCAAAGAGTCGCAGATTAGATTTTTTCTTTAGACAACACAGACTGTCTGATTCCACCGGTTGTGTCCTTAAATGTGATGTACCGTCACCTCTCTGTGGCTCTGAAAACAGCCATTTTTAAAGGTATTTTATGTTCTTTTCATTGTTTTTTCTAGTTATTTAGTTATTTCAGGATGTTTATTGTCTGAGGTTTTGTGTCTTTCCGTTAGTTTTGTGTATATTTTGTGTCCATTTGATCTTCTTTTGTCTTTCTGTGGTCACTTGGAGTGAGTATCATTAAGGTTTTATTGATACCAGTATCCATACAGATTATTGATAACACCGTGTGTTATTTAAAGCCCAACAAAAGGCCCGTAAATATACGCCTTCCCAAGCTCGTCCCAATCGGATAGATGATGATTTATTCTAGTTTTCGTCCTCTTTTCTCTCCCTGATCCTCCAGCATGTGTTTAGCTGATGTCGGATTCTACAAACAGGTTTAAAAAACCCAACTAAATAAAGCTGTTTTAGGGATCCTGAGCAGCACAGAACCAGAACGCCTCCTCCCTCCAGCGAGCGGAGTGATTGAAATGTGGTGAAAGATGAAGCTGTTTTGTTTTCGGTTATTTTCATGATGATATATCGATGCTACTCTCGTTTTGCTGATGGATGAAATTCTTTCACCAGCTGCATCCTCTTTATTTCAGATGAACTTGACAGATCTCTGCCATTTAAAAGAATACAGATTAAAACCACATTGCCCCTGAATTTTAGAAAATATACAACTCTCCTCTTTGATGTGTTCCACATGATGTGGCCAGTCGTATTTGGACAAGTATTTTACTTCTGTGGCTGTTTTTCACAGGTTGATTTAGGCTTCCGAGCATCAACAAAGACGAATCTTAATGCTGCCATACGCCGTATGTTTCAGTCCATATGTTAAACTCGTTCATGCTAAACTTCAATCATTAGACACAGATGTGTTCCAGCTTTTGATTGATAAACACAAATTTACGCAGTCGGTTTACTTCCCGTGTTATTGATACAGCGGTGACTCATGTGTATATGAGTGTTAGCTACATTTCTCAGTTAATTTTAAATGCTTCCTTAGCATCACAAAGGTTTGCTTTCATAGACTCACTCCGCAATGAAGTGCGTCACAAATTAATTTGTTCCAAGCCTGAGTTCCCATCACTTTCTAAGGTTCTGACACCAAATTATTTCACAAGCTCTAGTTTTATAATCTAAGAACTTTAAGCCAAAAACATGAGGAGAAGCAAAAGTATCGTAATGATTGGATATGTGCCCGAATAGTTTTTTTTATGTAAATAAGAGGTTGTAGCCGGTCCACAATGCAGTTACAGACTGCAGCTCTAGGTCTTGGACTGCAGCTCTAGGTCTTGGACTGCAGCTCTATGTCTTGGACTGCAGCTCTATGTCTTGGACTGCAGCTCTAGGACTTGGACTGCAGCCCTAGGTCTTGGACTGCAGCTCTAGGACTTGGACTGCAGCCCTAGATGTTGGACTGCAGCCCTAGGTGTTGGACTGCAGCCCTAGGTGTTGGACTGCAGCCCTAGGTGTTGGACTGCAGCCCTAGGTGTTGGACTGCAGCTCTAGGACTTGGACTGCAGCCAAAGGTCTTGGACTGCAACTCTAGGTCTTGGACTGCAACTCTAGGTCTTAGACTGCAGCCCTACGTCTTGGACTGCAACTCTCGGTCTTGGACTGCAGCTCTCGGTCCTGGACTGCAGCTCTAGGTCTTGGACTGCAGCTCTAGGTATTGGACTGCAGCCCTAGGTCTTGGACTGCAGCCCTAGGACTTGGACTGCAACTCTCGGTCTTGGACTGCAACTCTCGGTCTTGGACTGCAGCTCTCGGTGTTGGACTGCAGCTCTCGGTCTTGGACTGCAGCTCTAGGTCTTGGACTGCAGCCCTAGGTCTTGGACTGCAGCCCTAGGTCTTGGACTGCAGCCCTAGGTCTAGGACTGCAGCCCTAGGTCTTGGACTGCAGCCCTAGGACTTGGACTGCAGCTCTCGGTCTTGGACTGCAGCTCTCGGTCTTGGACTGCAGCTCTCGGTGTTGGACTGCAGCTCTAGGTCTTGGACTGCAGCCCTAGGACTTGGACTGCAGCTCTAGGACTTGGACTGCAGCTCTAGGTCTTGGACTGCAGCTCTAGGTCTTGGACTGCAGCTCTAGGTCTTGGACTCCAGCTCTAGGTCTTAGACTGCAGCCCTAGGTCTTGGACTGCAACTCTCGGTCTTGGACTGCAGCTCTAGGTCTTGGACTGCAGCTCTAGGTCTTGGACTGCAGCCCTAGGTCTTGGACTGCAACTCTCGGTCTTGGACTGCAGCTCTAGGTCTTGGACTGCAGCTCTAGGACTTGGACTGCAGCTCTAGGACTTGGACTGCAGCCCTAGGTCTTGGACTGCAGCCCTAGGACTTGGACTGCAGCTCTAGGTCTTGGACTGCAGCCCTAGGACTTGGACTGCAGCTCTAGGTCTTGGACTGCAGCCCTAGGTCTTGGACTGCAGCTCTAGGTCTTGGACTGCAGCTCTAGGTCTTGGACTGCAGCCCTAGGTCTTGGACTGCAGCTCTAGGACTTGGACTGCAGCTCTAGGTCTTGGACTGCAGCTCTCGGTCTTGGACTGCAGCTCTAGGACTTGGACTGCAGCTCTCGGTCTTGGACTGCAGCTCTAGGTCAGCTGATGCTCTTTAACACTTACAAATGTATAGTTCACACGTTGCATGTGTTAAATACACAAATTCATCATCGTTTATTCATTTAAATCAATCCCTTGTATAAAATAAATAAATCTAAATGCAGTAACAGAGGCTACAATTAACTGTGTTATATTTGGTGGTTCTATTATCTCTCTGAATTGAATGGGATGTTTCCATGATTGTTGAGCTTTAAAATCACGCTGTTGTCATGACGAACCTTCTGAAAATCGCCTCTCAGCATGGCTCTGGGGATGCTTTGGCTTTAGGTTTACTGTAATCCTCCATCAGGACTTGGTCTCTGTTTTCTTTCCTGGTGTTCACACAGACTAATATCTGAAATCTTGAGGAGTTCAGTGGTCTATGTTCACTGTCTTTTTAAACCAAATCGTGGGATGTATTGTTTAGACTTTCCTTCCAAGATGGATCATCGTAAATGTCACAGATTTACCATAAAGCACGAAACCTTAAGAGACCTTTGTGTGGCGTTACCAGAGAATAAAGTGAGAGCCGCGCTGTTGTCTACATGTGTCAACTCTGTTTTATCATCCGTTTTCTGTTGACTTTGCAGCTTGTAAAACACATTTTTCTGTTACAGCCTTTGTTCTGATCCAGCTTCTCTGCTGTGCCAGACTCATCTCCATCTCATTAAGTCTCTGTTTCTCCTCTTTTGTTCAGCCTTTCTCAAAGCTTCGCTCCAATAAGGCCGGATAGAAACGTTCATTCATCTGTTTGTCGTTGCTGGAAAGTCTTCATCAGAATTTAAAAGACCAGATGACCAACCTTTCGTTATCCTTTCACCATCATCTGTCACCTTTCTGTGATGACTCAACTCAACTTCTATCATTCTATCAACCATTTAAACTCATTCAGCAGTTCCAGATGTTTTTACTTTGGTTACAACTTAGGAACTCATACACAGACTACTAGCCTGGCAGTTGGTTGGGTAGTGCCACCATCCATCTCCTCCAGCCTCTAAATGTGGACCTCTTGGCTTATAATACACCAATCAGCCAGAACATTATGACCTACTACAGTGTGCTCTGCTCATCCTGCCAAAAGAGCTCTGTCCAGTCCAGGCGTGGTCAAAGAACATCTGGATGTGATCCATTAAATCGGAAGCTGTAGAGTTTAGATGTTAGAGGTTTTTAGCCCTTCCTGAGCGGTTTTTGCAGAACTCAAAGCTGGCTGTTAGGGGGGCGGTGTGCCATACTGTGTGGCTGTGGCTGGCAGAGGTGGGTAGTAACGAGTTACATTTACTTGAGTAAGTTTTTGAAAACATTATACTTCCAGGAGTAGTTTTAAATCTCTATACTTTTTACTTTTACTTGAGTAGATGTGTGCAGCAGAAGCTGTCCTCTTACTCCGCTACATTAGGCTACAATGAGCTGGTTACTTTTCTTCTTACCTCTTTGGTATTCTACGCCTCATTATTTTTATCCCCCCGCGTACGCCTCATTTTAATGTTTTATTCTGACAGAGAGAGAGACTTCCACCAAAGGCTCTACCACCTGACTGTGTTCCACCAATCAGACGCAGCCGTGCAGTCTGGTCACGTGACCGTACTCGATCTCAGCGGCGGGACGGGTTAGCTTTAGCATTAGCAGTCGTAGCAAACAAACAAAGAAACAGATGAAAAATGTCAGAACCAACGGTGGGAAATGAAGACGCAGACGAGGCCTCATACTGAAAGCATGTTTACCTTACAAAGAGTGAGAAACAGCAGCTACATTATGTGTCTTCTGTGTCAACCAAAACAAACGTACATTTCAGCAGAAACTCAACATCTAACTTGAGGAAACATGTAGCGCTAAGTTTCCTAAACTCGTTTTTCCCCCCATGGATAGGTGAATGTTTGTTTTTTAGGTTACATATGGGTTACATATGTTTTAAACATTTCCTAAGTCTATTTTATTATTTATCGAAGTTCTTGAATTTACCTGGATTATTTTAATTTAAGCTATTTTGTAATTAATTAATTCATTTTAATTTATTTTATCAATTGGATGAACTCTAATTTGCCTAAAGATGATTATTTAGTATTTTTGTCTGTCTGATTGAATGCTTGTGTTAACAAATAAATCAGACGTTACTCAACAGTTACTCAGTACTCGAGTATTTTTTTTTTACTCTGACTCAAGTAATTATTTGGATGAATACTTTTTACTTTTACTTGTGTCATATTATTCTAAAGTAACAGTACTTTTAGTTGAGTACAGTTTTTGGCTGCTCTACCCACCTCTGATCCCAGGATGCCGTTTTTCTGAGCTGCATGTTGCATTGGATCAAGATGAGAAGTCTATGTGGCAGAGGTTGTTCCTTTATTTTGAGTTCAATGTTCAGATCTGTCCTTATTGGAGGGGACGCTGAAGTAATCCATGAGGAGGCAGTAAAGTCGGCGTCACAGCAGATACTGTTGACAAGGATTTTTGTTTCACGGCAATCCAAGAGCATAAAGCAGAAATCCACATGGAATTAAGCTTGGGAGCATTGAGCTCGAACTGGAATGCAGGACGTTTTTAGTTGTAGCAGTAAATCTGAGAGTAAATCGCAGTCAAATGTAAAAGCATACCTCAGTGGAAATGAGGGCAGAGCTTTAAAACCTGAGCATTAAAATGAGGAATCCTGCTCTCAAACTGAAAAACGATTGGTTCTTAAAACAGTATTTACCCGTATGTCTTAGGGTGACGGGCTCCGTGAGGTGGGAGACGGGTCACCTCCCGAAGCACGAGCTGCCGCATCTGGCTCAGTTTGGTGAAGACGGGGCCTTTTCTCACTATTTAAAGTAGAAATGTAAATGTTTATGAAGCTATACGACTGGCTAAGAGCTGCAGTTCACTCCACTGTGAGCTGATCCCTTCTCTGTGTGGAGCAGGTTAAAGGTATAGTTCGCCTCTTTTGACATGAAGCTGTGTAACATCCCATATCAGCAACATCATTTCTGAACATCTTCTTACCCCCTGCTGCGTCCTGTGAGCAGAGTTCCAGCCTCGTTTTGGTGTTGATGAAGGTAGTCCGGCTAGTTGGCTGGGGTTTAAAAAATAAAGCGTTTTGCTTTGTAAGGGAAAAATTAATTCCTATATGCATTGAGTGTTACTGTGTATAACTCGTAATAATCTCCTGCAAGACACCTGGTTTTTTTTTTCTCTTCCTTTCAGTGAGGGCATTGTGTGCTCGTTATGATTAAACAACTTTAAGGAGGATGGTGGGAAAGATGGTACAGTTTCAAAGGTAGCCTTGACTGCAGGAATGGAGGGAAAATAGATAAAAACGCTTGAACATATCAAAGGAGCGATTACGTAATAATCTGTATTATAACTGAATTGTTTTTGCCCAAGTGGTCAGAGCAGCTCTGTACTCTGTACTGTGTTGTTCCCTCTTGCAAGATAATATTAAAAGCATCTTATCTCCTCAGAAAATAACTGACTCTGTGCCTTACTAACATTTCCACCACAGCTTCTCAGAACAATATGCGTTCAACAGAGTAATACATTTGCATCCCAAAATGGTTCTCCAGGAAAAAGTCAGACCTCACAATCTCTTGGCCCTATTTTCTCTCCCTTCGTATCACTGCCTGCTGTGCAGACCGAGCAGCAAACACCGTAACAGGCGCTGCTGTCAGCAGGCGTCTTTCCTTTCCTTTTGTTTCCTTTCCTTTCCTTTCCTTTCCTTTCCTTTCGTTTCCTTTCCTTTCGTTTCCTTTCCTTTGCTTTCCTTTACCTGCTGTGCAGACTGAGCAGTCCACTGCTTCCGAGCAGCAAACACCGTAACAGGCGAGGCTGTCGGCAGGCGGCAGCAGGCAGTGATACGAAGGGAGAGAAAATAGGGCCAAGAGATTGTGAGGTCTGACTTTTTCCTGGAGAACCATTTTGTGATGCAAATGTATTACTCTGTTGAACGCATATTGTTTTGAGAAGCAAAACGCTTTATTTTTTAAACCCCAGCCAACTAGCCGGACTACCTTCATCAACACCAAAACGAGGCTGGAACTCTGCTCACAGGACGCAGCAGGGGGTAAGAAGATGTTCAGAAATGATGCTGCTGATATGGGATGTTACACAGCTTCATGTCAAAAGAGGCGAACTGTCCCTTTAAGATGGATGCCCCTCAGGCCCTGGTTTATATCACCCAGCATCACTGGAGCCTCCACAGATGTATAAGTGAGCATGTTTCCTACCCAAACCATCACTATCATCCATCTATGTGCAGGATTTCTGTGAAGAATCTCAGATACCGGTTTTGTTTGCTCAAAGAAGCAGAAAGCAGCAGAAGTTTTCATGGCCTATGATTTGATTCCTATCTGATTCACTTCATCTGGGGCGACTGTAGTTTTTCTGCCTCCATCACGTGCAGCAAAGACTGTTTTTTCATCAAATAGCTGCACATTGTAACTCTTTAGATAACTTTATCAAAATAAACTTTTTTCGGCGTAGTTTGATCAAAGCAAAATACACTGCACTGCTTCAAGTTATCACGAGCCTCCTGGGAAACGTAGGAATTCACCAGCAGATTGAACATATTTACAATCACCATCGAACAGCAGTGTGGGTGGCTGACGATCTGTTCATTCATCTCCATTTATCCAACCTTCACGTGCTGTTTGAAAGAGTCCAGATCACAGCTGCATTTATTCCAGTGTACGAGCATGTTCACTGGAAAAAATCAAAGTCTTACCAAGTATATTTATCTAATTTCTAGTCAAAATATCTCATTACACTTAATATGAGACACAACTGCTTAACAAGTACCATTTCAGCCAGATATAGGGACTTATTTTAATACAATACATCTGGAATATCTTGTTAAATGAAAAAGTCTTGAAAACAAATTGTTTTGAGTCATATTTCACATGAAGCAAGCTTTTTTTTTACATTTGAAGAGGTTTTTAAGCTAATTTCAAGATCACTTCTATCTCAAAAGTCCTAAATATCACATTTTATTTCAAGAAATCTTGACAAGCCGATTTTCACTAGTTCCATTGGCAGATTTTTTTTGCTTATTTCAAGCAAAAACGTCTTGTATTGTTTTTTTACTTATTTTTGGAGGGGCATTTTTCCCAGTGTATGAGCATGCTGAGCCGGTAAATCAGACCACGTGTATCTGAGAAAAAGTATACGCGTCTGTTTATCCTCTAAATTTATAATCCGCAGAAGCTGACATCAAAATTATTGATGGATCGCTGCGGAGTCACAAAGTTCAGCCTTTACTCAGCCCCGGTGCATCAAAACACAATCCATGATGTCTGCAGATATCGATAATCACTTCTGCTATTTATTACGTTCCCTGACGGTAAATCCTGTGTGAAGGCTTTAATGTTCAGCTGCTAGATCAAATGTACTGTAGAGAAATTTATGGTCAGTTTGTGGATGATATTTATCCTCCACTACCTGAAATAAATGCAGAATCCAGCTCTGACTTTGTGTGTGTTCGGAGGCAGCTGTTTATCCTTCTGTCCATCCTCACCTCAGACTGACAGCCATCACCAGGCTGACAGCAGGTGGAGTGTTTGGTTGATTTTTACAAGCTCACTGTGAGATCAGCAGCCTGAGGGAGCAGAAAAGTTCACAAAGTTTACAGCAGGACACATTATCACCAGTAGGGATGGGAACTGTTAAGAATTTAGCAATTACGGTTCCATTATCGATATCAATTCGGTGCCTTATCGGTTCTCATCCTGTTATTTATGTAACAAGATTTAATTTGGCTTGTTTATAATTCCACAAAATTATTGTTTTTAACCTGACATTTGTAAAACTAGTCAGGTGGAACTTTATTTTTATGGGGGAGCAACACCTGCTACAAAAGACTATGGCTGTGTTCCAAACCGCATACTTCTCCTACTACTCATACTAACATTTTGAGTTAGTATTCGAGTTTGAGTGAGCGAGAAGTTCCCGGATGCATACTAGATTCTCTGAAATGTTGGGTATGCATCATGAGGTTACTACTCATACTCAAACTACCCAAGATGCAACGTAACGTGACGTCGCCGATCGTCATTTCCTGTCAAAACGGCAGTTTCAAGCTAGCTACAACGAGGGTAGGTTCACTTCCTGTTTTCAAAACAAAAGCACCAATTGTATGGTAATGGCTTTCCCTATGATAAAAGGCAACGGGTATTTTATTTTGTGAAAACAACCGAAAGTGCGTTGCTCCCTGCGGCTAGCTTTAGTAGCGCCGAATTCGTGGGAACAAAATGGTAAACAGCCGGTATTTTGTCAGGTTTTCAACACGTTGGGGATCTAAACGACTACTTTCTCACCTGAAAATGTTTCAAATGTTGCCAAAGTTTACAGAGTTTAGAGCTTAAAGGGACAGTTCACCTCTTTTGACATGAAGCTGTATGACAGACCATATCAGCAACATCATTTATGAACATCTTCTTACCCCCTGCTGCGTCCTATGAGCCGAGTTCCAGCCGAGTTTTGGTGTTGATGAAGGCAATTTCGTGTAAATGAGTGAAATTATCTTAAATCTGTAATGCAGAGTTGAGACTTTGCTCCACAGTTTCCATCAGACTTTGAAACAGTCTGACCTGCGTTTCACCCCACTGAAGAATCCAGTCCTCTGCTGTGGTCAATGAAGTGCGTCACAAATTAATTTGTTCCAAGCCTGAGTTCCCATCACTTTCTAAGGTTCTGACACCAAATTATTTCACAAGCTCTAGTTTTATAATCTAAGAACTTTAAGCCAAAAACATGAGGAGAAGCAAGAGTATCGTAATGATTGGATATGTGCCCGAATAGTTTTTTTTATGTAAATAAGAGGTTGTAGCCGGTCCACAATGCAGTTACAGACTGCAATCCTAGGTCTTGGACTGCAGCTCTAGGACTTGGACTGCAGCCATAGTTTTTGGACTGCAGCCCTAGGCCTTGGACTGCAGGCCTACTTCTTGGACTGCAGCCCTAGTTTTTGGACTGCAGTCCTAGGTCTTGGACTGCAGCTCTAGGACTTGGACTGCAGCCCTAGTTTTTGGACTGTAGCCCTAGGTCTTGGACTGCAGCCATAGGTCTTGGACTGCAGCCCTAGGTCTTGGACTGCAGCCCTAGGCCTTGGACTGCAGGCCTACTTCTTGGACTGCAGGCCTACTTCTTGGACTGCAGCCATAGTTTTTGGACTGCAGCTCTAGGTCTTGGACTGCAGCTCTAGGTCTTGGACTGCAGCTCTAGGTCTTGGACTGCAGCCATAGTTTTTGTACTGCAGCCCTAGGTCTTGGACTGCAGCCCTAGTTCTTGGACTGCAGCCATAGTTTTTGGACTGCAGCCCTATGTCTTGGACTGCAGCCCTAGTTCTTGGACTGCAGCCCTAGTTCTTGGACTGCAGCCATAGTTTTTGTACTGCAGCCCTAGGTCTTGTACTGCAGCCCTAGTTCTTGGACTGCAGCCCTAGTTCTTGGACTGCAGCCATAGTTTTTGGACTGCAGCCCTATGTCTTGGACTGCAGCCCTAGTTCTTGTACTGCAGCCCTAGGTCTTGGACTGCAGCCCTAGTTCTTGGACTGCAGCCCTAGGTCTTGGACTGCAGCCCTAGTTCTTGGACTGCAGCCCTAGTTCTTGGACTGCAGCTCTAGGACTTGGACTGCAGCCATAGTTTTTGGACTGCAGCCCTAGGCCTTGGACTGCAGGCCTACTTCTTGGACTGCAGCCCTAGTTTTTGGACTGCAGTCCTAGGTCTTGGACTGCAGCTCTAGGACTTGGACTGCAGCCCTAGTTTTTGGACTGTAGCCCTAGGTCTTGGACTGCAGCCATAGGTCTTGGACTGCAGCCCTAGGTCTTGGACTGCAGCCCTAGGCCTTGGACTGCAGGCCTACTTCTTGGACTGCAGCCATAGTTTTTGGACTGCAGCTCTAGGTCTTGGACTGCAGCTCTAGGTCTTGGACTGCAGCTCTAGGTCTTGGACTGCAGCCATAGTTTTTGTACTGCAGCCCTAGGTCTTGGACTGCAGCCCTAGTTCTTGGACTGCAGCCATAGTTTTTGGACTGCAGCCCTATGTCTTGGACTGCAGCCCTAGTTCTTGGACTGCAGCCCTAGTTCTTGGACTGCAGCCATAGTTTTTGTACTGCAGCCCTAGGTCTTGTACTGCAGCCCTAGTTCTTGGACTGCAGCCCTAGTTCTTGGACTGCAGCCATAGTTTTTGGACTGCAGCCCTATGTCTTGGACTGCAGCCCTAGTTCTTGTACTGCAGCCCTAGGTCTTGGACTGCAGCCCTAGTTCTTGGACTGCAGCCCTAGGTCTTGGACTGCAGCCCTAGTTCTTGGACTGCAGCCCTAGTTCTTGGACTGCAGCCCTAGGTCTTGGACTGCAGCCCTAGTTTTTGGACTGCAGCTCTAGGACTTGGACTGCAGCCCTAGGTCTTGGACTGCAGCCCTAGTTCTTGGACTGCAGCCCTAGGTCTTGGACTGCAGCCCTAGTTCTTGGACTGCAGCTCTAGGTCTTGGACTGCAGCTCTAGGTGTTGGACTGCAGCTCTAGGTCTTGGACTGCAGCCCTAGTTCTTGGACTGCAGCTCTAGGTGTTGGACTGCAGCTCTAGGTCTTGGACTGCAGCCCTATTTCTTGGACTGCAACTCTCGGTCTTGGACTGCAGCTCTAGGTCTTGGACTGCAGCTCTCGGTCTTGGACTGCAGCTCCAGGTCTTGGACTGCAGCTCTAGGTCTTGGACTGCATCTCCAGGTCTTGGACTGCAGCTCTATGTCTTGGACTGCAGCTCTCTGTCTTGGACTGCAGCTCCAGGTCTTGGACTGCAGCTCCAGGTCTTGGACTGCAGCTCCAGGTCTTGGACTGCAGCTCTATGTCTTGGACTGCAGCTCTCCGTCTTGGACTGCAGCTCCAGGTCTTGGACTGCAGTTCAAGGGACGCAGTAGAATGCTTCCGCTGTGACGTTGGGTATTTCGGCCCCAGTTTAAGGATGTTGAAAACACATCGTTGGTGTCTTTTAAACCATAAGTGTCAACTGAGTGAACATAAGCACTCATCGTTTGAGACATCTACCTCCTTAAGATGAAGCTGTAGCATCATCCCCAACCACTCCTCAGTGACCAAGAATGAGCAAATTAATCGCCTGTAAAGGTATTCTTTATAATGTACAACCTCCACTCACATTGCAGCTCACAGTTTTTAAACCAATGCAAGAAACACAGTCCGGGTTTGAATCCTGGTTTGAATAAAGAAAACAGAATTAAATCCAAATAACTTCTTGGACTGCAGCTCTAGGTGTTGGACTGCAGCCCTAGTTCTTGGACTGCAGCCCTAGTTCTTGGACTGTAGCTCTAGGTTTTGGACTGCAGCTCTAGGTGTTGGACTGCAACTCCAAGTCTTGGACTGCAGCTCTAGTTCTTGGACTGCAGCTCTAGATGTTGGACTGCAACTCTAGATGTTGGACTGCAGCTCTAGGTGTTGGACTGCAGCCCTAGGTGTTGGACTGCAGCCCTAGGTGTTGGACTGCAGCCCTAGGTCTTGGACTGCAGCTCTAGGTGTTGGACTGCAACTCTAGATCTTGGACTGCAGCCCTAGTTCTTGGACTGCAGCCTTAGGTCTTGGACTGCAGCCCTAGTTCTTGGACTGCAGTCCTAGTTCTTGGACTGCAGCTTTAGGTCTTGGACTGCAGCTTTAGGTCTTGGACTGCAGCTTTAGGTCTTGGACTGCAGCCAAAGTTCTTGGACTGCAACTCTCGGTGTTGGACTGCAGCTGCAGGTCTTGGACTTCAGCTGCAGGTCTTGGACTTCAGCTGCAGGTCTTGGACTGCAGCTCTACGTCTTGGACTGCAGCTCTAGGTCTTGGACTGCAGCTCTAGGTCTTGGACTGCAACTCTAGGTCTTGGACTGCAGCTCTAGGTCTTGGACTGAAACTCTAGGTCTTGGACTGCAGCTCTAGGTCTTGGACTGCAGCTCTAGGACCTGGACTGCAGCCCTAGGTCTTGGACTGCAACTCTAGGTCTTGGACTGCAACTCTAGGTCTTGGACTGCAGCTCTAGGTCTTGGACTGCAGCCCTAGGTCTTGGACTGCAACTCTAGGTCTTGGACTGCAGCTCTAGGACTTGGACTGCAGCCCTAGGTCTTGGACTGCAACTCTAGGTCTTGGACTGCAGCTCTAGGTCTTGGACTGCAGCTCTAGGTCTTGGACTGCAGCCCTAGGTCTTGGACTGCAGCTCTAGGTCTTGGACTGCAGCTCCAGGTCTTGCACTGCAGCTCTATGTCTTGGACTGCAGCTCTCCGTCTTGGACTGCAGCTCCAGGTCTTGGACTGCAGCTCCAGGTCTTGGACTGCAGCTCTCCGTCTTGGACTGCAGCTCTCCGTCTTGGACTGCAGCTCCAGGTCTTGGACTGCAACTCTAGGTCTTGGACTGCAGCTCTAGGTCTTGGACTGCAGCTCTAGGTCTTTGACTGCAACTCTAGGTCTTGGACTGCAGCTCCAGGTCTTGGACTGCAGCTCTAGGTCTTGGACTGCAGCTCCAGGTCTTGGACTGCAGCTCCAGGTCTTGGACTGCAGTTCAAGGGACGCAGTAGAATGCTTCCGCTGTGACGTTGGGTATTTCGGCCCCAGTTTAAGGATGTTGAAAACACATCGTTGGTGTCTTTTAAACCATAAGTGTCAACTGAGTGAACATAAGCACTCATCGTTTGAGACATCTACCTCCTTAAGATGAAGCTGTAGCATCATCCCCAACCACTCCTCAGTGACCAAGAATGAGCAAATTAATCGCCTGTAAAGGTATTCTTTATAATGTACAACCTCCACTCACATTGCAGCTCACAGTTTTTAAACCAATGCAAGAAACACAGTCCGGGTTTGAATCCTGGTTTGAATAAAGAAAACAGAATTAAATCCAAATAACTTCTTGGACTGCAGCTCTAGGTGTTGGACTGTAGCTCTAGGTTTTGGACTGCAGCTCTAGGTGTTGGACTGCAACTCCAAGTCTTGGACTGCAGCTCTAGTTCTTGGACTGCAGCTCTAGATGTTGGACTGCAACTCTAGATGTTGGACTGCAGCTCTAGGTGTTGGACTGCAGCCCTAGGTGTTGGACTGCAGCCCTAGGTGTTGGACTGCAGCCCTAGGTCTTGGACTGCAGCTCTAGGTGTTGGACTGCAACTCTAGATCTTGGACTGCAGCCCTAGTTCTTGGACTGCAGCCTTAGGTCTTGGACTGCAGCCCTAGTTCTTGGACTGCAGTCCTAGTTCTTGGACTGCAGCTTTAGGTCTTGGACTGCAGCTTTAGGTCTTGGACTGCAGCTTTAGGTCTTGGACTGCAGCCAAAGTTCTTGGACTGCAACTCTCGGTGTTGGACTGCAGCTGCAGGTCTTGGACTTCAGCTGCAGGTCTTGGACTTCAGCTGCAGGTCTTGGACTGCAGCTCTACGTCTTGGACTGCAGCTCTAGGTCTTGGACTGCAGCTCTAGGTCTTGGACTGCAACTCTAGGTCTTGGACTGCAGCTCTAGGTCTTGGACTGAAACTCTAGGTCTTGGACTGCAGCTCTAGGTCTTGGACTGCAGCTCTAGGACCTGGACTGCAGCCCTAGGTCTTGGACTGCAACTCTAGGTCTTGGACTGCAACTCTAGGTCTTGGACTGCAGCTCTAGGTCTTGGACTGCAGCCCTAGGTCTTGGACTGCAACTCTAGGTCTTGGACTGCAGCTCTAGGACTTGGACTGCAGCCCTAGGTCTTGGACTGCAACTCTAGGTCTTGGACTGCAGCTCTAGGTCTTGGACTGCAGCTCTAGGTCTTGGACTGCAGCCCTAGGTCTTGGACTGCAGCTCTAGGTCTTGGACTGCAGCTCCAGGTCTTGCACTGCAGCTCTATGTCTTGGACTGCAGCTCTCCGTCTTGGACTGCAGCTCCAGGTCTTGGACTGCAGCTCCAGGTCTTGGACTGCAGCTCTCCGTCTTGGACTGCAGCTCTCCGTCTTGGACTGCAGCTCCAGGTCTTGGACTGCAACTCTAGGTCTTGGACTGCAGCTCTAGGTCTTGGACTGCAGCTCTAGGTCTTTGACTGCAACTCTAGGTCTTGGACTGCAGCTCCAGGTCTTGGACTGCAGCTCTAGGTCTTGGACTGCAGCTCCAGGTCTTGGACTGCAGCTCCAGGTCTTGGACTGCAGTTCAAGGGACGCAGTAGAATGCTTCCGCTGTGACGTTGGGTATTTCGGCCCCAGTTTAAGGATGTTGAAAACACATCGTTGGTGTCTTTTAAACCATAAGTGTCAACTGAGTGAACATAAGCACTCATCGTTTGAGACATCTACCTCCTTAAGATGAAGCTGTAGCATCATCCCCAACCACTCCTCAGTGACCAAGAATGAGCAAATTAATCGCCTGTAAAGGTATTCTTTATAATGTACAACCTCCACTCACATTGCAGCTCACAGTTTTTAAACCAATGCAAGAAACACAGTCCGGGTTTGAATCCTGGTTTGAATAAAGAAAACAGAATTAAATCCAAATAACTTCTTGGACTGCAGCTCTAGGTGTTGGACTGTAGCTCTAGGTTTTGGACTGCAGCTCTAGGTGTTGGACTGCAACTCCAAGTCTTGGACTGCAGCTCTAGTTCTTGGACTGCAGCTCTAGATGTTGGACTGCAACTCTAGATGTTGGACTGCAGCTCTAGGTGTTGGACTGCAGCCCTAGGTGTTGGACTGCAGCCCTAGGTGTTGGACTGCAGCCCTAGGTCTTGGACTGCAGCTCTAGGTGTTGGACTGCAACTCTAGATCTTGGACTGCAGCCCTAGTTCTTGGACTGCAGCCTTAGGTCTTGGACTGCAGCCCTAGTTCTTGGACTGCAGTCCTAGTTCTTGGACTGCAGCTTTAGGTCTTGGACTGCAGCTTTAGGTCTTGGACTGCAGCTTTAGGTCTTGGACTGCAGCCAAAGTTCTTGGACTGCAACTCTCGGTGTTGGACTGCAGCTGCAGGTCTTGGACTTCAGCTGCAGGTCTTGGACTTCAGCTGCAGGTCTTGGACTGCAGCTCTACGTCTTGGACTGCAGCTCTAGGTCTTGGACTGCAGCTCTAGGTCTTGGACTGCAACTCTAGGTCTTGGACTGCAGCTCTAGGTCTTGGACTGAAACTCTAGGTCTTGGACTGCAGCTCTAGGTCTTGGACTGCAGCTCTAGGACCTGGACTGCAGCCCTAGGTCTTGGACTGCAACTCTAGGTCTTGGACTGCAACTCTAGGTCTTGGACTGCAGCTCTAGGTCTTGGACTGCAGCCCTAGGTCTTGGACTGCAACTCTAGGTCTTGGACTGCAGCTCTAGGACTTGGACTGCAGCCCTAGGTCTTGGACTGCAACTCTAGGTCTTGGACTGCAGCTCTAGGTCTTGGACTGCAGCTCTAGGTCTTGGACTGCAGCCCTAGGTCTTGGACTGCAGCTCTAGGTCTTGGACTGCAGCTCCAGGTCTTGCACTGCAGCTCTATGTCTTGGACTGCAGCTCTCCGTCTTGGACTGCAGCTCCAGGTCTTGGACTGCAGCTCCAGGTCTTGGACTGCAGCTCTCCGTCTTGGACTGCAGCTCTCCGTCTTGGACTGCAGCTCCAGGTCTTGGACTGCAACTCTAGGTCTTGGACTGCAGCTCTAGGTCTTGGACTGCAGCTCTAGGTCTTTGACTGCAACTCTAGGTCTTGGACTGCAGCTCCAGGTCTTGGACTGCAGCTCTAGGTCTTGGACTGCAGCTCCAGGTCTTGGACTGCAGCTCCAGGTCTTGGACTGCAGCTCCAGGTCTTGGACTGCAGCTCTAGGTCTTGGACTGCAGCTCTATGTCTTGGACTGCAGCTGCAGGTCTTGGACTGCAGTTCTAGGTCTTGGACTGCAGTTCAGGGTACGCAGTAGAATGCTTCCGCTGTGACGTTGGGTATTTCAGCCCCAGTTTAAGGATGTTGAAAACACTTCGTTGGTGTCTTTTAAACCATAAGTGTCAACTGAGTGAACATAAGCACTCATCGTTTGAGACATCTACCTCCTTAAGATGAAGCTGTAGCATCATCCCCAACGACTCCTCAGTGACCAAGAACGAGCAAATTAATCGCCTGTAAAGGTATTCTTTATAATGTACAACCCCCACTCACATCGCAGCTCACAGTTTTTAAACCAATGCAAGAAACACAGTCCGGGTTTGAATCCTGGTTTGAATAAAGAAAACAGAATTAAATCCAAATAACTTCACACATTGACGGATATCTTTCCCATCTGTGTGTTCAGGTTCAAATCAAAGAGAGATGTGTGCTCTGTTCTGCGTGACTCAAACACTTTTAAAGCTCATCAAAACAACACCACAATCAGACCGTGTGGTTTATGTGGTTTGTGTCATTTGCACGGTTGACCCAAACCGGCCTCCCGTCGCTGACCCAGTTCCAGCTGCATGGCTCATGACTCACAGCGGATTTTATAGCGTGTGACCCTGGGAAACCGCGGGACTAACACGGCTCTGCTCCTCTCAGTAGCCGTCAGGAAGCCAAACGTCTAACGTGTCCCGGAAAGTCGGCCAATGCTTGGATGTGGTTCCCTTTGTTTTCAGTGTTGAAAATGTCCGCCGCTTTGTTCCAGCGGTCAGGGACGTTTTCAGAATTCTTGTTGAAAGATTACAAAAAAAAAGAAGCAAATTCTCCATATTTTTTACTCTTAAAACCGGTTGAATAATCGACTCTTGCAGCTTCCACATAATTCAAATTTTTGTGTATGAATTTCCCATTTTTCAGAGCCTCTCCCTGGCTGCATTTATCCATAAATTCACTTTTTATTAACATTTTTATCCAATTCAGCAAAGGGTTGGACCTTATTCCAGATACCATTGGGCAGAGATGGCACCAATGCACACATGTGCAAGTCTCAAGTCTTAGCTTTCAAGTCTCAAGTAAGTCTCAAGTCTTAGCTTTCAAGTCTCAAGTAGGTCTCAAGTCTTAGCTTTCAAGTCTCTAGTAAGTCTCAAGTCTTAGCTTTCAAGTCTCAAGTAAGTCTCAAGTCTTAGCTTTCAAGTCGCAAGTCTCAAGTCTTAGCTTTCAAGTCTCAAGTAGGTCTCAAGTCTTAGCTTTCAAGTCTCAAGTAAGTCTCAAGTCTTAGCTTTCAAGTCTCAAGTCTTAGCTTTCAAGTCTCAAGTAGGTCTCAAGTCTTAGCTTTCAAGTCTCAAGTCTTAGCTTTCAAGTCTCAAGTCTTAGCTTTCAAGTCTCAAGTTGGTCTCAAGTCTTAGCTTTCAAGTCTCAAGTCTCAAGTCTTAGCTTTCAAGTCTCAAGTAGGTCTCAAGTCTTAGCTTTCAAGTCTCAAGTAAGTCTCAAGTCTTAGCTTTCAAGTCTCAAGTCTCAAGTCTTAGCTTTCAAGTCTCAAGTAGGTCTCAAGTCTTAGCTTTCAAGTCTCAAGTAAGTCTCAAGTCTTAGCTTTCAAGTCTCAAGTCTCAAGTCTTAGCTTTCAAGTCTCAAGTAGGTCTCAAGTCTTAGCTTTCAAGTCTCAAGTAGGTCTCAAGTCTTAGCTTTCAAGTCTCAAGTCTCAAGTCTTAGCTTTCAAGTCTCAAGTAAGTCTCAAGCATTAGCTTTCAAGTCTCAAGTAGGTCTCAAGTCTTAGCTTTCAAGTCTCAAGTCTCAAGTCTTAGCTTTCAAGTCTCAAGTAGGTCTCAAGTCTTAGCTTTCAAGTCTCAAGTAAGTCCCAAGTCTTAGCTTTCAAGTCTAAAGTAAGTCTCAAGTCTTAGCTTTCAAGTCTCAAGTAGGTCTCAAGTCTTAGCTTTCAAGTCTCAAGTAGGTCTCAAGTCTTAGCTTTCAAGTCTCAAGTAGGTCTCAAGTCTTAGCTTTCAAGTCTCAAGTAAGTCCCAAGTCTTAGCTTTCAAGTCTCAAGTAGGTCTCAAGTCTTAGCTTTCAAGTCTCAAGTAGGTCTCAAGTCTTAGCTTTCAAGTGTCAAGTAAGTCCCAAGTCTTAGCTTTCAAGTCTAAAGTAAGTCTCAAGTCTTAGCTTTCAAGTCTCAAGTAGGTCTCAAGTCTTAGCTTTCAAGTCTCAAGTAGGTCTCAAGTCTTAGCTTTCAAGTCTCAAGTAGGTCTCAAGTCTTAGCTTTCAAGTCTCAAGCTTTCAAGTCTCAAGTAAGTCTCAAGTCTTAGCTTTCAAGTCTCAAGTAGGTCTCAAGTCTTAGCTTTCAAGTCTCAAGCTTTCAAGTCTCAAGTAAGTCTCAAGTCTTAGCTTTCAAGTCTCAAGTAGGTCTCAAGTCTTAGCTTTCAAGTCTCAAGTAAGTCCCAAGTCATTTTTTCTTGGGCAAGTCAAGTCACCTTTTTATTGCAATTTTACCTGCAGAATCTGATCTTAATAAAGTGAAAAGACAAAGATATAAGTAACTGTCAGTAAACATCATTGGCCAATGTGTCCAACCTGTCCACCCCGTATCATATCAAGCTAACGTTAGCTAACTACCGACTAGGCTAACAGGATAATATTAGCTAATTTGACGAGCACTTACTGGTCAGAATGGATCTTCAAATGACGAACAAAGTTGGAAGTTATGCTAGATGCTAAACACTCAAGTCATTCAAGTCTTCATGTCTCAAGTCAAGTGCCGAGTCTTCAACTTCCGAGTCGAGTCTCGAGTCTTTTATTTTTTGTCAAGTCAAGTCACAAAACATCAAAACAGCATGTTTTAGAGGAAGGAAGGCAGAGTAACTGGGGAGAACCCAGAGAAAACCTGCAGACTCCACACAGAAAGAACCCGGCCGCCGTCCAGTCTGTGATTAGTTGATTTGTTGGTTAGCTAAATGCTGCTTAATGCTCTGCTGACAGAAAGTGGAGAGTTGAGCTCTCCACATCTTAACGGGGTCACAGAAGCCATGATTCAGCTACGCCATCCATCATTAATCAGCAGCGCAGTGCGTCACAGCAAAGGGAAAAAGGAACTCATGACTCAGCAAAGAGAGACTGCATTTCAGTTATATTTATACTAGGCCTGGGCAACGATTACAAGTTTAATCTAATTAATCTCATGATTTCCCTGATTAATCACGATTAATCGCATTTGTTCGCAGAATCCAAAAATGAATCCAAAAGTAGCGTATAGCTTTTAGCATTTAGCTTTATTTTAAATGTGCTGCCATATGAATGAAAGTGCCATAACATTTGTTGTGCAAACACACTTTTAACATCAGCATCTTTCTGTAGTTTTTATGTAGAAGCCTCGCTCCACTGTCTGTTTCCTTGAATGACTTGCTGCTATCAGTTGTGTGTTTTGCCTTTAAGTGATATTTTAGACTGGAACTACTACGCTGAGAAGACAATTCAACTTGGCAGTGTTTACAGATGACTTTGGTTCTGTCGACTCCGCCGTCTGGAAGAACTTTAAAAGGAAAATGGCCGAGTAAAAGTTCCGTACCCTTCTCCATGTTTGGTGGATCCGCCGATTACTTTCTTTTCCTGTTCCACAGCAGACAGCAACAGACTTTTACAAAATAAAAGCCTGTGAGCAGCAGACTTTTACAAAATAAAAGCCTGTGAGTAACAGACTTTTACAGAATAAAGCCTGTGAGCAACAGACTTTTACAAAATAAAAGCCTGTGAGCAACAGACTATTACAAAATAAAAGCCTGTGAGCAACAGACTATTACAAAATAAAAGCCTGTGAGTAACAGACTTTTACAGAATAAAGCCTGTGAGCAACAGACTTTTACAAAATAAAAGCCTGTGAGCAACAGACTATTACAAAGTAAAAGCCTGTGAGCAACAGCCTTTTACAAAATAAAAGCCTGTGAGCAACGGCCTTTTACAAAATAAAAGCCTGTGAGTAACAGCCTTTTACAAAATAAAAGCCTGTGAGTAACAGACTTTTACAAAATAAGAGCCTGTGAGTAACAGACTTTTACAAAATAAAATAAATAATAAAACAGGGGTGGTCCGTGGCGTAGTGGGTTGAGCAGGCGCCCCATGTACAGAGGCTACAGTCCTCCCTGCAGCTGGCCCCGGTTCGAGTCCTGCTTCGGACGGCCCTGTGCTGCATGTTGTTCCCCCTCTCTCTGCCCCCTGCTTCCTGTGTCTCTGAACTTTCCATTAAAGGCACAAAAGCTTTTAAATATTTATCGGCGTTAAATAATTAACGAGTTAACTCGCCCAGCCCTAGTTCTTACAAAGCCCGCCCCCCATGAGCACTTGTTCACAGGTTAATGGTTGTTGAATGAGCTGAATCTGGGAGTGAGTATAATTCCCAGACTGGACATTCTGAGGCAGAAACAACCTACTTTAGCTCCTCAGAACCGAGCAGCAGGTTGGCTTCGTTTAAGACGAGCTGGTGAGGAAGATGCCAGATTTATCAGATGAAGGGTGCAGACCACACATTCTTCAGGGCAACACAAACGTTAATGTTCCACTTTCTGTCAGATGTTTTCATGAAAATGTAAAGTTTTTTATAGGCGGGAGAGTCATCTGATCATTTCCAGAACAGGACTTCATGTTTCAGATTTACAGCCCTGCTGTCTGAGGAGATTTATAACCCGTCAGATCGGGCTCGTGCTGGTCACGCTTCGTCATGTCCGAGTCTTCCAGCTCCTACGACTCTGTAGCCTGAGAGGGAAAACCGTCCACAGTGTGCCTTCGGTGTGACTTTTCTCTTCCTTACAGGGTGATTCACTAATGTTTTGGCCTTGGGAAAGTGTTTTTCACTCTATATTAATCAACAGGGAAACGGCTCTCTCTGTTAGTCACGGTCAACATGTGTCCGGGCCGTTTTTCCACTACATTTCCAAAGTAAGCTGCAGGATCACAGGCTGCTGGTGGCTGCTTGGCTGACCTCTGAAATCCTGATTGCTGCCAGCAGGTGCCGGTTACATTCTGCCAGGTGTGCGTTCTACAAGCTTCCTGCTCCGTCAGGGTAAAATGGGCCGACCTCCCCGAGACATGCCCACGTCTGTGCAGGCAAATAAGGCCAATAATCAAAATTAAATCAAATCAAATTTATTTGTAGCACATTTCATGGACAAAACAGTTCAAAGTGCTTCACATAAAATAAAAGCATTGCAGCAGGGAGTGGAAGAAGCATTAAAAATACATAAAATAATATAAAGAGAAACAAATAAAATCATTTAAATGAATTTAAAAACAAGCAACAGTCCAGATAAGTTCAAAGATATCCTGCAGATTTCATACATAGACACATGAGAACAGAAATAGTTAGTGTAGTGGCCATTTGTCCATAAAAAACAATTAAACCTAAACCAAACAAAATCAAAAAGGCCACTGATGCATCATGGGGGATGTGGTTTAACGCAGGCAAAAGAAGATGAATGTCCAAGATGAGTTTTTGCGTTTTCTGAAGATTTATTTCAAAACAATAAAACAAACAAAAGAACAAAGAAACCCTGCTGCTCTCTCCTTTTCCCTGGTAAAAAAAAAATATTGGCCCACCCAGGTGCATGCTGGGACTCCATGTGCCGAGTCTGGCCCAATTAGCAAAATATTCTAAACGAAGAATATTAGCAAAAAATCCAATCTAAATAAAGCACTGAAATTAATCAAATAAAGTTACTCATAATTAGCTCATTCAATTTACAACTAGAACCAAAAAACAAAAACTAACTTTACAAATAGCTCCTACAGTTTGGTTTATCAAGAGCTCCTTCAAACATCTTGAATGTTGATCAAAAGCATCTCCATCCAGCCACCCCTCCTTCCTCCTTACGGGGACCTTTTGGCTTTTTGGTTGTTTTAAATAAAGGACTTTTTAAGTAAAGTACTTTAGAAGGACGTCTGCTCTGATGTGGAAACACTCGAGTTGTATTTCCCTTCTCCCGCTGGTCGGGTCGGTGCTTTAAAGGATGACAGTGTGAGCGGTAAAACGGATTCAGCTTTAGTTGGAGGACTTTAAGAGAATCTTTGGGCACCACCAACATATCCACATTTCCACACAGAGCTAAGGGAGCTCGCCGCAATCAAAAGGATACTGACGTATTTAAGTTGTTTTTTAAATACTTCTACCTTAAAAGTAAACTTTTTTGTGTGATTTATTGTCACTGAGTAAATTAGGCGAAAAACAAGCAAAGTTGGTCCATTCGCACCTTTTCAGACACCCATTTGACCAAATGAAATAAAAAAATGTATGTAAAGGTTTGTTATTGAACACCCAAAGTGCTTCATGCTATAAATAATAATGCATCACTGGCAGTTTGGGGGTTGATGGAGACCAGAGGAGGCTGGAATTGAAGTATCGGATTTTTTACAGTCGAAGGATAATCACACGGCTTTCCTTGAGGTTTATTTAATGTTGGACAGTTTAAATGGCGCGGGACTGCATTTCCTCCCATCTGGAATAGTTTTAGGGTTAGATTAGGGTTGGAACACACTGCAGTGGACACCTGTGCTGCTTGTATGATTTTTATTTTTACCCTTCTCGTGCACTCAGCAGATTCTGTTGTGATGGAAATGTTGAAGCTGCTGAAACCCTTTAAAGCGCCATAACTCTACTTTATTATACTTTACATGTTGCATAAATTTTACAGAGCTAACTGGGAACGTCTTAATGTTCCCTCTAACTTTACTTATTGATTAATATTAGGGCTGGGCGAGTTAACTCGTTATAATCGCATTAACTTGTTAATTATTTAACGCTGATAGATGTTTTATTATTTATTTTATTATTTTAAAAGTCTGCTGCTCACAGGCTTTTATTCTGTAAAAGTCTGTTGCTCACAGGCTTTTATTTTGTAAAAGTCTGCTGCTGTCTGCTGTGGAACAGGAAAAGAAAGTAATCGGCGGATCCACCAAACATGGAGAAGGGTACGGAACTTTTACTCGGCCATTTTCATGTTAAAGTTCTTCCAGACGGCGGAGTCGACAGAACCAAAGTCATCTGTAAACACTGCCAAGTTGAATTGTCTTCTCAGCGTAGTAGTTCCAGTCTAAAATATCACTTAAAGGCAAAACACACAACTGATAGCAGCAAGTCATTCAAGGAAACAGACAGTGGAGCGAGGCTTCTACATAAAAACTACAGAAAGATGCTGATGTTAAAAGTGTGTTTGCACAACAAATGTTATGGCACTTTCATTCATATGGCAGCACATTTAAAATAAAGCTAAATGCTAAAAGCTATACGCTACTTTTGGATTCATTTTTGGGATTCTGCGTACAAATGCGATTAATCGCGATTAATCAGGGAAATCATGTGATTAATTAGATTTATAGATACATTTTGAATCATTGCCCAGCCCTAATAAATATCAAATATTAATATGTTATAAATATGCCAGGGGCCGACCCAGGGACCCCACTAAACCATTTAGTCTTAACTAATGGAAGCTTTTGCCTACATTTAGCTTTAATCATCATTGTTCCTCAGATAAGTAAAATGTTTGCATAGACAAAAGTCCCACTTGTTATTTTTTAAGCTTAAAACTGACTTTAATTCTACTTTTGCTCCATAAAATGTGTCAGAATAAGTACAGGTCTCACTGAACTCATCCAGGCATGAGGTCCATGATCCTCGTGCTGAGTCGTCTGTCTGGAAGTTTAAACATGGGGCTGATTGGTAGCTACTGTGCGAATTAGGAAAAATAAATGTATCGGTCTGTTTAGTTATCTGCTGGGAGCCACATTCAGTCGATGATTTCACTTGGCAGCTGACAGCAAAACGAGCCCCAACTGCATTAGTCCTAATGATGCAACTGCTCCCACTTTGCTTGGCTTGTGTTAACCTGCAGAAAAACATCTATGTTTATCACGCCTTTTTGTTTTGGACTGTTTTTTACAGCTTTGTGCCGTCTTCTACACTGGTAATGATGCCAGGGAATGGAAAATAAAGGCACTGGAAAAAATGCCCCTCCAAAAATAAGTAAAAAAACAACAAATAAAAGACGTTTTTGCTTGAAATAAGCAAATAAATCTGCCAATGGAACTAGTGAAAGTCGGCTCGTCAAGATTTCTTGAAATAAAATGTGATATTTAGGACTTTTGAGTTAAAAGTGATCTTGAAATTAGCTTAAAAACCTCTTCAAATGTTAAAAAAAAGCTTGTTTCATATGAAATCCGACTCAAAACAATTTGTTTTCAAGACTTTTTCATTTAACAAGATATTCCAGATGTATTGTCTTCAAACAAGTCCCTATATCTGGCTGAAATGGTACTTGTTAGGCAGCTGTGTCTGATATTAAGTGTAATGAGATATTTTGACTAGAAATGAGACAAATATACTTGGTAAGATTTAGATTTTTTTTCCAGTGCTCTGAGCTCGGCATGAGAAACACAATTTCCAGAAGTGACATCACTCCAGCAGGACCAGTCGATCTGCCAGTTGCACTTCACGGAAACATCAATGTAATCACTATATGCATGTTTTATTGGGCAGTAAAACGCTGTGTTCATCTGCAGTTTGTCTCCGCGTGTTGTGATCAGGCAGGAATGCGAGGCGTCTGTCAGCCTTTTCCCCCCATTATGACGGGGGGCTGTAAACGGATAATGGAATAAACCACACAGCCATTAGCTCTCCCTGTTTGTTTAATATCAGGACGCATTAGGGCTGCGGTGCTAATCCTGCATGAGCCGTAAAGCAGAACCTATAAACGTGAGAGCAGGAGGAGAAGCCAGCCGTTGAATATCACCCCGAATATCCAGACGCACGGAGGCGGTTTGCTCTGAGGGCATCGATGATGTTTCCTGCTTTTACGATTTGCTTATGTGGTGGTTTGAAACGTTTTCAGAACGGTTAAAAAAAAAAAAGACTTCTCTGTCACCTGGATGCCGTCCAAACGTCCAACATCCCTCTCTGTGATGGCTGTCAGCACCACACAGACAGATCGGAGAGTCCTCAGTCTCGGCTGCTTTTTAATGACCGGCAGTGATGGATGTGTTTGTTGTAGGAAATCAAACCGTCCGTCTTCGCTTCGAGTGCCACATATACTTTCCAACTTTTTGGAAAAGTTAAAGAATAAAAAAACAACTAGAGAATAAACAGAGTCCATGAAAAATGCAAATAACAGGAACAGAAAGAAACATTTTAATTTATTGCTGAAGCTCAGATCCAAGTTGTCAGAGAGCTGAGGCTTAAAGCTGCAGCTGTAAAAGTCAAAGAAGTTCAGTTTCTCGGGGCCCAAGGCCCCATAAGGACAACGATTAGGGTGGCAACAGATTTAACAGACCCTCTTATTTGTCCTAAAAGCACAGCAGTGTGACGCAGGGGACAGACGGCATCCATCTGATGATGGATTAATCAGAAATATCCTGTTTCACTCGGTGTTTTTCTCCTGAAATGAAAGCAGGCAGGCAGAGCTGTTACAGAGGAGCCGTTAGAAAGTCTGTTCGGAGGTGTCGGTTACAGTGTTGCTGCACGTCGATGCCGTGGACTCTCTGCTGCTGTGACGTTGAAATTTGGTTTAAAAGTGTTTATAATATTCATGACCCATCAGTGTCTCAAACACTCGGATTCAGCGAGTTGGACGCTGCCTTGTCATCACTCAGTGGGGTCACATGGCTCTGAAAGGATCAGATTATTGGCTAAATTACAATAAAACTGAGTTATTAAAGGGTAATTCTCCTTGGATATCTGACGGTGAATGAATGGGATCAGAGGCACAAAGCGTGTCATACCCCGGTATGATAGGTGGCGCTGTACCCATTCCAGCTGTTGCTAATAGAGCCACTTCCTGTTGACCTCTTCACCACCAACAACAACAACAAACTCAGGCGTTGGAGAAAGATGGAGAACGCAGAGCCAGATGAAGCTACGTCCCTCTACATTTGGTCTGTGATGAGCTGCTTGTTGCACAAACTCGATGCCCAACGGAGCATTCTCCATCGCGTTGTTTGTTTCTTTCTGACGACGACAACAACAGGAATATCGTCTCCTTTGACTTCCGGGTCACGACCCCGGGAAAACATCTGGAGCATGCGCAGAACGCAAAGTCTGATTCACCACGAGCTTCAGTGTCTACAAGCAGGTTTAGAGTGACTTTAACCCAGTTATCTCGGGGTCTGAATCCCATCCGATCCAGTTCTTAGTCAGATTAAGGTGTCTACATGCACTTAATAACTCAGTCTGATTGTAATTTAGCCAATAATCCGATCCTTTCGGTGCCATGTGACCCCGCTGAGTGACTGACGGATCCAAACACCCAGAACGAGGCCACAGGAAGTTAATGTGCAGCAGGCTGATGGAGAGTAAGTGATGCCTCATTATCAGATGTGGAAGATGTTCGTTGTTTTACATGGAAATAAATCAAAATATCCCCGTGAACTTTTCTAATTTCTTCTGGAGACGATTCCTCTTTTCTTTGGACAAACTGCAGCAGCTGATTGAGTTCATTCAGTAAGAGTTCACTGATGGTTGAGTCAACAGAGAACGCGTTTGCCTCGGGTCGGGCTTCAGCTGGCAGCCAGAATAAACGTTTTCTGAAGAGCTTAAAACGATCAGAACACTGAAAGAATGTGGGTTAATTAGATAAATTACCCCCTGAAATGATTTTTAAATCAACTCAGAATGATTTGTAGCTACTATGCTGCAGGCAGTTTGTGTGAGGAGCAGCAGGTCAAACAGCTGGACGCCAAAATACTGACGTGCTGATGGAGATCAGGCTTTAGACTAAACCCCCGTTCAATTAAAACTAAATCTGGAATGATTATTAGATCAAATTGACAGTAAATCCATTAAAAAGGTGACCTGATACAAGTATTTTCTATGGATAGATGATGAGCTTTCGCTTAATTAATACATGTAGTCAGCAAGGTCAGCAGTTTTGTTTTTGTTTATAAATATGACTTCACGTTTTAATGTGGAGAAAGAAAAATGGTCCATTTAGATGTTCAGTACAAGCTAAAAGTCCTCCTTGTTTCTGCATTCTTGATGACTCTGAAGTTGGGTTATAAAATTCTGATATATTTTTATTTGTAAATGTACTTTATTTCTACAGCCCTTTACAGACGATCCTTACGGTGTACCAAAGTGCTTTACAGCAGGTAATAAATAAAGAGAAGAAGAAGTCAAATCAAGTAAAAACAAATAAAAGAACAGTGAAAGCAATAAAATACAACAAAATCAAATAAGATAAATACAGAAATGCATATAAAATACATAAAAAATCATACATAGGCTTTATTGGACTCCTTGTAAGATGACAGACTGAAGCTCTGTGAATCCGAGCAGTGCTGGAGATGTGAGAGGAGCGAGGGAACCCTTTCACACATGTTGTATGAATGTGAAATGACACAAAACCTTTGGGAAAATGTAATATTATTCATCAACAAAGTGTGAAGGCGGCTGAGAGAATACTGGGAGACGCCCACATAAAGAGTATTTCAATAGTCTGACCGTGAACTTATCAGGGCATGGATGGCTTTCTCAAGGTCATGAGGACTTAAAAACATTTTAACTTTGGCCAAAACTAGTCCTGACAACATTGTTATAAGGTGAAAATTAGAACATTTCCTCCCTTCTGTGTAGGGATGGGAATCGAAAACCAGTTCTTGTTGAGAACCGGTTCCCAGTGTTTCAGTTCCTTGGAATCGTTTGGCGATTTTGCAAACGATTCCCTTATCGATTCCAGTGGGCGCGAATGACGTCACCACGCAGCGTTGCGTGGCGAGTCCAGCGCAGCCAGCAGCCAACAGTAAACATGGCGCCCAAGCGGTACAAACGCTCGAAAGTTTGGTTACACATCCCTAAAAAAGACAACAACAGGGCAACTTGCAAAGTGAATATTTCACCAAAGGGAGGAAATACTGCCAACATGCAATAACTATGAATGAATGATTAACGTCGGTGAATCTGAACCCAGCAACGTTAGCAACGTTAGCATGTCCTCGGCTAACACTGCAGGTAACTAACTAACAAACACTGCCTATCATGTTAGCGCCATTTGCCTGATTGTAAAAGCTGCTGTTAGTAACGGTTAAGGTTAAATGAATGCCTTCTCAGGCATTACATTTAGATGAAATCATGAGAGACAGAGCCTGACTGGCTCAGAGCCAGAGGCTGGTGGTACTACCCCCAGTTCACCTCTACCTCCAGCTTCTCCTTTCACCAGAGCAGGAAGAGTTAAATTACCCAGGCCAGGATAGACCAATGTGGACCTCACCGTTGTTGGGTTTGTAAGGTCATGACTCGTGTTACTTCTTAACTAAACAAAGTTGATGCTAATCGACCGGTTTGTTGTCCTTTTTCTCCAAATGAGAATCGATAAGGGAACCGACAAAGAACCGAATCGTTAAGCAGAATCGGAATTGGAATCATAAAAATCTTTTCAATTCCCATCCCTACTCCTGTGTCTGTTTTCCTGTCGTTCACCTTTATTTGCAGAAGACGTTCGCTGCTGCAGGAGCTTGAATCTACTGATTCATGAGGAGAAGATCCTCTTATAATAAGCCTTTTTATCGGAGAATCCTGCCGGAGTATTTTAAAAAAGGTTTTTAAAACCTGCTTCTGCAGCTTTAATGCGGAGCCGCTGAGCGGTGTAAACGCAGGGCAACCGTGAAGGTGCCGACGGCTCCAATCACGGAAAAGGTTCCTCCTGTTTGATGAGTTTTCAGGATGTTAAAGTGACGTCTTCTCTGGATAAACAGAGTCGCTTATCCAGCTGTCTGACAGCAGAGCTATGGCAGCCCCATGAACGCTGCGGTAAAAAGTTGGGAAATTTGGCACGCGTAATCAGCCAAGTGCCAAAGCCAACATCAAGAATTTTCATGCCCCAACAGTGTACTCTCTAGCGCCACCAACACGTCAAAGTTCAGAGTGCATTCAGCCTAATAACTTTGGACTCCTTGGTCCAAATGTTACAAATGAGGCATCTTTGGAATCCTTGGATTATGACGAGTCATTTTCCGTCTGATTAGATGTTCCGCCATTTTGAATTTTATCAAAAACCTTCAAAAAGCATTTCAGGTCACACAGATTGTCTGATTTTAACGGGACTTGGCACATAGACTCTTCAGACCAAGCCGCACAAAAGTTATTGTGTGGAATTTTTAATTAGGCTTCCGTTTTTCCATAACAACCAATCAAACTCAGTGGCGACGCTGCCAAACAGGAAGTGAGGCCATCTCTTAGCAACCGTTTGATGTTATGACGTCAAACTCCTAACGCAGACTCATGACCCAATCTTTGAGAGGCCCAAGAAGTTTGGTGATGTTTAGCCTGTAGGGGGCGCTATAAGTAGCAAAAATGCATTTTTGCTCACATCTTTGAAGCCGTTGGTCCAAATTTCACAAATGAGGTACCGTTCGAATCCCTGAATGCAGACGAGGTCATCGCAGTCCATGACGTCATTTGCGCCATATTGGATTTTCCGCCATTTAGAATTTTATCAAAAACCTTCAAAAAGCATTTAAGGCCACTGAGATTTTCCAATCTCGACGGGACTCAACACATAGAATCTTCAGACCAAGCCGCACAAAAGTTATCATGTGGATTTTTTCATTTCACTTCCATTTGCTCGCGGCAGCCAATCAAACTCTACGCCGACGCGCAAACAGGACGTTAGGCCGCATCTCTGCGATGCATTGATGTATCGATGCCAAACTTGGTGCATGGACTCATGACTCCATCTTCTTTCAAACTTCTAATGAATTCATTCAGCAGAACTGTGCCCGTGTGTGAGGCGTTGGTGTGTGCACTGTGTTAATCTGGAGTCACGATGGAGCAGATTTCAAGCATTAGTTTCAGACATCGGTCTGTGTTGCATTTAAGCAGCTCATGCCTCTGTTTATGCTCCGGTCCTCTGACACATCTCTCAGTAAATGACCCGTTTATGTTGGGCTTTATCTCAGATTAGTCACCAAAGATTTTTGTCTTTTCATGTCGAACATTGGAAAAGAAACATGAATGATAAACAGTCTTTTCAAACACAAACGCATTCACATAATGGATCAGGCAGGAGATTTAATCAGTGTGTAAATGTTTACTCTGCTTTCAGCTCGGGTTCAGCGTCTTCCAGCCGCCGACATGAATGATCAGCTGTTAAATGTGAGTTTATCAGCGGGACTGAAACTTTAGCAGCAAACATCCCATTTCAGTTAAACTGGAGCTGAGCCGGGTTTAAACGCCCCGCACAGATGGTGACAGGAGTCCGTGGGGTCACATGACCAAATGTAGAGGGACGTAGCTTCATCTTGCTCTTTGTTCTCCATCTTTCTCCAATGCCTGAGTTTGATTAGATTCATTCGCCGCCATATATCCAAGGAGAATTACCCTTGCTCAACTCATTCTTATTGTAATTTAGCCAATAATCCGATCCTTTCAGTGCCATGTGACCCCACTGCACTGGAAAAAATGCCCCTCCAAAAATAAGTAAAAAAACAACAAATAAAAGAATTAAGAGTCACATATCACATGAAACAAGCTTTTTTTGACATTTGAAGAGGTTTTTAAGCTAATTTCAAGATCACTTTTAACTCAAAAGTCCTAAATATCACATCTTATTTCAAGAAATCTTGACAAGCTGATTTTCACTAGTTCCATTGGCAGATTTTTTTTGCTTATTTCAAGCATAAACGTCTTTTATTTGTTGGTTTTTTTGTTTTTTTTTTACTTAATTTTTGGAGGGGCATTTTTTTCCAGTGTAATAGGACAAACCATAGACTCTGGTTTCAGAATAATTCGTTTCCAGATGTTTTTAAACCATATTGTGTCTCAGGAGTTTGAACTTTTGTCTCGTTGGTCTGAACGGGGAGAAGTGAGCAGCTCTGAGGCCAAACTGCAGAAAAGAAGCCGTGCTTTTATCATCTTTGTTTTTATCATCTTTGCTTTTATCATCTTTGTTTTTATCATCTTTGTTTTTATCATCTTTGTTAACAAACTGTTGTCTCGTACCGAAGCTAACGCTGCTGCTAGTTTGGTGCTCAGAATCTCTGAGATGAAAACTGAACTCACTCGTTTAAAGAGTGAAGAATAACTTCAGATGATAATAATAATGATCAGTAATCTGAGTAAATGTGCACCTTTTAGTCCTGAAGGGAAGTTGTATATTGTTATAGGAATGCACTCGTTTTTATGGCAGGAATGAGCTCCTGTACAGCAGAAGAATCGATTCTCGGCTCTCTTTTCTGGTTAAATTGTACATTTTAAGCATTAAAAAATGTGTTTAAAAATCTAGAAGCTGCACATTTCCAGCTTTTTCCAGCTGATGAATGGATTCTCGGCTCTCTTTTCTGGTTAAAGCATCATTCTGCGGCGTTTCTACTTTTCTTTTGACACGTGATCTGCACCATCTTCACGTTTTAACGAGAGGAGCCACACTTCTCTGCACAGCTGGATGTTGGTGATGTGCTGTTTCCATGTCAGGTGGCAGAGGTTCACAGCCTATAGGTGGAAGTGCTTCTCGCTCATTAAGCTCTCTGTTTGTGGAAGTGATTCTGAGGACCTGACAGCAGCAGATCCTCCGCTTTGTGAAAGAGGAGAAAAAAGCACCGTTTCCTGTCTGCTGTATTTACGTTGGTCCTTCCAAGTTTCCGCTGCTGGATGGAGGTCTTTTCCTGTGAGAAACAGCAGAATGCAGCCGAGGCTCAGCTGATAATCCTGCTCCCAGTCTGGAACTCTTTGCTTTGCAATGTTACAACAAAGCTGCAGATTCTGTGCAGACGGCTGGCCACACTTTGCCCTTTTTGTTTCTGCCTCTCAACCAACGAAATTAGGATTTTCAGAGCTCTGTTCGCAAGCTTTTAAACCATTTAAGTAGCCGGTGCTGTGGACACATCTCTTCTCCCATCATTGGTGTTCTTTTTGTGACGATGCACCATCAACCGTCATGAGTTACATCACAAGTTGGAACATAATCAATGAGACAAAACCCGAATCACCGAATGGAAAAGGGTCAAAGTAGCAGAACACTGAAAAAAGTGAAGTAAACTCTATTAGAGTAATAATCTCTACCTTGTATTTGTAAGATTCAGTAAGAACTCGAGCTTCTTCAGTAAAATTAAACATTTTATTAACGTAATACATGAATTATGGGGGAAGAGGAAGTTTTACTCAGGTTTCCTCATACAATTTAAATGTTTAATAGTTGTATGTACATAAACCTAGAAATACTACATAAACTTTACTCTGAAAGTGTATCGTTAAAATCTACTAAGTTACTTCATAACAGCAAATACTACAGATATATAAAATTTACTTAAAATTATGAGTAAAATGATGTTCCTGCCTATGAAAAACAAGTAGACTTTACTTAATTTGTGTAAATAAATATAACTTAAAACTGTTGTGTTTTATGGGAAGTAACATTTACTTGATATTGCAGCATTAAATATTACTTAAATCATTTGAGAGCAAATACTTACAAAGGGTTTTTTAAGTAAATCTTATGAGTGTTCACTCGTTCAAAAGCTCAAACATTGGGGGTCAGTAATGTTTTTATTCTGTTCTGAACAGTTCAGAGGACTATCATCAACCCTTCACACGTCTGTATTAATATCTAACCTTACAATTTCTAACCCTAACTGACCAGTAAAGTCATTTTGGGACTAATTCTAATGAACTTATTATGTCATTTTTCAGTGTTGTTGACAGTCTTGTTAAACATTCAGCCTGTAATGATGCAGGGAAGCAGGAGTGTGTTGGTTTTACTGCTGTTAGGTTGTGTTTCCAGGTGCTGTGACCCTGCAGAACATCGTCTTTGTGTGAATTAACTCACATTTTTAATGAGATGGCCGATACTTAACAGTGTTATGTTGACTTGTTTTTAAATTAGATGTATTTTCTGCTGGACTTTAGTAAACGGCATTCAGAGGTTCATATTTGCACGTGTTCCCGATGGCAGGGAGCCGCAGAACAACCACATTTAGTCTGCACACTGGAAAAAATCAAAGCCTTACCAAGTATATTTGTCTCTTTGAGTATCTCATTACACTTAATATAAGACACAACTGCCTAACAAGCACCATTTCAGCCAGATATAGGGACTTGTTTTAATACAATACATCTGGAATATCTTGTTAAATGAAAAAGTCTTGAAAACAAATTGTTTTGAGTCACATATCATATGAAACAAGCTTTTTTTTTTTACATTTGAAGAGGTTTTTAAGCTAATTTCAAGATCACTTTTATCTCAAAAGTCCTAAATATCACATCTTATTTCAAGAAATCTTGGCAAGCCGATTTTCACTAGTTCCATTGGCAGATTTTTTTTGCTTATTTCAAGCAAAAACGTCTTGTATTTGTTGTTTTTTTTAACTTATTTTTGGAGGGGCATTTTTTCCAGTGTACTGAGCAGTCGGTGTTGTAAAAAAGCTGATTGACTTCTGACACTTAAGTCTCTTTAACATGAGAAAAATGTTTTTCTGCTAAATCTGGCCCAAATGCTGTGGAAAATGGTTTAATAATAAGTTTAAATAATAGGTTTGGTTGTTACGTGCTCCTCTAGTTGGCCTGAAAGTGGCAAATATCAGATTAAACATTTGTTCTTCCCCCGCCCAACTCAGAGAACCACACAAGTGTAGATTTTCAGTAGTTTTATTGAAAAATGCCTCTTCTGTTTTCAGAAATAAATAAGAAAATAAGGCTGTGGAATTCACAATCTGCCGTTAAAACAGGAAGCAGCAACACCATTTCCATAGTCTTGCACGCTGGTTTCAACTGCATTTGATACTGAGAAAATGACAAGAATGACAACAACTATATTCTGGTTAAAACAAAAAAAAAATTAAAAGGAACAAAATAAAATGAAAATGTACTAAATATACACCACAGACATGCAATTCCACCTTTGGTAAAACTAGCTGTGACAGAATAAAAGAAAACCGATAAATATTAAGTCTAGAGATACACAATGAAAGCGGTGTTATAATGAGACTGAACCTACTGAACTGAACGGTTATATGTGACGTACTGGATGAAGTGTGGCAGCAAAAAAATCTTTTTTCTCTTTCCGCGTCCCTCCTGCGCTCCCTGCGCTAGCCTTCAAAAAACTGCTAGTCAGCACAAACTCAATGCAAATATGTTACAGGCAAGATACATGAGTGGAAAAGAAAAAGCTCACAGGTTTGAATGGATTCTCCCTCCGTCCCGCCCGCTATGCGTTTAAACCTTCCACCCGCCACAAAAAGGAATATTCACACACGCTTTTAGGCATTTAAAAGTTCCTTTTCCAATAAATCTGAGGTGTCAAACCCCATTTTTTTTTTTTTTTAACGTGCATAATTCTAACAAACAACACAGGATGGATAAAAAAAAAAAAAAAATGAAAAAAGCACGGCTGGTCTTATGATGCTGGCCTGTCGGAGGCCTTTCTGGGAGGCGACCTCTTTCGACGCTGGTTTTGCAGCACCTGGTCCTCCTCGCGGACTGGGACCACTCGAGTGCCTGCTCGGAGATAGTGTTGGGCCCATTTGAGCGTAAAAGTGGCAAACCTGCTCTCAGACTGTCTCAGCATGCACAAGAACAACGGGTTTGGCTGGTGACCGCCAGCTGAAACGCTGACTCGGGTGTTAGTAAAGAAGGGGGCGTGGCCACGGGAGCTTTTATTCCAGAAGGGAGGTGATGCAACCAGCCAAAGCCCATGAATTAGGTCCTTATTTATCAAATCTTAAAGGGACAGTTCGCCTCTTTTGACATGAAGCTGTGTAACATCCCATATCAGCAGCATCATTTCTGAACATCTTCTTACCCCCTGCTGCGTCCTGTGAGCAGAGTTCCAGCCTCGTTTTGGTGTTGATGAAGGTAGTCCGGCTAGTTGGCTGGGGTTTAAAAAATAAAGCCTTTTGCTTCTCAGAACAATATGCGTTCAACAGAGTAATACATTTGCATCACAAAATGGTTCTCCAGGAAAAAAGTCAGACCTCACAATCTCTTGGCCCTATTTTCTCTCCCTTCGTATCACTGCCTGCTGCCGCCTGCCGACAGCCGCGCCTGTTACGCTGTTTGCTGCTCGCTCTGCACAGCACATAAAGGAAAGGAAACAAAAAGGAAAGAGAAGGAAAGGAAAGGAAAGGAAACAAAAAGGAAAGGGAAGAAAAGGAAACGAAACTAAACAAAAGGAAAGGAAACTAAACTAAACAAAAGGAAACAAAACGAAACAAAACAAAAGGAAACGAAACAAAAGGAAAGGAAACAAAAGGAAAGGAAACAAAAGGAAAGGAAACTAAACTAAACAAAAGGAAAGGAAACGAAAGGAAACAAAAGGAAAGGAAACGAAAGGAAAGGAAACAAAACTAAACAAAAGGAAAGGAAAGGAAACGAAAGGAAAGGAAACAAAAGGAAACAAAAGGAAAGGAAAGGAAACAAAACTAAACGAAAGGAAAGGAAAGGAAACTAAACTAAACAAAAGGAAAGGAAACTAAAGGAAACTAAAGGAAACAAAACTAAACAAAAGGAAAGGAAACAAAAGGAAAGGAAAGGAAACAAAAGGAAAGGAAAGGAAAGACGCCTGCCGACAGCCGCGCCTGTTACGGTGTTTGCTGCTCGGTCTGCACAGCAGGCAGTGATACGAAGGGAGAGAAAATAGGGCCAAGAGATTGTGAGCTCTGACTTTTTCCTGAAGAACCATTTTGTGACGCAAATGTATTACTCTGTTGAACGCATATTGTTCTGAGAAGCAAAACGCTTTATTTTTTAAACCCCAGCCAACTAGCCGGACTACCTTCATCAGCACCAAAACGAGGCTGGAACTCGGCTCACAGGACGCAGCAGGGGGTAAGAAGATGTTCAGAAATGATGCTGCTGATATGGGATGTTACACAGCTTCATGTCAGAAGAGGCGAACTGTCCCTTTAAAGAGGCGAACTGTCCCTTTAAAGTGTTTTCCCTGCAGAAGTTAGCAGCGCATTTGTGTGGTTACATGGCTTTAAATATGGATTCTTGTCAGCTGACATCAGGTTTATGGGGAAGATTTCACACTCTGATTTCTGCTTTTATTTATTTCCAATTACAGAACGAGTCGCTGCAGGGATGCTGTGTGAGTTTAAACCACACGGAGCAATGATTTCAATACATTTAGGTAAAAGAAATGATAAACCAATCAGTGGGCAGGTAACCCGTGGACACGCCCCCGGTGTTAAACATGCATCCGTGTGCTCCCTTTGTTGAATGTTAGTTAGTCAGGTGACCACACTGGAAAAAATCTAAATCTTACCAAGTATATTTGTCTCATTGAATATCTCATTACACTTAATATAAGACACAACTGCCTAACAAGCACAATTTCAGCCAGATATAGGGACTTGTTTTAATACAATACATCTGGAATATCTTGTTTTGAGTCATTTTTCATATGAAACAAGCTTTTTTTTACATTTGAAGAGGTTTTTAAGCTAATTTCAAGATCACTTTTATCTCAAAAGTCCTAAATATAACATCTTATTTCAAAGCAAAAACGTCTTTTATTTGTTGTTTTTTTTACTTATTTTTGGAGGGGCATTTTTTCCAGTGTAAACGCCGTCGGTTCTCCACACACTGGAAAAAATGCCCCTCCAAAAATAAGTAAAAAAATCAACAATTACGAAAAGTTTTTGCTTGAAATAAGCAAAAAAAAATCTGCCAATGGAACTAGTGAAAATCGGCTTGTCCAGATTTCTTGAAATAAAATGTGATATTTAGGACTTTTGAGATAAAAGTGATCTTGAAATAATTTTAAAAACCTCTTCAAATGTTAAAAAAAAGCTTGTTTCATATGAAATCCGACTCAAAACAATTTGTTTTCAAGACTTTTTCATTTAACAAGATATTCCAGATGTATTGTCTTCAAACAAGTCCCTATATCTGGCTGAAATGGTGCTTGTTAGGCAGTTGTGTCTGATATTAAGTGTAATGAGATATTCTGACTAGAAATGAGACAAATATACTTGGTAAGACTTTGATTTTTTCCAGTGAAAGAGTCCTTCCACCAGCCCAGAGACCCATTTGTACTTTTCAGCACGCAGAGACAGTCGAGGAACAAACAACATTTTGGGTTTTTTTGTAAATGTGGAAGTGGTTGGTGCGCCTAAAGCTCCCAGGGGTCACTGGAGTTTGGGCCCCTGAGCAGTTTAAAAAACAAAAAGGAGTTCAGCAAGCAGTCGGTTTGCAAGGCACAAGCTTCAGAGCTACAGATGTTAGCGACTACATTTAGTGGAGCCCATCCAAAGATAAGTTACAAGGCACAAATTAGTTTATTTACAGGTGGCGTGGGGGGAAACGCTGCTGCTGGTGGTGCCGCTGCCGCACGGTCTCTGTTAGTATTTGTTTGTTGTTGTTGTTGTTGTTTGATGCATGCTCCTCCACCGAACAGACGCTTTCTTTGTTTTGGTCTTTGGCTTCGCGATGCAAACAGGCCACTAAAGAAGGTTGGTGCCATCGCTGCTGCTGCTGCTGCTGCTGGTGGTGCTGCTGGTGTTAGTAACGCTTCCCACTCTGTTGGTGTTTGTTAATCGTTTCCTTTGGCGGTTATCCTTTTAAAAACAGCTCTAGAGCGTGTGAGCAAGTGTTTCAGTTACAGGACTTTTTGTTTTTTGGTCAGAAAGTCAGGGAAAGCAGCATTAAAAGTCTAATATGGTGAACCTGAAACAGGCCAAAGAGGACGAAGGTGTCAGTCAGGTCAAAGCAGGAAATGGTGAAAACACAACTTCTACGTGTTTCTAATGATTAGTGACTAGAAGTTTCCCCCCCAACATGCATTAACCCCTCCAGAGAAAATGAGCAGACATTTTGGGAGATGCATCGATTTCTGTGTTTTACAGATGAGTCTGTGTTGGTTCAGAGTTTGACCTCAAGAAATGGAAACGATCCCACAACTCAAACGGATAAGACGGGTGTCCTTTGCTTTTTTTTAGGGCCTAACGATTAAAATGTTTAATCTAATTAATCACGATTAATCGCATTTGTACGCAAAATCCAAAAATGAATCCAAAAGTAGCGTATAGCTTTTAGCATTTAGTTTTATTTTAAATGTGCTGCCAACTCTTACTGTTCTGCATTTCAGATTTTTATTATTTCATGTTATTGTTGAGTGTTGTACTTTGTGAGTGAAGTTACCGGAGTCAAATTCCTTGTTTGTTTAGTCAAACCTGGCCAATAAAGCTGATTCTGAAATGAATTGTGTTTTTCTGCAGGTTAAAGGGACAGTCATGTCAGAAGAGGCGAACTGTCCCTTTAACATAAGCCAAGCGAAATGGAAGCGGTTGCATCATTAGGACTAATGCAGTTGGGGCTCGTTTTGCTGTCAGACGTATTCTGGATCAGTTCAGTGAGACCTGTACTTATTCTTTAACTCAAAAGTCCTAAATATCACATTTTATTTCAAGAAATCTTGACAAGCCGATTTTCACTAGTTCCATTGGCAGATTTTTTTGCTTATTTCAAGCAAAAACGTCTTTTATTTGTTGTTTTTTTACTTATTTTTGGAGGGGCATTTTTTCCAGTGTAGAAAATGTAGTTTGGAAACTTAGAAGGCCGCGACATTACATATTCTTCAAAGTTAACTCTCGAGGGGGGGGGGGGGTGCAGGTGCATTTAGAGAGTGGTTGCTTCCAGTCTTTGTGTCACACTCAGCTGATCTGCTCCCGGGCTCATTTCACTCGTGCAAAGAACGCAGAAAACGAAGTTGCATCTCCCAAAATGTCGGAGCTTAAAAGATTAGCTTAATGTTAAACTGAGGCCTGTGATCAGCAGCTACAGGGGGTCCTCTCACGTACCTGCATATCCCTGCCCGTTGTACGGAATACCGACGCACTGAGAGGAGTCGCAGTACCCGGGGGGGCCCGGGGGCCCGCGGACTCCGGCGTAGCCCGGACGCCCGGGGGGGCCGCGGGGTCCGGCGGAGCCCGAGGGGCCGGCAGGTCCGGTCCTGCTCTCTCCTTGAGGACCTGAGGTGGGAAAGGTGAAAGGTATGATCAGAACTGGCTGCAAACAGTTAGTGGAAATCTGTAACTTCGGTCTCTTTTAGCCAGATAGAAAGAAGAATTTATTATGATTAAGAAAAACTACTAAATTATGCCGACCACACTGTAACGAATTGCTGTATATTAACAACAGATTCTCTTTTTTATAATAATTGTAAAATACTGTTGAATATTCATAACTCACATGTAAATTAACAGTTAAATCAGTCATTTAACTTTAACAGCATAAAACAATATTTGTAATGAATTGCACTGGAAAAAATGCCCCTCCAAAAATAAGTAAAAAAACAACAAATAAAAGACGTTTTTGCTTGAAATAAGCAAAAAAATCTGCCAATGGAACTAGTGAAAATCAGCTTGTCAAGATTTCTTGAAATAAAATGTGATATTTAGGACTTTTGAGTTAAAAGAGATCTTGAAATTAGCTTAAAAACCTCTTCAAATGAAAAAAAAAAGCTTGTTTCATATGAAATATGATTCAAAACAATTTGTTGTTGTCAAGACTTTTTCACTTAACAAGATATTCCAGATGTATGTATCAAAACAAGTCCCTATATCTGGAAAAATCTAAATCTTACCAAGTACATTTGTCTCGTTGAGTATCTCATTACACTTAATATAAGACACAACTGCCTAACAAGTACTATTTCAGACAGATATAGGGACTTGTTTTAATACAATACATCTGGAATATCTTGTTAAATGAAAAAGTCTTGAAAACAAATTGTTTTGAGTCACATATCATATGAAACAAGCTTTTTTTTTTCATTTGAAGAGGTTTTTAAGCTAATTTCAAGATCACTTTTATCTCAAAAGTCCTAAATATCACATCTTATTTCAAGAAATCTTGAGAAGCCGATTTTCTCTTGTTCCATTGGCAGATTTATTTGCTTATTTCAAACAAAAACGTCTTTTATTTGTTGCTTTTTTCTTACTTACTTTTGGAGGGGCATTTTTTCCAGTGAATGAGACTGAAATATCTAATAATACAGAAATAATCAACAAGGAAACTCTTATTTCTAAGCTGCACCGGGTCAAAATGATTTAAAAGTGAAGCAAATATATATTTGCTGTTATTTTCCAGGGAAATTCTTTACAGCGTAAGCTTCTGCCGTGAAAGCGTTGAGCATCAGTGACGGCAGATTGATTATTCCGAGTAAAGGACACTGCGGGACGCTTGTTGGTTTTTTTCTTCTCAAAGCTGTAAAAGTGCCTGAAGTAAAAAAAGCTCAGGAGTGTTTTATGATCTTTGAAGCAAACGGATAATAATGGCTCGGCTTTCATTCGGCTGCAGCTGGAAACACAATAAATCTCAGAAAGCCTCCTCAGCTGCTGTGTGCTCGGGCACAACTTTTGGAGCGCTGACACAATAAACCGAGAGGGGGAAAAAGCAGCAGGATCTGCTGATCCTTTTTCCCCCTCTGCGTTATGTCTAGACTTGGACAAAGCCGGCTTGGAAAGTTTCCTGACCGACAGTCTCCTCTCGCCTCCATCGCCATGTGTTGTGACCCCCCCCCCCCTCTGCTGTGACTCACTGTGGTCCTCTTCCTGCTTTTCCAACGTGACCTTGTCAGCTTTTTCTTCCCTCCAACTGATTGTGTGGTCGGGGCTGCATGATGTGTGATTAGAGGGGCAGGATGACTTCATACTTTTATGCTTTTTGATGGATGAGTTGCAGCTTCAGTTTTGCTGCAGACTGGAGTCCTTCTCCAGACAATTTCATGCAGTTACATGATGGAGAAAGCAAGCTTTTAAAGCCTTTATATACACACTTGGGCTGTGTTCCAAACCGCATACTACATACTGCATACTGCATACTGCATACTCATCGATCAGACAGTTTGCAGAGCGTTTACCCACAATGCATTTGGCTCCTGTCCGAGCCGAAATCAGCCGGCCTGAAGCTGATTTCCCTTAAGCTCTAAACTCTGTAAACTTTAGCAACATTTGAAACATTTTCAGGAGAGAAAGTAGTCGTTTAGATCCCCAACGTGTTGAAAACCTGATAAAATACCGGCTATTTACAATTTTGTTCCCACGAATTCGGCGCTACTAAAGCTAGCCGCAGTGAGCAACGCACTTCCTGTTATTTTCACAAAATAAAATACCCGTTGCCTTTTATCATAGGGAAAGCCATTACGATACAATTGGTGCTTTTGTTTTGAAAACAGGAAGTGAACCTACCCTCGTTGTAGCTAGCTTGAAACTGCCGTTTTGACAGGAAATGACGATCGTCGACGTCACGTTACGTTGCATCTTGGGTAGTTTGAGTATGAGTAGTAACCTCATGATGCATACCCAACATTTCACAGAATCTAGTAGTTTAGAGCTTAAGAGAAATCAGCTTCAGGTCGGCTGATTTCGGCTCGGGCAGGAGCAAAATGCATTGTGGGTAAACGCTCTGCATACTGTCTGATCGATGAGTGTGTAGTATGCGGTTTCGAACACAGCCAATGAGGTCGTGTGTTTCCTTCAGAGGGGGGCGGGGCTCGGCCTTAAGCCTGATTTATGGTCGTCTACGGAGAGCCAACATCCCTATTTATCTATCCGTCAAGGTGACGGAGACTCGCGTAGACCACAAGGGTTGTGATTGGTCGGCTAACAACATAATTTCCGGGATCACTTTTCCGGTTTAGCTCCTTCCTCTCAGAACAACAACAACCGGCATTTCTGAAAGAGTTTACTGTGTGCCGGTCAACATTTGGTCAAAATTATTTGCATTTCAACAGTCTTTCTCTCTCGATCGCCATCGTTCACTGTGAGGAACGGAGCCGGAAGGGGAACAACCAATCAGCCACTTTCACCATAGACGTCGCCAGATTGGGTCGTCTAGCGTAGCGCCGCCTACTGATCGGGAGGTGAACTGCCTCGGGTATCCGACATCCTGACGGAGAACTTTGAAAGGTTTAACAGCCTCTGTGTGACCACGGAGTCGGATAGCGACGGAGAAGCATACCGAGGCCTTTAGAGATAGGGGGCGGAGCTCCACCATCCAGGGGGAGGAGCTCGGAGTAGAAAGGAGTCAGCTGAGGTGGTTCACCTGGTCAGGATGCCTCCTGGTCGCCTCCCTTTGGAGGTTTTTCAGGCAGGTCCACCTCAGGAGGAGCTGGGGAGCGTCTCTGGGGAAGTCTGGGTGTCCCTCCTGGACCTATTAGCCGCATTCGGACAGAGCGGTTCTAAGAACGCCGTTCTAATAACCGCCCTTCTCCAGGGGAACGATGCGACAGCGACGTGTTACTTTAGCGCCACATTCAACAACAAAACAGAACAAAACAAAACCCGGTAAAAGTAAGGAGAGAAGAAAAAACAGCACCAAGAAGCTAACATGGAGAGCGGGGAGGCCACCGTGTTCATGGTCTGCATGATGGTGATATTAATCATGGAGGATCACATCGGGCGTCTAACATGGAGGCTGGAAGAGCTCACAGAGAGAGTCAGGAGACGCAGGATGGAGCGCAGGCCATACTTCTTGGTTTCATGAAGGAAGGAGAGCAGAGCGCCGCAGACAAAGGAGACCACGTGGAGGTTTAACTTATCAAACACGCCAAGGTTGTGTCCGTGTCGTATGAGGAAACATTTCAGCCTGACAACATGACAAGGGGCGGAGCTACCGACCACCAAACACCTCCGTCAGATGTGTTCCTATGGAAACCAGAACAGACCCAGCTTAGGAGAAGGAGCTGAAATGGTTCCAGGAACTGAGGGCCGTGGTCCCGAGTTCCTGTATGTGCGAATGCGGGAGAAAACGGTCCCGTTCCTGAAAAGGTTCTAGGATCTGCCGAAGGTTCCTACGGTGGCAATGAGGCTATCGTCTCTGCGACCTCCGATAAGAGGAAGACCACGAATGAATGGATATCACACACTTACAGTCACAACCATCTCAGGAAACTAAACTTCACCATATAAAGCTAATATTAGCCTCGATGCTACCTGATGGAGCAACGGATCAGAACTGCAGCTTCTCTGTAAAAGAACGTTGGTTCCCTTTAAACCACCATGCTAAAATGTTCAGATCCACAGTCTATCCGTCTTCTTCCTCTGGTCCACGGCGGCGGCCGACTCCTTCACATGTGGCGGCACCGCGGCCCCGCGGCTCATCTCTCAGCCTGAGCCCCGTCGCTCCTTCTTTTGGCTACGGCCCAGATTCCTTACCGCTGATTCAGCTCCACTTTTCCTCTGGGTGTGAGGATACTCGGGGTCACATCTCTGCTATTTTTTATGCAGATGACGTGGTTCTGTTGGCTTCTGTAGCCAGTTCGGGATCTTGTTCATGAGCGATGGCAGCTTATCTCTCAGCCTTGGCCACGGCCCAGATTCCATTACCTTTCTGGTCTCCAGCTCCACTTTTCCTCTCCATCTCTCACTAAGTGGCCGGGAACGAGATCCGGAGATACTCCAACGCCTCCGCGACACAGCGAGTACACAAAAGCTTTCTCCTAAAAGCCACAGATGGCACCAACAAAATAAAAGATGCCACGTCTGATCTTTTTTCCATTTAATTTGTGGTGGAAGCCAACATTCAGACGCAAGTTTGAGAAGAAATGGAAAAAAAGGGGCCGGTTTCCCATCTGGATGTGTAATCTAATTGGTGAGTTGCCCATTACGAAGCGTTTCAGACCAACCTGCAGGCCCCCGGGGTCCTTTCTGCCCGACTCCGGCTTCTCCCCGGTCGCCCTTTTCTCCTGCAGGACCTGAAGGGAAACACAAGTTTTTTTTTTGCTCTGATTAACGGTGAAATGAATAAATCTTTTTGCACTTCAGCACACTTAAGTGTGACTAACTAGAAGAATACGGTTCCAGGCATTTTGTCCGTATCATCACTGGATGAAACGGAGGAAACTGAAGTCTTCCAGCTTTCTAGCAAAGCGGAACGAGCTGAGTCAGCAGAACTAAAAACGGAAAGTTAATCATTAAGAGCTCAACGATCCAGTCACACAGATAATCTTTTCCTAATCACGCTCGTGTGCAGGACTTGGACGCCATCCTGACACCTTTCTGTGCCGTGTGATGGTTTATTGACTTTTAAAGAGACGCTCCACAGAGCAAATGATGGATGAGCGGATCTTCTGGCTCCTTTCGGTGAAATCGGATCGATAGGTTCATACCTCTTTCTCCTTGCTGGCCGGGCAACCCGGAGCTTCCAGGGAAACCGTTCCTGCCCGTCTGGCCTGGCTCTCCACGGGGCCCCTGCCTGCCGGGAGCTCCGGCGGGCCCCGGGGGGCCTGGGCTGTTGCTGCGGTACATGCCACTGGGGATCTGGTTCAGCAGCGTGTTGACACGAGTCATTTGGTCTGCGGGAAGAGGAAAGGAAGCGTTAGAAAGCAAAGAGTCGGAGGCGGACGGGAAAGATGAGACGGACAAAGAGACGCACCGTTGACCAGCTGCGCACAGACTTGTCTGGCGATGGATCGCATCATGTTCTGAGGAGCAAAGTCACCCTGTGTGCAGAGAGGCAGCAGTAAATATGGTGCACATCATGCTAATGCTAATGCTAGCTGCTGTGGTTATTACACAAAGTCACCCTGTGTGCAGAGAGGCAGCAGTAAAAATGGGGGACATCATGCTACTGCTAATGCTAATGCTAGCTGCTGTGGTACTTACAAAAAGTCACCCTGTGTGCAGAGAGGCAGCAGTAAATATGGGGCACATCATGCTACTGCTAATGCTAATGCTAGCTGCTGTGGTACTTACAAAAAGTCACCCTGTGTGCAGAGAGGCAGCAGTAAATATGGGGCACATCATGCTAATGCTAATGCTAGCTGCTGTGGTTATTACACAAAGTCACCCTGTGTGCAGAGAGGCAGCAGTAAATATGGGGCACATCATGCTAATGCTAATGCTAGCTGCTGTGGTTATTACACAAAGTCACCCTGTGTGCAGAGAGGCAGCAGTAAATATGGTGCACATCATGCTAATGCTAATGCTAGCTGCTGCGGTTATTACACAAAGTCACCCTGTGTGCAGAGAGGCAGCAGTAAATATGGGGCACATCATGCTAATGCTAGCTGCTGCGGTTATTACACAAAGTCACCCTGTGTGCAGAGAGGCAGCAGTAAATATGGGGCACATCATGCTAATGCTAATGCTAGCTGCTGTGGTTATTACACAAAGTCACCCTGTGTGCAGAGGCAGCAGTAAATATGGGGCACATCATGCTAATGCTAATGCTAGCTACTGTGGTTATTACACAAAGTCACCCTGTGTGCAGAGAGGCAGCAGTAACTATGGGGCACATCATGCTAATGCTAATGCTAGCTGCTGCGGTTATTACACAAAGTCACCCTGTGTGCAGAGAGGCAGCAGTAAATATGGTGCACATCATGCTAATGCTAGCTGCTGTGGTTATTACAGCAACAGCTTTTATACTCTGGTGTCAGAGGTGGAAATAAAGGCCGACATGATACAAAGTTATGATGCGTCTCCCTGTCCTCCTTCTCTCTCTATCCTTCTTCTTCTCTCTGTCTGTCCTTCTTCTTTTCTCCATCCTTCTCTGTCTGTCCTTCTGTCTATCTTTCTTCTTCTCTCTATCCTTTTTATCTCTGTCTTTCTTCTCTCTGTCTGTCCTCTCTCTCTATCCTTCTTCTTCTTCTGTCTGTCCTTCTCTCTGTCTGTCCTTCTCTCTATATCCTTCTTCTTCTCTCTATCCTTTTTTATCTCTGTCTTCTCTCTCTCTATCCTTCTTCTTCTGTCTGTCCTTTTCTGTCCTTCTCTGTCTGTTCTTCTTTTCTCTGTTTCTTCTTCTCTCTCTCTCTATCCTTCTTCTTCTCTCTGTCTGTCCTTCTTCTTCTCTCTATAACTGAGAATAAACTGATATGTGCAGAGGTGCATCTAATTATGTTTCCACTGGAGTTCAGGGAATAAACTATTTGCTTTCAAATCTGTTTCCCTTTGGTCCGTGTTTCCCCATCTGAGTCCATCCCATATCAGACCCCTCTGATTGAGACGCAGTTGGTACATTCCTGAGTGTTTATCAAGCTTATTTGTGTTGTGAGATAATTGGGGGGGTCACTCACTCGCTCCCCCTTGTCTCCTTTGGGGCCGATGGAGCCCTGAAACCAAAGAAAAACACAACTGTTGACACCATTCCCACTCCACAGGTCGCTCATGAACATGCAAAGCTGCCCCGACACTCACAGGAACACCGGAGTCTCCGGGGTTTCCCGGCTTTCCCGAAGATCCCGTCATTCCCGGAGTTCCCGGAGGCCCCTACGTGGAAACGGAGGAAACCAAAAAAGCTCAGTTGCTGCCCTTGAGCAAGGCAGATAAATGCCCGTTTGCTCGGCTGGGCTCCTCTACATAAAAGTTCTCACCATGGGGCCCGCTGGGCCTCTGGGTCCGGCTGGGCCTTCCTTTCCTTGGGGACCCTGGAAACAGGAGAAGAGGCCTGAGAACCTGAAGCATGTTCAAAGGACTCGTGCACGGTTGTTATTAAAAGCAACTCACCCTGACTCCAGCTGGTCCCATCAGGCCGGCGGCACCGGGAGGACCCGCAGAACCCTGCACACACAGGAGAGCCTCAGAAATCACCTGTTCCACCAGGCAACAGAAACACCCAGGAACCCTAAAAACCTGCTTTCTGCTGCTCATTTGCTCAGAAAGCTTCCTTCACTCCTTTTATTGTCAGTCCTCTCTGAGCTTTGATGCCTCGGTATAAGATTTACAAGGAACGTAATATATTCCAGATCCGTTTTATTGGCCATCATAAACCGGAGCCCGCGTGGTCTGCAAGTCATTAAATGCATGTTGCCGTAGCATCTGCTCCAACATGGTCACCTGCAGCCCGCCGCGCCATCAGCACCAGCCACGTGGAGTTTGTTCTAAGTATATTTCTCTCATTTCTAGTCAAAATATCTTCCATTTCAGGCAGATATAGGGACTTGTTTTAATACAATACATCTGGAATATCTTGTTAAGTGAAAAAGTCTTGAAAACAAATTGTTTTGAGTCATATTTCACATGAAACAAGCTTTTTTTTTTTTCATTTGAAGAGGTTTTTAAGCCAATTTCAAGATCACTTTTAACTCAAAAGTCCTAAATATCACATCTTATTTCAAGAAATCTTGACAAGCCGATTTTCACTAGTTCCATTGGCAGATTTTTTTGCTTATTTCAAGCAAAAACGTCTTTTATTTGTTGTTTTTTTACTTATTTTTGGAGGGGCATTTTTTTTCCAGTGTAACACTACACTGGAAAAAATCTAAGCCTTACCAAGTATATTTGTTTCATTTTTAGTCAAAATATCTCATTACACTTAATATAAGACACAACTGCCTAACAAGTACCATTTCAGCCAGATATAGGGACTTGTTTGAAGACAATACATCTGGAATATCTTGTTAAATTAAATTGTTTTGAGTCACATTTCATATGAAACAAGCTTTTTTTGACATTTGAAGAGGTTTTTAAGCTAATTTCAAGATCACTTTTAACTCAAAAGTCCTAAATATCACATCTTATTTCAAGAAATCTTAATAAACCGATTTTCACTAGTTCCATTGGCAGATTTTTTTGCTTATTTCAAACAAAAACGTCTTTTATTTGTTGTTTTTTTTACTTATTTTTGGAGGGGCATTTCTTCCAGTGAAAGAGCTGATTGATTGGCCTTGTTATGAGTGTGAAGCTCCGCATGAATGCAGCAGCTGCAGGTTTGATTCCCACCAGCGTGTCTGAGCTGAATGTGAAACCTTTAACAGGCTGGGCTCAGCTAAGTGGCATCTCCTTACATTGGATTTTTCCAGCTAACTCGACAACTTCTGAGGCAATTCTTCTGGAAAAAATGTTGAAACGCAACAAGTCTTCTTTTCTTCAAGGCTAGGAGCACGGCTTTCATTCACATGTACAGCAGATTTTAGAGAATCGACTCAATAAAACACTAATATCTGCACGTTTTCATTAGTCCAGAACTTCAGAAGAAGCCACGACAAGATGATGCAGCGAGAGGAAAGCCGGTCGAAGCTTTAACAAAGGAAACCTTTCATATAGGGCTGGGCGAGTTAACTCGCTAATTATTTAACGCAGATACATATTTTATCACGCATTAACGCAGGTTTTACTTATTTATTTATTTTTATTATTTAAAAAAATAATAATTGGGGGCTTTTGTGCCTTTAATGGATAGGAAAGTTTTTATTTTGTAAAAGTCTGTTGCTCACAGGCTTTTATTTTGTAAAAGTCTGTTGCTGTCTGCTGTGGAATAGGAAAAGAAAGTAATCGGCGGATCCACCAAACATGGAGAAGGGTACGGAACTTTTACTCGGCCATTTTCATTTTAAAGTTCTTCCAGACGGCGGAGTCGACAGAACCAAAGTCATCTGTAAACACTGCCAAGTTGAATTGTCTTCTCAGCGTAGTAGTTCCAGTCTAAAATATCACTTAAAGGCAAAACACACAACTGATAGCAGCAAGTCATTCAAGGAAACAGACAGTGGAGCGAGGCTTCTACATAAAAACTACAGAAAGATGCTGATGTTAAAAGTGTGTTTGCACAACAAATGTTATGGCACTTTCATTCATATGGCAGCACATTTAAAATAAAGCTAAATGCTAAAAGCTATACGCTACTTTTGGATTCATTTTTGGATTCTGCGTACAAATGCGATTAATCGTGATTAATCAGGGAAATCATGTGATTAATTAGATGCCTCAGCAGAAGCTGCGTTTGGGGCCCAGAGTTGGACTTAAAAGGCCCTCCAGGACCTTTGTTTAGGCATGACTTCCAGTTCATCCCCAACAATTAAGACATTTAGAGTCCCGCTCATTAAATGGAGAGTCAGGGTTAAACGTTCGCTTATCTCTTTCCACTTCATAAAACTTAAATAAGACGCTTCATTCCAGGAAGAAATGAAAACACGACTCGATATTAACAGCCCAATATTTCATCCTGCTTTAGCCGTCTTTGCTTTCCTGCCAGCAGAGTTGAGGTTTCACTCGCTTCCTGCAGCTCCTCGTATATCCTCAGATAAAGCAAACCCTACGTTAAGCGCAGGTTTCAGCATCTGACCGCAGGCCGGCTCTAAAAGCTGTTAATCAGGGTGACTTGTTCTTGGCTCATTCCGGACTGATATTTAATTTTAAAGTAATATTTAGAGAGCCGGGAGATTCTAACCCCCCCTTTTTTCTCCGAATCCTCTTCGGCTGGAAGAAGCATCTGCGTGCAGCAGCGTGGCCGGCAGCCAGACCAGTAGTCAGAGTGTGAATTATCCCCGTTTCCTGTTTCAAACCAAACCAGAGCTGCACTTACTTTCTGCCCGGCCAAGCCAGAGTCGCCGGGGTCTCCCTTCGGTCCAGGGCGGCCCTGAAGGAGGAAAACCACAGCGTCAGTTAGCATGAGTTAGCATGAGTTAGCATGAATCCTCTGGGACCAGGCTGTGAGAAATGTGGTGATCTGAGGACTTTATTCCACGTGACGCATCACGGTTCGTCTTTATGGTCTCTGAGGGCGGCTTTGGTTCATCCCGGAGCTGATTGGTTGTTTTACTGAAAGTTTAGCCTTTAAACACTCAGTAGAACAGTGAAAGTGGTCTTTTTTGTTTGTTTTTCAATGTAAATCACAGAGTCTTTGTCCATAAATGATGCTTACTTCAGGAAAGAATCGTGTCACTTTTGATCAAAAGTTCCTTTCTGACCTCAAACTTCATGCTTCTTCCTCCTGCTTTCTCAGCTTAATCCATCATTTCTGTTTATCATCGGCGTATTTCCGCCTTTTAATTAAAAACGCAGAGACTCAGACTCAGGTATGCCATTTCTGGGCTGTTTATTTGGATTCTTCTTCTGCAGCTTCAGTCGGAGTCTTGGCTGAAAACAAATGTGTCTGCTCAGACCTGCGAGAACGAGTCATTTTTCCAGTTTCTGCTTTTTCCAAAAGCAAAACAAACAGCGAGAAGGGAAACAAATTCTTCCAGCTCAGAGCTACTCCACAATGTAAATCACATGACAAGCTCCATAAACAGCTCACTTCAGCATAACTGACCGATCAGAGTGAAGAATTACAAATAAATGCAAGATCAACATCTCCAAACAGATGTCAGAAATGGGTCGACATCGGAGCATCCAGCACTTCATAAAACAGTCTGAAGGAAGAGTGTCAGACCTCTTACACTTTATCTCCTCACTCAGCTGAGAAGCAGCCGACCTCCCGTCACCTCTGCAGCCGCCGGCCGGTCACAGCTCAGGAAAAACTACAACCACCTGGGTCACCTACACCGATAAACTTTTTCTTTTGAAAAATGGAGTAAAAAAAAACAAAAAAACATTGTGAACAGCTGTTATCCTCAGAGTGATTCCACTTTTTCAGAAATAATTAGGGTGAAACTGCACTTTTTAAGCCTTTAAACAGCTTATAGTTGTAGTGATTTGAGTTTTGTCCGAATTAAATCCAATTCATTGATTCATTCAGTTCAGGATCTTAAATTCAAAGGTCAGGATCTTTAATTCAGAGGTCAGGTCTTTAATTCAGAGGTCGGGATCTAACATTCAGAGGTCGGGGTCTTTAATTCAGAGGTCGGGATCTTTAATTCAGAGGTCAGGTCTTTAATTCAGAGGTCGGGATCTTAAATTAAGAGGTCGGGATCTTTAATTCAGAGGTCGGGATCTTAAATTAAGAGGTCGGGATCTTTAATTCAGAGGTCAGGGTCTTTAATTCAGAGGTCGGGATCTTAAATTCAGAGGTCGGGATCTAACATTCAGAGGTCGGGGTCTTTAATTCAGAGGTCGGGATCTTTAATTCAGAGGTCAGGTCTTTAATTCAGAGGTCGGGATCTTAAATTCAGAGGTCGGGATCTAACATTCAGAGGTCGGGATCTTTAATTCAGAGGTCAGGTCTTTAATTCAGAGGTCGGGATCTTAAATTCAGAGGTCGGGATCTTAAATTCAAAGGTCAGGATCTTTAATTCAGAGGTCAGGTCTTTAATTCAGAGGTCGGGATCTTAAATTCAGAGGTCGGGATCTAACATTCAGAGGTCGGGGTCTTTAATTCAGAGGTCGGGATCTTTAATTCAGAGGTCAGGTCTTTAATTCAGAGGTCGGGATCTTAAATTCAGAGGTCGGGATCTAACATTCAGAGGTCGGGGTCTTTAATTCAGAGGTCGGGATCTTTAATTCAGAGGTCAGGTCTTTAATTCAGAGGTCGGGATCTTTAATTCAGAGGTCGGGATCTTAAATTAAGAGGTCAGGATCTTAAATTAAGAGGTCAGGATCTTTAATTCAGAGGTCAGGGTCTTTAATTCAGAGGTCGGGATCTTAAATTCAGAGGTCGGGATCTAACATTCAGAGGTCGGGGTCTTTAATTCAGAGGTCGGGATCTTTAATTCAGAGGTCGAGGTCTTAAATTCAGAGGTCGGGATCTAACATTCAGAGGTCGGGGTCTTTAATTCAGAGGTCGGGATCTTTAATTCAGAGGTCGGGATCTTTAATTCAGAGGTCGGGATCTTTAATTCAGAGGTCGGGATCTTAAATTCAGAGGTCGGGGTCTTTAATTCAGAGGTCGGGATCTTAAATTCAGAGGTTGGGATCTTTAATTCAGAGGTCAGGTCTTTAATTCAGAGGTCAGGTCTTTAATTCAGAGGTCAGGGTCTTTAATTCAGAGGTCGGGATCTTACGTTCAGAGGTCGGGATCTTTAATTCAGAGGTCGGGATCTTTAATTCAGAGGTCGGGATCTTAAATTCAGAGGTCGGGATCTTAAATTCAGAGGTCAGGATCTTTAATTCAGAGGTCGGGATCTTAAGTTCAGAGGTCGGGATCTTTAGTTCAGAGGTCAGGATCTTTAATTCAGAGGTCGGGATCTTAAATTCAGAGGTCAGGATCTTTAATTCAGAGGTCAGGATCTTAAGTTCAGAGGTCGGGATCTTTAGTTCAGAGGTCAGGATCTTTAATTCAGAGGTCAGGATCTTTAATTCAGAGGTCAGGGTCTTTAATTCAGAGGTCAGGATCTTTAGTTCAGAGGTCAGAGCTGAACGCTTGAGGCTCACATCTTGATGTGATGGCCAGGTAAACCGGGGTAAACCATTTTTTGTGAAAAATGGAGTAAAAAAAACATTGTGAACAGCTGTTATTTCTGAAAAAGTGGAATAATTCTGTGGATAATTAGGGCGAAACTGCACTTTTTAAGCCTTTAAACAGCTTATAGTTGCAGTTATTTGAGTTTTGTCCGAATTAAATCCGATTCACCGAGCAGTTAAGATTAAAAGAAAGTCTCGCAAAAATCTCTCAAAGTGTTTTGTTCCTAAGCTGCGTGGAAGCAGCCGGCTGACACCGGCTGCTCTGCGTGTTTTCCGAGAGAAAAACTAAATATTTAAAGTAGATTTTGATTTACAGTCGAGTAAGTGAGAGTCAAACATCCAGCTTAAATGCCTTCGGTTTGTGGAAAATCACAGTCAGCGGTGCCATCGGAGCGCTTTGTGTCGTCCTGACTGAGCTCCTGAAACCAAACCAAAAGCTTTTGGAGGTTTCAGGCATAGATATGTATAGAATCATAGATATGTATAGAATCATAGATATGTATAGAATGGCTAGATGTTATACGTCTGAGTTTAGATGAGATGTCTGGGAGACAGTCAAACCTGATGTAACCATAGTTACGGTAAGTGATCTGCTCTGACGCTATTACTCTTATCTCGCAGAAATCTCGACGATTTTACACTATTTTACATACTAAAAGACCCTGTGCGATATTTTATTTATTCGGTCATCTGTGCAATAATTCACGTCACTACTGTGCAATATCTTATCTATTTATGGTCAGACTATGTGCATACAATGTGTAATTAACACAAGTGTAGTGCAATATGGGCAATAACTCAACCATAGTGCTATAACTTATTTTATTTAACTCTCTTTACTTTGTATATCTTGTATAGCCTATATTCTTTTTTACACTTTGTTTTAGATTATTCTATATTAATTATATTTTAACTATATATTATATTAATTATTCTATATTATACTGTATTTTAGATTTTATAGAGATCCTATGTGTGTGTTTGGAGCTACTGGGGACTTGAATTTCCTTGAGGGAGTCATCCCAAGGGGTAAATAAAGTTGAGTCATGGGGCAAATAAACGTGAAATATTTACGTTTTTATTTTAAAAAATAAAAATGAACTTCGTCTGTAGTGTGATAATTAGCTTACTACTTTGATGTTTATAATAACCTGAACGTTTGAGAATTAAGCAAGTTATGTCTTGAATGTTTCACCATCAACACAATGTAGTCGGCGAGAGAGCTGCCTGTGGTAAGATGGCCGCCATCTGCGGACGTTCCACTCCGTTGCCCAGCAACGCGGACGAGACATCTAGCCATTCTATACATATCTATGATTCTATACATATCTATGGTTTCAGGTGTCAAACCAGGAAACGTTTGAGTCTGATCGGGTCAGAACCGGCCCCAGACGGACATCCATTCTGGGATTTTTTGGTTTTCAGGTGTGTGTGGTGTGTGGCTTCCTCCCTCAGACATGAAAGCATGCGAGTCTCTGCCACATGTGCGTGCGTGTCAGGTGTGTTTACGGACGTACGGCCTCTCCTGGAATCGACAGCCCACTTGGTCCTTGAGGGCCGGGCAGACCCATTGGCCCGGGTGGTCCGATATCCCCCCGGGGGCCGATCGGGCCCTGCGGAGCACAGAGGAGGAACATTTAAACACCAGAGGAGTTTGTTATTGATATCTGCCGACGTGTCTCATGCTACTGTTGCAATGTGTGGAAACAGGCGTGCATGAGTGGGAAGGGAAGCTGCCCTCCAGACCAGGAAGAGCAAAAACACTCGATAAGTGGAGTCAGATGTGCTCAATCTCTCCGAGGCTCTGGGACTTTAAACAATCTTTTGTTTTCACGGAGGGTAGACGGCTGAAGATGGTCGTGTTTTTCTTCTCTTCAGAGTTTAATTACAGGGTGAAGCGCTTTAAAAAGACACGAGAAGGTACTTACAGCGGGACCCGACTCTCCTCTTTCACCTCGAGGACCTTTGCTGCCAGGCGCACCCTGAGAAGGAAGGAGCGTTCGTCATGTTAGAGCACCGAAAAAAGAGCTGAAAGTGTGCAAAATATCCAGATGAAAGACCCCTGAACCTTCAGAATGAGACACAGGATGGATAAGGAATGGCTTCATGATCTAATCCTTTGTGACTACATTACCCACAATGCTAAGTGTTCATCAACAGCTCAGATGTTTAATCATTTTCTGCCCCTGCAAACACTAAAATCTGTTTCTGCTTCGGTTCGGAGCTGAAAGCGTTTGAATGTAAGATCCTGACCTCTGAATTTAAGAGCAGAGGTCGGGACCTAACGTTCAGAGGTCGGGATCTTACATTCAGGGGTCGGGATCTTAAATTCAGAGGTCGGGATCTTACATTCAGAGGTCGGGATCTTACATTCAGAGGTCGGGATCTAACATTCCGAGGTCGGGATCTAACATTCCGAGGTCGGGATCTAACATTCAGAGGTCGGGATCTTAAATTCAGAGGTCGGGATCTAACATTCAGAGGTCGGGACCTTACATTCAGAGGTCGGGACCTAACATTCAGAGGTCGGGGTCTTTAATTCAGAGGTCGGGACCTAACATTCAGAGGTCGGGATCTAACATTCAGAGGTCGGGACCTAACGTTCAGAGGTCGGGACCTAACGTTCAGAGGTCGGGATCTAACGTTCAGAGGTCGGGATCTAACGTTCAGAGGTCGGGACCTAACGTTCAGAGGTCGGGATCTAACGTTCAGAGGTCGGGATCTTACGTTCAGAGGTCGGGATCTAACATTCCGAGGTCGGGATCTAACATTCAGAGGTCGGGACCTAACATTCCGAGGTCGGGACCTAACGTTCAGAGGTCGGGATCTAACGTTCAGAGGTCAGGATCTAACGTTCAGAGGTCAGGATCTAAAGTTCAGAGGTCGGGACCTAACATTCAGAGGTCGGGACCTTACATTCCGAGGTCAGGATCTAAAGTTCAGAGGTCGGGACCTAACATTCAGAGGTCGGGATCTAACATTCCGAGGTCGGGATCTAACATTCCGAGGTCGGGATCTAACATTCCGAGGTCGGGATCTTAAATTCAGAGGTCGGGATCTAACATTCAGAGGTCGGGACCTTACATTCAGAGGTCGGGACCTAACATTCAGAGGTCGGGGTCTTTAATTCAGAGGTCGGGACCTAACATTCAGAGGTCGGGATCTAACATTCAGAGGTCGGGACCTAACGTTCAGAGGTCGGGACCTAACGTTCAGAGGTCGGGATCTAACGTTCAGAGGTCGGGATCTAACGTTCAGAGGTCGGGACCTAACGTTCAGAGGTCGGGACCTAACGTTCAGAGGTCGGGATCTAACGTTCAGAGGTCGGGATCTTACGTTCAGAGGTCGGGATCTAACATTCCGAGGTCGGGATCTAACATTCAGAGGTCGGGACCTAACATTCCGAGGTCGGGACCTAACGTTCAGAGGTCGGGATCTAACGTTCAGAGGTCAGGATCTAACGTTCAGAGGTCAGGATCTAAAGTTCAGAGGTCGGGACCTAACATTCAGAGGTCGGGACCTTACATTCCGAGGTCAGGATCTAAAGTTCAGAGGTCGGGACCTAACATTCAGAGGTCGGGACCTTACATTCCGAGGTCGGGATCTAACATTCCGAGGTCGGGATCTAACATTCAGAGGTCGGGACCTAACATTCAGAGGTCGGGATCTAACATTCAGAGGTCGGGATCTAACATTCAGAGGTCGGGACCTAACATTCAGAGGTCGGGATCTTAAATTCAGAGGTCGGGATCTTAAATTCAGAGGTCGGGATCTAACATTCAGAGGTCGGGACCTAACATTCAGAGGTCGGGACCTAACGTTCAGAGGTCGGGACCTAACGTTCAGAGGTCGGGATCTAACATTCCGAGGTCGGGATCTAACATTCCGAGGTCGGGATCTAACATTCAGAGGTCGGGATCTTAAATTCAGAGGTCGGGATCTAACATTCAGAGGTCGGGATCTTAAATTCAGAGGTCGGGATCTAACATTCAGAGGTCGGGACCTTACATTCAGAGGTCGGGACCTAACATTCAGAGGTCGGGGTCTTTAATTCAGAGGTCGGGACCTAACATTCAGAGGTCGGGATCTAACATTCAGAGGTCGGGACCTAACGTTCAGAGGTCGGGACCTAACGTTCAGAGGTCGGGATCTAACATTCCGAGGTCGGGATCTAACATTCCGAGGTCGGGACCTAACATTCCGAGGTCGGGACCTAACGTTCAGAGGTCGGGATCTAACGTTCAGAGGTCAGGATCTAACGTTCAGAGGTCAGGATCTAAAGTTCAGAGGTCGGGACCTAACATTCAGAGGTCGGGACCTTACATTCCGAGGTCAGGATCTAAAGTTCAGAGGTCGGGACCTAACATTCAGAGGTCGGGACCTTACATTCCGAGGTCGGGATCTAACATTCCGAGGTCGGGATCTAACATTCCGAGGTCGGGACCTAACATTCAGAGGTCGGGATCTAACATTCAGAGGTCGGGATCTAACATTCAGAGGTCGGGATCTTAAATTCAGAGGTCGGGATCTTAAATTCAGAGGTCGGGATCTAACATTCAGAGGTCGGGACCTAACGTTCAGAGGTCGGGATCTAACGTTCAGAGGTCGGGATCTAACGTTCAGAGGTCGGGACCTAACGTTCAGAGGTCGGGATCTAACGTTCAGAGGTCGGGATCTAACGTTCAGAGGTCGGGATCTAACGTTCAGAGGTCGGGATCTAACGTTCAGAGGTCGGGATCTAAAGTTCAGAGGTCGGGACCTAACATTCAGAGGTCGGGATCTAACGTTCAGAGGTCGGGATCTAACGTTCAGAGGTCAGGATCTAACGTTCAGAGGTCAGGATCTAAAGTTCAGAGGTCGGGACCTAACGTTCAGAGGTCGGGATCTAACGTTCAGAGGTCGGGATCTAACGTTCCGAGGTCGGGATCTAACGTTCAGAGGTCAGGATCTAAAGTTCAGAGGTCGGGACCTAACATTCAGAGGTCGGGACCTTACATTCAGAGGTCGGGATCTTACATTCAGAGGTCGGGATCTAACATTCAGAGGTCGGGATCTAACATTCAGAGGTCGGGATCTAACATTCAGAGGTCGGGACCTAACATTCAGAGGTCGGGATCTAACATTCAGAGGTCGGGATCTAACATTCAGAGGTCGGGATCTAAAGTTCAGAGGTCGGGATCTAACATTCAGAGGTCGGGACCTAACATTCAGAGGTCGGGACCTAACATTCAGAGGTCGGGATCTAACATTCAGAGGTCAGGATCGGAAACTTTGCTGGAAACCTTTGGAAACCTGAAAGAACGCTAAGTTTTTATCATGAACATCTAAATACGACCCTATAGAAATGTCACTGCACCTCTGAACCTCCACGCTGGCCTGGACTCTCATCCTGAAGGCTTTTATCTTCTGATGGCCGTGAAAACTTTTACTTTTTCTACTGGAGCTCCTCGTTTTCTCCTCACAGCCGAGCTAAGTGAGGCTGCACTTTTATTGGTCGTAGAGCGTTTTTCCATCTAAAACATGAAGCTGAAGCTCCCGTCTGCACTTATTTATGGTTATTTATATACTGTAAGTGGTAGGAGGGGGGGGGGGGGGATTATGCCCTGAGGCACGTTAACCTCAGGAAACCTCTGTGCAAGAGCTTGTTAAGTCTTTAAAGAGGGGGGAGCTGAAGGGTGAACCTCCTCCTCCTCTGCGACCCTTTGACTTCACCGATGGAAAGATAAGATGACGGGAGTCTTTACGTTTCTTATGACAGCAAAAAGAGCCTTTCAGCTGTGCTGAACACACCGTAAAAACTACAAAGTGTGATTTATGCAGATGCTGCATTAAAAAAAAATAGAGAAACACGTTCACCTTTGAACTTTTAAGGGAGTTTAATCCTGAAATGAGTTCAGGAGTCTGATAGTATACAGAAATACACTGGAAAAAATGCCCCTCCAAAAATAAGTAAAAAAACAGCAAATAAAAGACGTTTTTGCTTGAAATAAGCAAAATAATCTGCCAATGAAACTAGTGAAAATCGGCTTGTCAAGATTTCTTGAAATAAAATGTGATATTTAGGACTTTTGAGATAAAAGTGATCTTGAAATCAGCTTAAAAACCTCTTCAAATGTAAAAAAAAAGCTTGTTTCAGATGATATGTGACTCAAAACAATTTGTTTTCAAGACTTTTTCATTTAACAAGATATTCCAGATGTATTGTCGTCAAACAAGTCCCTGTATCTGGCTGAAATGGTACTTGTTAGGCAGTTGTCTTATATTAAGTGTAATGAGATACTCAATGAGAAAAATATATGCCTAACAAGTACCATTTCAGCCAGATATAGGGACTTGTTTGAAGACAATACATCTGGAATATCTTGTTAAATGAAAAAGTCTTGAAAACAAATTGTTTTGAGTCACATTTCACATGAAACAAGCTTTTTTTTTCATTTGAAGAGGTTTTTAAGCTAATTTCAAGATCACTTTTATCTCAAAAGTCCCAAATATCACATTTTATTTCAAGAAATCTTGACAAGCTGATTTTCACTAGTTCCATTGGCAGATTTATTCTTATTTCAAGCAAAAACGTCTTTTATTTGTTGTTTTTTTACTTATTTTTGGAGGGGCATTTTTCCCAGTGAGAAGGATCTGTCCGTAGCTAGGACATTGTTTTTGAATTGGCTCTATATGAATGAATTGGATTATTTTATAAATAATTATGATTACAATTAATTGAATTCCAATTGGCTTGAATTGGACTTTATTATTTAAGTGCCTTGAGATGACATTTGTTGTATTTGGCGCTATATAAATAAACTAAACTGAATTGAATCAAATCCACAGACGGCCTGATATCCTTTCCCTGTCTGCATCTGTTGCGGCCCAACGGGTCAGAGAACGGGCTGAAAGGTAGGCGGAGAGGATGCTCACCACTGGTCCCTGGGAGCCCGGCTGCCCGTTGGCCTCTGATGTGCAGGTGCAGGCGTTGGGAAGGGAAGGACACTTCAACTCATCCCTCTAAAAAGCAAAAGAAACACACAATTCAAGAGTCAAACACACGATACAAGCACACATACACAGCTTCTCCTCATCAGCAGCGAGCGTTAATCCCGCCGGAGATGATAGTTCTGATAGCTGAGTCACTGAAAACTGCATCTATGCTGGTAAAAGCTGCACGGGACACAGATCAGAGCCAGAGTGCGATCTGGAAAGCTCTGCAGAGACGTTTGCTGGAGCGATCCTGAACCAAAGGTGTGAGCGGCGGGAGGGGGGGGCGCTTTCTGCTGCAGAGGCTCCAGCTGGACGGGGGGTCAGGGAGCCATCCAGTCAGGAACACGCACTGCTGGCATCATTCAATCACAGAGTATTTATTGGTTTGGAGACAGAAATATGTCCATTCCAGTGGACGCAGGGTCTGAAGGGGTTAATGTAGAGTGAGTAAAGCAGAAACATCAGCTGAACTCTGTCCCTGCAGGCGTTAAACTCCTGGAACGCTCCAGTGTGAAACCTGTAACTCAGCTCGGCTCGGGCTGGACTCGCTGCTCTTCCTCGGTGTGAAAGTTTCTCACTCCGGTGCCAGCAGAGATCTCCGGTGACGGCGAAACAAATAAAGCTCTGTCCGGGCGCAGCACGTCTGCAGAACCGCTCTGAGCAGCATGCGGCTCCAGAGGATTATTATCTGCACACAGCTGCTTGATTGGGCTGTTTTTTTAAAGCAATCAGGCTGGACTCTGTGGAGAAGAACCACCCGGAGAGCAGGAAGTCTCACTAAATGTCAGGCGGAACTCAGACATACCCCAGAATCAGAGGTTTAGCTAAAGAATCCCCGCATGGCATGTCTTATTCCTGCTGAAAGCTAACACCAAGCAGGACAGAGATGTTCTCCTTCAGGCCAAAAAAGGACACAGAAGTATGAAAATAAGTCCAAATGAATTAGATGTGCGTGCACGAGGCTTTCAGCAGTTCTCTGGGATGGTTTATGTGATGAACACACAACATAAAGCTCTATTTTTTACCCGGATTTCAGCAGCTTTCTGGGATCAGCACGATGATTCCGTCCTCTGAACCGACACACGGCTGCAGATCTCCAGCCTTATTTCTCACACCTGTTAGTCCAAACCCTAAAAACACTCGAGTCAAATCAGGCTTTTAGCTTTGAGAAGCTGGTTCTGATGAGGCGTTTCCCCTCGTCCAGCTGGAGCCTCTTCATGAACTCAGGTGGCTCCCTGATCCAGGGAGTTTCTGGATCTGCTGGGAGAGTTTACTTTGCTTCAGAAACTTCCTTCTGGAGAGAAATGACCCAGAATTATCTAATAAGACTGAGGAAAAGAGCTCCTTCACCAGAGAAGTGTTCTTTCCTTTTAAAATGATGATAATAAAGTGAGACATGAGAGAAATCACTTTTAATCACTTTTAACCGTAACGGCGTCTCTAAGCGGGTTTTAACGTTGTTCCCTTTTCAGCAGTTCAAAAGTCAGAGAAAGACCAGATGGCTTTATGTTTGGGATCAACATCCTCAGGATGCAGCGCAGATGTAAAAACAAGTAAACAGCTGAGGGAAACATGCACGTATACGTCAGCAGATGTGAGAATCGGAGATTATTTGGCTCGAAACGGGAAGCTCATACAGACTGAAAGCTCATCCGAGCGTGGAAATCCACAAAAGTTTTCCAGCATTTAGATTTTTTCCTTCTCTTTCTTCTTGTTTTTTTTCGTTTAGGGATGAATTTAAAACGTCAAAAAGCTGTGAATCTTCAGGCTGCAACATTCAGGGCCGAGGAGCCGAACTCCTGATGGTCTTCAGACGGAAAACCAACCGCAGACGGAGAGAGAGAAACTGAAACAGCTGGAGGGGGAGGGTGGTCTTACCATGGATGGAAGGTCACAACATCTGTCCCTGCTGGTCCAGGCCAAGCTGCAGACGATGTCGAACATCTGGATCTGGAACTGTGGAGGAGGGGAAACGGATTTTATGTCAGCGGTGTTGCGGTACATGAGATGAGGATGAAGCCGAGTCCCACCAGAGAGCAGAGACCGGCTCGCTATAAGACCCCGCCGATGCCTCCAGGAAACCCTGATTTTACCGTCACTTTCAGTTCAGAAACAGAACCTCGTGGTGTCTCAGAAGCCTAAAGAACCGACTGTTGATGTCAGGAAGTTAACAAATTATACAAAACTACACCAAACTACTGAAAAAACTGTTGATTTGTTGACTTAAAGGGACAGTTCACCTCTTCTGACATGAAGCTGTGTAACATCCCATATCAGCAACATCATTTCTGAACATCTTCTTACCCCCTGCTGCGTCCTGTGAGCAGAGTTCCAGCCTCGTTTTGGTGTTGATGAAGGTAGTCCGGCTAGTTGGCTGGGGTTTAAAAAATAAAGCGTTTTGCTTCTCAGAACAATATGCGTTCAACAGAGTAATACATTTGCATCACAAAATGGTTCTCCAGGAGAAAGTCAGACCTTTCCTTTCGTTTCATTTCCTTTTCTTTCCATTTGTTTCCTTTCGTTTAATTTCCTTTCCTTCTCTTTCCTTTCCTTTTGTTTCCTTTCTTTCCCTTTCCCGTCGTTTAATTTCCTTTCCTTTCCTTTTGTTTCCTTTTGTTTAATTTCCTTCTCTTTCCTTTCATTTCCTTTTCTTTCCTTTATGTGCTGTGTAGACCGAGCAGCAAACACCGTAACAGGCGCGGCTGTCAGCAGCAGGCAGTGATACGAAGGGAGAGAAAATAGGGCCAAGAGATTGTGAGGTCTGACTTTTTCCTGGAGAACGATTCTGTGATGCAAATGTATTACTCTGTTGAACGCATATTGTTCTGAGAAGCAAAAGGCTTTATTTTTTAAACCCCAGCCAACTAGCCGGACTACCTTCATCAACACCAAAACGAGGCTGGAACTCTGCTCACAGGACGCAGCAGGGGGTAAGAAGATGTTCAGAAATGATGTTGCTGATATGGGATGTTACACAGCTTCATGTCAGAAGAGGCGAACTATCCCTTTAAGACCCCGCCGATGCCTCTAAGAAACCCTGATTTTACCGTCACTTTCAGTTCAGAAACAGAACTTCGTGATGTCACAGCGTCTCAGAAGCCTAAAGAACCGACTGTTGATGTTAGGAAGTTAACAAATTAAACAAAACTACACCAAACAACTGAAAAACTGTCTTTAACTTGGATGACTACTTTTTACTTTTACTTGAGTCATATTATTCTGAAGTAAGAGTACTTTTACTTGAGTACAGGTTTTGGCTGCTCTACCCACCTCTGCACTAAAAACACAAGGGGAAAGTCACTTCAGTGATAGAAATAGTTTAAAAAAAGCAGATTATGTAAGGTTTGCTGCATTATTTATCCATCAGATGGAGTTTTTCCCATCTGTCGGGGATGTGTGCAGCTTGATGTGTGCAGAACGCTTACAGCAACGTTCATTAATGTCACTGCGAATAAAACCATCAGAATCAAAACATTTAGAGATTTGAATATCAAAGCTCGTTTAAAATCTGTCGTCCCGGTTGTGTTAAGAGAAAAAAGTTGGCTTACGGTGGCCGACTGTCCCTTGGAGCCGATGGACTTGGACATCTTGCCCAGGACCTGGTAGCCGTCGCTGGACGTGTTCCCGGCCGCCTTTATCCCCTTCTCATCCACCTCTTGGCAGTCTACGTTGAGTTTGACGCTGGTGGATGAAACCAGGATGTGGACCTTCACAGAGAAAGAGAGAGAGAGAAAAAAAAGAGATTTTATTAGCGCATTCTTTGTTCTACGACCAAAATCCCACGTCTGGTTTCCATCTTCACAGCCTGCGAATTATTAAGTTTCTGTTGAAGCCGAGCCGACGGCGGGCGGCTCGATGGTCCGTTTATTGGAGCGCTGCTGCGACGGAACACCAGCACTTCCTCTCTGTTCATTGAGAAAGAAGAGGAGCGCCATCAGAGCGACAGATCTGCAGAACATGGGAGCTGGGATTAAATTGTACGGCTTCATGTTTTAAACTCCAATCTGAGAAAAAATTCAAAGTCTTACCAAGTATATTTGTCTCATTTCTAGTCAAAATATCTCATTACACTTAATATAAGACACAACTGCCTAACAAGCACCATTTCAGCCAGATATAGGGACTTGTTTTAATACAATACATCTGGAATATCTTGTTAAATGAAAGTCTTGAAAACAAATTGTTTTGAGTCATTTTTCACATGAAACAAGCTTTTTTTTTTTACATTTGAAGAGGTTTTTAAGCTGATTTCAAGATCACTTTTATCTCAAAAGTCCTAAATATCACATTTTATTTCAAGAAATCTTGACAAGCCGATGTTCACTAGTTCCATTGGCAGATTTTTTTGCTTATTTCAAGCAAAAATGCCTTTTTTTGTTGTTTTTTTTACTTATTTTTGGAGGGGCATTTTTTCCAGTGCATATCTGAGAAAACTTCCACCTATCCTTCAGCAACATGGTTATTTCCAAAGATGCCAAAGACACTGAAGGCCAAAACGTTAGCATTAGCATTGCTTCATATCAGAGCGCCAGCGATTTTGCACCGAATGGGTCCAAACATCCAAAACCACCATCTGGCATTTTTAGGCAGGTGAAAGATTCTGTTCCTGTTGTTCTACAACCGTTTAGACCAGAGATACTCATTGTACTCGAGCTCCAACTGGCGGCTCGCACTCGCATAGCAGCTTATAACAATATGCTAACAATAACAATACATTTTTTCAAATAACACACAGCGAATACTGCACAGTATTAAGTATTTTTTATTGGGTTTGCGTTTTTGTAGTATTAAGTATTTTTTATTAAGTATTAATTAAGGCTTAATGGTGTTTCCTAAAGGGGGCACACTGTTAAACCTGGCAACGCAGCCCGCTTAAACCACAGAGCACGCTAGCTCCTTTAGCCAGCGAGATGCAGGCACAATGGATCGGTTTTTAATTAAAAAAGGGCAAAAACCAGCACAGAAACCAAACAAAAATCAACATGAAGACGCCAGAGCGCATATTTGAACGCATATTGTTTTGAGAAGCAAAACGCTTTATTTTTTAAACCCCAGCCAACTAGCCGGACTACCTTCATCAACACCAAAACGAGGCTGGCACTCACTTCCGGTTATTTTCACAAAATAAAATACCCGTTGCCTTTTATCATAGGGAAAGCCATTAGGATACAATTGGTGCTTTTGTTTTGAAAACAGGAAGTGAACCTACCCTCGTTGTAGCTAGCTTGAAACTGCCGTTTTGACAGGAAATGACGATCGGCGACGTCACGTTACGTTGCATCTTGGGTAGTTTGAGTACGAGTAGTAACCTCATGATGCATACCCAAAATTTAGGAGAATCTAGTATGCATCCGGGAACTTCTGCTTACTCAAACTCACATACTCAAAAAGTTAGTATGAGTAGTATGCGGTTTGGAACACAGCCCAAGTGTTCATTAAACTCAGAGTTTAAACTCTGATGCTGTTGGGGGGGCTGAAGCTTTTAGAATCTGATATCCACCTGACTTCACTCCTTCTCTACCCCTCAGAATCTCCCTAAATCTCTGAACTCCCTCTTTCCGCATCAGTTTGCGTTCCTCCCGCCTCAGACATCTCTAACGTGTCGTCACTTTTGCCGCCTCCACAGAAAGGTTCGCTCTGAGCCGGCCCACCGAGGAGCCGGCCTGAGTCCAGCTTTCAGGAGGGAAAACTTGGCCTGGAGCAGGACCCGCTGAAACCGCAGCTGGCTGCTTGTGGTCGTTCAGCATCAGCAGAAACACGGAGGCACGTTTAACAGACCGCAGAGATGCCGAGGCGTCCAAGAAAGACAGCAGGGAGGGAGTCCCGCTGCGTTTCCCTTCACACTTCGGCTCTGATGCTCGGTCAGCAGCTAAAGCTTCAGCGGGTCACTCTCAACGCTCATCCGAGGACCCTGGAGATCAAAAGCTAACGCTGATGCGATCGCACCGAAGCTGCCAGCATTTAAATGTGATTAGCAGGCTGTAAAAGCCTGAGATTTACATGAAAAACACCGACTGACGTGTTAATCTGGTGGAGATCTCTTCCCCTGTTGTGTGGTAATGATGCCACGGAGTAGAAAACAAACACTGGAAAAAATGCCCCTCCAAAAATAAGTTAAAAAAAAAACAACAAATAAAAGACGTTTTTGCTTGAAATAAGCAAAAAAATCTGCCAATGGAACTAGTGAAAATCGGCTTGTCAAGATTTCTTGAAATAAAATGTGATATTTAGGACTTTTGAGATAAAAGTGATCTTGAAATTAGCTTAAAAACCTCTTCAAATGAAAAAAAAAAGCTTGTTTCATATGATATGTGGCTCAAAACAATTTGTTTTCAAGACTTTTTCATTTAACAAGATATTCCAGATGTATTGTCTTCCAACAAGTCCCTATATCTGGCTGCAATGGTACTTGTTAGGCAGTTGTGTCTTATATAAAGTGTAATGAGATATTTTGACTAGAAATGAGACAAATATATAAATATACTAATGAGAAAAAGTCTTGAAATCAAATTGTTTTGAGTCACATATCATATGAAACAAGCTTTTTTTTAACATTTGAAGAGGTTTTTAAGCTAATTTCCAGATCACTTTTATCTCAAAAGTCCTAAATATCACATCTTATTTCAAGAAATCTTGACAAGCCGATTTTCACTAGTTCCATTGGCAGATTTTTTGCTTATTTCAAGCAAAAACGTCTTTTATTTGTTGTTTTTCTACTTATTTTTGGAGGGGCATTTTTTTCCAGTGGGTTTCTTTCACTGAGCTTCAAATGAAAAACAAACCTGATGACAGCTTGTGTTTTACTACTTTCTCAGGTCCTCCAAGAACGCCGCTTTAACCTTTCATACCAGATCGAGGGGCGCACGGTTTGAGCTGCGGGGCGTTGCACAAACTGGGATGAAACAGAGGCCGAACACACCCTGGAAGGTTTCATCTGAGGGTCAGTGGGACACGCCTCGCATCCATCTGCTGTCAGCCCAGCTGAGCTCGGGGCAGAAGGTAAAGGCGTACAGTAAAACCACCCCGAGACGGGTCGGTTTTAACCTGTAAGCCAATATCCCAGCTGGATCTGCTGCTTTTTATCATCACTGTGTTTAAATGTGCTAAAAAGAACCTAAAATACCTGAAATCATCGTCTGTGGCCCACAGAAACAAAGAGAGAGTGTTTGAAACCGCATACTTCTCCTACTACTCATACTAACTTCTTGAGTTAGTATGTGAGTTTGAGTAAGCGAGTTTGAGTAAGCGAGAAGTTCCTGGATGCATTCTAGATTCTCTGAAATGTTGGGTATGCATCATGAGGTTACTACTCATACTCAAACTACCCAAGATGCAACGTAACGTGACGTCGACGATCGTCATTTCCTGTCAAAACGGCAGTTTCAAGCTAGCTACAACGAGGGTAGGTTCACTTCCTGTTTTCAAAACAAAAGCACCAATTGTATGGTAATGGCTTTCCCTATGATAAAAGGCAACGGGTATTTTATTTTGTGAAAATAACCGGAAGTGCGTTGCTCACTGCGGCTAGCTTTAGTAGCGCCGAATTCGTGGGAACAATATTGTAAACAGCCGGTATTTTGTCAGGTTTTCAACACGTTGGGGATCTAAACGACTACTTTCTCACCTGAAAATGTTTCAAATGTTGCTAAAGTTTACAGAGTTTAGAGCTTAAGGGAAATCAGCTTCAGGCCGGCTGATTTCGGCTCGGGCAGGAGCCAAATGCATTGTGGGTAAACGCTCTGCAAACTGTCTGATTGATTAGTATGCAGAGTGGAAGTATGCGGTTTCGAACACAGCCTCTCTCTCTAAAACCTAATAATCAGGTTAGAAATCTCGGGGTAATATTGGACTCAGACCTGAACTTTAACAGCCACATTAAGTCAGTAACATCAGCAGCTTTTTACCATCTAAAAAACATGTCCAGAATCAAAGGAAAAGTGTCTAAACCAGACTTAGGGAGACTGATCCATGCGTTTGTCTCCTGCTGGGGCCCAGAGTCAGGACTAAACAAGGTTTCAGTTTGATGCTCCTAACATCTGGAACAGTCTTCCAGAAGATGTGAGACGGGCCTCAGCTCTGACAATGTTTAAATCCAGGCTGAAAACAGTTCTGTTTAGCTGTGCATATGACACCTGAAAGTGTTTATCTGCACTCTTTGCTTTTAAATTAATTAATTAATGATTATTTTTTATGTTTTTTAATGATTTATTTGCCTTCTTGTGATTTTACACTGGAAAAAAAATCAAAATCTTACCCAGTATATTTGTCTCATTTCTAGTCAAAATATCTCATTACACTTAATATGAGACACAACTGCCTAACAAGCACCATTTCAGCCAGAAATAGGGACTTGTTTTAATACAATACATCTGGAATATCTTGTTAAATGAAAAAGTCTTGAAAACAAATTGTTTTGAGTCACATATCATATGAAACAAGCTTTTTTTTTTTACATTTGAAGAGGTTTTTAAGCTAATTTCAAGATCACTTTTAACTCAAAAGTCCTAAATATCACATTTTATTTCAAGAAATCTTGACAAGCCGATTTTCACTAGTTCCATTGGCAGATTTTTTTGCTCATTTCAAGCAAAAACGTCTTTTATTTGTTGTTTTTCTTACTTATTTTTGGAGGGGCATTTTTTTCCAGTGTATGTAGCTGGAAAGCACTTTGAATTGTGCTCTACAGATAAAATTGCCTAAAATCTGCAGCCATCCAGACGGCTGAAAGTCTCAGGTGAATCAGAACAAGTATTTTTTTTTAAAAACTGTTTGTTTGGATGTTTTTTTAATCAGTTAAATTCTGCCTTCTCTGTTATCTACATTCTGAATTCTCTGCGTTTCATCTTCTCATCTCTTTGCCCAAATAAAGGTGTAAATATTCCGACCTAAAAGGCTTTATTTGACTTCGCCGGTCCGTTTCTCCTTTGATCAAAGGACAAAGACCTCCATTTATTTAATTCTCTGTTGTTGCTTCGTGCTCCTGAGTTACAGACGGGTTAATCCATCCGTCTGACGCTGACGCAGGGCGTTTGAAGTAGTCGATCATAAACGCAGATCCTCGCTCGCTCCAGTCCTTGTTTGGTCCCGGCGAGATGCTCCTGAAGCCTTTCAGGCGTCCGTGGAAGGAAGGCCGGGCTGATCCCTGCTGTTAAACTAATCTGAGGGATGCAGCCGCTGTTTGGTTCTGAGAGATTCAAACCAGACTGAGAGCATTCAGGCCTGGAGATTCTCTGGCTTTGGTCCTTCTCCTGCCAGCAGTTCCCCTTCTGAAGCCTGAGAAACACCTCAGTGACTGCAGACACCCCGACCTGCCGGGGACCCTTTTGGGGCTCCAAGGCGGGCTCGTGACCTCCTGCACCGACTCAACAGGAATCCAAAACATTGGGCTCTTAAGAATGTTTATTTACGTTGTTTCTGCTGTTTTTGAAGTTGGTGTCTGAGGATGAGGGCAACCATCTGTTAGCAGACTCCTCCGAGTTGGAAATGAATGCGTTTATTTAATTAAAAATAATAATAATAATAATAATAATAATAAAAAAATCAAATGTAAAATATAATAAAATATATAATAATAACAATATAATAATAATAAAATAATAATAATAAATAAATAAAATAAAATGTCATTTATTATTATTATTATTTAGTAGTAGTATTTTTATTAGAATTGGTATTATTATTGGAGCTACTTGACTAATTTGAATTTCGCCCATTGGCGGATGAATAAAGTATTTTTCTATTCTATTAACTCTGGATTTCTGACCTGCATCCGTTCTACAGCCGGATGGAAACAGAGACGCATATTAAATGTGTGAAATGATGGAAACCTGATCGTTCGGTGGCAGGCGGGGCTTCAAGGCCAGCACAGATGCATGCTGGGAGGAAGCTGGAGGCAGAGGTGCTGGCACCGCTCAGCTTCAAATCCAAACTGAGGACACTTGAGGCCGACTCCACCGCATGAACTTTGTTTTTCATAAATTCAATTTAACTTCTTTGATTTGTTTGTGTTTTTGAAAAGGAGGTTCTTAATCTCAATGGGATCCTCCTGGTTAAATAAAGGTTAGAATAATAATATAATAATTATGTGTTTGTGTCACAGGGATCTCAGGAACTCAACGTTAGATGCAAACGTTTTTAATGTGAGTAGACTTTTCCCTGATCTGCTTCCTGATCGTTTTCTTAGTGGAACATCAGGATTAAACCAAGTCCAGTGTGAATATTTACTGTTCTCCTCTCCTTCTGGGGCTCTTGGACCGCTGGATGTTCCCACCATTCCAAACCCAACACACCATCTCCTGTGCTGCTGTTAAAAATGGCTTTTTTAATGAAAAACGTAATTCTAATTAACTTATAAACAGTCTGAGAATGTTTAAAAACCTCTTTATTAAAATGGTCCGAAGGGGCAAATACATATTTGTTATAGTTGTAGGGTAACCGATCCCTGCGTCTGGGCTGAGGTTTAAACCGATGACTTCAAATCATTCCCAGAAATCCCACAATGCCTCGTTAAAAGTGTTTTTTTTTTAAACGCTCACCATCAGCAGGACAGAAAAGTCGAGCATTAGAGTCCCCGATCAACGAGAATCATTCTCATAAAGTAACAGGAAAACACACAAACGCAGCGTTGTGCACCAGACTTCTCAAAAGCAGACGCGTTCGGCTCCATCTGGCCGTCCGAGCCGCCATAACTCTTGGTGCGAGGTGCCTCTAACGTACAGCATATTTGGAATCCCAGGAATCCGCGGGATCCGTTTGACCTCCGAACATCCAGCGAGAACAAAGAGGAGCGGCTCAACTGATGCCATGCATTAAAATAATGTTACAAATTTCAACCATTAGGAGCCTTTTTGATGGCCGGCTTTGTTCTCTTTGACTCGGATTTAAAACGCATACGTGGGCCTTCAACACGGCTCAGACGGGCGCAGCTTTCCTGCAGGATTAATGACCCGCGGTCACGTTTTCCTCTTTGCTTTCATCCAGCAGAGACAGAGGCTGTGTTCCAAACCGCATACTTCCCCTACCAGTCCTACTACTCATACTGACTTTTTTCCCGGATGCATACTAGATTCTCCTAAATGTTGGGTATGCATCATGAGGTTACTACTCATACTCAAACTACCCAAGATGCAACGTAACGTGACGTCGCCGATCGTCATTTCCTGTCAAAACGGCAGTTTCAAGCTAGCTACAACGAGGGTAGGTTCACTTCCTGTTTTCAAAACAAAAGCACCAATTGTATGGTAATGGCTTTCCCTATGATAAAAGGCAACGGGTATTTTATTTTGTGAAAATAACCGGAAGTGCGTTGCTCACTGCGGCTAGCTTTAGTAGCGCCGAATTCGTGGGAACAAAATTGTAAACAGCCGGTATTTTGTCAGGTTTTCAACACGTTGGGGATCTAAACGACTACTTTCTCACCTGAAAATGTTTCAAATGTTGCTAAAGTTTACAGAGTTTAGAGCTTAAGGGAAATCAGCTTCAGGCCGGCTGATTTCGGCTCGGGCAGGAGCGAAATGCATTGTGGGTAAACGCTCTGCATACTGTCTGATCGATGAGTATGTAGTATGCAGTATGTAGTATGCAGTATGCAGTATGTAGTATGTAGTATGCAGTATGTAGTATGCAGTATGTAGTATGTAGTATGCAGTATGTAGTATGCAGTATGTAGTATGTAGTATGCAGTATGTAATATGCAGTATGCAGTATGGAAGTATGTAGTATGCAGAATGGAAGTATCCAGTATGTAGTATGCAGTATGCAGTATGGAAGTATGTAGTATGCAGTATGTAGTATGCAGTATGTAATATGCAGTATGGAAGTATGTAGTATGCAGTTTGGAAGTATGCAGTATGTAGTATGCAGTATGTAGTATGCGGTATGTAGTATGTAGTATGCAGTATGCAGTATGTAATATGCAGTATGGAAGTATGTAGTATGCAGTATGTAATATGCAGTATGGAAGTATGCAGTATGGAAGTATCCAGTATGTAGTATGTAGTATGCAGTATGCAGTATGCAGTATGTAATATGCAGTATGGAAGTATGTAGTATGTAATATGCAGTATGCAGTATGCAGTATGTAATATGCAGTATGCAGTATGCAGTATTTAATATGCAGTATGGTAGTATGTAGTATGCAGTATGGAAGTATCCAGTATGCAGTATGTAATATGCAGTATGGAAGTATGTAGTATGTAGTATGCAGTATGGAAGTATCCAGTATGCAGTATGTAATATGCAGTATGGAAGTATGTAGTATGTAGTATGCAGTATGGAAGTATGCAGTATGCAGTATGTAATATGCAGTATGGAAGTATGTAGTATGTAGTATACAGTATGGAAGTATCCAGTATGCAGTATGTAGTATGCAGTATGCAGTATGGAAGTATGCAGTATGCAGTATGTAGTATGCAGTATGTAACATGCAGTATGGAAGTATGCAGTATGTAATATGCAGTATGGAAGTATGTAGTATGTAGTATGTAGTATGTAGTATGCAGTATGTAGTATGCAGTATGGAGTATGTAGTATGCAGTATGGAAGTATGTAGTATGCAGTATGGAAGTATGTAGTATGCAGTATGTAATATGCAGTATGGAAGTATGTAGTATGTAGTATGCAGTATGCAGTATGTAATATGCAGTATGGAAGTATGTAGTATGTAGTATGTAGTATGCAGTATGCAGTATGTAGTATGTAGTATGTAGTATGCAGTATGTAGTATGCAGTATGCAGTATGTAATATGCAGTATGCAGTATGTAGTATGCAGTATGGAAGTATCCAGTATGTAGTATGCAGTATGCAGTATGCAGTATGTAATATGCAGTATGGAAGTATGTAATATGCAGTATGGAAGTATGTAGTATGTAGTATGCAGTATGTAGTATGTAGTATGCAGTATGCAGTATGTAATATGCAGTATGGAAGTATGCAGTATGGAAGTATGTAGTATGCAGTATGCAGTATGTAGTATGTAGTATGCAGTATGGAAGTATGTAGTATGCAGTATGGAAGTATCCAGTATGCAGTATGTAATATGCAGTATGGAAGTATGTAGTATGTAGTATGCAGTATGGAAGTATCCAGTATGCAGTATGTAATATGCAGTATGGAAGTATGTAGTATGTAATATGCAGTATGGAAGTATGTAGTATGCAGTATGTAGTATGTAGTATGCAGTATGCAGTATGGAAGTATGTAGTATGCAGTATGGAAGTATGTAGTATGCAGTATGCAGTATGTAGTATGTAGTATGCAGTATGGAAGTATGTAGTATGCAGTATGGAAGTATCCAGTATGCAGTATGTAATATGCAGTATGGAAGTATGTAGTATGCAGTATGGAAGTATCCAGTATGCAGTATGTAATATGCAGTATGGAAGTATGTAGTATGTAGTATGCAGTATGGAAGTATCCAGTATGCAGTATGTAATATGCAGTATGGAAGTATCCAGTATGCAGTATGTAATATGCAGTATGAAAGTATGCAGTATGCAGTATGTAATATGCAGTATGGAAGTATGCAGTATACAGTATGTAGTATACAGTATGGAAGTATCCAGTATGCAGTATGTAGTATGCAGTATGCAGTATGGAAGTATGCAGTATGCAGTATGCAGTATGCAGTATGGAAGTATGTAGTATGCAGTATGCAGTATGGAAGTATGTAGTATGTAGTATGCAGTATGTAGTATGCAGTATGGAAGTATCCAGTATGTAATATGCAGTATGGAAGTATGTAGTATGTAGTATGCAGTATGTAGTATGCAGTATGCAGTATGGAGTATGCAGTATGCAGTATGTAGTATGCAGTATGCAGTATGTAGTATGTAGTATGCAGTATGTAGTATGTAGTATGCAGTATGTAGTATGCAGTATGCAGTATGCAGTATGGAAGTATCCAGTATGTAGTATGCAGTATGTAATATGCAGTATGGAAGTATGTAGTATGCAGTATGGAAGTATCCAGTATGTAGTATGCAGTATGTAATATGCAGTATGGAAGTATGTAGTATGCAGTATGCAGTATGTAGTATGTAGTATGTAGTATGCAGTATGCAGTATGTAGTATGCAGTATGCAGTATGGAGTATGCAGTATGGAGGTATGTAGTATGCAGTATGGAGTATGGAGTATGGAGTATGGAGTATGCAGTATGCAGTATGTAGTATGTAGTATGTAGTATATAGTATGCAGTATGTAGTATGGAGTATGTAGTATGTAGTATGCAGTATGGAGTATGCAGTATGGAGTATGCAGTATGCAGTATGGAGTATGGAGTATGGAGTATGGAGTATGCAGTATGGAGTATGCAGTATGTAGTATGGAGTATGCAGTATGGAGTATGGAGTATGGAGTATGCAGTATGCAGTATGGAGTATGCAGTATGTAGTATGCAGTATGGAACACAGCCAGAGAGAGGAATGACGGAGCAGCTGAGGCGCGTTACCTTGTGGAAGCTGCCGTGGAAGATCCTCTTCACCGGAGCGCTGTCGAACGTGACTTTCTGGATCTCGCCGCGCTCGTCTTTGTTGTAGAACGCCACCGTCTGGCTGGAGGCTGAGCGGAGACAGAGACAGGCGGGTTATAATGATAAAGAACCCCGTTTTAATCCTTTTCTTGATCCCTAACCCAAACTCAGCCGAAGTCTCCGGCTAAACCCGAGCAGGTGCGGCCAATAACTCGGCGTGTTTCCACATGTGATGAATGCATGAATGAATAAAAGCGCTGCGTTTAATTGCAGAAAACTTTGTGGCTTGTTAAAGGAAACGCTGGAGAATGACGTCTGCTTCGATGTGGAAACAATCATGTGAGTCATAGTTCCCTCCTGCGGATCAAACTTTAAAGAGTGTGTGTGTGTGTGTGTTCTCTCTTTTATTCTTTCTTTTTGGGGGAATCTTCCTCATGCAAAGTCCTCTCCGCTGCAGTAAACAGCTACAAACAGCTTTTCTTTCGTCCGGCTCCTCGTTTTCTTCTCACTGTTGAGGATTTTAGCCTCAATGTTAGCTTTTAATATTTATTTATTTGTTTGTTTGTTTATTTATTTTGTTATTCTTTTATTCATTTAATATTTAGCCTTCTAACTGATGCCTTGTAGTATTTGTTTCTGGTGATAGACACTGCACTGGAAAAAATGCCCCTCCAAAAATAAGTAAAATAACAACAAATAGAAGACGTTTTTGCTTGAAATAAGCAAATAACTCTGCCAATGGAATGGATATAGGGACTTGTTTTAATACAATACATCTGGAATATCTTGTTAAATGAAAAAGTCTTGAAAACAAATTGTTTTGAGTCACATATCACATGAAACAAGCTTTTTTTTCATTTGAAGAAGTTTTTAAGCTAATTTCAAGATCACTTTTAATTCTATTTTTGGAGGGGCCTCCAAAAATAAGTAAGAAAAACAACAAATAAAAGACGTTTTTTCTTGAAATAAGCAAATAAATCTGCCAATGGAACTAGTGAAAATCGGCTTGTCAAGATTTCTTGAAATAAAATGTGATATTTAGGACTTTTGAGATAAAAGTGATCTTGAAATTAGCTTAAAAACCTCTTCAAATGAAAAAAAAAAGCTTGTTTCATGTGAAATATGACTCAAAACAATTTGTTTTCAAGACTTTTTCATTTAACAAGATATTCCAGATGTATTGTATTAAAACAAGTCCCTATATCTGGCTGAAATGGTGCTTGTTAGGCAGTTGTGTCTTATATTAAGTGTAATGAGATACTCAATGAGACAAATATACTTGGTGAGATTTAGATTTTTTCCAGTGTTGTGTTGCATTACACGAGCCAGCTGAGCTGCTCCATGACCCGGGAGGCAGATCAGTTATCAGCTCCTTACATCCAGACACAGCTGCTCCACCTCAGGCTTTTTAACGCTGATTACCCCGTTTTCCCAACACATACGTCAGATGATAAGAATAGAGGATGTTTACCGTCGATGGTGACGCCGGTCTCCGGCTTGTGGTCGCTGGTGGACACCTGCCAGATGTCGAAGGGCTCGGTGGGCGTGTCGGGCAGCAGCCGGAACATCAGGATGATGGTGTAGGCGTGAGGAAGGCCGTCAGGGTGGATTTCTCTGTTCAGAGAGCAGTTAGAGTTAGATTTAATGTGGACATCAGTCACCTTTTGCACACGATTCAGAGCGAACGGCATCAAGTCAAAGGTTCTGGACCCGCTCAGGAGGGTTTGAGGCAGCTGATGCGGATTTAAATTAGAACAGATCAAAGCCAGATGTGCAACAGATAAAAAATTATCTAAATCAAGTGGCATCTGTTCTAAAAGGCTGAATGAGTTGGGATTAATGGCTAAAGTGGGAATATCAACAACTGCAGAGATTATATAACCTTCCACAGCATCTCGTTTTAATCTGGGAATGTGGAATGAATCCATCACAGCTGCTGTGTTCGAAACCACCTACTGCATACTCATCGATCAGACAGTATGCAGAGCGTTTACCCACAATGCATTTGGCTCCTGCCCGAGCCGAAATCAGCCGGCCTGAAGCTGATTTCTCCTAAGCTCTAAACTCTGTAAACTTTAGCAACATTTGAAACATTTTCAGGTGAGAAAGTAGTCGTTTAGATCCCCAACGTGTTGAAAACCTGACAAAATACCGGCTGTTTACAATTTTGTTCCCACGAATTCAGCGCTACTAAAGCTAGCCGAAGTGAGCTAACGCACTTCCGGTTATTTTCACCAAAATAAAATACCCGTTGCCTTTTATCATAGGGAAAGCCATTACGGTACAATTGGTGCTTTTGTTTTGAAAACAGGAAGTGAACCTACCCTCGTAGCTAGCTTGAAACTGCCGTTTTGACAGGAAATGACGATCGGCGACGTCACGTTACGTTGCATCTTGGGTAGTTTGAGTACCTCATGATGCATACCCAACATTTCAGAGAATCTAGGATGCATCCAGGAACTTCTGCTTACTCAAACTCACATACTCAAAAAGTTAGTAGGAGTAGTGGGAGTAGTATGCGGTTTGGAACACAGCCCGAGTCTTTTGATCAGCTAATTTCTTAAGTCCAGCTGCCACTGTATTTATTCTTTGTGAACATTTGTGAACATTTACGCCTAAAACTTCTGTCTCGTACCTGTTGCAGAGTTTACAGAATAAAACAAAATGACTTCGACTGTAGCTGCTGCTCCTTTTCTGTATCTGAGCAGGATGCAAGAACTGAAGCCGTTTTCCACCCTGTGATGCTGCTGGGGGGTTAAACGTCTCTCTGTGGGCCGATGCCGTGTGCATCAGCCTCAGAATGAACCTTTAACGCCTTTTTAAAAGCAGGCCGCGCTCCGCTGTGACCTGCAGCTCGGCCCGACCTCACAGAGCGTCATAAATCCACTGACCCAGTCTGAAAGAATGAGCTCAAAGTGCCTGAGAGCAGCTGCACAGGACGCTTCCTGTTACAGACGAGAAACACTTCGGGGTGAATGACAACCTGTTACAGGAAGCATTCAGCTGGGACTGAGCTGAAAGGAGAGTTTACGCAAGGAAATTTAGTTTGGCACCGATTCCAAACTCAGCAGCACCATAAAAATACCTTAAAATAAGATCAATATTTACAGAGAACGCCGTTTCTAACAAACACTAAATCACTGGGAGGTAAAATAATGATGCAGTAAACTGTTGGATCAGAAACGCCAACTTTCTGTTGTTCCGTGCCACACCTTTTAGGTTTTACACAGTAGCCACGCCCCCTTTAGGGACGCTCTCACCTGATAGAGCAGCTAGTGAAACTGCAAGGACCCTATTGTATCTGTAGGAGGTCTTTCTTTCTTATTCTTTGCAAAAAATACTCAAAAACTCATGAAATTTTGCGAGCGCCACCTGCCAGTCGACGACATGAAAGAATCTAAACTTTATTTTTATGGGAGTCGCTCATTGACTCTGTAGCGCCCCCTATGATGCTTAAAAATGGTCCCCGCAATGGGGTTAGTTTCACGTGGGACGACGAAATTCGGTGCACTCATTTGTGCCCAGACGCACAAAAAAGTCTCAGGCCGCCATGGTCCCACGTCCACAGGAAGGCGGCCATTTTGGATGGAAAGTGAGTTTTGGTGCCATTTTTGCCCGATTCCACGCCTGCATATGATCGAACTCGTCCTACAGATTTAATGCTACAGACTTCAAACTGGGCCAGGTTACTCTTAAGACATGGGGGGAAAAAAATCATCAAAAATCAATCCTAATAAGATCACCTGGTGGGTTGATTCAGGAAGGCGTTCTTGTGGAGTCTGTACGCGGTGTAGCTGTTGAAGGAGCCGGGCTCCATGGAGACGCCTTGATTGTAGCTGTAGGTCTTCTCGGTCAGGTTAAAGGCCTCCAGCATCCTGAAACCTGAAATAATAAACGTTTTTTAATAAGATCCACACTCAGGATGAGGAGATTTCTGTCTTTTATCATCTTAAAAACTGCTCGTATTTACCAGGGGATGTGAATCCATTGAGGAAGATCAGAGGACAAGCTGTGGATGAAAAAGAAGACATTTAGAAGCCTGAAGCTGTATTCTCTGGTTATTCTCGTCTGGCTTTCTGTTCAGACTTCGGACTAACATGAAGATGCAGTTTCACAGATGAAGGTTATCAAGTTCTCTTTGATGGTGTCGAAAGCATCGAAGTCGTCCACCACGAAGACGTGTCTGTCGCTGGGTTTGCTGCCGATCTGCTGCAGCTCGATGAAATCCACATCCGCAACGCCGATGGCAAAAACGCTGTAACCTGAGGACGACAAATCCAGAGAGAGTAAAAACCAGCTTCACCTTCAGTCTGTAAACGGCTCCAACAAGCTGCTTTAACCCTCATACCTGATTTAAAACAAAACTTAATTTCTAAAAGGGAACATTTCTGTCCCCTTTTAAAACAACTTAAAAACATCATATGTTAATCTTTCCGCTTTTTTTTTTTCATAGATATTTTATTCCACTTCAGTTCTGATAATAACCACCAAGTTTTCAATTATTTAAAAAAAAAATAACCCTTTAGATGCCAATTTTAACTTTTTAGTCCAAATTTTAAGCCTTTAGGTGCCAGTATTTTCAAAATATGGAATGCAAAGTGGAATTATTGAGTAGGGATATGTCAATGATTGGCAACAATATTGATTTTTAGGGATTTTTTATTTTTTGTTATGCCTTTTCTTCCACTTACTCCAATTATTTTCCAAAAATTAACCCTTTAAATACTAGTGTATACGAGGTAAACACCAATTTCTGTTGAAACACACACACAAAAACTGCTGTATTTTCAATGTATGCAGTGCAAAGTGAAATATTCTATGGGGGATCATTAGGTCTGGGATATGTCATTGATGAGCTACAACATCAGTTTTTACAGCTTTTTAGTTTTTCTGCAGTGGCAGATTACAGAAACGGCTCCCATAGACTTCCATTATAATGAATACATAAAAAAATAGTGGAGAAAAATGTCCCCCATCAGGGATTAGGGTTGATAGAAATCCGCCAGCCTGAGTTTCACAGGACGTGTTGATGGAGGGAAACTGGCCGAAGCCATAAAAGACACAGCTGTGCTTTAAAACGTGGTGCTCGGCGCCGCTGATGGACGGTTACCTGCGTGTTGCAGCTTGGCGGCGCTCTTCTTCACCTCGTCCTGAGAGCGTCCGTCGGTGATTGCCACGACCACCTTGGGGACGTTTCTCCTCACCCCGTTTTCAGCAGAAAAGGCCTTCTCGTACGTGTGCTTCAGAGCCTCTCCTGTTGGGCAGAGGGAAACCGTGTGAGCGCCACTCCGGCCTTCCTCACCGCCGTGCTCTGCGGTGTGAGATCTAACCTGTCTTGGTGTTTCCTCCTCTGTATCGGATGTGATACAGCGCAGCCATGGCGACGCCTTTGTCCTGGTACGCATTGAGCTTGAACTCCGTCTTTGCCCCGTCGCTGTACTGTACGAACGACACCTGAGAGAGAAAAATCACACGGACGATGTCAGAGAGAAGTTAGGGCTTCAGAATCTGACCTCAGCCCGAATTTCAAACTCTACAGGAACCAAAAACGCCAAGATTCAAATAAAAATAGAGATGTTAGGGCTTCAGAATCTGACCTCAGCCCTAACTTCAAACTCTACAGGAACCAAAAACGCCAAGATTCAAATAAAAATAGAGATGTTAGGGCTTCAGAATATCTTCAGGAACCAAAAACGCCAAGATTCAAATAAAAATAGAGATGTTAGGGCTTCAGAATATCTTCAGGAACCAAAAACGCCAAGATTCAAATAAAAATAGAGAAGTTAGGGCTTCAGAATCTGACCTCAGCCCTAACTTCAAACTCTACAGGAACCAAAAAACTCCAAGATTCAAATAAAAATAGAGATTTTAGGGCTTCAGAATATCTTCAGGAACCAAAAACGCCAAGATTCAAATAAAAATAGAGAAGTTAGGGCTTCAGCATCTGACCTCAGCCCGAATTTCAAACTCTACGGAACTAAAAACTCCGAGATTCAAATTAAAATAGTCAAATTAAAAAGAAAAAATGACATAAATGTGGCGTTTTCTGTCTATTTGCTGTGCATTCGATGAGGTTCAACTATTTCATACAGATTAGATGATAAAAAGTCAGAGAAGTGGACCAAATCCGGGAGGAACAACTTAAATATCTGGTACTTGTTCATGACGCCAGCTGCTCAAAACATCTGCACAAACCTGCATCCCCGAGGGTCCGACGACATCAAAGGCTCCGATCATGCCGGAGACGAAGTCCACGACTTTGGTGAAGCTCTCCTCGCCGATGCTCCACGAGCCGTCGATGAGGAACACCACATCTGCTTTGGCGCCTTTACAAACTGGAGGCGAGAACACAAGCCAGAGGGGAGCTTTTGAAGCACCAGCACGGAGAATGGCATCGTCTCACGGCATCGTTACGACTTCCAAGCTGCATCGCATAAAGCGCGCAGCAAAGAAAAAAAACCGTTGTTTCGCTTCCATGTGGGGTAATTACGGGTTTCTTTCACATTTGGTCACCAGAAGGGTTGAGCTCTCGCTGACGGGTTCCTCTCAGATGAAAACAGATTAGAGCTTCACCTAATCTCTGCCTCATGTGATGTAGAGATTCATCACCAAGTTTTAGTGGAAACAACATCTGCCTTCATTCAACACCTCAGCCGGGATGTTCCGCCTCATGCGCCCCGCGGGCCGGCGCTACACGTGTCAGGTATTAATTCCTTATCGGCACGAGTCGCACCCAAAAGGAAAGCAGCTTCCACTGGAATAAATCAAAGTCTTACAGAGTACATTTGTCTCATTTCTAGTCAAAATATCTCATTACACTTAATACAAGACAAAGCTGCCTAACAAGTACTATTTCAGCCAGATAAAGGGACTTGTTTGAATCCCGACTGAAGCTCAGACTCAGTCACCTGGAAACCTGGGAGACCCAGGAGGAGCTGCAGCCGCCGCATTAAGGCCGGCGCACACCTTTACGATGTCATCGTTGCATCGTTTGTCGGGTGATCGGCGTAACAATTCGGACCGTATTTGACACGCTCGCACGACCACCGCGCACACTGACCGAATGTTATCGCATGACCGAAATAGGAAGCCACAAATCACGTGACTTTCAAACTGGAGGCAGCCATGTTTGTGTCGTAGTCGTCCGACGTGACTAAGTGTGCTATTCCCATTGGCTGTTTAAATAATCCTGCGCGATGACATCGGCACAAGGAAAATCTGTACGGAAATATCAAACATGTTTGATTTGATCCGATGAAACGACAAAATCGTTTGTCGGCTGCTACCGCACACCTTTACGATTCCCATGCGAAGTCATCGGGCCGACAAAATCGTACACGAATCGTAAAGGTGTGCGCCGGCCTTTAAACGTACGCAAACTCAACAGGATGCTGGAGGGGATTCACAACATTCACGTGGGCGCGATTAAGAGTCCGAGATACACAAACAACCTGCAATATGTAAATAAATCTAAACGTTAACCTTTGAAAAGAGGCTCTGGGTGCTGGGCATCACTTCCAAAAAGTGGAGGCCGCTGTTACACCTGTGTGGGTTTGGGTTTCTGAGGCAGGATTACTGCAGGAAACTAGCCTGGGAATTCCCATGCTGCTTTGCGCGCGATTTCATTCACACTGCAAAGACGATGACGACGTCTATGCGCGACACCGCAGCTTGTAGAGTGTTAATCCAACATGGCAGCAGATACAACGTTACCGTTCGATGCAGCCTTAGAAAGTGTTTTAAGTAGCTTTAAGTAGTTTACTTTTAAAAAAGAGCAACGTTTGGCGTTGAAAGATTTCATTGCCTTCTTCCTCGTCGAATTTCTGTCGCTCTACATACGTCATCTGGTAGAAGTGATACAATTGGCTATGAATCGCGCGCAAAGCAGTATGGGAAGAACCAGACGCCATTTGATAGACATTCGTAGCGCCCAATAAACGGCTCTAGGCATTCGTAAACCACGCCTCAAATACGAGAAAATGCACACCTAGTTCCCAGACCACCATCTCATCCAGATGTGGACGCGTCAGCCAGGCTAGCTGGAAACAGTCCAGACCTCATGTGGCTGTGGACTAATTTACAGCTAGTTCCCAACAATTAAGATTTCACACCAGTAGCCACTCAGTGGGGTCACATGGCACTGAAAGGATCAGATTATTGGCTAAATTACAATCAGACTGAGTTATTAAGTGTATGTAGACACCTTGGGGTCAGCTCTATGTTCCCACGGCCCATTGGTCCCACATCATAAAAGACTTTAAACATTATTTTTTAGGCCCATTGGTCTAAAATTTAGAATTTTAATGAAAGTTTTCACTAATCTTTATTGTCACTTAGCACAGTGAGGGAGGCCCATACAGAATTTTTATGTGGGGGTCTGCATGGGAATGTTCCTCAACTATATGAGGAACATATATATCCAAAAAATAAATTTTATTTTATGGCAGCTTACCACCGGGTCATGAATGGCACCACCCCGGACTGTGATGATATTTTATAGGCCTCTTTTTATTGTGTAAAGCCAATTTAGCCACGAAATACATATTATTATTGTTATTAGTAGTAGTAGCAGTAGTATTAGTAGTACCAGTGCAGTTGTAGGTGTTTTTCTACTTTTGGAAATGAAGCTAAAAAAACAGCTGAGGAAATAATAATAAAAAAAACAAATAAAAAAAAAAGGTTAGCATGTGCAGGCCAAATGTCTTTACACCTTTTTCGCTATTAGTTTACTCAGAAATGTGAGAACATGGAGTTGTGGGACATAGGGCCTAAGCTGTGGGACCAGTGGGCTGTGGGACCAGTGGGCTGTGGGACCAGTGGGCTGTGGGAACATGGACACGCTCCCGACACCTTAATCTGACTAAGAATTGGATCGGATAAGATTCAGACCCCGAGATAACTGGGCTGAAAGTCACTCTAAACCTGCTTGTAGACGCTGAAGCACGTGGTGAATCAGACTTTGCGTTCTGCGCATGCTCCAGATGTTTTCCCGGGGTCGTGACCCGGAAGTCAAAGGAGACGATATTCCTGTTGTTGTCGCCGTCAGAAAGAAACAAACAACGCGATGGAGAATGCTCCGTTGGGCATCGAGTTTGTGCAACAAGCAGCTCATCACAGACCAAATGTAGAGGGACGTAGCTTCATCTGGCTCTGCGTTCAGCTCTTTCAGCAGATTCCTGCTTTCATTTTTGGTGTTTTTAACTTTTACACTTTTTAAGATATGCAACTTTTATTCAAATTGTCCCGTCATTCAAATGAATGGAAACTGCTTTCAGCTCTTCCAAATCATCTTCCTCTTTCCAACCTAACTACTTCATGCTTTCAGCTAGAGACACCATTCAAACTTTAAATGGGTCACAAGATATTCAGCTATTACCAAATTGTTTCAGCTTTTTCAAATCTTCAGCCAATTTTGAAATATGGCAGTTTCAAAAACATGAACATTTTGCTCCTTCTTGATTTTTATGAATGAGCACACAGTTGAGTGCGTGCTGATAAGTTTTTTCAAACAAATTCCTTTTAACTTTCATACAGTTTAACTTAGAGAAGCAAATTATACCTTAAAATGTAGGAAAATTTGTCCTCTTTCAGCCAATGTAACTACTAAAGAGCTCACATTTACAGAATTTCAGCTATGAGCCTTGAACCGAGATCAACCTCTCAAATTCTCTGACGAACTCCAATGTTAAGTTTGGTAGTACACAAAAATCACAAAATTCCTTCAACCAAAACAGTTTTTACTGCTAAAATTGAACTATTTTCAGCTTTTTCAGCATGGGGGGGTGTCACAGACTTACCTGCCCAGGCGGGGGGGATGGTGGGGAGAGGTGTCGGGGTGGGTGGGATCGTTGGAACTGGAGTTGGCTTCACCACTGTGAGTAAACAGAATCAGACACCAGGCGTCAGCAGCGTATTTGTAATAAATACAGAACGACTGTAAACGCGGTGCAACGTGAGCTCATTGTTTGGGATCCGCGCTGTCAGATGACATCGTTTCGTGTCCCACTCGCTTCACGTCTCACACACCAACGCTTTGGTCTGATTGGGTGTGTCGGAGCGATGCTTTTTCTTTTGTTTGTTTTGTTTATCAAACCCGGAGCTAAACAGCCGGAATCACTCACAGGTCCTGGCGTCCGTGCTGACTCCCGGTCCTTCCAGGTTCGGGGTCTGAACGAAGACCGTGGCGGTGTACAGAGCGTCCGGGGAGAGGCCTTCGAAGCAGTGCTGAGGCACGCCGGCGGGGATGGTGATCTCACGCTGTCCTTTACTGGAGGCTGCGGAGGAATCAGAGCAGGAACAACCGGTTACTCTCAGGTTTAAATCGGTTAAACACCATTTTCAGAGGAGGTTTGAGATGTTCCATCAGGAAGATGCTCCACTCTCACACCTTTTCACCCACAAAAGAACTGATGTCCTGTCTCGCTTTGGAGAGACTAACATTTATTGTAAAAAAGAAAAATAATTTTGCTCACTTATGGAGACCTTATACACTGGAAAAAAATCTAAATCTTACCAAGTATATTTGTCTCATTGAGAATCTCACTACACTTAATATCAGACACAACTGCCTAACAAGCACCATTTCAGCCAGATATAGGGACTTGTTTTAATACAATACATCTGGAATATCTTTTTAAATGTAAAAGTCTAGAAAACAAATTGTTTTGAGTCATATTTCACATGAAACAAGCTTTTTTTTTTACATTTGAAGAGGTTTTTAAGCTAATTTCAAGATCACTTTTACCTCAAAAGTCCTAAATATCACATTTTATTTCAAGAAATCTTGACAAGCCGATTTTCACTAGTTCCATTGGCAGATTTATTCGCTTATTTCAAGCAAAAACGTCTTTTATTTGCTGTTTTTTTAACTTATTTTTGGAGGGGCATTTTTTCCAGTGTAACTGTACAAGTTCTGCAATTTGTGCACTGCTGTGACCCTATTGGAATGTAATTTTGTTTTATTAATCATTATTCATCTACATTAGTATAATTTTGTTTGTTTTATTCTATGTTTATCTGTTTATTTATTTTTATTCTATTTTATTTATTTATTTTTATTATTATTATTATTGCCAGATGGGGAAATAATGTTCATGTTTAAATGTCAATGTTTAAATCAATGAAAAATCATAATAAAAACATGTTTAAAAAAGAAAAAGAAAGGAGTCACCTCTGAGCAAGTGATATTATTGTCTGTTCTAGTTCTCCAGTTTCATTTTTCAGTCTTCTTTTCATACTGTCTGTAGGTGTGAATAATACCGGGACGCCACACTGTGTTTGCAGAGCGTAAAATCTCAGTTTTACTCAGGATGAAGCCATACACTGGAAAAAATCTAAGTCTTACCAAGTATATTTGTCTCATTTCTAGTCTAAATATCTCATTACACTTAATATAAGACACAACTGCCTAACAAGCACCATTTCAGCCAGATATAGGGACTTGTTTTAATACAATACATCTGGAATATCTTGTTAAATGAAAAAGTCTTGAAAACAAATTGTTTTGAGTCACATATCATATGAAACAAGCTTTTTTTGACATTTGAAGAGGTTTTTAAGCTAATTTCAAGATCACTTTTATCTCAAAAGTCCCAAATATCACATCTTATTTCAAGAAATCTTGACAAGCCGATTTTCACTAGTTCCATTGGCAGATTTTTTTGCTTATTTCAAGCAAAAACGTCTTTTATTTGTTGCTTTTTTACTTATTTTTGGAGGGGCATTTTTTCCAGTGTCAGCTTCTTTTACTGACTGAACCACCAGTGGAAAACCCAAATCTCTCATGTGAAACTGTTTAAATAATCAAAGTGTAGCTTTTGTTTGACAAAGTGAATGAAAATCACTTATTTTCGTCGGCCTCTCTAAGCCGTTTTCCGTTTTAATTCATTCTAACAAGCGGATTTGATGTGTCTCCTGTTTAAGTTTAACCCATTAAGACTGGATGCAATCCATCAAGGAGTTTACATCCCGGTTAAACTTGTTTGATGTGATGTCATCACGCGACGGAGACGGTTACCGAACATCTCAGAGACGTGTCGGAGATGTTAAAGGAGGTCAGAAAGGTGTCGTCATGCAGGGAAACTCCACTGGTGTGCGTTTGAAACGTGTTTCTGATGAAGAGCGTGAAACGATGGCTGCTCTCCGTCGTCTCCATGATGCACAAACAAAACAAAGAAGGCTTCCAGTGGAGTGTTTACGTCCCAGCATGGCTGAGCGGTGATATATTGATAATGAGCTTTTCTGTTTACGCCGAAGGATCCAGTGAGCACAAACAAACAAAGCGTGTTTATTGCAGAGATGAACGCTACTCGTCACGTGTTGCGTCGTCCCTTTCGTCTCCCAGTCTTCTCTCAGCCGCCTTCAGCTGGTGCAGAACGCTGCTGCCCGTCTTTAACCAACACCGACAGACGTGTGCACATCACTCCTGTTCTTAACTCCCTCCACTGGCTTCCTGTCCTTTATAGAACTGATTTTAAACTTTTAATGTTTGTTTTTAAAGCTCTTAGCGGCCTCGCCCCGTCGTATTTATCTGAGCTTTTAACAGTCCGCAGTCCTGCACTGGAAAAAATCAAAGTCTTACCAAGTATATTTGTCTCATTTCTGGTCGAAATATCTAATTACACTTATTATAAGACACAACTGCCTTCACTGGAAAAAATGCCCCTCCAAAAATAAGTAAGAAAAACAACAAATACAAGACGTTTTTGCTTGAAATAAGCTAAATAAATCTGCCAATGGAACTAGTGAAAATCAGCTTGTCAAGATTTCTTGAAATAAGATGTGATATTTAGGACTTTTGAGTTAAAAGTGATCTTGAAATTAGCTTAAAAACCTCTTCAAATGTCAAAAAAAAAAGCTTGTTTCATATGATATGTGACTCAAAACAATTTGTTTTCAAGACTTTTTCATTTAACAAGATATTCCAGATGTATTGTCTTAAAACAAGTCCCTATATCTGGCTGAAATGGTACTTGTTAGGCAGTTGTGTCTTATATTAAGTGTAATGAGATACTCAATGAGACAAATATAATTGGTAAGATTTAGATTTTTTCAGTGTAACAAGTACTATTTCAGCCAGATATAGGGACTTGTTTTAATACAATACATCTGGAATATCTTGTTAAGTGAAAAAGTCTTGAAAACAAATTGTTTTGAGTCACATATCATATGAAACAAGCTTTTTTTTTACATTTGAAGAGGTTTTTAAGCTAATTTCAAGATCACTTTAATCTCAAAAGTCCCAAATATCACATTTTATTTCAAGAAATCTTGACAAGCCGACTTTCACTAGTTCCATTGGCAGATTTATTTGCTTATTTCAAGCAAAAACGTCTTTTATTTGTTTTGTTTTTTACTTATTTTTGGAGGGGCATTTTTTCCTGTGGGGGTTTTAGTTTTTACTTATTCTTCTCTTTATTTATCACCTGTTTTAAAGCACTTTGGTACACTGTAAGGATTGTCTGTAAAGGGCTGTAGAAATAAAGTACATTTACATTAACACACGATCCCCGCTGTTCTTCTTCTGCTTTTACGACTGGAAACGTTTCCGTCTGATCAGCCTTTCCGTGGCTTTTAACCTCGAGGACACGCCGAAGCAGAAGACCCGTTTTTCCACTGGCTCATCCCTCCTCTGATTGCACTTCCACTGGAGGACAAACAGTCGACTGATTTGTTGACTCGCTGCGCTTCTCTCCAGCAGAGGCCTCCTCTGGTAGTTGTTAACCCGCCATCTGTCTCGCACTAACAGCACCAAATTCGTTCCGCCGGCTCGTCATTGCGGCTGATGACGTACGTATTTAGATATTGATGCTCCGTCTTGGGTTCGTGTTGCTTTCTAACAGCTAACCCGTGTCCACGTGCAAACGCCGACCAGATGGAACTCAAAGGCCCGGAGCTAATTGAAAAGGATGTGTTCTTTACAAACAAGACGCAGTGGTCGGACGCTTTCAGTCACGGCCAAAAAGCCGCGTCTTTCTAATCATAAAGAGAGAGCCTGAACATGAACAGCCTCCACCAGTAATACGAGGAAGTCTAGACACAGTCTGCTGAAGGCACCCGCAGCCACAGCGATGAGCTCACATCTGGAGATGTGCCTCCACACATCTGCTCGCAGGCTTTCTGCACCGACATGAAACAAGTCGCCCCCAATCACCGTCCGACTGAGGCCGACCACACCAGCTGCAAACCGTCGCCGGATCGATAACTTCCAGCGAGGACTCGTAATCCTTCCAAGGTGCAGGTGGAGGGGGTTTCTCTTTGGGAAGCGACTCTCCCACAGAAGAGATTCAAATGAGAACCATTTCAAACACGTGAAACCACAGATGGGAGGCATCCAGGCCACGGCAGCACAATCCAAAGCAGAGAGAGAGAAAGCCCTTTCCTCAGCTCCAAACAGTGTTCGAATTACGGGGGGTACCGGGGGGGTCTGACCCCCCCGATTGAGACTTGATACCCCCCAAATGGGACTAAATTACACTTTTGGGGGGTACTGAAAAAATGGATCTATTATTAAAATCAGGTGTTGAAAATGTCTTATTACTAAGTATTTTTCAATGTGTACCATGAATAACCAAATAAAATGCGTTTTGGAACACCCCTTCAATGGACTGTAGCACCAGCGGGCGTTTCGCATGCAGCTCGCGATAGTCCAAAACATCGGCAGCACTGAGATGCAGGGTGTAGATGCCCGTTAAAATGATGTTTGAGATGCGAGCGCGTGGAATTATGGTGTCAAGGTGGAGGTTTCCCGTGATTTGTTAAATGAAACTAACAAATCAAACTAATATTATTTCAACTTTAAAGCACTGAACTTACAAACACTCAAGACAGGTGACCGCCCTTCCCTTTCTCCCATGAGAAAAAAGTTAGCCTAGGACTACATCAGAGGAATTCCATCGAGTCAACATGCACAAGTAGTCTCAGTTCAAAGACAGAGGCGGACTGCTCTAATCCAGAATACACCAACCAACATACTTGATGTCAGAAAATAAAGTACAAGGCTTATCATGTGTTTAAAGCACAATTGGAATATGATCATTTAACTAAGTTAGAAGAAGGCAAATGGACAGTGACTCCACTAAGCAAGAAGCAAGGATAGCTGTGTCGAGCAAGGAGGCAAAAAGGCTAGCATGCCCACAAAGAGGTAGGGAAAATGGGATTCCTTACCGTATGTCCGCCGTGACAAATATAGGATTAATCATAATTTTGACTGTGTTTGAAGCCATTTCATGTAGCAGCTAGCAGTATACCATGACTACTAGCACCACCTGGCTGTCTGATAGCACTTTTCAATCTCAAGAAAAGCGCACACTGTTTACAGCGGACATTACAAGCTATGTTGAATTTGGCAGCTGTAGTCTGATAATTTACAGCTTGATTCTGTATGCGTCATTGGGTTCACTTTGCTGATTGACATTTCTTGATTGCGTCTCATGGGCACTACATAATGTAGGCTAGTTGCTAGTTTGCTAGTGGGCTCTTGGTAAGCCATACAGCTGTTTGAAGTTGGGTCGTTGCTAGGTTTAATATTTATGTATTATTCTGCATGTGTTGGTTCTGCTGCTGTGCTTGTTGCTAACTGGAAAGTTAGCAATGTCCTGCTGCAGCAACGTGTGTGAGACAAACTTTGGCTAGGTGGTTGAACTTGACAGTGCTGCGTGCAGATTTGAGCTGAATTCACCTGCGCAGCGCGGATTTTGCAGGGTTGCCAGATGATTTCCAAACATGCTCAAACCCCGCCTGGAGGCACTAAATCTAGACTAAACCAGTCTAAACTGAATTCTATTTATTTCTATGGCCATAGAGCCATATACAGATACAGAAAAACTCGCCCAATAGGCCTACCCATTTTTACCCGCAGACGGTCATCCAAAACAGCCCAATCTGGCAACACGGAGTTTACGGAGATGAGTGCTTTGATGTGATCTTCCCACAAACGTGGTCACTTGATTCATATGAGGGAGTTTGCAAATGATAACGTATTGTTGTGTTTGCATATCATGATTTTTTTTTTTTTTTGGGGGGGGGGGGGGTGACGTCATCAATTGATCCGCAAAAAGTCCGACCCCCCGAAGCCCGGTGGATAATTCGAACACTGGCTCCAAGTGCATCATGGGAGCTTTTCATGGCTTCCAGCTGCAGATCTGGAGCTGCTCTGATGCAGGGTTGCCAACTTTTCCAAACACCTTGGAGTGAGATTTCAGCGGGTCTCAGAAGTTGTTCCACAGTACAGATATATATATATCTGTGTAGATATGATGTAGATACATGTATACATTTTATGAATATGCAATATGTGCAGAGTGTGGGGCCTTCCTCCAGAAAATTTTGCATTTCTTAAATGCAATTTCTTCCATTCTAGTCGATTTTAGGGTGACTAGTTAGACATGGCAAATCCTGAAACCTTGGCAGACCGACGTCACTGACGTACCGACTAACGTACCGACTGACGTAATGACAAGCCGTTTCCAGCGAATCAGCAATCAGAGAGGGATTAGACACTCTGCTGTGGTCCAATCATGAGTTTAAGCGTTTGGAAATCATAGAACGAGAGTGAAAAAAATCAACACGGAGAGAAAACATGATCTAGCGTGAGATTTCTTTGTTAAGTGTGAGAGCGTGACACTAAGTCTGAAAGAGTGAGTGTCACGGCAGATGCGTGAGAGTTGGCAACCGTGTACACCAAGAGCGACCTACGCTACCTGAGCGCCGGAAATCATTATTTCTCTACGGAGGGTGAGCGAACTGGGCGACCAGAGCGGATTCCAGCGATTAAACTCATTATGGTCATGAGCTATGACGCGGTTCGGCGAAAACCAATGACAATCCACAGATTGTAGGGGTCCGACAATCCGCGGGGTTCGCGGAAACAGACGTGTAAACTTTGGTTCCTAGTTCCTACGTATTTATTTAACCTTCGTCTTGTGTTAGTTCCCTGTTACCATCGCTTATGTTAACGGGTCGGTTTTGACCCGTGTTTTAATTTAGTTGTAAAATACACTAAAAACAATCATCTATCATCCAATTTGTTTTCTCATCTCTTGGTTACCTTGTTAGGCTTCTTTATCCATAAAAATATTGGTTTTAATATTTTTGGTGTGGGCCCCTGGGCCTTGTTTTTGTCAGTATACCCCTCAATTTCAATAAAAACAAAAATGTAAAATGAACCTCAAGAGAATCAATAAATAAAAGGTTGTTATGTCACCTGACTATTACTGAGGGGATTTAGAACACAACTCTTAAATAAATTAGTTTTATTTATCTTTTCATTTTAGTATTATTAACTATAGTAACATCTATGGTGTTACGGGTCGTTTCGACCCATATATTTACTTCAAGAAAAAGGCAAAAAAAAGTCTCTTTTTTTCAGCAATAGAACTTTAGTACAAACACAAAATGAAAAGCAGTGTGTTGGCTGACAGTGAACTTGTGATTTCAGTTTTGGCTCTGATTATTGCTTTATAATCTTATTTTTATAACTGGGTCGAAACCGACCCTAACAACACAAAGGTCTTAATTTCAACTAGAGCATTTTATAATTTAGTGAAAACAATTGTTTTTGTTTTATTTTGTTGAAATAGAGGTTCCTGACAAAGTCATAAAGCCTTGATGCAATAAAAAAAATGTATATGGTTATGTTATGCATTTAAAACCTAAAAACGGGTCGGTGCCGACCCTAACACAAGACGAAGGTTAATTAATTTTAATGTAGAACATGCACGTGTATGTTGTTTAATGTTACTGATGTGAATTTGCTATAGATCTCAAAAATCCGAGTACAGCCTGGCATGCTTGCTGAAAATGATATAGTATGTGTATGTACGATGAGTAAAGAACAGCGTTTGGTTAATGCTGACGGTGTTTTTTACGTGTTAAGGGCCTCCACCAGGTGGTAGTAATACTTCATATTAGACTCTTGCTTTTCCGAGACAAACTATCCGGTCTTCACTCGTCTTCTGAAGTGAAGAGCCAGCTGTTAAAGTCTTTTGTTTGAAGCGAGATCGTGTTCCTCTCAAAAGAGCGGGGGTGCTGCACATTCTAAATGTGACGTCATGAGCGAACAAAGCTGCCAAAGCTAATTCTCAAGCGAAGCTTCTCCAACTACCTCCGCTACCAGGCAGCGTAGGTCGAGACGAGGCAGGGCCGTTAGAGTCTGACCTTTGGAAGGTTTAAAGAGGACGCGTCGGTGTGAGAAACGCAGCTTTTTGTCTTTCTTCTGCCCTTTAAATGCCAGCTTTTTGAAGATATATGCCAGAGACGGGGACTCGAGTCGCTGTTTTGATGACTTGTGACTTGACAAAAAATAAAAGACTCGAGAGTCGACTCGGACTTGGAAGTTAAAGACTCGGCACTTGACTTGACTTGAGACACGATGACTTGAATGACTTGAGTGTTATTCAGTTCATGTTTTCAGTTTGAATATAAAATTAATAAATTAATAAAATAAATAACATTGATTATCCGGTAGGAGCGCAGGCTGAGAATGGCGTCATGATTGGATCCCTACCCTGTCAGTCAGCCATGCCCTCTCTACATACCTTAGTGTTTATTGGAGAGAATAAACTCATATCAGATATGCATCAACATGTCAGCGGGACCGAGAGTCGTTGTCTTCGGCTTTCGTATTCACCATTTTGACGCTAAAAGACGAACAGCACAGTGCAAGACATGCGGCATCAACATCTCAGACAGCCAGACGACAACTTCCAACTTTGTTCGTCATTTGAAGATCCATTCTGACCAGGAAGTGCTCGTCAAATTAGCTAATATTATCCTGTTAGCCTGGTCGGTAGTTAGCTAACGTTAGCTTGATATGATACGCGGTGGACAGGTTGGACACATTGGCCAATGATGTTTACTGACAGTTACTTATATCTTTGTGCTTTCACTTTATTAAGATCAGATTCTGCAGGTAAAATTGCAATAAAAAGGTGACTTGACTTGCCCAAGAAAAAATTACTTGGGACTTGCACATCTGTGACTTGGTCCCATCTCTAATATATGCCACCAAACACAACGACTGCTGGCTTCTCGAGTCCATCCCTAACTGTGAACACTGTGCTTTGCATCGTTTTAGCTATACTTTTGGTCATGTTTAGGCAACTTTTTCAGTTTTTCCATTAAGAAATGGACTCATCGATGTTCCGATAAAGGCACCGTTTCTGTTTTTAAGAGGACAAACGACTGTCCAGAGGGTGAGTGTACATGTTCGTGTGTGCAGGGCGAGGACACTCACGGTTGGCAGGGTCCAGCTTGATGCGGTACGACGTGGCCGCCCTGTGAGGACTCCACTTGATGCAGAACTGGTCGTGGCCGATGTTGTAGGACTCGACGTTGGTCACATTCAGGTAAACTGCACAGAACAGACAGGTCACATTCTGTCATGAGTACAGGAGGATCTTTGGCTGTGTTCCAAACCGCATACTTCTCCTACTACTCATACTAACTTTCTGAGTTAGTATGCGAGTTTGAGTAAGTGAGAACTTCCCGGATGCATACTAGATTCTCTGAAATGTTGGGTATGCATCATGAGGTCACTACTCATACTCAAACTACCCAAGATGCAACGTAACGTGACGTCGCCGATCGTCATTTCCTGTCAAAACGGCAGTTTCAAGCTAGCTACAACGAGGGTAGGTCCACTTCCTGTTTTCAAAACAAAAGCACCAATTGTATGGTAATGGCTTTCCCTATGATAAAAGGCAACGGGTATTTTATTTTGTGAAAATAACAGGAAGTGCGTTAGCTCACTGCGGCTAGCTTTAGTAGCGCTGAATTCGTGGGAACAAAATTGTAAACAGCCGGTATTTTGTCAGGTTTTCAACACGTTGGGGATCTAAACGACTACTTTCTCTCCTGAAAATGTTTCAAATGTTGCTAAAGTTTACAGAGTTTAGAGCTTAAGAGAAATCAGCTTCAGGCCGGCTGATTTCGGCTCGGACAGGAGCGAAATGCATTGTGGGTAAAAGCTCTGCATACTGTCTGATCGATGTGTATGCAGTATGGAAGTATGTAGTATGGAAGTATGCAGTATGTAGTATGGAGTATGTAGTATGCAGTATGCAGTATATAGTATGCAGTATGTAGTATGCAGTATGCAGTATGTAGTATGCAGTATGCAGTATGCAGTATGTAGTATGTAGTATGCAGTATATAGTATGCAGTATGAAGTATGTAGTATGCAGTATGCAGTATGCAGTATGTAGTATGCAGTATGTAGTATGCAGTATGTAGTATGCAGTATATAGTATGCAGTATATAGTATGCAGTATGTAGTATGCAGTATGCAGTATGTAGTATGCAGTATATAGTATGCAGTATGTAGTATGCAGTATGCAGTATGTAGTATGCAGTATGCAGTATGTAGTATGCAGTATGCAGTATGTAGTATGCAGTATGCAGTATATAGTATGTAGTATGCAGTATGGAGTATGTAGTATGGAAGTATGTAGTATGGAAGTATGCAGTTTGGAACACAGCCTTTGTGTTTTCCTGGTAAAAAACAGACTTCCGGTCACCAGGTGTACGTACGTGTGGTTCCCTGCCCCACCAGAGGCACGCTCATGCCGCTGCTGTACTGCGCCAGCACCTTGACATCGTAGGTGGTTCCTGGCCGCAGGTTGGTCGGAGTGAAGGAAGTCACGTCGCCCACAAAGAAATCGACGGGCTGGTCTTTGCCTGGAATTAAAAAACGGCACAGGAATGAGCCCATCGGCGTGAGATCGTGTTCAGGGGGGAGACGGGCGGCGTGGGACGGCAGCTCTCACCTTCGGGGGAGTAGATGAGTCTGTATCCCTGAACGGGAGCAGAGACCGGGTCCCAGGCCACTCTGAACCGGGTGTACCACTCATCCGAGATCCGGAGGTTACTGGGACTCAGCATGCCAACTGCGACAGGGAGGAGACGCATCAGCATTTTCATCTCCACACATTTCATTTTATCCTAACCTGAGGAGGGGAAATCTCTCGCTTTAAAGGGACAGTTCGCCTCTTTTGACATGAAGCTGTGTAACATCCCATATCAGCAACATCATTTCTGAACATCTTCTTACCCCCTGCTGCGTCCTGTGAGCAGAGTTCCAGCCTCGTTTTGGTGTTGATGAAGGTAGTCCGGCTAGTTGGCTGGGGTTTAAAAAATAAAGCGTTTTGCTTCTCAGAACAATATGCGTTCAACAGAGTAAAACATTTGCATCACAAAATGGTTCTCCAGGAAAAAGTCAGACCTCACAATCTCTTGGCCCTATTTTCTCTCCCTTTGTATCACTGCCTGCTGTGCAGACCGAGCAGCAAACACCGTAACAGGCGCGGCTGTCGGCAGGCGTCTTTCCTTTCCTTTCGTTTCCTTTCATTTCTTTTTGTTTTGTTTTGTTTCCTTTCATTTCATTTCATTTCCTTTCTTTTTGTTTCCTTTCCTTTCATTTCCTTTTGTTTCCTTTCCTTTCATTTCCTTTTGTTTCCTTTCCTTTTGTTTCGTTTTGTTTCCTTTCCTTTTGTTTCGTTTTGTTTCCTTTCCTTTTGTTTCATTTTGTTTCCTTTCCTTTTGTTTACCTGCTGTGTAGACCGTGCAGAGCGAGCAGTCCGCTGCTTCCGAGCAGCAAACACTGTAACAGGCGCGGCTGTCGGCAGGCGGCAGCAGGCAGTGATACGAAGGGAGAGAAAATAGGGCCAAGAGATTGTGAGGTCTGACTTTTTCCTGGAGAACCATTTTGTGATGCAAATGTATTACTCTGTTGAACGCATATTGTTCTGAGAAGCAAAACGTTTTATTTTTTAAACCCCAGCCAACTAGCCGGACTACCTTCATCAACACCAAAACGAGGCTGGAACTCTGCTCACAGGACGCAGCAGGGGGTAAGAAGATGTTCAGAAATGATGTTGCTGATATGGGATGTTACACAGCTTCATGTCAGAAGAGGCGAACTTTCCCTTTAAGATCATCATTTGTTTTCCCTCCACACAGAATCCCTCTCCTGTCATCACCATTACTTCTGTCCACAGAAAGGCTCGAGCTGATTTAATCCCCCCACAGCAGCCGGGCGGCGTGTGTTCAGACCTGGACTGAAGCCTGAACGTGCCTGGCACTCACACACCGTCTGAGGCTCATCTGTTAGGATATCTGAAGCTGCTGCTCGCTAACCAGCCTCTCCGAGTGATTCGAAGCCCTCTCACTACGTTTATTTTCATTTTTAGGGGATAAAAGATGCAGAAGCTGCTGCAGATTCACACAAACAGTCCAGCTCTGAGGTCTTTACACCGGCTGCCTGTCCATCAGAGGACAGACTTTAAAGTTCTGATGCTGCTCTATAAAGCTCTGAATGGTCCAGGACCAGAATGCATCAGTGACCTCCTGACCCAGTGTGAACCTTCCAGACCCCTCAGCTCATCTGGATCCGGTCTTCCATCAGTTCCCAGAGTCAGAACCAGACATGGAGGAGCTGCATTCAGCTTCTACGCTCCACATGTCTGGAACAAACTCCCAGAAAGCCTCAGATCAGCTGAAAAACACTCAGTAAGTCTTACCAAGTATATTTGTCTCATTGAGTATCTCATTACACTTAATATAAGACACAACTGCCTAACAAGTACCATTTCAGCCAGATATAGGGACTTGTTTGAAGACAATACATCTGGAATATCTCATATGAAACGAGCTTTTTTTTTTACATTTGAAGAGGTTTTTAAGCTAATTTCAAGATCACTTTTATCTCAAAAGTCCCAAATATCACATCTTATTTCAAGAAATCTTGAAAAGCCTTGTAGTTGAATTGTGCCATACAGATAAACCTGCCTTGCCTAAATATCCTGCCAGTGGAGATTAAACTTTCACCAAATGGAGACATTTTTAAATCCAGGTTAAAAACATTTCTGTTCTCATGTGTCTATGCATGAAATCTGCACGATATCTTTGAACTTATCTGGACTGTTGCTTGTTTTTAAATCCATTCAAATGATTTTATTTGTTTCTCTTTATATTCTTTTATGTATTTTTAATGCTTCTTCCACTCCCTGCTGCAATGCTTTTATTTCATGTGAAGCACTTTGAACTGTTTGTACATGAAATGTGCTACAAACAAATTTGATTTGATTTGATATTCACATTTAATCCCAAAGCTGAGCATCAAATATGCCTTAATGTTAAATATCGGACATTAATACAGCAGGACTGAGTGGTTTCAGTGTGCAGGTGTGCAGTTTCTGAGCTGTGCTCCAGCTGCAGGCGCAGCGCGTTTTAATGACGCCGCAGCAAACTGGTTCTTGTAATATTCTTATCCATCAGGAGAGGAAATTGTGTTGGACAGTTTGAGTATTTATGGAGGATTTTGGCAGCTCCTGCTGCTGTGATGTTGGGAAAGAGGTAAGCAGTAAAGAAAATCAGAGCAATAAAACATCAAACCGACGGTTTTACAGCAGTTAAATGTTCCGATCACAAATAAAAAACACCCACAAGCCATTAAAACGGCTATCATTTGCAGATTATCGGTTTTTACAGACGAAGCACGGGTAAACCGACTTCGTTTTCCTTATATGGCCTGTAGCTGAGAGCTCAGCCTCACCTGTGCGTCCGTTGCCATTCAGGGACCCTCCGGGACCCTCGGCGTAGACGGCCTCCACGGTGATGTTGTACGGGGTGTCTGGGAGCAGATTCTGCAGCATGGCGTTGTTCCGGTTTCCTTGGACGAAAGTCTGCGGATCCGAAGGACAGAGAAATCATTCAGAGAGTCGCCGGTCACAGCTCTGAATCTGGACCCCCAACGTGCAGTTTAAAGGTCACAGAGCAGCTTTATACCGGCTCTGTTTGGGTCAGTGTGAACAGCGGGGTCACATGGCTCTGAAAGGATCGGATTATTGGCTAAATTACAACAAGAACGAGTTGATAAAAGGTAATTCTCCTTGGATATATGGCGGTGAATGAATGGGATCAGAGACACAAAGCAGTTGTGTCTTATATTAAGTGTAATGAGATATTTTGACTGGAAATGAGACAAATATACTTGGTAAGACTTTGATTTTTTCCAGTGAACTATTGCTACACTGTAAAAAATCTAAATCTTACCAAGTATATTTGTCTCATTGAGTATCTCATTACACTTAATATAAGACACAACTGCCTAACAAGCACCATTTCAGCCAGATATAGGGACTTGTTTTAATACAATACATCTGGAATATCTTGTTAACTGAAAAAGTCTTGAAAACAAATTGTTTTGAGTCACATTTCATATGAAACAAGCTTTTTTTTGACATTTGAAGAGGTTTTTAAGCTAATTTCAAGATCACTTTTAACTCAAAAGTCCTAAATATCACATCTTATTTCAAGAAATCTTGACAAGCCGATTTTCACTAGTTCCATTGGCAGATTTATTTGCTTATTTCAAGCAAAAACGTCTTTTATTTGTTGTTTTTTTACTTATTTTTGGAGGGGCATTTTTTCCAGTGAAGCACTTGGGTACATCATAATGATTGTTTGTAAAGGGCTGTATAAATAAAGTATATTTACATTTACATTTACGTGCTTCAGCATCTACAAGCAGGTTTAGAGTGACTTTCAACCAAGTTATCTCGGGGTCTGAATCCGATCCAATTTCTTGTCAGATTAAGGTGTCTACATGCACTTAATAACTCAGTCTGATTGTAGTTTAGCCAATAATCCGATCCTTTCAGAGCCATGTGACCCCACTGAGTGAGGGTTTCCCCTCACAGCAGGATAAAGGAAAGCATGACTCATCTATCTCCCATATCAGGTCATGAAAAAGGGTTCTTTCAGGCATTAAAAAAACTAAATCAGATAAATACATCATCGTCAAGCAGCCGGGGAAAAGGCAGCGATGACTTATCCTCAAAGTCTGGAAGGTCATGAGATGAGATTAAAGACTTTGGAGCAGAAAATGGAACCAGATAACTTTCCTTTGTTAGATAGTTTTAGATGTGAGACTTTAATGGGCTGGACACAAAGCAGGTTGTTCCCTAACGAGCACAGCTGGGCCGCGCCCACCTGCTCATTACGCCGGACTATTAATGTCTTATTCATGCCTAAAATTACACCGTTTGTTGAAGCCTGCGATTAGTCTCGCATATCTGTGATTCATAATCTGATTGAGGCGAGGGAATCCTGAGGGGTGACCTCACCACAGAGTGTCGGGACTTTGTCCAAAACTAAATTAATCTCATTTGTGCTAAAGAAGGGTTTCATTTGAAGGATTTTTATCAGAGATTCTGAAACATGTTTCTCCATCTTCGTTACAGCATGAGACTTTCCAGACTTTAAAGTTCTGGAAAAAAATGAAGAGCAGCTTTTTGTTCGAGTTTTATAGTCCGAGTTAAGGAAAATTCAAACATTTGTACGAGAACACGTTAGAAAAGCCTCTTTAAACATGTTCAAAGACCGAGAAACACGTTAAACTGAACTGTGGAGCTGGACTGTTTTAAGGCTGTCTGGGTTAGCTCATGCACTGGGAAAAAATCAAAGTCTTACCAAGTATATTTCTCTCATTTCTAGTCCAAATATCTCATTACACTTAATATAAGACACAATAACCTAACAAGCACCATTTCAGCCAGATATAGGGACTTGTTTTAATACAATACATCTGGAATATCTTGTTAAATGAAAAAGTCTTGAAAACAAATTGTTTTGAGTCGGATTTCATATGAAACAAGCTTTTTTTTTTCATTTGAAGAGGTTTTTAAGCTAATTTCAAGATCACTTTTATCTCAAAAGTCCTAAATATCACATCTTATTTCAAGAAATCTTGACAAGCCGATTTTCACTAGTTCCATTGGCAGATTTATTTGCTTATTTCAAGCAAAAACGTCTTTTATTTGTTGTTTTTTTACTTATTTTTGGAGGGGCATTTTTTCCTGTGAGGAAAAGGAAGAGCTGATGCTTAGAAAATCAACCGTGGTGACTCACAAACTCGGTGATGGGGTCCCCGGTCATGGGAGCGTAGGAGATCTTGTACTGCCTGACGGGGCCCTCGGCGTGGTCCCAGCCGATGGTCAGGGTGCTGGTGGTGGCGTCGAACACGCGCATGTTTCTGGGGCCGGCGCGGGGCACTGCAGCACAAACACCAAAAGAAAAGAAGGTTCTCCAAAGTGTGCCAAACTATTAGAAGAAGAAAATCTGAAGCAAATCGTGGTGGTAACCAGAGGTGGGTAGTAACCAGCTACATTTACTCGAGTAAGTTTTTGAAAACATTATACTTCTAGGAGTAGTTTTAAATCTCTATACTTTTTACTTTTCCTTGAGTAGATGTGTGCAGCAGAAGCTGTCCTCTTACTCCGCTACATTAGGCTACAATGAGCTGGTTACTTTTCTTCTTACCTCTTTGGTATTCTACGCCTCATTATTTTTATCCCCCCGCGTACGCCTCATTTTAATGTTTTATTCTGACAGAGAGAGAGACTTCCACCAAAGGCTCTACCACCTGACTGTGTTCCACCAATCAGACGCAGCCGTGCAGTCTGGTCACGTGACCGTACTCAATCTCAGCGGCGGGACGGGTTAGCTTTAGCATTAGCAGTCGTAGATACATTCTGTGTCAACCAAAACAAACGCACATTTCAGCAGAAACTCAACATCTAACTTGAGGAAACATGTAGCGCTAAGTTTCCTAAACTCGTTTTTCCCCCCATGGATAGGTGAATGTTTGTTTTTTAGGTTACATATGGGTTACAGATTCCTAAGTCTCTTTTATTTTTTATTGAAGTTCTTGGATTTACCTGGATTATTCTAATTTAAGCTATTTTGTAATTAATTAATTTAAAACAAGTTTAAAACAAGCTTAAAACGAGCTTAAAACCAGTTTAAAACAAGCTTAAAACAAGTTTAAAACAGCTTTAAATAAGCTTAAAACAAGGTTAAAACAAGTTTAAAATGAGCTTGAAAAACAAGCTTAAAACGAGCTTAAAACAAGCTTAAAACAAGTTTCATCTCAAAATTCCCAAATATCACATGCTTACGTGTTTTGCCGTCGCTCTTCACTGACGATCCCTCGGCGTCGGCGTACACAGCCGAGACGCTGACGGAGTACGGGGTGTCCGGAATCAGGTTGTCCAAGAAAGCGTTGTTAACGCTGCCTGAAACCAGGACCTTTATGGAGAAGAAAGCCACAGAGTAGAAGACACATCAGCTGATGTTCATCAGGACAGACACAAAATGGAGGATCTGTGTCATCCTGCTGGAGCTTTAGAGAGAGATCTGGCAGGAATAATGTGCACGATGACCTCAATAAATAATAAATACTAATAAATAAATAATATTTTTAATATAATTAATTATAATATATATTTATAATAATCAATAATAAATAAAGAGAAAAATAAGTAAAAACAAATAAAACCAAAACGTGTTTTATTTGTTGTTTTTCTTCCTTATTTTTGGAGGGGCATTTTTTCCAGTGCACGGCCCAGTAAACAAGACAAGACAGCAGAAAAATGCAGTTTTTTTTAATAGTTTGGCCCAAAGCAACTGGAATCTAATCCCCAGTGATGCTCTGAAGGCCGAATGTCTCCTTTTAGAGTCTTTTGTTATTTAAAAATGACTTGTTACAGGTGTGACGCTCAGGTAAAACTAAAGAAATGGGATTTAAAACGCTGGATTCAGACAGACTGAAGTGCTTTGGGTGACTTTTGATCTTCCTGACTTAATGAAACAAAAACCAGATGATTTAAAACAAAACGTCCAAAATGGACACATGAAACTTCAGAGAACAATAAAGCTGCAGGTGATAATTAATCACGCATCAGTGTCAGCTCCACACAGTCGATTCTAATCATCTGAACTCATCAGATTACGGCCCCATGGCGCCGCTAACCCAACCAGCGGAGCTTTTTCTGACGTCAGTCACAGATGGTTCCAGTGTGCAGCATTTTTAGAGTTTTGCCGGGAAATAAAGGCCCATTTTCTCCTCCTCAGATCCATTATTTGCATCAGCGCTGGTGGAGACATGTGCGAAGCTGCAGCTGACAAGTCATAATTTCCAAATCTCAAAGCATATCACCATAATTATTGCTGTGCAAACATCTGCGCAACATCAGCACCAACACCAAAGCACGCAGGGTCCACCCTGGGGGGCCATTTATTAATTCTATTAAATATCAGCCGGTGAAAGTGATGACTCCACATCGGTTTCATCACGCAGCAGAAGGCCAAACGGGAGTCGAGTTAGCGCTCCGACTGCTGCTGCCTTCCAGTAACTTTGTTTGAGATGTTCTGCGTTCAGCTTCCTAAAGGACTAACTGCTTAGTTACTGCAGGTATTAAAAACAAGACGGTTAAGGTTCGGAAAGCATCAGAATATCCTGGATTCTAAGGCCCGCCCCCTCAAGCCTCGCCTTCTTTTTTTTGTTTTCATATTTTATAATCAAACATTTAATCTGTTTTATCAAGTGCTGGGCGAGTTAACTCGTTATTATTTAACGCCGATAGATATTTTATCGCGCATTAACGCAGGTTTTATTATTTATTTTATTATTGTAAAAGTCTGTTGCTCACAGGCTTTTATTCTGTAAAAGTCTGTTGCTCACAGGCTTTTATTCTGTAAAAGTCTGTTGCTCACAGGCTTTTATTCTGTAAAAGTCTGTTGCTCACAGGCTTTTATTTTGTAAAATTATGTTGCTCACATGCTTTTATTTTGTAAAAGTCTGCTGCTCACAGGCTTTTATTTTGTAAAAGTCTGTTGCTCACAGGCTTTTATTTTGTAAAAGTCTGTTGCTCACAGGCTTTTATTCTGTAAAAGTCTGTTGCTCACAGGCTTTTATTTTGTAAGAGTCTGTTGTTCACAGGCTTTTATTTTGTAAGTCTGTTGCTCACAGGCTTTTATTTTGTAAAAGTCTGCTGCTCACAGGCTTTTATTCTGTAAAAGTCTGCTGCTCACAGGCTTTTATTTTGTAAAAGTCTGTTGCTGTCTGCTGTGGAACAGGAAAAGAAAGTAATCGGCGGATCCACCAAACATGGAGAAGGGTACAGAACTTTTACTCGGCCATTTTCATGTTAAAGTTCTTCCAGACGGCGGAGTCGACAGAACCAAAGTCATCTGTAAACACTGCCAAGTTGAATTGTCTTCTCAGCGTAGTAGTTCCAGTCTAAAATATCACTTAAAGGCAAAACACACAACTGATAGCAGCAAGTCATTCAAGGAAACAGACAGTGGAGCGAGGCTTCTACATAAAAACTACAGAAAGATGCTGATGTTAAAAGTGTGTTTGCACAACAAATGTTATGGCACTTTCATTCATATGGCAGCACATTTAAAATAAAGCTAAATGCTAAAAGCTATACACTACTTTTGGATTCTGCGTACAAATGCGATTAATCGTGATTAATCAGGGAAATCATGTGATTAGTTAGATTAAACATTTTAATCGTTGCCCAGGCCTGGTTTAATCATAATTCTTATCTCAAGAATTCCCTGAAGGAGGAACTTTGCATCAGCTTGGGAAACGTTGCTCGAGCTCTAAACAGGTTAAAAGTGAAATAACAGACCTGTGAGCGTGTTAATTTTCATGTCCTGACATTCTTTGCTCTAGTAGTGATCTCACGGGGAAATCACCGCCTCGTGCCCTCAAAGCAAATTCTACCTGTAATGACAGTTTGCATTTTAACAGCCCGGAGAGAGAGAAACTCACCGACTCCGAGGGTCTGGCTCCAACCAGGGGGGCGTACACCACCCGGTACTGCTGCACCTGGCCCGAGGCGGGCTCCCAGCGCACGTTCAGGCTGTTCGGGGTGGGGTTGTACACCTGGATGTTCCTGGGTGGCGTGCGGGGGACTGCAGAGGTTGGGAGAAAGTGAGGGGAGGAAAAGTGGGAGTCATGAGCGTCAACTTCACAGAGCAACGCAACATCAAAACATCTGGAAGACTGATCCTGATGGATTTACAAACACAAGCGATTACATTCCTGAAAATATCAGCGTCTGTCAGAGAAGTGCTAAACAAAGTGTGAGAAAGATGGTTCAAGGTTTCTGTATTTAAACAGATAAATTCCTTCAGCAGAACAGATTCTGCACTGGAAGAAATGCCCCTCCAAAAATAAGTTTAGAAAAAACAACAAATAAAAGACGTTTTTGCTTGAAATAAGCAAATAAATCTGCCAATGGAACTAGTGAAAATCGGCTTGTCAAGATTTCTTGAAATAAAATGTGATATTTAGGACTTTTGAGTTAAAAGTGATCTTGAAATTAGCTTAAAAACCTCTTCAAATGAAAAATAAAAGCTTGTTTCATATGAAATCCGACTCAAAACAATTTCTTTTCAAGACTTTGTCACTTAACAAGATATTCCAGATGTATCGTCTTCAAACAAGTCCCTATATCTGGCTGAAATGGTGCTTGTTACAGTGGAAAAAAAAAATCAACGTCTTACCAAGTATATTTGTCTCATTGAGTATCTCATTACACTTAATATAAGACACAATTGCCTAACAAGTACCATTTCAGAAATATATAGGGACAATACATCTGGAATATCTTGTTAAATGAAAAAGTCTTGAAAACAAATTGTTTTGAGTCACATATCATATGAAACAAGGTTTTTTTTTTACATTTGAAGAGGTTTTTAAGCTAATTTCAAGATCACTTTTATCTCAAAAGTCCTAAATATCACATTTTATTTCAAGAAATCTTGACAAGCCGATTTTCACTCGTTCCATTGGGAGATTTTTTTGCTTATTTCAAGCAAAAACGTCTTTTATTTGTTGTTTTTTTACTTATTTTTGGAGGGGCATTTTTTCCAGTGTTGTTCTTCTACTGATTCTGAGGCTTTTATCGAGGAAAATACACCGAATAAAACCGCGGGTTCAACTGAAATGCTGAGAGCAGCAAAAGTCTCCTGCAGAACAGCTCCTTTACGGCGTTTATGTGCAGGGAGTAGTAGCATAGTTTTGGGTTTATGCAAAAGTCCTTCACTTCCATTTTAACCCAAACCAGATGTGCATATTCCCCCGGTATCTGGAGCTCTGCCCAATAAAAAGAAAATTAGATGCAGTAGGTAGAAGGAAAAGAAAGAAAGAAACCTGCAGAGTGAAACCAAGTCTTTGTGCTAAAGATGTTCTGTCCATCAGCGAGGTTACGGAACAACAACTTTGGACTGAAACGCAGGATTCCTCCTGGGAATAAATGACAAACTCATCAATAGAAGGATAAACAGGGTGGTTTAAAGGGACAGTTCGCCTCTTTAAAGGGACAGTTCGCCTCTTCTGACATGAAGCTGTGTAACATCCCATATCAGCAGCATCATTTCTGAACATCTTCTTACCCCCTGCTGCGTCCTGTGAGCAGAGTTCCAGCCTCGTTTTGGTGTTGATGAAGGTAGTCCGGCTAGTTGGCTGGGGTTTAAAAAATAAAGCTTTTTGCTTCTCAGAACAATAAGCGTTCAACAGAGTAATACATTTGCATCCCAAAATGGTTCTCCAGGAAAAAGTCAGACCTCACAATCTCTTGGCCCTATTTTCTCTCCCTTCGTATCACTGCCTGCTGTGCAGACCGAAGCACAGACCGAGCAGCAAACAGCGTAACAAGCGCGGCTGTCGGCAGGCGGCTCTCATTTCCTTTTGTTTCCTTTCCTTTCGTTTCCTTTCTTTTTGTTTCCTTTCCTTTCCTTTCTTTTCTTTTTGTTTCCTTTCTTTTCCTTTTGTTTCCTTTCCTTTCCTTTTGTTTCCTTTCCTTTTGTTTCCTTTCCTTTCTTTTTGTTTCCTTTCCTTTCCTTTTGTTTCCTTTCCTTTTGTTTCCTTTCCTTTCCTTTCATTTCCTTTCTTTTCGTTTCCTTTCCTTTCCTTTAATTTCCTTTCTTTTTGTTTCCTTTCCTTTCTTTTTGTTTCCTTTCCTTTCCTTTTGTTTCCTTTCCTTTCCTTTTGTTTCCTTTCCTTTCCTTTCCTTTCTTTTTGTTTCCTTTCATTTAATTTTGTTTCCTTTCCTTTCATTTAGTTTCCTTTCTTTTTGTTTCCTTTCCTTTTCTTTCCTTTCCTTTCCTTTCATTTCCTTTCCTTTCTTTTTGTTTCCTTTCCTTTCTTTTTGTTTCCTTTCCTTTCGTTTCCTTTCCTTTCCTTTTGTTCCCTTTCCTTTCGTTTCGTTTCCTTTTCTTTTGTTTACCTGCTGTGCAGACCGAGCAGTCCGCTGCTTCCGAGCAGCAAACAGCGTAACAGGCGCGGCTGTCGGCTGTCGGCAGCAGGCAGTGATACGAAGGGAGAGAAAATAGGGCCAAGAGATTGTGAGGTCTGACTTTTTCCTGGAGAACCATTTTGTGATGCAAATGTATTACTCTGTTGAACGCATATTGTTCTGAGAAGCAAAACGCTTTATTTTTTAAACCCCAGCCAACTAGCCGGACTACCTTCATCAACACCAAAACGAGGCTGGAACTCTGCTCACAGGACGCAGCAGGGGGTAAGAAGATGTTCAGAAATGATGTTGCTGATATGGGATGTTACACAGCTTCATGTCAGAAGAGGAGAACTGTCCCTTTAAAGAGGCGAACTGTCCCTTTAACCTCAACGAGTTCTCTTCTGTCACAGGGTATGAACTCTGGGGCGGACCTTCCCCTGAACAGAGGACGGTACGGTCCACACAGAGGACGGTACGGATGGTACGGTCCACACAGAGGATGGTACGGTCCACACAGAGGACGGTACGGATGGTACGGTCCACACAGAGGATGGTACGGTCCACACAGAGGATGGTACGGTCCACACAGAGGACGGTACGGTCCACACAGAGGACGGTACGGTCCACACAGAGGATGGCACGGTCCACACAGAGGATGGCACGGTCCACACAGAGGACGGTACGGTCCACACAGAGGATGGTACGGTCCACACAGAGGATGGTACGGTCCACACAGAGGATGGCACGGTCCACACAGAGGATGGCACGGTCCACACAGAGGATGGTACGGTCCACACAGAGGACGGTACGGTCCACACAGAGGACGGTACGGTCCAAATAGAGGACGGTACGGTCCAAATAGAGGATGGTACGGTCCAAATAGAGGATGGTACGGTCCACACAGAGGATGGTACGGTCCACACAGAGGACGGTACGGTCCACACAGAGGATGGTACGGTCCAAATAGAGGATGGTACGGTCTACACAGAGGATGGTACGGTCCAAATAGAGGACGGTACGGTCCAAATAGAGGATGGTACGGTCCAAACAGAGGATGGCACGGTCCACACAGAGGATGGTACGGTCCAAATAGAGGATGGTACGGTCCACACAGAGGATGGTACGGATGGTACGGTCCACACAGAGGATGGCACGGATGGTACGGTCCACACAGAGGATGGCACGGATGGTACGGTCCACACAGAGGATGGTACGGATGGTACGGTCCACACAGAGGATGGTACGGATGGTACGGTCCACACAGAGGATGGTACGGTACACACAGAGGATGGTACGGTCCACACAGAGGATGGCACGGATGGTACGGTCCACACAGAGGATGGTACGGATGGTACGGTCCACACAGAGGATGGTACGGATGGTACGGTCCACACAGAGGATGGTACGGATGGTACGGTCCACACAGAGGATGGTACGGTACACACAGAGGATGGTACGGTCCACACAGAGGATGGTACGGTCCACACAGAGGAGGAAACTCCTTTAGGTGCGGCCAGTTTTCTGTCCCAGAGTCTGAATAAACCTGATCAGCACCAGGACCCCAGAGTCTGAATAAATCTGATCGGCACCAGGACCCCAGAGTCTGAATAAACCTGATCAGCACCAGGACCCCAGAGTCTGAATATACCTGATCAGCACCAGGACCCCAGAGTCTGAATAAACCTGATCAGCACCAGGACCCCAGAGTCTGAATAAACCTGATCAGCACCAGGACCCCAAAGTCTGAATAAACCTGATCAGCACCAGGACCCCAGAGTGTATAGGAGGACTTACGGGTTTTTCCGTTGTCAGACTGGCGCAGGCCTTCTCCCTCAGGGTAAACTGGAACCACGGTCACGGTGTAGGGCGTGTCCGACAGCAGGTTTCTGAGGACGGTGTTGGTGGTGCCGCCTGAAACCTGCTCCTGTTCACACATAAACACAGCCGTCAGTAACCCAGAACCAGAACCAGAACCAGAACCAGAAGAGAAGGCTAAGAGCAGATCTGCATATCTGCCTAAACAATTGTAGAGGATGAAACTTCACACTGGAAAAAAATCAAAGTCTTACCAAGTATATCTCATTACACTTAATATAAGATCCAACTGCCTAACAAGCACCATTTCAGCCAGATATAGGGACTTGTTTGAAGACAATACATCTGGAATATCTTGTTAAATGAAAAAGTCTTGAAAACAAATTGTTTTGAGTCACATTTCATATAAAACAAGCTTTTTTTTGACATTTGAAGAGGTTTTTAAACTAATTTTAAGCTAATTTCAAGAAATATCACATTTTATTTCAAGAAATCTTGACAAGCCGATTTTCACTTGTTCCATTGGCAGATTTTTTTGCTTATTTCAAGAAAAAACGTCTTTTATTTATTATCAGTCTTTGATCTGAATGATCTGAATTATCTACGCAGCACATCTGTGGGGTGGCTCACCATGTCCTCGGCGCCTCCGGCTGCAGGGACGTAGAAGATGCGGTACTGCCGGACGTTGCCCTCTGCTGGCTCCCAGCGCACCTTGAGGGAGCTGGTGGTGGGATCAGTGACCTGGAGGTTCTTCACTCCACCCAGAGCCTCTGCAGACGGCACAAAGAGGGGTTAAAGGGAGGCTCAGGTCAGACCTGGTCCAGACCTCAGGTCCAGCAGTTTAAAGTGGCTTCAGATGTCCATCACAGAACAAACTCACTGGTCTTTCCGTTCTCCGACATGCGTTTTCCCTCCACGTCGGCGTAAAGGGGCACCAGAGTCACTTTGTACTCGGTGTCTGGACGCAGTTCTCTCAGCATGGTGTTGGTGGTCATGCCCGATACCTGAGTCTGGAGAAGACAGAAAGAAAAGTCTGAGTCAGGGAACAGGGAAACAGGGGTAACTCTGGTCTGGATGCTTTTATTCACGCTTTAATCCGTTTACATACACTCTGGCTGTGTTCGAAACCGCCTAATACTCCTACTAACTTTAACTTTTTTAAGTTCCCGGATGCATCCTAGATTCTCCTAAATGTTGGGTATGCATCATGAGGTTACTACTCATACTCAAACTACCCAAGATGCAACGTAACGTGACGTCGCCGATCGTCATTTCCTGTCAAAACGGCAGTTTCAAGCTAGCTACAACGAGGGTAGGTTCACTTCCTGTTTTCAAAACAAAAGCACCAATTGTATGGTAATGGCTTTCCCTGTGATAAAAGGCAACGGGTATTTTATTTTGTGAAAATAACAGGAAGTGCGTTGCTCACTGCGGCTAGCTTTAGTAGCGCCGAATTCGTGGGAACAAAATTGTAAACAGCCGGTATTTTGTCAGGTTTTCAACACGTTGGGGATCTAAACGACTACTTTCTCACCTGAAAATGTTTCAAATGTTGCTAAAGTTTACAGAGTTTAGAGCTTAAGAGAAATCAGCTTCAGGCCGGCTGATTTCGGCTCGGGCAGGAGCAAAATGCATTGTGGGTAAACGCTCTGCATACTAGCTGATCGATGAGTATGCAGTATGTAGTATGCAGTATGTAAAATGTAAAATGTAGTATGCAGTATGTAGTATGTAAAATGTAATATGTAGTATGCGGTATGTAGTATGAAGTATGCAGTATGTAGTATGTAGTATGCAGTATGGTAGTATGCAGTATGTAATATGTAATATGTAGTATGTAGTATGCAGTATGTAAAATGTAATATGCAGTATGTAGTATGTAGTATGCGGTTTCGAACACAGCCTCTGTCCTTTAGTTCTTCCAAATGTGACCGTATGAGCAGAAAGATTCGAGCGCTTTATTCAAACAGAGAAATGTCTAAAGCTTTTTTCTGGCTGCAGAGTTGCATCAAACGGGACGACTGGATGTTATTTTCTCCCAGAAAAGAAACGGAAACGTTTCCTTTCATTGGCTGCTTGTTCAGCGGTGGAGTTCTGGGTGTGAACAGCGTTCGTCTGTCTCTAATCTTTTCATTATTTCACTTTAAGGTAGCCGCACCAAACGAGAGTTTACATTTGTTGTTGAATCCTTTATGTTTCCGTGCAGCTGTGCATGCTGTTGACAGATGTGGGGAGTCACACTCACACTAATGACTGAGGTAATCAAACATGGGAGACGGCGTATGGAACATGAGTGGAATGTAAATTATGTCAGAATGTCAGCTCGGGTGGAAATGTTGCGACGCTGTTCCCGCTGTAAATCTGTAAACCAGATGATCTGGTACTGTCGGGATTAAACTGGCGGGATAAAACAGTCGGGATTAAAATCGGGATTAAACTGTCGGGATAAAAATCGGGATTAAACTGTCGGGATAAAAGTCGGGATTAAACTGTCGGGATAAAAATCGGGATTAAACTGTCGGGATTAAACTGTTGGGATAAAACAATCGGGATAAAACTGTCGGGATTAAATTGTCGGGATTAAACTGTCGGGATTAAACTCGGGATTAAACTGTCGGGATTAAAGTCGGGATTAAACTGTCGGGATAAAAATCGGGATTAAACTGTCGGGATTAAAACTGTCGGGATTAAACTGTCGGGATTAAACTGTCGGGATTAAAGTCGGGATTAAAGTCGGGGTAAAACTGTCGGGATAAAAGTCGGGATTAAACTGTCGGGATTAAACTGTCGGGATTAAATTGTCGGGATAAAACTGTCGGGAGTAAAGTCGGGATTAAACTGTCGGGATTAAACTGTCGGGATTAAACAGTCGGGATAAAACTGTCGGGAATAAACAGTCGGGATAAAACTGTCGGGATTAAACTGTCGGGATTAAACAGTCGGGATAAAACTGTCGGGATTAAACAGTCGGGATTAAAGTCGGGATTAAACAGTCGGGATTAAAGTCGGGGTAAAACTGTCGGGATAAAAATCGGGATTAAACAGTCGGGATTAAACTGTCGGGATTAAACAGTCGGGATTAAACAGTCGGGATTAAAGTCGGGATTAAACAGTTGGGATAAAACAGTCGGCTGTAAATCTGTAAACCCACCATGCTCTCGGCTCCTCCAGCTGCCGGGACGTAGATGATCTGGTACTGCCTGACGTCGCCCTCGGCCGGCTCCCAGCGGACCCTCAGGGAGTTGATGGTGGGGTCGGTCACCTGCAGATTCTTCACACCGCCCAGAGGTCCTGAGAGAGACAAATAACATCACAACCTGATGCAACCTGCGCCGTTTCTTCCCCCCGAACCTCCTCAGCACACAGCAGGTGTGAGCAGGCCGTCGCTCACAGAGGAGCCCAAAACTTCCAGAGAAACAAACATGCTTGTAAAACTGAGTAATGGCTGCAAACAATCCTCATGGCATTTGTTTTACCCTGCAGGATGCACCAGATGGGCGGGTTTACAACATCACCAGTGCCCAGATGTTGCCTAAACTCTCTGGAATTCATTCCTTTCTCATGTGAGCCACAAACGTTCGAATAAACCGTAACATCTTTGTTCCTTTAGCGTGATCTCTCACAATCCTCCAACAACTAATCCAACAATCCTAAAGATAATTATTAGTGACTCAGGCTGATGTTTGGACCCGTTGTCTGGCTGCAGGATGAATTTTGCCTTAAATAATTATTCTGGAATCTCGCGGTGGACACAGAACCAAACACTGGAAGTGCCTGAGCTCCTCTGTTGGGAATAAGAATCAATCAGTGTTCCTGGAAACATTTTGACTTCTACAAGCAAAAACACGATCGCACCCAGAGAGCATTTCTCAGCTCGGCAGATGTTTAGAAACTGCTGTTTCACAAGCGAAACTTCTCTCTTTTACTGGTTATCTGCAGGAATGAGATCGGTTTTTACAAAGTTAAATCAGATCGCTGCATCAGAAACATGACACAGCACTTCCAAAGGAATCCAACAGTCACATCAACACATTCTACACACTTTTCACTTCAGTGAGTCTCAGGACTGACATCATTACACGTTTCTCGGCTTCGGTTGCGTAAACTTCCTGCTTCTCCGACATAAAATGAGGGCTTTGATCCCCCGTCAGCTTTTCCAGAGAGCAGCTCGGTGTTGTTTATGTTAATTATGTCTTTTTTTTTTTGTTCCCCCTTCCTCTCTGAAATGAATCTGATGCTCTTAATGAAGACCATGCATGACCCCGTTTTAACCCAGAAATCAACACCGAAGTCCTGGTCGGGTTTCACGTGTCCGCGTTCACCTTAAAGCCGAAGTTCTAGTTTACGAGCACCGGACAGAAGGAGCTGGTTTACTCCGGCTCGGTATTTAAAACACTCAACTTTGATGTCATCACCTTTATGTGAACCGTCGGGTCGGACAGCCACGTGCAGCCTCCAGCCTTTTATCTGTTATCTAGTTTGTGTGCTGGCCGAGGTTTAATTCACGGTAAGGGTGAAGAAATAAAGATTTATTTTAGGCTGCAGGAATGAAACTGAATCTGTCAACATGTAAATTGTCCCTCTTTGTCTGTGTTGTGCTGCAATAGAAATCCATTTCAACTCAAACAAAAGATTCCAGTAAATAATCAAATCTTGCAAACAATGGCAGACGAGAAGAGACACGTGCACCTCAGATGAGAACCGCACATAAATCTGAATCTATCGGTCGGACACAGAGAGAGAATCTCTGGAGAGCAGAAAAACGTGGCTCTGCTGTGGTGAAGTGTAACTGAATCTGTTACAGATGTTAACAGCTGTCAGAAACTGTTCTTCTGTTTGATCCGTGCCACCGAGAAGTCTGCAGAGTTCACTCCGACGTTGGTTTTGTTTGCTCTGAGCTGCAGATTCAAACCTGCATGAGGTCCTTCACAAACCTGCGTGATGTTGTAAAGCAGCATTCTTTTGACTGAACTGATAAAGGTGTTGGACGGTTCACTCACTCGTCTTTCCCTTCTCCGCCTGCCTTATGCCCTCCACGTCCGGGTACACGGGAATAACGGCCACGTTGTAAAGCGTGTCGGCATCCAGGTTCCTCAGGACGGTGGTGGTGGTGCCAGCGGACACTTCCTCCTGTTCAGAGAGAAAACCTCCATCAGGGTGACTTCTGCCTGCAGTTCTGTGTGGAAGCAGTCGGGTTCATCACACGGGTCGAGTCGGGTTAAAACAGTTTTTTACCATTCGCTCCTCTCCCCCCGGTTGGACCGCATAGAGCACTTTGTAGCTTCGGACGTTTCCCACTGCCGGTTCCCAGCGAACAGTCAGCGTACTGATGGTTGGATCGACCACTTGCAAATTCTTCACCCCGCCCAAAGGATCTGAGGAGGGAGGAGACTTCGATTAGGGAGGATAAACCAAGCGAGTCCATTTACAGGTGAGTGTTGGGCCCATAGATATGTATAGAATCATAGATATGTATATGGCTAGATGTCTCGTCTGCGTTGCTGGGCAACGGAGTGGAACGTCCGCAGATGGCGGCCATCTTACCACAGGCAGCTCTCTCGCCGACTACATTGTGTTGATGGTCAAACATTCAAACATTCAAGACATAACTTGCTTAATTCTCAAACGTTTATTAGGTCATTATAAACATCAAAGTAGTAAGCTAATTATCACACTACAGACGAAGTCCAAATTTATTTTTTTTAAATAAAAACGTAAATATTTCACGTTTATTTGCCCCATGACTCAACTTTATTTATCCCTTGGGATGACTCCCTCAGGGAAATTCAAGTCCCCAGTAGCTCCAAACACACACATAGGATCTCTATAAATCTAAAATACAGTATAATATAGAATAATTAATATAATATATAATTAAAATATAATTAATATAGAATAATCTAAAACAAAGTGTAAAAAAGAATATAGGCTATACAAGATATACAAAGAAAAGAGTTAAATAAAATAAATTATAGCACTATGGTTGAGTTATTGCCCATGTTGCACTACACTTGTGTTAATTACACATTGTATGCACATAGTCTGACCATAAATAGATAAGATATTGCACAGTGGTGACGTGAATTATTGCACAGATGACCGAATAAATAAAATATCGCACAGGGTCTTTTAGTATGTAAAATAGTGTAAAATGGTGGAGATTTCTGCGAGATAAGAGTAATAGCGTCAGAGCAGATCACTTAGCGTAACTATGGTTACCTCAGGTTTGACTGTCTCCCAGACATCTCATCTAAACTCAGACGTATAACATCTAGTCATTCTATACATATCTATGTTTCTATACATCTATGGTTGGGCCTATTTTCATTTATTTTTACTCTAAAAAAAAAAAAAAAAGTGTTTATTCCACTCACTTGTCTTCCCGTTTTCAGACTGGGGCTTTCCCTCCATCTCGTGGTAAACGGGAACCACAGTGACGGTGTACTCCGTGTCCGGGTCCAGGTTCTTCAGGACGGTGCTCGTGCTGGTTCCAGACACCTGGTCCTAGTCGTGGAGAAAAGAAACGACGTTAAACTGGGCGAACCCGATGAATCCAGGACGATTTCAACAGACTCGCCAGGGCCGGCCCAAGCCTTTATGGGGCCTTAAGCAGAATTTCATTTGGGGCCCCCTACCATCACCTCAGCTCCAGATGCCTCATTATTCCACAGGCTACACTGTTATGTGTGTAACGGACCCACAATCATTAGCATTATTTGTAATCATCTTACATTATACAGGTGTCATTCTTGTTTTTAACTTTAAAGGGATAGCAAACTCATAAATATGGTCTAATTAACTTCTACATAAAGAGTGATGTATAAGTATGGCTCATTAATTTAACTATTTGAAAGTAACATCAGCAGGCTGGAGACTGCATTTATAGTAAACACGTTAAATAGTTTAATTTCTTTCAGATGTGCAATGGTGTGCAAAATGTTCAAAATCCAAATCCAAAATAGAATCAAATGACATTCACATTATCTTACAGAAAAATAAAGTTGTAATCAAAATTAAATACTTAAATAATAAATACAATACTTAAATAATTTTGCCTAACGGTGGCAGCAGCCAACAGGAGGCATAAATTAACCTTGTATTAGTATTTTGTCAAAATATATTTTTTTTTTTTCTGGTGTAATACAATTTCGTTTAAATTATTCAATGTTTATTTAATTTCATGTATTTACTTTTTTATCACAACGTCTCGGTGCTCTCTGGGGCCCCCTGGTGGCGTGGGGGCCCTAAGCGACCGCGTAGTTGGCATATGCCTCTGAGACTCGCCCCAATCTGCCTTCCTCTGCTGCAAATATACATTTGTTCTTTGTCCATTTAACATAAAACCTGCCAGTAGGCTGAGACAAAACTAGTCACTTCCACATCAAACCATTTATTTCACAACATTTCTTGAACCGATGGTTTGGGCTACCAAATGAACCCCTTCATCATTTGTCGCTGCTTCATAGGAAACAGCTGAAGCCGCCTTCCCGCTTCACGGTCAGTTGTTCTTTAAAAGCTGTGAGAAATGCAGATTGTAAAAAGCAGCAACACCAGCCAGCAGCTTTCATCTTTTAATATTTCTGACACTGCAACTTTCCTCTGACAAGTAGAGAGACTTCTGGCCTTGGAAACAAGCACAAGCATCTCACTCTGCTTGCCATGTCTCCACTTAGGCTGAGAAAAAAAACATCATTATCGGCCAAAATTTGCATCTGCTTGGCTCTCACTTAAAAACGCATATTTGAATTTTTTTTGTGATGACTTATTGAATGAAAGCTCTAACTTTAAGGCATCAAACCAACAGGAGAGTGAAAACACCGATTAAACACCAACATCATGCACAGATTTCATGAAAAGTGTCATATTTTGTCATTTATGACATAAGACATAAGACAATGACATCAAGTCGGCAATAACCTGTAAGATGACTTATCAATGGGCCTTACGAGTAGTTTCAAAGGGTAAAAGCAAGTTTGGAGTTTTACTTCACTGATCCACTATTTTGGTAATGAAGTGGTGTGAAGTAGTTAAATGTGGGGTACCACAAGGAACTTGTTCAGGACTCCTGCTCTTTTTCTAATTTCACTGATAATTTTCCACTTTAGGTTAAACAAAGAACAAATAGTTGTTGTTGTTTTTAGTTTGTTTGTTTAAATCAAAAACAAAAATATATCGTTTTTCAACCAAAACCACAGAAAAACTTGTTTGTGAGGCACATTGATCAGGAGTGAATGTCCTCCCCCAAAACATGTGCATGTAGAGTTTGTTAATGCAGGCAGATTTGGCTGCAATTATGTTTAAAAAAAACAAAACATGTGACCTCTCACTTCACACAAAGGTCTGATTTGAGACATCTTAACCCATTGAGGCCGGGAAAGCATTGCCGCTTTTCTACCTTTAAAGCCGGGGGCGCTGTTGCGTTATTCTACCTTTAAGGCCGGGAAAGCGTACACGTCTTTTTTCATGTATAAGGGTTGTTTTGCACCAATTATTGACCTCTGCGCCAATGAAATGCATTATAATAGAGACGTGAGAGTGTCGTCATGTTCCTCGTGTCATTGTTTTGAAGTTAAGTTATATCAAACAAGCATGGAGGACTTTCAGTGGGAAGACATTTCAGACGGTAGCGATTGTGAGGAGTTTCTTGGCTTTGATGATGCTAATGAAGGTGCTGACCCAATTGATCGAGACTTATGGCTAGCACATATGTTTGAGGATTTTGAAGGGTTTGATTGTCAGTGGAAGACTGACAATTACCACCGTAATCGACAGAGAGATTTCAACCGCACAGCAGGGGTGAAAGTCGATTTACCTGCAGATGCCACACCGTTGCAGGCATTTAATCATATTTTTACTGTAAACAATACAACGTACCACTGCACATTGAGTGCTTCGGCAAGCACTCTCGCCGTTACATGTGAGGTAGACTGTTACAGTCATTACATGCTGTTCTTGTTCTTGATATGGCTGACAAGTTTATTTTATTTAATTTTATTACTGTTTTCTAATTGAAAATAGTGCTGTTCTTGCACTTTACTTTTTACATTTTCGTGAAGGTGTCTGTAAATAAACTCAATTTTCAAAGAAAGCCACAGGTGTAAGCTCTCAAATACCTTTTGAATTTTGTTTCTATCTGCTACAGAGGCTGAGAAATCAATCCTTTAGTAGGCGTTGACACAATTGCTGAATTTCCAGAAACACTTCAGGTTTTAGGGGGTCTTTCTGAAATCGCCCGTAGGTTTTACAGGCATTCTTTTCCAGGCGTTTTAGGCCTAAATGGGTTAAATGAAAGACTGCCCTGATGTGGAGCAGCTCGTAGAGGCGCCCTTATGAGCCAGCAACTTATGTGACCGTTTCAGTTGGAGGCAAAACTTCTGGGTAACATTACTCTGAAAAAGATAATACAGAGTCGAGGGGGGGCAGGTCTGGCAGTTATTAGGTACGGTGGCTGCGAGCGTTCAATGCTCTGCAACTTATGAAAACACACGATAAATAGATGACAGTGCAGCAAAGCATGAAAACATCTTTATCAGCCTGACAACACACAAAAGCCCTGAACAGAGGCTCTGCACGGACATGCAAATAAGAGAAGAATGGACCGTTTAAGTGAGAATGAAATGCTCATTTTGTCCTTTGGAGTTCGCGAGTGGTTCGAATTAAATCGGTCACGTCACATTTGAGGCAGTCGTGAATGAAGTTCTCAGCTTTTTGGTGAACTCCAACATCTGGAACTGGTGACTGTTGACTTCTGCCGTCATGATTTTTCAGTAAAGAAAAACACGGCTTGCAAAATGTCTGGAACCCAGTGATATTAGACTGAAGCCTTACCACTTCCTGCTCTCCTCCTGCAACCGGCACCCAGATCACGATGTACTCGCGGACGTTCCCCTCGGGTGGTTCCCAGCGGACGTTCAAGGTGCTGGTGGTGGGATCGGTGACCTGCAGGTTCCTCACAAAACCCAGCGGCTCTGAGCACAGACACCACACAGATTATCAGAGGCTGCTGTTATCCGTCTGCAAAAGCTTCCAGCAGGTGTAAAAAAGCTGATGCACAGGTGAGATTATTCATAGATCTATCATCAAACTGCATGTGTGATTTTAAGCTTTTAGGTTACCGTGACAGTGGGCGTAAAAGATCACCAATAATTTCATTAGATTAACTTCTTCTATCTGTAGCAAAGTAAAAGTTAAGCCTAGGAAGTTGTTATCAGTGGGGATTAGGACATGTAATCTCTCAAATTCTTCATTTTTAACATAATTTGTTTCATGTCTGGTTTAGCAAGACTAAAACAAACATTCAGCAGCAGCTGGACTCTTACGAGTTGTGAAGGGTACAGTCACAATGTAAAAAGAATGTATTTACGCCCGAACTAGGGTCATTTCCTAACCATAACTGAGTAAATTCAATTAGATGTAGTTTAACCTTAATCTGTAGCAAAGTAAAAGTTAAGCCTAGGAAGTTGTTATCAGTGGGGATTAGGACATGTAATCTCTCAAATTCTTCATTTTTAACATAAATTGTTTCATGTTTCCTGGTTTAGCAAGACTAAAACGAACATTCGGCAGCAGCTGGACTCGTATTTCACATTCTTAAAGGCAATTCTTTTAACCCAATAATCTGCTAATATCTACTCGACTTAACGAGTAGTGAAGAAAAGTCTGAGAAGGGTAAAATCTGAGGATGTCGACGCCACCAACAGGCAAAAATAAAACATCACTTTCTGAAACTGAAACCAAAGAAGAGTCTCAAAATCAACATTTGCATGAAGTCATTCTGCAAATGCAAAAACGGTTTGGATTCATTTAGCTTCCAATTCGCTGCTTTTTGCGGAGCTGATGGAGACTTTAAAGTTGAAATAATTGTAAAAATACAAACTCCAGCTCTGCTTCTGCTCTGACTTATTTTGCCGTTTTCTGGTTCTTCGCTTCAGCGTGTTTTCCGGTTTAATGAAAGGTTTAATTTTCCGGGTCTGATGAAAGCCCTGCAACATGCTGCTGAAACTCACTGGTCTTGCCGACGTCGTTGAGGCTGGGCCCGTCTCCCTCTGCGTACACGGGGACCACGGTGATGGTGTAGCTGGTGTCTGGGAGGAGCTTCTGCAGGACGGTTGTGGTGGTGCTCTCCGACACTTGTTCCTACGAAGAAATGGGGTGAAATCAACACTGTGGGACTGCAGTTTACAGAGAGGCCAAATCCTCAGAAGAAGAAGACAGAAGCTAGCTGCTGGTTAACTTTTGATCAGAAGTGGGTAGTAACGACGAGTTACATTTACTAAGTAAGTTTTTGAAAAGATTATACTTCCAGGAGTAGTTTTAAATCTCTATACTTTTTACTTTTCCTTGAGTAGATGTGTGCAGCAGAAACTGTCCTCTTACTCCGCTACATTAGGCTACAATGAGCTGGTTACTTTTCTTCTTACCTCTTTGGTATTCTACGCCTCATTATTTTTATCCCCCCGCGTACGCCTCATTTTAATGTTTTATTCTGACAGAGAGAGAGACTTCCACCAAAGGCTCTACCACCTGACTGTGTTCCACCAATCAGACGCAGCCGTGCAGGCTGGTCACGTGACCGTACTCGATCTCAGCGGCGGGACGGGTTAGCTTTAGCATTAGCAGTCGTAGCAAACAAACAAAGAAACAGATGAAAAATGTCAGAACCAACGGTGGGAAATGAAGACGCAGACGAGGCCTCATACTGAAAGCATGTTTACCTTACAAAGAGTGAGAAACAGCAGCTACATTATGTGTCTTCTGTGTCAACCAAAACAAACGCACATTTCAGCAGAAACTCAACATCTAACTTGTGTACACTTGATTTATTTTGCTTGCTCATCTTATTTATATGGGATGACTCCTGAACCTCTCGCCTGTATAAATTTAAATTTGGATTTGTATGTGAGCCAAATGTGTGCATTTCTGTTTTTGTCTTTTGAAAATTTAATAAACATATATAAAAAAAAAACAATTAAAAAAAACGAGATAAACCGAGATTTCTGAGATAAACTGACATTTTTTTCCCACTTTACACTGGAAAAAATTAGCAAAAGCAAAAAAAATCTGCCAATGGAACTAGTGAAAATCGGCTTGTTAAGATTTCTTGTCTGAAATCCAGCGTTTTAAATCCCATTTCTTTAGTTTTACCTGAGCGTCACACCTGTAACAAGTTATTTTTAAATAATAAAACACTCTAAAAGGAGACATTGGGCCTTCAGAGCATCACTGAGGATTAAATTCCAGTTGCTTTTGGCCAAACTATAAAAAAAAAACTAAATTTTTCTGCTGTCTTGTCTTGGTTACTGGGCCGTGCACTGCAAAAAATGCCCCTCCAAAAATAAGTAAAAAAACAACAAATAAAAGACGTTTTTGCTTGAAATAAGCAAAAAAATCTGCCAATGGAACTAGTGAAAATCGGCTTTTCAAGATTTCTTGAAATAAAATCTGATATTTAGGACTTTTGAGATAAAAGTGATCTTGAAATTAGCTTAAAAACCTCTTCAAATGTAAAAAAAAGCTTGTTTCATATGAAATGTGACTCAAAACAAATTAATTTAACAAGATATTCCAGATGTATTGTCTTCAAACAAGTCCCTATATCTGGCTGAAATGGTACTTGTTAGGCAGTTGTGTCTTATATTAAGTGTAATGAGATATTTTGACAAGAAATGAGACAAACATACTTGGTAAGACTTTGATTTTTCCCACTTTACGGACCTTTTTAACTGAAGAGGCAACATATAAAAGCAGCTCAGATTCCTCTGGCAGCAGAGCTGAACATTACTCAGCCTGATTCACTAAAAAAAAAAAAGGTAAAGTGCACAAACAAAGGAAGCCCTTCTAAACAGACGAACCCCGTTACTTCGCGGCTCTTTGCGGCCCGAACCTCTCGGTGGGTGTCGATGACAGACGTCAGATCAGCAGGATTTACACCTACTTAAACTGTACGAGCTGCAGCTCAGACATTCCTCAGAACAATGAGGGAATCCTCGCCAGAAGGGTTCAGACGCTGCGATGGGATTATCGTGTCAGAAAGCACGACGTCACCGGTCCCTGCTGAGGCCTTTGATCGTTTCCTTTCAGACCGAGAGAGACGGCTTTTCCATCAACTCCTACTACAGAACTAACGCACGCCTAAAACACGCCATCATGTCTGCGAGCGGGAGTCGGGTTACATCATGGGACACGGCGAGTGAAGTCATGCGATGTCTGTTTTCGGTGTTTCATGTCAGGATTGTGACAGAGCGCCGCTGATGGGAACAGCAGCAGCCAATCAGACGTAAAGAAGACTGATTACATGCAGATTACATGCTTTACATGAAAATTATTCTACTTTTATATAGGGCTGTGCAACGATTAAAATGTTTAATCTAATTAGTCACATGATTTCCCTGATTAATCACGATTAATCGCATTTGTACGCAGAATCCAAAAATGAATCCAAAAGTAGTGTATAGCTTTTAGCATTTAGCTTTATTTTAAATGTGCTGCCATATGAATGAAAGTGCCATAACATTTGTTGTGCAAACACACTTTTAACATCAGCATCTATCTGTAGTTTTTATGTAGAAGCCTCGCTCCACTGTCTGTTTCCTTGAATGACTTGCTGCTATCAGTTGTGTGTTTTGCCTTTAAGTGATATTTTAGACTGGAACTACTACGCTGAGAAGACAATTCAACTTGGCAGTGTTTACAGATGACTTTGGTTCTGTCGACTCCGCCGTCTGGAAGAACTTTAACATGAAAATGGCCGAGTAAAAGTTCCGTACCCTTCTCCATGTTTGGTGGATCCGCCGATTACTTTCTTTTCCGGTTCCACAGCCGACAGCAGCAGACTTTTACAAAATAAAAGCCTGTGAGCAACAGACTTTTACAGAATAAAAGCCTGTGAGCGACAGACTTTTACAAAATAAAAGCCTGTGAGCAACAGACTTTTACAATAATAAAATAAAATTAAATTAAATTAAATAAATAAAACGGGTGGTCTGTGGCGTAGTGGGTTGAGCAGGCGCCCCATGTACAGAGGCTACAGCCCTCGCTGCAGCTGGCCCCGGTTCGAGTCCCGTATTGGACGGCCCTGTGCTGCATGTTGTTCCCCCTCTCTCTGCCCCCTGCTTCCTGTCTCTCTGAACTTTCCCATCCATTAAAAGGCACAAAAGCCCCCCCAAAAAAATTGTTTTCATTTTTTATTTATTTAAATAATCTAAAAAAAAAATAAAACCTGCATTAATGCGCGATAAAATATTTATCGGCGTTAAATAATTAGCGAGTTAACACGATAATAACGTGTTAACGCACCCAGCCCTACTTTTATATCTTCTATTTTCTGTCCATCTGCTGATGTAAACTAGTTGATCAGTTATATTTGAGTCTTACCACAATCTCCATTCCTCCGTTTGTGGGAACATAGATGACTTTGTAGCCTTGGACGTTGCCGTCAGCAGGATTCCAGTTGACCGTGAGAGAGGTGATGGTGGGGTTGGTCACCCGCATGCCGCTCACGCCACTTAAAGGCACTGAAAGCAGAAAAATAGTTCAGCCATTCGGCCACAATGTGTTTTAAATCAAAAAACTTAGCTACAGCAGCGGCCTACATGTCTTTCCGTCCTCAGACTGCCGCCTCCCTTCCCGGGCGGGGTACACGGGCAGCACCGACACCGTGTACTGCGTGTCGGGCAGCAGGTTCCGCAGCACGATGGCGGTGGTGCCGACCGGAACCTGCTCCTGAGCGCCAAAAACACGAAGAAGAGCTCGTTTAAAGGGGTAAAAAGTCTCGTTATAAAAGGGTACGGCGTGAGGAGAATGAGGCGTCTCACCATCTCCTCTTGGCCACCGGCGGCGGGCACGTAGAAGACCTTGTAGAGGCGGACGGCGCCATCGGCGGCGTCCCACTTCACGTTCAGGGACGTCATGGTAGGGTCCGTCACCTTCAGGTTCTTCACTCCTCCCAGAGGCCCTAAACAAGCCGACAGGTCAGGTGACTCATGCCAGGTCTGAAAGACCAACGATAAACTGGACGAGACGTGTTGGATTTAACCTCCCGAGTCATTTTATCCTCTAATTGGGGGTCCTAGCAGCGAAGCTGCAGGAACCCATTGTGTTCGTAGCTTTTCCTATGAACGCTATGGTAAAAAGTTGTGAAATTTGGCACACGTAATCAGCCAGGTGCCAAAGTAAAACTCAAAAATTTTCATGCCCCAACAGTGTACTCTCTAGCGCCACCAACACGTCAAAGTTCAAAGTGCATTCAGCCTAATAATTTTACTTGGTCCAAATTTCACAAAAGAGGCATCGTTGGAATCCTTGGATCATGACGAGACATTTTGCGTATACTTACATTTTCCGCCATTTTGAATTTTATCAAAAACCTTAAAAAAGCATTTCAGGTCACAGAAATTGTCCGATTTTCACGAGACTTGGCACATAGACTCTTAAGACCAAGTCGCACAAAAGTTATCGTGTGGAATTTTTAATTAGGCTTCCGATTTTCCATAAAAGCCAATCAAACTCGAGGTTGACGCCGCCAAACCGGAAGTGAGGCCATATCTTGGCAACCATTTGATGTTATGACGTCAAACTTCTAACACAGACTTAAGACCGCTAAGGTAATTTGCCCAAGAAGTTTGGTGACATTTGGCCAATAGGTGGCGCTATATGTAGCAAAAATGCATTTTTGCTCATATCTTTGGACCCCTTGGTCCAAATGTCACAAATGAGGTACCGTTGGAATCCCTGGATATAGACGAGGTCAACGCACCTCATGACGTCATCTGCGACGTCTTGGATTTTCCGACATTTTGAATTTAATTGAAAACCTTCAAAAAGCATTTCAGGCCACTGGGATTGTCCAATCTCCACGGGACTTGGCACATAGAGTCTTCAGACCAAGCCGCACATAAGTTATCATGTGGATTTCCTTATTAACTTCTGTTTAACCGCGGCAGCCAATCAAACTCTACGCCGACGCGCAAACGGGACATTTGGCCGTATCTCTGCGATGCATTGATGTATCGATGCCAAACTTGGTGCATGGACTCACAACGCCTTCCTGAGCAGCCCAAGCCTTCCCTATTGTGCCATTCTGCTAGGACCCCCACATCGCTGCTTGCAGCTATATTCTCATTTGAATTGTTACAATCAGTAATAACAAGACCCTCAATAGGTGCCTCCCTGTTAAATAAAGTGGAAAAAAAAGAAAAATGATGCTTTTACTGAGAAACAAAAGTAATTGAAGACATACAAAACAAAAGGTTCTTTTTAGTTTGTGCTGCCTGGCTTGAAAAAAATATATTAAAAAATAGTTTTCAACCTGGGTTTTATTCTCCCTTTAATCTGGGGGCAACAAATCCCGAGGCAGCTTTAAAGTGACATCATGGGTTGTGAGGAAACAGTCAGACGGGTCAGTGAGAGCCGGGAAGCTACGTTACACAACTAAAAACAATTGAAAATTTAATTAAAAACAAAGCGCTGGGTTTAAATGTGTCTTTTATGTGTCTTCAGCAGTTTTCCAAAGCATGAACAGCAAAATGTCAGTGCGTGCAGGTCCAACGGGAGAAGAATTCTAACCCTAGAGCGTCTCTTCCTGCAGAAAGATGTTCCAGAAAGCGGACAGACCAGCTGCAGAGCGAGTGGAGGTAAATTTATTAGCCAAACTTCATCCTGCATTGAGCCAATAATGTTCTTCCTGCTAGTTTTCTGCACAATGTCAAGCAGCGAGTCTCCTGTTAAATGGCCCGTCAAATGACCCGAACTCACAGCCAAACCGGAGGAAGCAGAATAAAAACTATGATCGGTCCGTTTCCTTCTGTTAGCATCTACAATAATTTCACTGGAAAAAAATGCCCCTCCAAAAATAAGTTTAAAAAAAAATAATAAAAGACGTTTTTGCTTGAAATAAGCAAAAAAAATCTGCCAATGGAACTAGTGAAAATCAGCTTGTTCAGATTTCTTGAAATAAAATGTGATATTTAGGACTTTTGAGATAAAAGTGATCTTGAAATTAGCTTAAAAACCTCTTCAAATGTAAAAAAAAAGCTTGTTTCATATGATATGTGACTCAAAACAATTTGTTTTCAAGACTTTTTCATTTAACAAGATATTCCAGATGTATTGTCTTCAAACAAGTCCCTATTGAGAATTAGGAGTCACGTGACTCCGGTCGGCCGGTCGGCCATGTTGGCAGAAGAATCTATTGGTTGCCAGGGGTAACACCATTAACTTAACGGATATCTTCCCGCATTTGTCATTTCGGCAGGGCAGAGACTAATACAAAAGAAAGAAAGAAAGCAAAGCAATGCAGAGAGATAAGGCGAAAGAAAAGGGACCTTACAGGGACAAGCTTATTACAAGCGCAAAGCAGCGGTATTTGGAGAAACTGTCCAGCATCCAAAATATTGATCCTTACGAGCTCCCTGCAGCAGGTCAGACGCCTGCTCTCCCTGATGCTGCATCCATTTAGGAAACCTAAAATAACGTATTTCGTTGTTCCTATGTTTCCCAAACGTATTGTGTGAGGTACTGGAACAGTTCTTCACACAGCATTGATTTCCAGGCATGTTCTTGCAATTCCGTACTGTTTACACTTACTGATTTAAAAACACACGCGTACAATGTAAACGAACGGAGAGAACGGCGTTTTCTCGCTAGCATTCTGCCAACATGGCGGATAGGGGCGGGGCTCTGTACTATGACGACAACTCCTCATTCTCAATATCTGGCTGAAATGGTACTTGTTAGGCAGTTGTGTCTTATATTAAGTGTAATGAGATATTTTGACTAGAAATGAGACAAATATACTTGGAAAGACTTTGATTTTTTCCAGTGAACTATTGCTACACTGGAAAAAATCTAAATCTTACCAAGTATATTTGTCTCATTGAGTATCTCATTACACTTAATATAAGACACAACTGCCTAACGAGTACCATTTCAGCCAGATATAGGGACTTGTTTGAAGACAATACATCTGGAATATCTTGTTAACTGAAAAAGTCTTGATAACAAATTGTTTTGAGTCGCATATCATATGAAACAAGCTTTTTTTTTTGCATTTGAAGAGGTTTTTAAGCTAATTTCAAGATCACTTTTAACTCAAAAGTCCTAAATATCACATCTTATTTCAAGAAATCTTGACAAGCCGATTTTCACTAGTTCCATTGGCAGATTTTTTTGTTTATTTCAAATCAAAAACGTCTTTCATTTGTTGTTTTTTAACTTATTTTTGGAGGGGCATTTTTTCCAGTGTAATGAGTTGTTGGCTGATGCCGTCTTACTTGTTTTTCCATTTTCTGACAGCATCTTCCCGTCTCCTTCGGCGTAAACCGGCACCAGCGACACGGTGTAGAGGGTGTCGGGCTGCAGGCCTCGCAGGATCGTAGTGGCCGTGCCTGCCGTCACCGTTTCCTGAATTCAAAAGCAAATTAGCACGAGTTAGCTGCTTATGGACCGACGGCTCATCGTCTGAAACCATGCTGAACAGTGCAGTTAAACCAGAGGTGATCTCATGAGCAGCTCCAGCATGCAGAGAAAAGGTTCGGGGCTTTGACTGGTCCTACCAGTCCTACCATGCTCTCGGCTCCTCCGGCGGCAGGAGCGTAGATGACTTTGTACTCCTTCACTGGGCCCTCTGCGGGCTCCCAGCGCACGTTCAGGGTGGTCATGGTCGGGTTCAACACCTGCAGGTTCCTGACTCCGCCCAGAGGCTCTGCAGGAGCAACAAAGGAAGAGCAATCAGGGGCAGAATCCGCTGCTTTTGGATCAAAAGACACGAGTGAGGACAGCAGGCTTTGGTTTACTCAGATTTTCCGCCATTTTGAATTTGATCAAAAACCTTAAAAAAGCATTTCAGGTCACAGAGATTGTCCAATTTTCACGAGACTTTGCACATAGACTCTTCAGACCAAGCCGCACAAAAGTTGTTGTGTGGAATTTTTAATTAGGCTTCCGTTTTTCCATAAAAGCCAATCAAACTCAAGGTTGACGCCACCAAACAGGAAGTGAGGCCATATCTTGGCAACCATTTGATGTTATGACGTCAAACTTCTAACACAAATTCATTACCACTGCAGTAAGAGGACCCCTTGGTCCAAATTTCAGAAATGAGATACCGTTGGAATCCCTGGATGCAGACGAGGTCAAAGCAAATCATGACGTCATCTGCATCATATTGGATTTTCCGCTATTTTTAATTTAACCGAAAACCTTCAGAAAGCATTTCAGGCCACGCAGATTGTCCGATCTCCACGGGACTTGGCACATAGACTCTTCAGACCAAGCCGCACATAAGTTATCGTGTGGATTTTTTTATTTCGCTTCCGTTTAACCGTGGCAGCCAATCAAACTCCACCCAAAACAGGACGTTAGGCCGTATCTCTGCGATGCATTGATGTATCGATGCCAAACTTGGTGCATGGACTCACATCGCCTTCCTGAGCAGCCCAAGCCTTCCCTATTGTGCCGTTCTGCTAGGACCCCCCATCGCTGCTTGCAGCTATATTTGTTTTTATTGTTTTAATATTGTTTGTTATTTTTTTATGTTGTTGTTATGTTTTATGCCTTGTACTTCGTGCTGTTATTCATGTACAGCACTTTGTTTCAGCCACGGCTGTTTTAAAGGGCTTTATAAATATAGTTGAGTTGAAAGCAAAGTATTTAATGGTGTCACTTTCAACCAACTCAAAAGCCATTTTATTGATAAAACTGTCATTTTTAAAAGCCATCAAAATATTCTGTCATAAAACTAAATGCTGAAATCTCCAGTTATCGTTAAAACCCAAAAACATCTTTGAACTTCTTACTTGTTTTTCCATTTTCTGACAACCTCATTCCATTTCCTTCGGCGTAAACCGGCACTAGCGACACGGTGTAGAGGGTGTCGGGCTGCAGGCCTCGCAGGATCGTGGTGGTCGCGGCCGCTTTCACCGTTTCCTGAATTCAAAAGAAAACAAATCACACGACTTAGCTGCTTATTGACCGACAGATGTCGAGGTTACATCGAGCAGCAAACACCGTAACAGGCGCGGCTGTCGGCAGGCGTCTTTCCTCTCCTTTTGTTTTGTTTCCTTTCCTTCTCTTTCCTTTCCTTTCCTTTTGTTTCCTTTCCTTCTCTTCTCTTTCCTTTTGTTTCCTTTCCTTTCCTTTCCTTCTCTTCTCTTTCCTTTTGTTTCCTTTCCTTCTCTTTCCTTTCCTTTCCTTCTCTTTCCTTTTGTTTCCTTTCCTTCTCTTTTCTTTTGTTTCCTTTCCTTTCCTTCTCTTTCCTTTTGTTTCCTTTTCTTCTCTTTCCTTTTGTTTCCTTTCCTTCTCTTTTCTTTTGTTTCCTTTCCTTTCCTTCTCTTTCCTTTCCTTTCCTTTCCTTCCCTTCTCTTTCCTTTCCTTCTCTTTTCTTTTGTTTCCTTTCCTTTCCTTTCCTTTATGTGCTGTGCAGACCGAGCAGCAAACAGCGTAACAGGCGCGGCTGTCGGCAGGCGGCAGCAGGCAGTGATACGAAGGGAGAGAAAATAGGGCCAAGAGATTGTGAGGTCTGACTTTTTCCTGGAGAATGATTTTGTGATGCAAATGTATTACTCTGTTGAACGCATATTGTTCTGAGAAGCAAAACGCTTTATTTTTTAAACCCCAGCCAACTAGCCGGACTACCTTCATCAACACCAAAACGAGGCTGGAACTCTGCTCACAGGACGCAGCAGGGGGTAAGAAGATGTTCAGAAATGATGTTGCTGATATGGGATGTTACACAGCTTCATGTCAGAAGAGGCGAACTGTCCCTTTAAGAACCGTTTTAAAACCGCCTGATGTGCTCAAACACACAGACTCTGCTCTGTGCCACATGACGGTGGTCCTACCAGTCCTACCATGCTCTCGGCTCCTCCGGCGGCAGGAGCGTAGATGACTTTGTACTCCTTCACTCGGCCCTCTGCGGGCTCCCAGCGCACGTTCAGGGTGGTCATGGTCGGGTTCAACACCTGCAGGTTCCTGACTCCGCCCAGAGGCTCTGCAGGAGCAACAAAAGCAGAGCGATCAGGGGCAGAATCCGGACGTAAAGAGCTCATTCTTACATATCAGTCACATGCAAAGCAAAGCGTTCAATGGCGTCACTTTCAATCAACTTAAAAGCTCTTTTATATATTTATTTATTTTTATCAATTACAGGAGAGTAGGTTCTTTCTTTTTTTTGTATGGTTGTTTTTCTCACTTGTAAAGTACTCATATTAACACAGAATGCTCGTTAGGGCTTATAGAGCGAAGAAGAGGATTGGATTAGCGGAAATATGACGTAAAAGGTGCAAAACAGTGACTGAAATTTACAAAGATCTAGTCAGTGGGAGAAAAAAAAAAGAGAGAAACGACTTTTAAAGAACTTTAAGCAAGTATAACTGCATATAATATACACCCACTCTGTGTTTGTTGAGTTTGTGTTTGTATGTATGTATATGTCAAATATTTTTTATTTTATTTATATTTTTATTTTATGTAAAGCACTTTGAATTGTTTGTACATGAAATGTGCTATTTAAATAAATTTGATTTGATAATAATAAATCAGTTATAAAAAAAAAGCCCTTTTATTAATAAAACTGAAGTTACTAAATGCTGAATTCTCTAATTATCATTAAACCCAGAAGTATCTTTGAACTCCTTACTGGTTTTTCCGTCTCCGGAGACGTCTTTGCTGACGCCAGAGGAATACACGGCCGCCACGGTGATGGTGTACGGCGTGTCGGGCTGCAGCTTCTGCAGGACGGTGGTCGTCTTTTTACCTCCGACCTGCACCTGTTCACAGGAAACGTGCAGATGTGGAGCGGCGTTAACACAGCTGTGAGTCACACAAACAAGTCTCCGGGATCTGTGGTTTACTGTCGGCTTCTTTTTTCTGTTTTACTTCTGCAGCGTCCACGACTTTTTATGAACATCAAAACTAACGTTTCAAAGCCAGAGCAAATAAAAGCTTCATATACCTCCTGAGAAGAAGTTTCAGCCGTGAAACTACACGACTCTTGCAGACACAGATATATGAACAGATCAATGTTTAAACATTCACTGAACAGCTTTTCAAAAAGACAAAAAAAAACACTGAAGTGATGACACTCAGCGGCGTGTTAAAGCAGCCTCCAGGGGGCCGACGGCCCGTCTCTGAGGGGGATGTCAGCAAACTATTTATTCAGTTATTTAAACAGGAGGAACTGATGGATTCCTGTGGAGAAACCCCAGAGAAGATGGCTAAAAAACGCTGTAAACACTCTCACAGGGGGCATAAACAGTTGGTTCTCAGCATCAGTTACATCAGTATCTGAAATATGTTGGAGTTTATCCGTAAAGTCGGTGGACTGTTGGGAATTAGCAGCTGCTGAGTGTCCTTTGGCTTTTAAAGGAAGGATTTTTTTTAAATAAAAGGGTAACAGAGCTACCGTTTTTAAATCACCTGAATCTATGCAGGCATTTTTGTCTTTTTTTTGGATATAAGGTAGGGCTGATAATAACTGATAATAACTGATAATAACTCGTTATTATCGCGTTAACTCGTTAATTATTTAACGCCGATAAATATTTATTCGAGTTTTTTTTTAAATATTATTTTTTGGGGCTTTTGTGCCTTTAATGCCTCTTGTACATGGGGCACTACACCACGGACCACCCCTGTTTTATTATTTATTTTATTTTTGTAAAAGTCTGTTGCTCACAGGCTTTTATTTTGTAAAAGTCTGTCACTCACAGGCTTTTATTTTGTAAAAGTCTGTTGCTCACAGGCTTTTATTCTGTAAAAGTCTGCTGCTGTCTGCTGTGGAACAGGAAAAGAAAGTAATCTTTGGATCCACCAAACATGGAGAAGGGTACGGAACTTTTACTCGGCCATTTTCATTTTAAAGTTCTTCCAGACGGCGGAGTCGACAGAACCAAAGTCATCTGTAAACTCTGCCAAGTTGAATTGTCTTCTCAGCGTAGTAGTTCCAGTCTAAAATATCACTTAAAGGCAAAACACACAACTGATAGCAGCAAGTCATTCAAGGAAACAGACAGTGGAGCGAGGCTTCTACATAAAAACTACAGAAAGATGCTGATGTTAAAAGTGTGTTTGCACAACAAATGTTATGGCACTTTCATTCATATGGCAGCACATTTAAAATAAAGCTAAATGCTAAAAGCTATACACTACTTTTGGATTCATTTTTGGATTCTGCGTACAAATGCGATTAATCGTGATTAATCAGGGAAATCATGAGATTAATTAGATTAAACATTTTAATCGTTGCCCGGCCCTAAAAGAAGGTTTTAGACCTGAATTAAAGTTATAATCAGCCTGCAGACTCTCAGATATTCTTCTCTACAGTATTTTCAGGTTCGACGGGACAGCCATAATGACTCTAATGAGATCCTGAGCTCGTTCATGGAACAAACATCCTGACTGAAATCATAAGACAGATGTTCACAACAAGCACGCAGATGCTCTCAGTCCCCTGCTGCCCACCCCAAACGCAGCGAGGGGGTCAGAGATCCGACAGACAGGCCGATGACATCATAACCCCATCACGTTGTTTGGAGGAACGTTGTCATAACATCTCAGAGACACTCGAACTCTTTCATTCCTTTCAAGTTGTTTCCATTGTTAATGAATTTGGAGGAACGTCCTCGTAATTTTCCCAACAGAGCACTTAGCTCCCAAAGGTTCCCAGAGTTTCTAAAAGTAGAATGTTAGGCAGAGCCTTCAGTTATCAGGCCCCTCTCTGTGGAACCAGCTGCCAGTTTGGGAGGCAGAGCCTTCAGTTATCAGGCCCCTCTCTGTGGAACCAGCTGCCAGTTTGGGAGGCAGAGCCTTCAGTTATCAGGCCCCTCTCTGTGGAACCAGCTGCCAGTTTGGGAGGCAGAGCCTTCAGTTATCAGGCTCCTCTCTGTGGAACCAGCTGCCAGTTTGGGAGGCAGAGCCTTCAGTTATCAGGCCCCTCTCTGTCGGACCAGCTGCCAGTTTGGGAGGCAGAGCCTTCAGTTATCAGGCCCCTCTCTGTGGAACCAGCTGCCAGTTTGGGAGGCAGAGCCTTCAGTTATCAGGCCCCTCTCTGTGGAACCAGCTGCCAGTTTGGGAGGCAGAGCCTTCAGTTATCAGGTCCCTCTCTGAGGAACCAGCCGCCAGTTTGGGAGGCAGAGCCTTCAGTTATCAGGTCCCTCTCTGAGGAACCAGCCGCCAGTTTGGGAGGCAGAGCCTTCAGTTATCAGGCCCCTCTCTGTGGAACCAGCTGCCAGTTTGGGAGGCAGAGCCTTCAGTTATCAGGCCCCTCTCTGTGGAACCAGCTGCCAGTTTGGGAGGCAGAGCCTTCAGTTATCAGGCCCCTCTCTGTGGAACCAGCTGCCAGTTTGGGAGGCAGAGCCTTCAGTTATCAGGCCCCTCTCTGTGGAACCAGCTGCCAGTTTGGGAGGCAGAGCCTTCAGTTATCAGGCCCCTCTCTGTCGGACCAGCTGCCAGTTTGGGAGGCAGAGCCTTCAGTTATCAGGCCCCTCTCTGTGGAACCAGCTGCCAGTTTGGGAGGCAGAGCCTTCAGTTATCAGGCCCCTCTCTGTGGAACCAGCTGCCAGTTTGGGAGGCAGAGCCTTCAGTTATCAGGTCCCTCTCTGAGGAACCAGCCGCCAGTTTGGGAGGCAGAGCCTTCAGTTATCAGGTCCCTCTCTGAGGAACCAGCCGCCAGTTTGGGAGGCAGAGCCTTCAGTTATCAGGCCCCTCTCTGTGGAACCAGCTGCCAGTTTGGGAGGCAGAGCCTTCAGTTATCAGGCCCCTCTCTGTGGAACCATCTGCCAGTTTGGGAGGCAGAGCCTTCAGTTATCAGGCCCCTCTCTGTGGAACCAGCTGCCAGTTTGGGAGGCAGAGCCTTCAGTTATCAGGCCCCTCTCTGTGGAACCAGCTGCCAGTTTGGGAGGCAGAGCCTTCAGTTATCAGGCCCCTCTCTGTGGAACCAGCTGCCAGTTTGGGAGGCAGAGCCTTCAGTTATCAGGCCCCTCTCTGTGGAACCAGCTGCCAGTTTGGGAGGCAGAGCCTTCAGTTATCAGGTCCCTCTCTGAGGAACCAGCTGCCAGTTTGGGAGGCAGAGCCTTCAGTTATCAGGCTGGTCAGTAATCTTTTGGTTTCCTTAGCTAGGAAATTGTTTTTGAATTGGCTCTATATGAATGAATTGGATTATTTTGTAAATAATTACGATTACAATGAATTGAATTCCAATTGGCTTGAATTGGACTTTATTATTTAAGTGCCTTGAGATGACATTTGTTGTATTTGGCGCTATATAAATAAAACTGAATTGAATTTTAGGACTTCAGTAACGAAATGACTCAAGATTTATCAACTGGAAATGGTCGCCATAGTAACATCTGTCAGTCAGAGCTTTTAGATCGTTCCTTTAATGATTCTTTTCCGCCGTTCCGGAGATCTTAAAACGTATTTCAACACAGCACTTAGCGAGTGATTTGTTTCGATATGAGCTGTGGGAGACTCAGAGCTCTCGGTCTGATTGAGACATCCATCAGTTTGTCATTGAGCGTCTGAGGTAGACTTCAGACGGTCCCCAAAGGTCAGAGGCAGCACAGCTTTAAGCCGCCGCGCCCTGACCACAGAAGAACAAAGATTCAGCTTCAGTGGGGAAACTACACCCGAAGCAGGAATTTAGTCGCGTTGTTCCCGCGATCCGGAGAAAACCAAGTGGATTCAGAGGTCCTAAAATCCTAAAATCAGAGCCAGTTTGGGTGAAAACAGCATTTGAGAAACGTCTCCAGTCCGTTTCTCTCCAGTTATGATCTCTGGATTATTACTGCTATACTATTGCACTGGAAAAAAATGCCCCTCCAAAAATAAGTAAAAAAACAACAAATAAAAGACGTTTTTGCTTGAAATAAGCAAAAAAATCTGCCAATGGAACTAGTGAAAATCGGCTTGTCAAGATTTCTTGAAATAAGATGTGATATTTAGGACTTTTGAGATAAAAGTGATCTTGAAATTAGCTTAAAAACCTCTTCAAATGAAAAAAAAAAAAGCTTGTTTCATATGAAATATGACTCAAAACAATTTGTTTTCAAGACTTTTTCACTTAACAAGATATTCCAGATGTATTGTATTAAAACAAGTCCCTATATCTGGCTGAAATGGTACTTGTTAGGCAGTTGTGTCTTATATTAAAGGTAATAAGATATTTGGACTAGAAATGAGACAAATATACTTGGTAAGACTTAGATTTTTTCCAGTGTATTTATCAGCGTTAAATAATTAACGAGTTAACTCGCCCAGCCCTAGTTTTAATAAGGTTTTCTACGTCTGAACCCTGCCCCCATCTTCATTAACAGCCCAGTTAGGGTTCAGGTGTGTCGCTGAGGCCTGCAGTCTGCAGCAGAGAAGAAGAGCAGACGTCTGCAAAGCTCACATCAGCAGTTTTTTTTATGATTTATCACTCACACAGATCCATCTGGAGTCACTAAAAGCACAATACTTTTCCCACAGATGCAACAGGACACCACAACATGTGGAAAACTGAGACTTCCCTCCATGTTTTTTCACACCAACGCTCAACAAATCTGAGACATTCGACGAAGAGGAAACTGGAAAGCTGGTGATCATCACCGCATTTCAGACGGGAAACTTACAGAGAGAGGCTCGCCTCCGGCCGTGGGCCTGTAGGTGATCTTGTAGTTCTTGACGGGGCCGGGGGCGTGGTCCCACTTCACTGCCAGCGAGGAGGTGGTGGCGTTGAAGACCCTTAAGTTTCGGGGAGGCTCGGGAGACACTGGAAGGACAAAGATTCACCCAGTGAGAAGACAGAGAAAGAGAAAAAAGTGTGATGAGAGGTGAAAAAGATGATGATGATGATGGAGGAGGAGACGGGGATGACAGTGACGCCCCCCCGCGGTCCAGCGGGTCGTGGAGCCGGATGGGTCAGTTTTAGGATGGAAGCAGCAGAATGAGGTTTAAAACTGGTCAATGAAGTCGTTCAGAGCAGAGCTGGAGTTCAGAAGCTTCTCATTCAAATCACTTTTCAGTCCCGGCAGTTTGGAAAATACTCATTTTAGAGTTTAAAACAGGTTTAAAACAGGTTTAAAACGAGTTCAAAACAAGTGTAAAGCTTTGTTTTAAGTGTTTTAAGCTTTAAGTTTAAAACAAACTTAAAACAAGTTTAAAACAAGCTTAAAACAAGTTAAAAAATAAGTTTAAAACGAGCTTAAAACGAGCTTAAAACAAGTTTAAAGGTTTGTTTTAAGTGTTTTAAGCTTTAAGTTTAAAACAAACTTAAAACAAGTTTAAAACAAGCTTAAAACAAGTTAAAAAATAAGTTTAAAACGAGCTTAAAACGAGCTTAAAACAAGTTTAAAGGTTTGTTTTAAGTGTTTTAAGCTTTAAGTTTAAAACAAACTTAAAACAAGTTTAAAACAAGCTTAAAACAAGTTAAAAAATAAGTTTAAAACGAGCTTAAAACGAGCTTAAAACAAGTTTAAAGGTTTGTTTTAAGTGTTTTAAGCTTTACGCTTAAAACAAGTTTAAAACAAGTTTAAAACGAGCTTAAAACGAGTTCAAAACAAGTTTAAAGCTTTGTTTTAAGTGTTTTGAGCTTTAAGTTTAAAACAAACTTAAAACAAGTTTAAAACGAGCTTAAAACAAGTTAAAAAATAAGTTTAAAACCAGTTTAAAACGAGTTCAAAACAAGTTTAAAGATTTGTTTTAAGTGTTTTAAGCTTTAAGTTTAAAACAAACTTAAAACAAGTTTAAAACAAGCTTAAAACAAGTTAAAAAATAAGTTTAAAACGAGCTTAAAACAAGTTTAAAAACAAGTTTAAAGGTTTGTTTTAAGTGTTTTAAGCTTTACGCTTAAAACGAGTTTAAAATAAGTTTAAAACAAGTTTAAAACTTTGTGTTCAGTGTTTTAAGCTTTAAGTTTAAAACAAGCTTAAAACAAGTTTAAAACAAGCTTAAAACAAGCTTAAAACAAGTTTAAAACCAGTTTAAAACAAGCTTAAAACGAGTTTAAAACAAGCTTAAAGCTAGTTTAAAACAAGCTTAAAGCCAGTTTAAAACAAGCTTAAAACGAGTTTAAAACAAGTTTAAAACGAGCTTAAAACGAGTTCAAAACAAGTTTAAAGCTTTGTTTTAAGTGTTTTGAGCTTTAAGTTTAAAACAAACTTAAAACAAGTTTAAAACGAGCTTAAAACAAGTTAAAAAATAAGTTTAAAACCAGTTTAAAACGAGTTCAAAACAAGTTTAAAGATTTGTTTTAAGTGTTTTAAGCTTTAAGTTTAAAACAAACTTAAAACAAGTTTAAAACAAGCTTAAAACAAGTTAAAAAATAAGTTTAAAACGAGCTTAAAACAAGTTTAAAAACAAGTTTAAAGGTTTGTTTTAAGTGTTTTAAGCTTTACGCTTAAAACGAGTTTAAAATAAGTTTAAAACAAGTTTAAAACTTTGTGTTCAGTGTTTTAAGCTTTAAGTTTAAAACAAGCTTAAAACAAGTTTAAAACAAGCTTAAAACAAGCTTAAAACAAGTTTAAAACCAGTTTAAAACAAGCTTAAAACGAGTTTAAAACAAGCTTAAAGCTAGTTTAAAACAAGCTTAAAGCCAGTTTAAAACAAGCTTAAAACGAGTTTAAAACAAGCTTAAAACAAGCTTAAAACGAGTTTAAAACAAGTTTAAAGCCAGTTTAAAACAAGCTTAAAGCCAGTTTAAAACAAGCTTAAAGCCATTTTAAAACAAGCTTAAAACTGCGTCTCCACAGTGAAGCTCCTTTAGACTTTGGGCTCTATCGTCTCAACTGGCTGCATCTGTGAAGTTGCTGCTGCGTAGTTCACCAGAGCTTTACTGCTTCTGTTAGACCAATAAAACTAAATAAGCTAACCCTCAGGTCAGGTCATAACAGCCAACTGGAACAAACATTATACAAATCCTACTTTTAAACTCTATTTTTGGTGGCACACGCAGTCATTTATTGGCACTTTGCAGCAAACAAACAAGGATTTTCTGATAATATTCTGTATTTCAGCTACTTCTTATCATACAAACATTAACTCTATGTGACATTTGGAGGTTATGATGAAGTGTGCGGAGGCGGAGGGACCTCCGACCCTCCAGCAGAGCCGCTGAACAACAAGGCAACAACATGCAACAACATTAATTTGATGCCTGACACGAGTGTGATGGTAAAAATGAGATTACGTTGTGAGATGAATGTGACAACACAGATGTTATAATGACAACATGGATGTGGATGGATGGAAACCAAACAGACTGGGATTAAAGAAGTGATGGATGACATGTTACTGCTCAATGTTCACACTTCTCGCGGATGGAAGCTCCGAATATATGTTCACACCACGATCTGACGCACGTCCGAGTTGCATCTTTGTCTACTTCCTGTTTCTAAAAACGGGCAAATTTAGCTGCCGGTGCAATTAAGCACATTTTAGTAAGATCTTTTAAAGAAAAGGCTGTAATTAGAACGCATGAATATACAAATCTGTGTCAAAAAGACTCATTAAATCTAAATTCTGGGATATAAAACAAGTCGTCGGGGAGGCGAAACCAACTCAAAGGTAAGCTAACGAGTCAAATTTGATTTGAATTAAGTTTGAAATATTCATTACCAGAGGTGGGTAGTAACGAGTTACATTTACTTGAGTAAGTTTTTGAAAACATTACACTTCTAGGAGTAGTTTTAAATCTCTATACTTTTTACTTTTCCTTGAGTAGATGTGTGCAGCAGAAACTGTCCTCTTACTCCGCTACATTAGGCTACAATGAGCTGGTTACTTTTCTTCTTACCTCTTTGGTATTCTACGCCTCATTATTTTTATCCTCACGTCTCATTTAAGCTATTTTGTAATTAATTAATTTAAAACAAGCTTAAAACAAGCTTTAAAACAAGCTTTAAAACAAGTTTAAAACAAGCTTAAAACTAGCTTAAAACAAGCTTAAAACAAGTTTAAAACAAGCTTAAAACGAGCTTAAAACAAGCTTAAAACAAGTTTAAAACAAGCTTAAAACAAGCTTAAAACAAGCTTAAAACGAGCTTAAAACAAGCTTAAAACAAGTTTAAAACAAGTTTAAAACTAGCTTAAAACTAGCTTAAAACTAGCTTAAAACAAGTTTAAAACAAGCTTAAAACGAGCTTAAAACAAGCTTAAAACAAGTTTAAAACTAGCTTAAAACAAGCTTAAAACAAGCTTAAAACAAGCTTAAAACTAGCTTAAAACAAGCTTAAAACAAGCTTAAAACAAGCTTAAAACGAGTTTAAAACAAGTTTAAAACAAGCTTAAAACAAGCTTAAAACAAGCTTAAAACAAGTTTGAAACAAGCTTAAAACAGGTTTAAAATATGCTTAAAACGAGCTTAAAACTAGCTTAAAAGTACTTGAGTAGTTTTTTCACCGAGCACTTTTTTACTCTTACTCAAGTAATTATTTGTATGACTACTTTTTACTTTTACCTGAGTCGTATTATTCTAAAGTAACAGTACTTTTACTTGAGAACATTTTTTGGCTGCTCTACCAGCCTCTGTTCACTACAAAACAACGGGGGAATCGTTTCATAATAAAACCAAACCAACGTAAGAATTAACGGATTAACCGGTGGTGTGAACACACAGTGAAGCGCTGGAATGCACAAAGCATGCAGGAGTGAAAGAAACGTCGTCCGTTATGATCCGTGTTACCGTTCCACACATATTAAAGAGCAACACAGTGAAAAGGACGCGGCCCTTCTCATGTGACATACCGTCCGGAGCCTTTAACACTAGAAAAGAGACGTTGAGAAGACAACAGTGTTACGTTACAGCTGTGGCTCTATGACATCAGAATGTGTGCTGGGAGGCCGCGCACGCTTCGCTTACGTGTGCGCTCGTCTCCCATCAAGTCCTCGCTCTCCGATTCGTCGGGGTAGATGGCCGTGACCGTGACGGTGTAGTCGGTGTCGGGATCCAGGTTCTCCAGGACGTGGGAGAGCTCGTCGTTGTTCAGGATGGCCTGGTGACGGGCAGAGGAAAGAAAGGTCATCTCAGGTGTTCAGTTAGTACGGAAGCCCAGAGAGGACGCGGTATAAACTTTACGGATAAACTTTTTTCTCCAGATAACGAGTTAATTTACCGAGGGTTTTCGAGGCCACTTTTTCTCCCCAGTCCGCCCCTGTTTATGTGTTTATATGTGTTTCTGGCAAAGGTTTTTACTAGGGCTGGGACTTTAGCGCGTTAATTTCGATTAATTAACTACACACATATTAGCGCGTTAAAAAAAATAACGCATTTTAATCGCACACTATAATTTTTTTATTTTTTTTAAATACAGACGGATGGAAGCGTCGACAAGAGCGTGGTTGTGTGCAGATTACGCAACAAGGAATTCGCATATCACCGCAGCGTATCAAGCCTCAAATATCACCTCAACGCTAAACATGTAGCAGCTAGCGTGGAAGCTAACGGGGGCCCAACGCAGCTTAACATCCAAGATTCTATATACTGTGTTTTCATGCATGCTACATTCAGATTTCAAATAGGGATATGTTCTGTGTTTGTTGAAATATTGTTGAAAATGTTAATTTTCTAAAGGATAAAGTATATGCGATTAAAATGCGATTAATTAATTTCAAAGCCTGTAGTTAACGCGATTAAAAATTTTAATCGAGTCACAGCCCTAGTTTTTACCCATTTTTACCCGCCTTTCACTGAAAACTGATTATTGTTTTCTCGAGATCTCGAATTAATGATCTCGTTATCGCGAGAAAACGGAGGAAAATTATCTCGTTATCACGAGAAAACGGATGGAATAAAATGTATGTACCTATGGCCGTTTAGGGCTTCCGTAAGTTAGAAAACACGTTGCAGGTTTAGTGGAAAAATGATCAAACTGGTCAAAAATCAAACTGGACAAACGGAAGGAAATTAATATCCTCCTCTGATCCGACTCCGGGGGGAAAAAAATAAGCTTTTCAGAGCTTTATATAAGCCAATTTTAGAAGGCTTATCTTTTCTATCTAATGCAGAGTTTTAAACTTCACCATAATAAGAGAAAACCGAGCGCATGAGCTGACAGAGTGAGCGTCTTATCAGACAAACATGTGTTCTTTGGCTGCTTTGCCTGCAGAAGAGGAGAGAAATCAGCAGATCTGCTCTGGTTCCACTTCACGTTCGTGTTGAATTGTTGGGAAAGTCGTGATAAAGAGGGATTACGTCTCGGAAAGTTAGAGTGCAGCAGGTCCCTGTGTGTCATCTCTCTCTCTGAGATAATTAGATACACGACATTCTGGCCAGTGTGGAGGACTCAGAAACAGTAGAGCCTTAACCGAATGAGAATAAGATTAATGTTCACTACAGTGTTCTGATTGGGTGGCAGCTTCTCCTCCCAAACACTCAGCGGTGAAAGATGTGCAGGAGCGACAATCAAGACTGAGTGCACTAAAACCTTTGCAGGCCAAACGCTGTGTTGCATTATGCTGCTCTTTTACCCGCTGGTTAAATAACTTAACATCGAGTTTGGCTCTTGGGAAACTGACCTATACTGTTAGAAAGAGGGCTTTGGAGGATATTTCTGGAACTGTTGAGGGAGGGAGAATGAGATCATGAAAATGATTTAAGTTGTTGTTGGGAGTGCAAGCTGTAACCTACATTTTTTATTTATTTATTATTTTTATTTATATACGCGTATAAAGAAAAAAATTAATAAAATAAAATACTGTAGATTTGTATATAGCGAATGTTTATTCCCTATTTTTATTTTATTTCATTTATTTTATATTTATTTTTATTCTATTTGCTTGTTTTTACTTTAGTTGCTTTCATATATTTTAGTGTATGCTGCTGCAACAAAACAATTTCCCAAATTGGGATGAATAAAGTATTTATCTATCTATCTATCTATCTATATCTACTTATTTATTTTTATTATTTTCATTATTTCATATTCATTGCACAGTAATTTGCTGACTAATTACTGCGGTTTAATGCATATTTTTTAATCATTTAATTATTATTTTCTTTTACTGCCATATGTTTTGGGTGTTTAAATTGTTGGATGTTGTTGTATTAACATGAAAAACCAATAAATATATGTTTAAAAAACCAATAAAAAACCTTTACAGGCACCTTTTATCACATTTGACATGTGAATAACGGCTGCATTAATTGGTCACTGCTGTCTTTGTCGCCCATAGCGGCTCAAACTCGTCACACATGGATCCTTCACACGGCGTCAGTTTCAGATTCACTGCGGCCCAACAGCACCATCAGATCTGAGCCTGATTTCTTTATTTTAATCCATCTTTTTCCCCCTAAATCTGGTTTCAGTCACTCCAGGTGTGCTTGGACGCTCTCATGCCGGACCTCAGAGCTGTAAAGCTACTTCTAAGCTCAGGTTCCGACGTAATGAAAGGAAAGGAAACGTGGGTTTGATACGGATGGACCAACAGAAACCAGATGTTTACCATTACTGCAGATGGACTCTTTCACTTATTAGCAGAAAAAGCTGTGAGTGGATCATTATCCAGCTGCAGAGGATGTAGTTTTTAATTAGAAATAAAAGTGTAAGGTTGGAAAAAAAAAAGAAATAAAAAAATCGTGGATACAAGTCAGAATGCCAGATGTTTTGGTGTCAGCCAGATGACGTGATGTTTTTTTGAGTCTACGAGAAAGCCCGACAGACTTTCCCAGCGCCCAATGTCACTTCCAGAAAATATGTATCCGGGGTGAAATCATTCGTCGGTTTTCAGCGAGTGAAGTCACACTTGACGGATGTCTTGTTTGTGTTGCGTGTTTGGCAGAATGACGGCACCTTGTGCAAAGAGCCGAGCAGGTGTTTCATAGAAAGACGAAAGTCTCCGAACCCTGCCGGTCGTAAAAAGTAGCAGCTAAATACAGACTGTAGGTCAGAGATACTCAAGCTCAAACTGGCGGCTCGCAATCACGTAGCAGCTTATAACAATATGGTAACAATAACGATACATTTTTTCAAATAACATACAGCGAATACTGCACGGTATTTTTTTAAGTATTATTTAAGGCTTAATTGTGTTTCCTAAAGGGGGCTCTGTTAAACCTGGCAACGCAGCCCACTTAAACCACTGCTGTGTTCGAAACCGCATACTTCTCCTACTACTCCTACTAACTATTTGAGCTAGTATGCGAGTTTGAGTAAGCAGAAGTTCCCGGATGCATACTAGATTCTCCGAAACGTTGGGTATGCATCATGAGGTTACTACTCATACTCAAACTACCCAAGATGCAACGTAACGTGACGTCGCCGATCGTCATTTCCTGTCAAAACGGCAGTTTCAAGCTAGCTACAACGAGGGTAGGTTCACTTCCTGTTTTCAAAACAAAAGCACCAATTGTATGGTAATGGCTTTCCCTATGATAAAAGGCAACGGGTATTTTATTTTTTGAAAATAACAGGAAGTGCGTTAGCTCACTGCGGCTAGCTTTAGTAGCGCCGAATTCGTGGGAACAAAATTGTAAACGGCCGGTATTTTGTCAGGTTTTCAACACGTTGGGGATCTAAACGACTACTTTCTCTCCTGAAAATGTTTCAAATGTTGCTAAAGTTTACAGAGTTTAGAGCTTAAGGGAAATCAGCTTCAGGCCGGCTGATTTCGGCTCGGGCAGGAGCGCAATGCATTGTGGGTAAACGCTCTGCATACTGTCTGATCGATCAGTATGTAGTATGGAAGTATGTAGTATGTAGTATGTAGTATGCGGTTTCGAACACAGCCCACCTCACACTTGACCGCAGCGCACGCTAGCTCCTTTAGCCAGCGTGAGATGCAGGCACAATCGATCGGTTTTTAATTAAAAAAGGGCAAAAACCAGCACAGAAACCAGCACAAAAACCAGCACAGAAACCAGCACAAAAACCATGCTCATCCTGAATGTCTCACTATGATCACAACAAACTACAAATACAACATGAAGAAAGTCGAGCACATGCATGCCAGCTTCAGCTCATCCCAGTATTAAGGTAAATGTGGTCTGAACTGAAAATGCATTGGCTGTGTTGATGTATTATATGTAGAAATGCATATTTGCAAAAACTGGGGACTTTAGTATGTTGTGGTAAAAGTGGCTCTTCCCTTGATTTTGCTGCCAACGTGGCTCTGGTGAAATAAATAGTGAGCATCACTGGTTTAGGTGGAAAAATACCAGCCTGGCTGCTCGTTCTCATGCCCAAACTTACAAACTGGTAGTTTGTCTCCCCTTTTTTGGTCCAGCCGATGCGGTAGAGGGCCACATCTGGGGCTCCGTGTTCCCAGGTGGCTCTGAAGGAGGTCTGGGTCACCTCAGAGAACTGCAGGTTCTTGGGAGCAGGAACGACATCTGTTCGGACAGACGGGAACAAACAGGAAGTGAGGAGGTGTTCACGAGGAGAACTGTCAACTGCACACTGGAAAAAATCTAAATCTTACCAAGTATATTTGTCTCATTGAGTATCTCATTACACTTAATATCAGACACAACTGCCTAACAAGTACCATTTCAGCCAGATATAGGGACTTGTTTTAATACAATACATCTGAAATATCTTGTTAAGTGAAAAAGTCTTGAAAACAAATTGTTTTGAGTCATATATCACATGAAACAAGCTTTTTTTTCATTTGAAGATGTTTTTAAGCTAATTTCAAGATTACTTTTATCTCAAAAGTCCTAAATATCACATTTTATTTCAAGAAATCTTGACAAGCCGATTTTCACTAGTTCCATTGGCAGATTATTTTGCTTATTTCAAACAAAAACGTCTTGTTTTATTGTTTTTACTTATTTTTGGAGGGGCATTTTTTCCAGTGCAGCACAATGCGCTGGAAGCCACGAGGGGCACTTTATTAGAGGGTCAGGATGCATTTTTCCAAAAAACTGTCTCATGATTTTGCTCCACTTCATTCACTCAGCTTCATGACATCATCTGTACCATTCCCAGGATTGTTTGCAGCCTCCCTGGGTTTACTTCGGTCTCTCTGCCGTCTTTGGAAAATATTCTTAAAAATCTACAGGGCTGAATTAAGAAGTCTGCTGTGCCATTGTCCAATTACTAGGGCTGGGCGAGTTAACTCGTTATTATCGAGTTAACTCGTTATTATCGCGCATTAACGCAGGTTTTATTATTGTAAAAGTCTGTTGAATGCATCACATTCACACAGTTACAGCAAACACCACGAAGCATGGAGTAATGAAATAAAGATAAACTAGCAGGTAACATCACCGCTACAGGCGGGAAGCTAACGGAGCTAACCGGCGCTACTTCCTGTTTTACTTGTTTCAACATAAAAGCACGCATTTCAAAATACATTTTCTAAAAAAGTCCTGCATTTACAGCCAAGTTGAATTGTCTTCTCAGCGTAGTAGTTCCAGTCTAAAATATCACTTAAAGGCAAAACACACAACTGATAGCAGCAAGTCATTCAAGGAAACAGACAGTGGAGCGAGGCTTCTACATAAAAACTACAGAAAGATGCTGATGTTAAAAGTGTGTTTGCACAACAAATGTTATGGCACTTTCATTCATATGGCAGCACATTTAAAATAAAGCTAAATGCTAAAAGCTATATACTACTTTTGGATTCATTTTTGGATTTTGCGTACAAATGCGATTAATCGTGATTAATCAGGGAAATCATGCGATTAACTAGATTAAACATTTTAATCGTTGCCCAGCCCTAGTAATTATCTATGTGTACAATGGAGAAAATGAACGTGTGGAAAGAAAATGAGTCAGAAACGGTCTGCAGAACATGCAGAATAACCAGAAGGCCAGAGCCTGACCTGTGATGGCGGTTCCGAGCATCGGGTTCGCAGGTCCCTCGTCGTATATCGGGGTGACGGCCACGTCGTACTCGGTCTGGGAAATGAGGCTGGTCAGCACCAAGGTCGTGATCGCACCATCGACTTCAACCTGCCGGAGGAAAATGAACCATGAAGCATTAAATCAGGCCCTGAAGTACGGCCTACAGTAGCAACATTCAGACATTTGGGGGCCATTGTGTTCGTAGCTTTTCCTATGGCAGCCCCATGAACGCTACGGTAAAAAGTTGTGAAATTTGGCACACGCATTCAGCACAGTGCCAAACACAACCCCAAGAATTTTCATGCCCCAACAGTGTACTCTCTAGCGCCACCAACACGTCAAAGTTCGAAGTGCATTCAGCCTAATAACTTTGGACTACTTGGTCCAAATTTCACAAATGAGGCATCGTTGGAATTCGTGGATCAAGATGACGTCATTTTCCGTCTGACTAGATTTTCCGCCATTTTGAATTTGATCAAAAACCTTCAAAAAGCATTTCAGGTCACACAGATTGTCCGATTTTCACGAGACTTGGCACATAGACTCTTCAGACCAAGCCGCACAAAAGTTATCGTGTGGAATGTTTAATTACGCTTCCGTTTGCCCATACCAGCCAATCAAACTCGGTGATGACGCCTCCAAACCGGAAGTGAGGCCATATCTCGGCAACCATTTGATGTTATGATGTCAAACTTGTAAAGCAGACTTAAGACCCCATCTTTGAAAGGCCCAAGAAGTTTGGTGACTTTCAGCCAATAGGGGGCGCTATATGTAGCAAAAAATGCATTTTTGCTACATATCTTTGGACCTTCTTCGCCATATTGGATTTTCCGCCATTTTGAATTTTATCAAAAACCTTCAAAAAGTATTTAAGGCCACTGAGATTGTCCAATCTCGACAGGACTTGGAACATAGAATCTTCAGACCAAGCCGCACAAAAGTTATCATGTGGATCTTTTCATTTTGCTTCTGTTTGCCCGTGGCAGCCAATCAAACTCTACGCCGACGCGCAAACAGGACGTTAGGCCGTATCTCTGCGATGCATTGATGTATCGATGCCAAACTTGGTGCATGGACTCATGACGCCTTCCTGAGCAGCCGTAGCCTTGCCTATTGTGCCGTTCTGCTAGGACCCCCCATCGCTGTTTGCAGCTATATTTTCCATTAGAATCTGCATTAAAACACACAGTTTGGCTCTGGTGAACACATAAAATCCTCGACATGCTTGTGTGCGTCTCATCTAAATCCAGCTTCATGTTGCTGAAAGTGATTAGTTTGGCGGAACAGCAGACGTGTTGTGTTCTGTCGGACCTCCCTGCCCTTTTATGAGGACACGCTGGATGCCAGAGGCAGGTAGGGAGCACCTTCCTGCCCTTGCATGTGCGTACACAGATAGCCCGAGGCTGGGAAAACATGCTTTGATGTGCATTGCATGGAAAGTGCAGGGCAGGGAGAGCCAACCTCCCCGTCATTCAATGTGCAAACCCAGGACAGGAAAGCAGCAGCAAACACACAACTGGATGCGTTGGAGTGAATCATGAGCTCCTGTTCAATAATTAGAATGAAGAATCCGTCCATAAAGTGGGAAAAAAAACCCACCTCAGCAGCTTTTATCTGCTCTGGAACACCTTTCTGGTTATATTTGAGGGTTTTTCTACATAGAGATAAAATATGAACCAGTTATTTTAAATAAATTCGATAAAAGATGCATTTACAGGCTCAGAGAACGCCGGATGAAGATGAATCAGGGACACGCTTTGATGTGCATTGCATGGAAAGTGCAGGGCAGGGAGAGCCAACCTCCCCGTCATTCAATGTGCAAACCCAGGACAGGAAAGCAGCAGCAAACACACAACTGGATGCGTTGGAGTGAATCATGAGCTCCTGTTCAATAATTAGAATGAAGAATCTGTCCATAAAGTGGTAAAAGAAGCCCTCTGAGCGGCTTTTATCTGGTTCTGGAACACCTTTCTGGTTATATTGGAGGGTTTTTCTACATTAGAGATAAAATATTAACCAGTTATTTTAAATAAATTCAATAAAAGATGTGTTTGTAGGCTCAGAGAACGCCGGATGAAGATGAATCAGGGACACGCTTTGATGCGTAAATGCAGAAGAATGTCTTTAATCATGTAAGCAGCAGCAGGAACAAACCGGGAGTTATAAATCCAGTGTGTGTACTCCTAAAGAGACAAGAGGCCTTCAGCAGGAGTGCTTCAGAGAAGGTGAGACGGTGCGTGTCATCCATCAGAGCTTTCTGGAAGCGTCTCGCAGGTATCCGCCGACTCCTCGCAGACTGTTTGTCCTCTGCTGACGTCCAGGAGAGACGTTACGAGGACAGAGAGGAGCCGCTGTAACTCAGAGGCTTTCCCATGACGAAGATCTCAACCGCTGACTGAGACCGAGGAAAAGCGCTCAGAGAAAAGCTCTTAAAGATAATAAATTAAAAATCAGAAGCCAGCTCTGAAAAACCGCAGAAACGCCAGCATCTGGAGTAACTAAAACCATCTGATAGGAGGTGTCACAGTGCAAGATCCCAGTCCAGTTAAGACTCTCAGAGTTAAATGTTGCATGCAGTCTGTGGCAGAGTTTCAAATAAAAAGGTCCATATTCACTCTGCACTGGAAAAAAATCAAAGTCTTACCGAGTATATTTGTCTCATTTCTAGTCAAAATATCTCATTACACTTAATTTAAGACACAACTGCCTAACAAGTACCATTTCAGCCAGATATAGGGACTTGTTTGAAGACAATACATCTGGAATATCTTGTTAAATGAAAAAGTCTTGATACATGAGTCACATATCATATGAAACAAGCTTTTTTTTCATTTTTAAGCTAATTTCAAGATCACTTTTAACTCAAAAGTCCTAAATATCACATCTTATTTCAAGAAATCTTGACAAGCCGATTTTCACTAGTTCCATTGGCAGATTTTTTTGCTTATTTCAAGCAAAAACATCTTTTATTTGTTGTTTTTTTACTTATTTTTGGAGGGGCATTACACAAAGGTCCGCCACTTCTGGGCTCATCGTGCTTCATTATGCGCTGCAGCGACTACATTAAAACCTGAACTTTCTTTTAATTCAACATAATCTTTCTGAACTTACTCACCAGTTTTTTTCCTTTAAGTTTTGGCTTGTGATGATTCATGATGTTTAATCGAGCTTTATTTTGACATATTTGGGAAAACAGGATGGAAAAGCATGGCTGTGGGACCAAAACACTCAGGGTGCGTCTTTACTTTTCAGCTGTTATTGGTCATGCTGGCATGCAGCAACACTGGAAAAAAATGCCCCCCCAAAAATAAGTAAGAAAACAACAAATACGAGACGTTTTTGCTTGAAATAAGCAAATAAATCTGCCAATGGAACTAGTGAAAATCGGCTTGTCAAGATTTCTTAAAATAAAATGTGATATTTGGGACTTTTGAGTTAAAAGTGATCTTGAAATTAACTTAAAAACCTCTTCAAATGTAAAAAAAAAGCTTGTTTCATATGAAATATGACTCAAAACAATTTGTTATCAAGACTTTTTCACTTAACAAGATATTCCAGATGTATTGTCTTCAAACAAGTCCCTATATCTGGCTGAAATAGAACGTGTTAGGCAGTTGTGTCTTATATTAAGTGTAATGAGATACTCAATGAGACAAATATACTTGGTAATACTTAGATTTTTTCCTGCTGTAAAGCAGTGGGACCGACACAGAGAGAAATCTGCAGCTTTACCTCCTTCAGGTCCCCTTGGTCCGGCTTGTAGGTGATGATGTATTTGCGCACCGGTCCAGGCGCAGCGTCCCAGAAGAGCCTCATGGTGCTGTGAGTAACGTCGGTGATTCTCAGGGCTCCAGCGGGAGGCAAAGGCACTGCAGGAGAACAGGAGGAGGGCATCTTTTTAAAACTTTAAGGTAAAAAAACCTCTCCCATCCCAGCATCCCAGCCGACACGTTTGTGTCGACACTGGAAGAAGCCGAGTGACGCGACTGGGGCCGAAGTGATTTAAAACAAAAAGCAGCTTGTTTTAAAGCTGCTGCATCTGTTTTCTATCTGTGGGCTTTCTATCCAGAGCTCAGGAGATGGGATCCAGCCCCAATAAAACAACTGCTGACACAGATGAATTCAGCTGAGCCCTTTACCTTTTTTTAAAAGCATTTCTAAGAAAAAGGAGTAAAAAACGGTGGCGTCTGCAGACATGAAGACACTTGGAAACGTCTCTGAAGCGGAGCTTCTGTGGACACAAAGTGAGGATTACTCCCACGAATCGGCAGAAATACCAACTGGAGCTCGATGATATAAATATATATAAATATAGCTGTTTGCAGCAGATGAAAGGAGCACACTTTCACCTAAAATCAAACCGATCCACGTCAAGTTTCTACTTCTGGAGGCCAACAACAACAGTCTAAACCAGCTCCATCAGTTTTCTTTGCATTAATGCAAATATATTTTCACAGAATAGATTTTAAAAGCCTGCTGATGGTTTACATCTGTGATCTGTTCAGAGAATATAAAGCCAGCAGAGCTCTTAGATCCAAGGACTCAGGTCAGCTGGTCCAGTCCAGAGTCCAGACTAAACATGGAGAAGCAGCATTTAGCTGTTATGCTGCAAACAAGTGGAACAAACTGCCAGTGGAGATTAAACTTTCACCAAATGGAGACATTTTTAAATCCAGGTTAAAGACATTTCTGTTCTCATGTGTCTATGCATGAAATCTGCACGCTATCTTTGAACTTATCTGGACTGTTGCTGGTTTTTAAATTAATTTAAATGATTTTATTTGTTTCTCTTTATATTCTTTTATGTATTTTTAATGCTTCTTCCACTCCCTGCTGCAATGCTTTTATTTCATGTGAAGCACTTTGAACTGTTTTGTACATGAAATGTGCTATAAATAAATTTGATTTGATTACGTTTGCATTATGAACTCCACTGGAGATAAAGTCAGTGTTTGAGTTGCTAAAAAAAATAAACTGAAAACTTCTCTTCTTATCAGCAGATTTTTATGTCTTATGACAACCAGGAAAATCAAACAATTCAAATATCTAAACATTGCACGACTCTGTATATTTATTTAATGTTGCAATCTGCTGAAATTTGACCCAAATTCAGGAAAAAAACACGTGCTTTCTATGAAAATGCTGCTGTTACCGGCCCAGCCTTTCCCTTTCAGGAGGTTTGCTCTCAGTAACCTGGCTGGTTCTGGGTTTCTTTCTGTTCCTACACTAAGAACTAAAGAGTTACGATGAGCAGTGAGGGGAAGAACTTATGAATGGGGGAGAAAACGTCTGCCAGTCAGCGATAAAAACAGGGTGGATTAGGCAGTGAATAAGCTTTCGTCTGTCATCAATTATCCGAGCTGCAGCCAGGAAATGCCTGCAGAGGTGATGAGCTCCGGGTCTAAATGTGGTCATTCACAGTAAAGATGAAGCTAATACAAAGTTAGGACGTTTTGTTTTTAACTCGTTTGTGTCTGAGGTCTTGAGCTCATCTTTTGGGTCTCTTTTGTCCGGCTTTTCTTTAATTTAACCAAGAAATATGGAGCTGCTGAGTGGATTTTTGTGGCGTTTGTACCTGCATTTAGCCCGGCGTCTGTTGCTCTTACTCTGCCGGCGTAGGTTAAATCTAACGTAAGACTGGATCATTTGCTCTTTAGCTTCCCCTGCAGCTGCTGGATGCAACACCACCGTCATGAAAACACAACTTCGCGTGAGCTCTGAAGCTGCAAAGCTGCACGTGCGAGGCCTTAAACGCTTCGGTGCACGGCTGGACGCCAACGCAAGTAAGATTTAAGGTTCACAAACTTCTCCAGAGCTGTCTGAACACATTTTGTCGCCTCCCGAGGAGCTCCGCCTCCTTTAAAAGATGCTTTAATGCAGTACACTGGAAAAAATGCCCCTCCAAAAATAAGTAAGAAAAACAACAAATAAAAGACGTTTTTGCTTGAAATAAGCAAAAAATCTGCCAATGGAACTAGTGAAAATCGGCTTGTCGAGATTTCTTGAAATAAAATGTGATATTTAGGACTTTTGAGTTAAAAGTGATCTTGAAATTAGCTTAAAAACCTCTTCAAATGTCAAAAAAAAGCTTGTTTCATGTGAAATATGACTCAAAACAATTTGTTTTCAAGACTTTTTCACTTAACAAGATATTCCAGATGTATTGTCTTCAAACAAGTCCCTATATCTGGCTGAAATGGTGCTTGTTAGGCAGTTGTGTCTGATATTAAGTGTAATGAGATACTCAATGAGACAAATACTTGGTAAGATTTAGATTTTTTCCAGTGTAAAGATGCAGTTTGTTACGTACAGGTGACTCCGCTGCCATCCAGAGCGTCACTGCTGGCTTCGCCGTGCAGGGCGAAGATCCTGATGGCGTACTCCGTGTTGGGGATCAGCTGCAGCAGCTGGGTGGTAATCACGTCTCCTGGAAGACGAACCTGCAGAGGAACACAGGAGGAAAAGGTAAGAAACGCACTGTATACCTCCTGTAAACGCTAAACGCCACCTGCTTCTGAATTGGAAATGGATCAAAGAGACTGAAAGTAGAGAAAATTAGATATTCAAGTAGAAGAAACTTGAGCAAATTTTACAGTAAATGGCCATTTATGGACTTTTTTGCGACAATATAACCCCCCTCCCCCTTCTTTCTTCTTTTATTTATTTATTTATTTTTTCTATTCTACGTAACAATGCAGACAGTTTAATCATCTTAGACTATGTCATAAATCCTTTTTCATTGTATAGTCTATTTGGCCTTTTTTCTGCAATCTTATATATAAGATTGTGTATAAATATATATTTATAAATATGTTTAAAATATAAATATATTTATATAATTTATATAAATATATTTATATAATTTATATAAATATATTTATATTTTAAACATATTTAAAAATATATATTTATACATTTTCTGCAATCTTTGTATATATACAAACATGTTTAATGACCACACCATTGTATAACGCTATATGTAAGTGCCTCTGTTACCCTTATATACATATCAATAAAAAATATTTCAAGAAAAAAAAGAAATACACTGTAGCATGTTTGTTTTTTTTTGGTGATTTTTGTCTAAATATCTGTTGGGCAGAGATCCCGCTGACCCCCCCGGGAAGCTCACAGGGTGGTTTCATGTAAGAAAACGCTGGATTAACTGAACATAACTGCACAAAATGCCACAGATGTCATCACCATAAGCATAGCCAGAAGTATAACATGTGCTTTTGGTCATCTGGGGAGGTTTTCCTCCACTTTGGAGCGCTTTGTGACAATACTCCCACGGAGAAAGCCAGATCCATAAAGAGATTTTGGTGTGGAACCAACAGCCTGTTCGGCACACCCTGAGTTTAGAAGCTCCTTAATGTTTGCATCCAGGCTGCGAAGTGTTCACACTGGAAAAAATCAAAGTCTTACCAAGTATATTTGTCTCATTTTTAGTCCAAATATCTCATTACACTTAATATAAGACACAACTGCCTAACTAGTACTATTTCAGCCAGATATAGGGACTTGTTTGAAGACAATACATCTGGAATATCTTGTTAAATGAAAAAGTCTTGAAAACAAATTGTTTTGAGTCACATATCATATGAAACAAGCTTTCTTTTTTTTTCATTTGAAGAGGTTTTTAAGCTAATTTCAAGATCACTTTTATCTCAAAAGTTCCAAATATCACATCTTATTTCAAGAAATCTTGACAAGCCGATTTTCACTAGTTCCATTGGCAGATTTATTTGCTTATTTCAAGCAAAAACATCTCGTATTTGTTGTTTTTTTACTTATTTTTGGAGGGGCATTTTTTCCAGTGCACTCACTACTACAGCAAATCTCCACTGGAAAAAATGCCTCTCCAAAAATAAGAAAAACAACAAATAATCAAGATTTCTTGAAATAAAATGTGATATTTAGAACTTTTGAGTTAAAAGTGATCTTGAAATTAGCTTAAAAACCTCTTCAAATGTAAAAAAAAAAAAAAAAAAGCTTGTTTCATGTGAAATATGACTCAAAACAATTTCGTTTAACAAGATATTCCAGATGTATTGTCTTCAAACAAGTCCCTATATCTGGCTGAAATAGCACTTGTTAGGCAGTTGTGTCTTATATTAAGTGTAATGAGATATTTTGACTGGAAATGAGACAAATAAACTTGCTAAGACTTTGATTTTTTTCCAGTGTGAATGAATCTTAAAGAGAAAACAGTAATTTACCGTCATTATTCTTTTATTTCAGATTCCTTATCATCAACTTCGTCTAATCTGTTCATCTATTAGTCAACATGGCCGTGAAACTCTGAAATCCCAGCACAAAAAACAGGCAAAGTCCTTTAATTGGGAACATCTTGCAGATAGCAGTATTTGCATTAAAGTTGTTCATGTTGCGTGAAGGTTACCGAATTCATGATTAACACCGCCGCACATGTATTTCCAACACAGACCGCCTCATTAAATCATCCTTACAATTTTCCGCCACTGCATAATTACGCGTGTAGGTTTAACGCCACACAGGCGTTCGGCTCCATCCACGCAGCATCTGTTGGGTTTATATCATCCCGATGACTTCAGGCCATGAGCTAATCCTTCCCATTACTCTGAGCCGGGCCGCTGAAGGCCACGTCCCGCTCCGCAGAGCGCTCATCCTTTCACCATCTGGAGGCAGCCATGTTTCATGTGAAATAAATCTGGAAGCACGCAGATATTTCTGGGTCTGCTTTACATGCGAGTGCTCCGTTCTGAGGCGTCGTATCGCCTTAACGCCTTCAGAGTCGGTTCTGGAGGGCCGCTGTCCTGCAGGTTTTACACCCGATTCGGATGAAATGGATCTCTTCAAAAGATTGTTAAGTTCTCCACAAACCTGCTGACGATGCATCGATCTGAATCAGGTGTGTCGGAGCAGGGAAACGTGTAAAACCTGCAGGACATCCCTGTTCTATTAGAAGGAATTCATCCAATTAAGAGTGGGGTCACATGGCACTGAAAGGATCGGATTATTGGCTAAATTACAATCAGACTGAGTTATTAAGTGCATGTAGACACCTTAATCTGACTAAGAATTGGATCGGATTAAGACCCCCAGATAACTCGATTGAAAGCCCAACGGGGTTAACAATTTTCCCGTTGCCATGGTTACGCATCGTAACAGTTGGAAAAAGCTACGTAATGACCTATATTGATATTGTAATGTTTAATTTTTTTAGGTTTTGAGCTCCTTTTTCTACTTTTCTGCCATCTAACAACGCTTTAAAATGAACAACAAGCAGAACAGCAGCTCAGTGTGGATGTGAACGGTAGATTTCTGAAGTTTTCTGATGTTCTAACGTGAGCTTCTCTGAAGCGGGAACATTCAGTAGCCTGTTTCTGACCTGCGTCAGGTTAGCATCTGGTGAGCTGATCCGCACTCAGCAGGGACACATGGCTCTGAAAGGATCGGATTATTGGCTAAATCACAATCAGACTGAGTTATTAAGTGCATGTAGACACCTTAATCTGACTAAGAATTGGATCGGATGGGATTCAGACCCCAAGATAACTGGGCTGAAAGTCACTCTAAACCTGCTTGTAGACGCTGAAGCACGTGGTGAATCAGACTTTGCGTTCTGCTCCAGATGTTTTCCCGGGGTCGTGACCCGGAAGTCAAAGGAGACGATATTCCTGTTGTTGTCGCCGTCAGAAAGAAACAAACAACGCGATGGAGAATGCTCCGTTGGGCATCGAGTTTGTGCAACAAGCAGCTCATCACAGAGCAAATGTAGAGGGACGTAGCTTCATCTGGCTCTGCGTTCTCCATCTTTCTCCAATGCCTGAGTTTGTTGTTGTTGTTGGTGGTGAAGAGGTCAACAGGAAGTGGCTCTATTAGCAACAGCTGGAATGGGTACAGCGCCACCTATCATACCGGGGTATGACACGCTTTGTGCCTCTGATCCCATTCATTCACCGCCATATATCCAAGGAGAATTACCCTTGCTCAACTCATTCTGATTGTAATTTAGCCAATAATCCGATCCTTTCAGGGCCATGTGACCCCACTGACTCCGAGGGACAATTTAGAGTCACCAGTTAAGCTAACATGCATGTTTTTGGACGGTGAAAGGAAGCCGGAGTACCCGGCGAGAAACATGCAAACTCCACAAAGAGAGAACCAGCCGGGAATCGAACCTGGGACCTGAGTATGTGTGGAAAACAAGCCCTCTGCCCTCTGCCCTCTGCCCTCTGCATCAGAAGGAAGGAACCATCATGCAATGCTAGCCAGCCAGCGGTGGCATACTTTCATCAGACGACCCTGAATGTGGGCGTGGATCATTTCTGGAGGCCCACGTTTGTGGAAGCCGACATAGAGATGTTCAAACTGCTAAACCGGAGGCTTCAAAGGTTGTCCCCAACCTGCCGTCCATCGTTCCTGTGCAGTCTGAAACTGTCAGATCATCATCAGCTTCCAGCTCGGAGAGCTTTCAAGCTCCAAGTCAATGGCTGTGTTTGAAACCGCATACTTCTCCTACTACTCCTACTAACTTTTTGAGTTAGTATGCTAGTTTGAGTAAGCAGAAGTTCCCGGATGCATACTAGATTCTCCGAAATGTTGGGTATGCATCATGAGGTTACTACTCATACTCAAACTACCCAAGATGCAACGTAACGTGACGTCGCCGATCGTAATTTCCTGTCAAAACGGCAGTTTCAAGCTAGCTACAACGAGGGTAGGTTCACTTCCTGTTTTCAAAACAAAAGCACCAATTGTATGGTAATGGCTTTCCCTATGATAAAAGGCAACGGGTATTTTATTTTGTGAAAATAACCGGAACACTGGAAAAAAAAAAATCAAAATCTTACCAAGTATATTTGTCTCATTTCTAGTCCAAATATCTCATTACACTTAATATAAGACACAACTGCCTAACAAGTACCATTTCAGCCAGATATAGGGACTTGTTTTAATACAATACATCTGGAATATCTTGTTAAATGAAAAAGCCTTGAAAACAAATAGTTTTGAGTCATATTTCATATGAAACAAGCTTTTTTTTTCATTTGAAGAGGTTTTTAAGCTAATTTCAAGATCACTTTTATCTCAAAAGTCCCAAATATCACATTTTATTTCAAGAAATCTTGACAAGCCGATTTTCACTAGTTCCATTGGCAGATTTTTTTGCTTATTTCAAGCAAAAATGTCTTGTATTTGTTGTTTTTCTTACTTATTTTTGGAAGGGCATTTTTTCCAGTGAAGTGCGTTAGCTCACTGCGGCTAGCTTTAGTAGCGCCGAATTCGTGGGAACTAAATTGTAAACAGCCGGTATTTTGTCAGGTTTTCAACACGTTGGGGATCTAAACGACTACTTTCGCTCCTGAAAATGTTTCAAATGTTGCTAAAGTTTACAGAGTTTAGAGCTTAAGGGAAATCAGCTTCAGGCCGGCTGATTTCAGCTCGGGCAGGAGCGAAATGCATTGTGGGTAAACGCTCTGCACACTGTCTGATCGATGAGTATGTAGTATGTAGTATGCAGTATGTAGTATGTAGTATGCAGTATGCAGTATGTAGTATGTAGTATGTAGTATGCAGTATGCAGTATGTAGTATGTAGTATGTAGTATGCAGTATGCGGTATGTAGTATGCAGTAAGCAGTATGTGGTATGTAGTATGTAGTATGCGGTATGTAGTATGTAGTATGTAGTATGCAGTATGCAGTATGTAGTATGTAGTATGCAGTATGCAGTATAGAAGTATGCAGTTTCGAACACAGCCAAAGAAATATTGAATCTTTCAGGAAAAAGTTGACGTTACCTCTTGCTCCAGCTGAGGCTCGGAAGCGTTGATGGATTTGTAGCGCAGCATGTAGCCCGTGGCGCCGAACACCGCGTCCCATCTCACCCTCATGCTGTTCATGGTCTCATCGTAGACGTTCATGTTCTTCACTGCTGGCAGCGGCACTGAAAGCACAAACCAATCAGAACGTGGAATGTCCTTTAATCAAAGGGAATGCAATTCTTTCATATCTTTACAAGTGTTTGAGGAAAAAACTGGAGATTCTTTGGATGAAAGGTCCGACCGGGATACATAATATTTGGAGCCGGTTTTGGCCCAAACGGGGACAGTGATACAAACAGGCTGCAACATCAGGATCACATTTAAGAAAATCACAGGATGTCCCCAAGAAATCATGTGCGAGTGGAGACCCGAATCCTTCTAAAAGCTAAACGCCGTCAGAAAACAGCCTCTCAGAACCTCTGGGTTTCATCAAGAATTGGACAGAATCAGAAGATAAAGTTTTCTTAGGGGTTCATCTGACAGGTTCCATGTACATTGGAAACCATTGCTTACTTATTTAGATTTATTTAGGTTGCCGGTTCAGGAGGTAGCGGGATGAAGCCCCACTTTGTGTTTATATCGGAGATCTTCCCCTCATGGCAGCAGTGACAGTTGGTTTGTCCCGGTGAGGGGGGAGTAAGCAGCCAATAATACTCACGTTGTATATGTAAAGATCAGTATTAGCACGTTGTATCATTTATTTAGTCGTTTGTATTTGTTTATGTTATTATTATTAGTGTTATTAGGGACCGAGCAGTGAAACTGCAAGGACCCTATTTTATCTTTAAGGTTTATTATTATTATTCTTTGCAAAAGGTACTCGCAAACTCATGAAATTTTGCAAGCACCACCTGCCAGTCGACGACATGAAAGAATCTAAACTTTATATTTTTGGGAGTCGCTCACTGACTCTGTAGCGCCCCTTACGATACTTAAAAATGGTCCCCGCAATAGAATTAGTTTCTCGTGGGATGACGAAATTCGGTATACTCATTCATCATGCCCAGACGCACAAAAAAGTCTCTTACTACCATGGTCCCACGTTCACAGGAAGGTGGCCATTTTGGATGGAAAGTGCGTTTTAGTTCCATTTTTGCCCGATTTCATCCCTACATGTGATCGAACTTGTCCTACAGATTTAATTTCTATGTATTATTATTAATATTACGTATTGTTATTATTATTGTAGTATTTATTTGTCTACTTCTTTTTTTATTATTATTAATTTATTTTAATTATCCTTAGTACTCTTAATTGTTGTTGTTTTTGTCTTTATTTAGCTATTTACTTCTCTGTGAACTCCTACAACATGTAAAAGACCTGGGGGGGGGGGTGTACACAAGTTCTTAAGTTGTTTGGAAAAACAAAAAAGAAAATTACTTGTATTCCTGTATACACTTCATATTTTTGTCTTGCATTTGATAAATAAAAGAAAACAGAATTGGACAGAATCGTCATTAATTAGTTTCACATGTGTGAAAATCTTTTAGAGGTTAAACCCTTGTGTAAGACATGTTAAAGGACATTTATTTGTGGTCTTGACACGGATTGTGTCCACAAAGAATGATAAATTTCACTTCTTGGTTATAATAATCTGGATTTTTGAGAGATAAATCAGCTGTTTTTTAAATCCAAACTCTTTACAGTCGTGCACCTTTAAAAGTGGGATTTTTGGCCTTTCATCAGTCTAGTTTTGACTGATGCAAACCCACATCCCTTCACAGTCTGACTGCAGAGACATTATGACCTAATGGAGTGTAAGTTTAAAATGAGTGTAAATAACGCCGCAGCGACCCAACGGCGGTGGGTGGCCATCGAAGAGGACGATAATAGCTTTACAGCAGCAGCTAACAGCTCATTGTAAAACATTTTAGGACAAATAAAGAGAGGAATAAGCCAATAAAATCCCTTAGAGCTGCGAACTTAACACATTGTGAGATTAAATCAGTTTGTTTAAGGTAAATGCAGAGACCGCGGCCCTGATAAATAACCTTTTACGGCCCCGAGCGATTCCAACTCTGCCCGCGAAAGACAAACATCGGCTCCTAGCATTGCATCATGGGACATTGTAAACAGTCGTCAACCTCAGATATTGCACATAAAGAGATGTCGGGCTGGTGATGAAGGCGTGAAACGGGATAATTAGCAGATAAATAAAGTCGTTAAAGTTAAACAAAGCAAACAAAAAGGACAGATTTAACCAAACCCCCACCCGGTGTCCCTTATCGTGTCGGGGGAGGAGGCCAGGTTGGACGTTTGTGCAGAGGAAGGCAGAGGAAACACTCACAGGTAGTCTCGGTGCCCTTCAGAGGCTCGCTGTTGACCTCTCCAACCACGGCGTAAACGTTGACCAGGTACTCGGTCAGAGGGGTCAGCTGTTCCAGGACCACCGTGGTCACCTTCCCATCCACCGACCGCTGGAAGGACAAAGGAGAAAAGCCCGGTTAGCACTCACAAGCCCCACAAAGCTGAAGCTGCAGAGCCTTCAGGTGCTTAAGGTCCTGCTACATGTTAGCATGGGGAGCTACTCTGAGCCATGTTTTAAGACCCTGCTACATGTTAGCATGGGGAGCTACTCTGAGCCATGTTTTAAGACCCTGCTACATGTTAGCATGGGGAGCTACTCTGAGCCATGTTTTAAGACCCTGCTACATGTTAGCATGGGGAGCTACTCTGAGCCATGTTTTAAGACCCTGCTACATGTTAGCATGGGGAGCTACTCTGAGCCATGTTTTAAGACCCTGCTACATGTTAGCATGGGGAGCTACCCTGAGCCATGTTTTAAGACCCTGCTACATGTTAGCATGGGGAGCTACCCTGAGCCATGTTTTAAGACCCTGCTACATGTTAGCATGGGGAGCTACTCTGAGCCATGTTTTAAGACCCTGCTACATGTTAGCATGGGGAGCTACTCTGAGCCATGTTTTAAGACCCTGCTACATGTTAGCATGGGGAGCTACTCTGAGCCATGTTTTAAGACCCTGCTACATGTTAGCATGGGGAGCTACTCTGAGCCATGTTTTAAGACCCTGCTACATGTTAGCATGGGGAGCTACTCTGAGCCATGTTTTAAGACCCTGCTACATGTTAGAATTGGGAGCTACTCTGAGCCATGTTTTAAGACCCTGCTACATGTTAGCATGGGGAGCTACTCTGAGCCATGTTTTAAGACCCTGCTACATGTTAGCATGGGGAGCTACTCTGAGCCATGTTTTAAGACCCTGCTACATGTTAGCATGGGGAGCTACTCTGAGCCATGTTTTAAGACCCTGCTACATGTTAGCATGGGGAGCTACTCTGAGCCATGTTTTAAGACCCTGCTACATGTTAGCATGGGGAGGTACCCTGAGCCATGTTTTAAGACCCTGCTACATGTTAGCATGGGGAGCTACTCTGAGCCATGTTTTAAGACCCTGCTACATGTTAGCATGGGGAGCTACTCTGAGCCATGTTTTAAGACCCTGCTACATGTTAGCATGGGGAGCTACTCTGAGCCATGTTTTAAGACCCTGCTACATGTTAGCATGGGGAGCTACTCTGAGCCATGTTTTAAGTTCCTGCTACATGTTAGCATGGGGAGCTACTATGAGCCATGTTTTAAGACCCTGCTACATGTTAGCATGGGGAGCTACTCTGAGCCATGTTTTAAGACCCTGCTACATGTTAGCATGGGGAGCTACTCTGAGCCATGTTTTAAGACCCTGCTACATGTTAGCATGGGGAGGTACCCTGAGCCATGTTTTAAGACCCTGCTACATGTTAGCATGGGGAGCTACTCTGAGCCATGTTTTAAGACCCTGCTACATGTTAGCATGGGGAGCTACTCTGAGCCATGTTTTAAGACCCTGCTACATGTTAGCATGGGGAGCTACTCTGAGCCATGTTTTAAGACCCTGCTACATGTTAGCATGGGGAGCTACTCTGAGCCATGTTTTAAGACCCTGCTACATGTTAGCATGGGGAGCTACTATGAGCCCTATGCTAAGGCCCAAGTTATTGGGGAAAAGCCGGAGTTCAAACAGTATCTGGAAAAAATGCCCCTCCAAAAATAAGTACAAAAAACAACAAATAAAAGACGTTTTTGCTTGAAATAAGCAAAAAAAATCTGCTAATGGAACTAGTGAAAATCGAGATTTCTTGAAATAAGATGTGATATTTGGAACTTTTGAGATAAAAGTGATCTTGAAATTAGCTTAAAAACCTCTTCGAATGTAAAAAAAAAAAAGCTTGTTTCATATGATATGTGACTCAAAACAATTTGTTTTCAAGACTTTTTCACTTAACAAGATATTCCAGATGTATCGTCTTCAAACAAGTCCCTATATCTGGCTGAAATAGTACTTGTTAGGCAGTTGTGTCTTATATTAAGTGTAATGAGATATTTTGACTAGAAATGAGACAAATATACTTGGTAAAGCTTTGATTTTTTTCCATTGAGGCCAGTAAAAGCAAGAAAAACCTTAAACTTATATATGAGCAGATCAATGGCAGTCACACAGATGTGTGAAGAACATTTAAGCCGGGACTTTCAACAGTCCAAATTATATTAACATCATAAGTGTGGCGCTTTGGTGACGGCTGCAATACAGTTACCAACAATCACCAGATAAAATGCAGATTATTAATGTAATTTCAGTAGTTTCAAGTTCCATCTGAAGAGACACAACGGATTAAAAGGAAACATGTTGTTCTCAGAAACGTCCGGATTTGGAGGAAAAAAGCATCAACCAAGCCCGACTACCTGCTGAGTGCAAAGCTGCAGACGTGCTCTGTTCATAACTGGGATAAGCCCGAGCCTCTATAAGTTAAACTTTAACAGTTTATCTGGAGACATTCGCTGTGTCACATTAAAAACACCACAGAGGGTCAACGTTTCACAAAGTTGACCCATAAACAGCTCGTTTTTACAGCTAAACTAATTAGGAACAGAGCAGTGAAACTGCAAGGACCCTATTGTATCTGTACTGTTTCTTATTATTAAAAAAAAAGTCTCTTGCCGCCATGGTCCCACGTCCACAGGAAGGCGGCCATTTTGGATGGAAGGTGCGTTTTGGTGCCATTTTTGACCGATTCCACGCCATGCATAAGATCAAACTCCTCCTACAGATATAATGCTACAGGCTTCAAACTTGGCCAGGTTACTTTTAAGACATGGAGGGAAAAATTCATGGAGAAACTTTTTCAAAACTTAAAGGGCGTAGCCATGGCGACGCCTCAAAGTTCGATGACTCGCCACAAAGAATTAAGTCGCTTATAACTCCCACATACATTATCCAATCTGTCCCAAACTTCATACGGTGAATGCTGGAACCAGCCTGAACGCGCACATATTATCATAGTGGCATCCACCTATAGCGCCACCTGCTGGTGGTTGGAAACGTCTTTTTTTTTCACACCTTGCATTTGATCGAACTCCTCCTACAGATTTCATGCTACAAGCTTCACACTTGGCCAGGTTACTCTTAAGACATGGGGGGAAAGAATCATGGAGAAACTTTCCCAAACTCTGAACGGTGTGGGCGTGGCCAGGCGGTGAAAATCGTGTGATGGCATTTGTGATTTGAAAGCCTGACGACCTCGTACGTATGTAAAGGGTATCGTGTGTGGGCGGAGCAAAATGGCTCAGTGGCGCCCCCAAGAAATTGAAAAAAAACCTCTGCATTGGGGTTATTACGTGCTCGTACGTACGCAGAGGGTATCGTGCGTGTGGGCAGAGCTGCGTGACTACGGCGTCCAGCGCATCCCCCAACGTGCGCACATCTCGGTCCCGCATACAGCTGCTCGCAGCTTTCTAGTTATAAAATGTGATGCTGCTCCACAGAATCTCACCGAATCAGGAAGACGTTGGATAAAGGCCATCAGAAGCCTCAAAGCGAACACTTTTCAGGCTGACAGATGAGCTGTAGGGTGATCAGGAAGTGATTTAGTGCGACTTTAAGTTGAATATCTGCTTAAGTTCAAGCTTGAAACTGACGCTCTGCTCTCTCTGGGAGCGTTCCAGCTCGCACATTTCCACCGACGGATGATTGCGGTCTGCCTGAGCTGAAACCATCGAGCTGCTTTAACGAGCTGGTGGGAAAAGTTGTGGTGCGGGACGTCCAACTTGGCCGATAATCCACGTCACATTCCTGCGCGACTGCTGGAAAATCAAACACAGCAGTGAACCGGCGAACGCATCCAGAGAAGCTGCAGCTTCACTGGACAGACATTATGTCTGCTGATGCACCGCGTCTGTGACCGATCGAGTTCAAACTGTTTCCAACGCAAATTCGGTCGTTTTCTGTCAAATTCTAGTTTCACGTTTCTTAATTCCAGTGGAACAGATTCCTTTCATCTTTGTTGATTTGGGACACAGATGGTTGAGGTTTTTTGGGAACTGATTGATGCATTGATCCAAATGTCAACTGACAATCCCACAAATAAAGAAAGCAGCTGCTCTAAAGTAAGAGCTTGGGATTGAATTTCCATTTCCTGGAGCAGATAATTGAGCAGAATCGGGATGAATTGATCCAAGCTGAGAGCAAACGGAGGCTCAGCAGGATCAGATGTTTCTGGGACGCATCTTCAGGTTCAAGGACATCGCTGTGTGGACAAAACTGAGCCAAACCGTCTGAAAACCTTTGGATTCCCCTGACAAACATCTCCATGAACGCGGACCGGTCGCTCTGAAGGTTGCTCTGACGCTCAGAGGTTTGGAACCGTCCTTTTTCTTTGTGTTTTCTGCAGTAAACTCACAGCATAATCGCTGTTATTCTCATCCTCCTGCACCAGTTATAAGCTTTCTTCTGCAGTAACTTTCAAACTGTGTCCGTTCTTGCATTTTCTAGATCTCCAGCTGGTAAAATGTTCAAATAGAATAATTTAAAACCTTTTTTCTTGTGTTTTCTGCAGTAAACTGACAACATAATCGCTGTTATTCTCATCCTTTCTTCTCCAGTAACTTTCAAACTGTGTCTGTTCTTGCATTTTCTAGATATCCAGCTGGTAAAATGTTAAAATAAAATCATAATTTAAAACCTTTTTTCCTTTTTTTTTTTTTAAAACATTTTACAGTCTGGACAGAAAACAAACGTAGACATCTGCCTATAAGCCACCTGACTGGTTTAAATTATTTTCATGTATGTTGTCTTTATTTGGTACAAAGAACGTTTGAAACAGCCAAAGATGCAACTGGAAGAAGAAAACTGCCCAACATATCCCACGAGGACACATGCTGCACGTTAACTCTGCGCATTAATTAGTCTTTTCCATGAAAAGCATGCAGCTGTGGCCGTGCGCTGGTAACCTGACGACCAATCAGAGAGCTGCTCAGGCGCTAGCTTCCGTTAGCTTCCATGAACATGCTAATTCTGCATGGACTGAGTGAAACGGTCTCCATCTGAGCTCAACTGTTTGGTTCAGGTTTGTTCAGCCAGATTACTGAAAGGTTCTGTCAGTATGCTGAACCCGACCTGAACCAACTGCCTGACCTATTCAGCGGCTTCAAACGGTCGTAAATTAGATGAAAGTGTGAAGTATTTACCAAGTGAAGCCTGAGGCGGAAGTGGACAAAGCATCAGCTTCCCTCTGCAAACAGCGAATCTTTTTCAGAGCCACACGCTCTGCTATGTTTTTAGGATTCTCAGTCAGCCACACTGGAAAAAATCAAAGTCTTACCAAGTATATTTGTCTCATTTCTAGTCAAAATATCTCATTACACTTAATATGAGACACAACTGCCTTCACTGGAAAAAATGCCCCTCAAAAATAAGTAAAAAAACAACAAATAAAAGACGTTTTTGCTTGAAATAAGCAAAAAAATCTGCCAATGGAACTAGTGAAAATCGGCTTGTAAAGATTTCTTGAAATAAAATGTGATATTTAGGACTTTTGAGATAAAAGTGATCTTGAAATTAGCTTAAAAACCTCTTCAAATGAAAAAAAAAAGCTTGTTTCATATGATATGTGACTCAAAACAATTTGTTTTCAAGACTTTTTCACTTAACAAGATATTCCAGATGTATTGTCTTCAAACAAGTCCCTATATCTGGCTGAAATGGTGCTTGTTAGGCAGCTGTGTCTTATATTAAGTGTAATGAGATACTCAATGAGACAAATATACTTGGTAAGATTTAGATTTTTTCCAGTGTACTAAGTACTATTTCAGCCAGATATAGGGACTTGTTAGAAGACAATACATCTGGAATATCTTGTTAAGTGAAAAAGTCTTGGAAACAAATTGTTTTGAGTCACATATCATATGAAACAAGCTTTTTTTTTCATTTGAAGAGGTTTTTAAGCTAATTTCAAGATCACTTTTATCTCAAAAGTCCTAAATATCACATCTTATTTCAAGAAATCTTGACAAGCCAATTTTCACTAGTTCCATTGGCAGATTTTTTTGCTTATTTCAAGCAAAAACCTCTTTTATTTGTTGTTTTTTTACTTATTTTTGGAGGGGCATTTTTTCCAGTGTTGCAGGAGGCTCTTTGTTTGACTCCATTAAACACCGAAACAATCAACGGCACCGACGCGCTCCAGATGCCAGAGTGTTTTGGTGCATCGTGCACGTCTTCCTGTCTCCCTCCTGCATGCATATTGCATATTCCGTGCACGCTCTGTGGCAGAGAGCGCAGGCTGCAGCCGACCCTCCCTTTTACTGGCTGCTCGTAATTCAGGAATTCACTCTCTTGTTGAACGAGCTGTAAATCACGGGAGATAAGGCCTGCTTTAAATTGCCATTATATAAATATCATGTATCCCCTGCACTTATGTTGAAGATGCAGATGAAAGAGCAGGGGGGGGGGGGGGGGGGGCTGCCGGGTCGGCCCACTGTGGGGTCCGTGGCGTTAAACTAAGTGGAGCTGATGGAAACTCGGCTTGATTTCAGACCAGCCGGATTGTGATCACACGAGTGCCAATAAAAGCACGAAAGGATGGAAAAAAGATGCGTTTTCAAAGACGGGGAGGTTAAGAGTCAACCAAATGAATGTTCACCAAAGCAACTGGGATCCAGGTTTCTGTTCCTGGGGGGCAGGAATGCATCTGAAACACACCCCAGAGATGATTACACTGGAAAAAATCTAAGTCTTACCAAGTATATTGGTCTCATTTCTAGTCAAAATGTCTGCCTAACAAGCACTATTTCAGCCAGATATAGGGACTTGTTTGAAGACAATACATCTGGAATATCTTGTTAAATGAAAAAGTCTTGAAAACAAATTGTTTTGAGTCACATTTCACATGAAACAAGCTTTTTTTTTTTACATTTGAAGAGGTTTTTAAGCTAATTTCAAGATCACTTTTATCTCAAAAGTCCTAAATATCACATTTTATTTCAATAAAATCTTGACAAGCAGATTTTCACTCGTTCCATTGGCAGATTTTTTTGCTTATTTCAAGCAAAAACGTCTTTTATTTGTTGTTTTTCTTACTTATTTTTGGAGGGGCATTTTGTCCAGTGTACCGAGAGGTTCAGCCTACAGGAGGACAAACACCTCGACCTCAAACAACTGAGAGCTTCATGTCTCGTTCATTCTGTTCTACTGAGACTGACAAACACATGCATCTCACTGGGAGAAGAGACTTATTTCTTACTATTTAGACTTATTAAAAAGGCAAAAAGAAGCGTCTTATGGGTGGAAAACATCAAGTTTCCGGACAATGAAGCAAACTGGGCTGATTCTTCCATGAGAAATCTGTGAAATGAACCAACTATGAGGGAGTTATATGACCATTAATGCCTGGAACAACAGACTATAACAGATCCCAGACGGCTGTGAGATAAGCAGCATTTTATATCTGTTTATAGCGGTTTTCTGTTGGGCTTCAAGCTTGTATTGAGACCCAAACTGTGCATTAATTCTAACCCCAACCATCTACTTTTAACACCCAAACTCTTAACCCAGCAGCTTCCTACACCCTGAAGGACACGGGCTTGTTTTCCATCCCTTTCATTTCCTTTAATCCGGCTTTATAAGTCCCTTCTTCAGTATTTTATTCATTACATTTACATGAATCATATGAAACAAATTAACTTTTACTTTTAATTGACTTTGACCACTGACCCAATCACTTGTAATTACAGATCTAAAAGGCCAGAAATGTGGAGGCGATATGTCGACACGGCGGCCCTCAGATGTGGTTCAACACTGGAAAAAATCTAAATCTTACCAAGTATATTTGTCTCGTTGAGTATCTCATTACACTTAATATAAGACACAACTGCCTAACAAGTACTATTTCAGCCAGATATAGAGACTTGTTTTAATACAATACATCTGGAAGATCTTGTTAAATGAAAAAAGTCTTGAAAACAAATTGATTTGAGTCATATTTCACATGAAACAAGCTTTTTTTTTTACATTTGAAGAGGTTTTTAAGCTAATTTCAAGATCACTTTTATCTCAAAAGTCCCAAATATCACATCTTATTTCAAGAAATCTTGAAAAGCCGATTTTCACTAGTTCCATTGGCAGATTTATTTTGCTTATTTCAAGCAAAAGCGTCTTTTATTTGTTGTTTTTCTTACTTATTTTTGGAGGGGCATTTTTTCCAGTGCACAACCCCGGAGTGTTAGCCGTTAGCCGTTAGCTCCAGTCTTAATTCAAGTCGAGTCGGCTTTGAAGGCGGGAAAGAAGCTTTTGTTTTTGCAAACAACTTCGAAGCAAACTCTTTCATGTTTGATTTATGATTTCAGCCACAGCTCTAACAGCTAATTACGCTGTAATAAGTCCCACCAACTGGAAACAAACCCAGAAAAGTCTCTGTGGTGAACTGGAATTAAACGTCATGTGTGCAACTGTTAGGCTGATCTGAAATGCAAAATAAAATCCATTATCCTTGTTTTCTGCAGCCTCAGATCCTCCTCAGGAGGTTAAATGCACTACATCCGACACCCGGAACCTTTGACCTTTAGGGGTGCGTTTGAAGGTGGGATCTCACCTCCAGGGTGGGTCCTCCAGCCACCGTCATGTAGGTGACGCGATACGTGTCCACGTCGCCGTCAGGAGCCGTCCAGGTGGCCCGGAAGGAGTAGTGGGTCACCTCTGATGTCACCAGGTTGCTCGGCTCCTTCAGTCCGGTGTCTAAAACAGTAAAAAAAAAAAGACAGTTTTTAACCTCATACCTGATTGTCCGACCTAAAAACATCATGTGTTAATATTTTTTTCTGCTTTTTTTTCCATAGACCTTTTATTCCACTTCAGTTCTGATTATAACTACCAAGTTTTCAATTATTTTCAAAAATGTAACCCTTTAAATACTGGTTTATATGATGTAAACGCCAATTTCTGTAAAAAAAAAAAAAAAAAAAAAGCAAAACAAAAACTGTTATATTTTCAAAATATGGAATGCAAAGTGGAATTGTTGAGTGGGGATAATTATGGTCTGGGATATGTCAATGATTAGCAACAACATTGATTTTTAGCGATTTTTAATTTTTTTGCTATGTCTAATTTAAAAAAAACTCCTTAATTTCTGAAAAGGGACATTTTTGTCCCCTTTTAAAATGACCTAAAAACATAATTTATTCATATTTTTCTCTACTTTTTTTCTGGTCATGATCAGAACTGAAGTGGAAGAAAAGATTTATGAAAAAAAAAAGTGGAAAAAAATATTAACAAATGGTATTTTGGGGATCATTTTAGAAGGGGACAAAAATGGCCCTTTTCAGAAATTAAGGAGTTTTTTTGGGGGTTTTTTAAAATCAGGCATAACAAAAAAATTAAAAATCCCTAAAAATCAATGTTGTTGCTAATCATTGACCTATCCCAGACCATAATTATCCCCCCTCAATAATTCCACTTTGCATTCCATATTTTGAAAATATTGGCACCTAAAGGCTTAAAATTTGGGCTAAAACGTTCAAATTGGCATCTAAAGGGTTAATTTTTTTTACATAATTGAAAACTTGGTGTTTATGATCAGAACTGAAGTGGAAGAAAAGATTTATGAAAAAAAAAGTGGAAAAAATATTAATATATGATCTTTTTAGGTTGTTTTAAAAGGGGACAAAAATGTCCCTATTCAGAAATTAAGGAGTTTTTTTTCTACACAATGAAAAATTGCATTGTATATGATGTGTTTTTGAAATTAAAAAAAATAGTCAAAAAATGCACAACTGGACCAAATATGACGAGTTACACTGTCTACAGTGTGAAATTAGAGGAGAAAGTACACCCCAAGTGGAGAAAAATGTCCCCCATCAGGGATTAGGGTTAATGCAGTTTGTTTCGGTATTTCATCTCATCTGTGAGCGCTTTAGTTTAAAAACTTTTCTGTGAATCGTCTGGCATCAGATGCTTGGATCCGTGTCGCAGCATCCTCTGATTGATCTGAAATGCTGAAGCTTGTCATGAGAATTAAGTTCTGAATTTGTACAAATTTATCTCTGCACTTATTCTAACTTTTATCCTTCCAGACACGTCAGGCTCTGCTTCTTCTTTTCTTCTAATTTAAGAGTGGAACGGATTTAAGAGCAACAAAAAACCGGGCACACTTCATCACTCACACAGCTGTACCAGCAAAGCATCATTTCGCTGATATTTCTTCAACTTGGACGACATGTTTATATGTCGTGCTTTGTAAGTCGAACAACTTTCACCCTCCAGGACCTTTAAGAGCAGCTCAAAGCCGGCAGTAAAAACCTAAAAATTTATGGTTGTCAGGCTTTAAAACTGCGGTTTTGTAAATTCCAGAAAAGCAAAACTTTCTGAAGCTGCAAAGTTTCCATCAGACTTTCTTTCACTTCCCAGTAATTACTAAAAGGTGTAAATTTGACTCAGAGCTATTTAAAGTCTGCAAACATTCTCTTCTTTTAAACATCAGGTGCAAACATCTGGACCATTTCATTAAGTTTGGGCATTTCAGAGCAGAAAATGGGAAGAAATGTTCATCACAAACATCTAGTTAATAAGAATTAATAAGCATAGTAACCATCTATGTTTACTTTTTATTATAAATAATTATTTATCCACTCTTACGCAACATAAGATCACGAGAAAATGTTGTAAATTTGATCAATTTGATTGATAAATTTGTAGATTTTTTAAACTCTTTTCCTACCTGGGCCTTTGACGCTGTTGCACAGATTTACGGTGAGTTCGTCGACGATGTCGAGCAGGAAGCGGAAATCTTCAACGTTGTACATGTGGATCTCGTCGGGGTCCGAGGCGATGGACCTCAGCTCGTTCTCGTCGGCGTTCTTCACACCTGGGGGGAAAGCGCACGATCAGAGCACGCATCCGAACGACGAGGACGAACAGTCTGTCGCCGCGTCACTCACCGATGGCGTAGAGCTCGATGTTGCTGTCTCTCAGCTTCTGGGAGTTGAAGATGATTTCGTCTTGAGACTTTCCGTCGGTGATCAGGACTCCGATTTTGCGGGAGCTGGGACGCATCCCCACGTTGGCCTTGAAGTTGTTCTGGAGGATGTAGCTCAGGGCCATTCCTGAGGAGAGTAAAGGCCGTTATAATGAGAGAATATCTCTAGATAATAAGAGAATATCTCTAAATAATAAGAGAATATCTCTAGATAATGAGAGAATATCTCTAGAAAATAAGATAATATCTCTAAATAATAAGAGAATATCTCTAGATAATGAGAGAATATCTCTAGATAATGAGAGAATATCTCTAGATAATAAGAGAATATCTCTATATAATAAGAGAATATCTCTAGATAATGAGAGAATATCTCTAGATAATGAGAGAATATCTCTAGATAATGAGAGAATATCTCTAGATAATAAGAGAATATCTCTAGATAATGAGAGAATATCTCTAGATAATGAGAGAATATCTCTAGATAATAAGAGAATATCTCTAGATAATGAGAGAATATCTCTATATAATGAGAGAATATCTCAAGATAATGAGAGAATATCTCTAGATAATAAGAGAATATCTCAAGATAATGAGAGAATATCTCTAGAAAATAAGATAATATCTCTAGATAATAAGAGAATATCTCTAGATAATGAGAGAATATCTCTAGATAATAAGAGAATATCTCTAGATAATAAGAGAATATCTCTAGATAATAAGAGAATATCTCAATATAATGAGAGAATATCTCTAGATAATGAGAGAATATCTCTAGATAATGAGAGAATATCTCTAGATAATGAGAGAATATCTCTAGATAAGAGAATATCTTTATATAATGAGAGAATATCTCTATATAATGAGAGAATATCTCTAGATAATAAGAGAATATCTCTAGATAATAAGAGAATATCTTTATATAATGAGAGAATATCTCTAGATAATGAGAGAATATCTCTAGATAATGAGAGAATATCTCAATATAATGAGAGAATATCTCTATATAATAAGAAAATATCTCTAGATAATGAGAGAATATCTCTAGATAATAAGAGAATATCTCTAGATAAGAGAATATCTCTAGAAAATAAGATAATATCTCTAAATAATAAGAGAATATCTCTAGATAAGAGAATATCTCTAGAAAATAAGATAATATCTCTAAATAATAAGAGAATATCTCTAGATAATGAGAGAATATCTCTAGATAATGAGAGAATATCTCTAGATAATGAGAGAATATCTCTATATAATAAGAGAATATCTCTAGATAATAAGAGAATATCTCTAGATAATGAGAGAATATCTCTAGATAATAAGAGAATATCTCTAGATAATAAGAGAATATCTCTAGATAATAAGAGAATATCTCAATATAATGAGAGAATATCTCTAGATAATGAGAGAATATCTCTAGATAATGAGAGAATATCTCTAGATAATGAGAGAATATCTCTAGATAATAAGAGAATATCTTTATATAATGAGAGAATATCTCTATATAATGAGAGAATATCTCTAGATAATAAGAGAATATCTCTAGATAATAAGAGAATATCTCTAGATAATAAGAGAATATCTCTAGATAAGAGAATATCTCTAGATAAGAGAATATCTCAATATAATGAGAGAATATCTCTAGATAATGAGAGAATATCTCTAGATAATGAGAGAATATCTCTAGATAATGAGAGAATATCTCAAGATAATGAGAGAATATCTCTAGAAAATAAGATAATATCTCTAGATAATGAGAGAATATCTCTAGATAATAAGAGAATATCTCTATATAATAAGAGAATATCTCTAGATAATAAGAGAATATCTCTAGATAATGAGAGAATATCTCTAGATAATAAGAGAATATCTCAATATAATGAGAGAATATCTCTAGATAATGAGAGAATATCTCTAGATAAGAGAATATCTCTAGATAATAAGAGAATATCTCTAGATAAGAGAATATCTCAATATAATGAGAGAATATCTCAATATAATGAGAGAATATCTCTAGATAATGAGAGAATATCTCTAGATAAGAGAATATCTCTAGATAATGAGAGAATATCTCTAGATAATGAGAGAATATCTCTAGATAATGAGAGAATATTTCTAGATAAGAGAATATCTCTAGATAATAATAGAATATCTCTAGATAAGAGAATATCTCTAGATAATGAGAGAATATCTCTAGATAATGAGAGAATATCTATGTAATGAGAGAATATCTCTAGATAAGAGAATATCTCTAGATAATGAGAGAATATCTCTAGATAATGAGAGAATATCTCTAGATAAGAGAATATCTCTAGATAATAAGAGAATATCTCTAGATAATGAGATAATACCTCTAGATAATGAGAGAATATCTCTAGATAATGAGAGAATATCTCTAGATAATGAGAGAATATCTCAATATAATGAGAGAATATCTCTAGATAATGAGAGAATATCTCTAGATAAGAGAATATCTCTAGATAATAAGAGAATATCTCTAGATAAGAGAATATCTCAATATAATGAGAGAATATCTCTAGATAATGAGAGAATATCTCAATATAATGAGAGAATATCTCTAGATAATAAGAGAATATCTCTAGATAATGAGAGAATATCTCTAGATAAGAGAATATCTCTAGATAATGAGAGAATATCTCTAGATAATGAGAGAATATCTCTAGATAAGAGAATATCTCTAGATAATAAGAGAATATCTCTAGATAATAAGAGAATATCTCTATATAATGAGAGAATATCTCTAGATAATGAGAGAATATCTCTAGATAATGAGAGAATATCTCTAGATAATAAGAGAATATCTAGATAATAAGAGAATATCTCTAGATAATGAGAGAATATCTCTAGATAATGAGAGAATATCTCTAGATAATGAGAGAATATCTCTAGATAATGAGAGAATATCTCTAGATAATGAGAGAATATCTCTAGATAATAAGAGAATATCTCTATATAATGAGAGAATATCTCTATATAATAAGAGAATATCTCTAGATAATAAGAGAATATCTCTAGATAATGAGAGAATATCTCTATATAATGAGAGAATATCTCTAGATAATGAGAGAATATCTCTAAATAAGAGAATATCTCTATATAATAAGAGAATATCTCTAGATAATGAGAGAATATCTCTAGATAATAAGAGAATATCTCTATAAAATGAGAGAATATCTCTAGATAAGAGAATATCTCTATATAATGAGAGAATATCTCTAGATAATAAGTGAATATCTCAATATAATGAGAGAATATCTCTAGATAAGAGAATATCTCTAGATAAGAGAATATCTCAATATAATGAGAGAATATCTCTAGATAATAAGAGAATATCTCTAGATAATGAGAGAATATCTCAATATAATGAGAGAATATCTCTAGATAATAAGAGAATATCTCTAGATAATGAGAGAATATCTCTAGATAATGAGAGAATATCTCTAGATAACGAGAGATTTTATCTATTGTTCTTATTTCTTTCTTTTTTGTTTAAATTTTAAATTGTGCTTTTTATTTCTACTGTTTTAATGTCTCTAAAGCACCTTGCCTTGCCCATGAGCAGGCCATCAGGTCAGGGATTCACTCACCCGTCATGGTGTTTCCTCCTTTGTACGGCAGGCTGGCGACCGCATTCAGCAGAGACTCTTTGGTGGGGTGAGCGTTGAGGTGCCATTCGGTCTTTGGGTCTCCGCTGTACTGAGCCAGACCTGCAGAAAAAAAGTCAGCCACGTATTCAACTAAGGACGTGCCGACTCTGATCAGCCAGAAACAAACACAGAAGAAGGTCACACAGCCGTAAATACTGAACTCCACGTGGTTAAAGGGATTCAGCTCTTAACGCTTTAACCTTCCATGGTGTTCAACAGCAGTTACTGTCATCTAGGGCTGGGCGAGTTAACTCGTTATTATCGCGTTAACTCATTAGTTATTTAACGCCGATAATTATTTTATCGCGCATTAATGCAGGTTTTATTATATATTTTATTATTGTAAAAGGCTGTTGCTTACAGGCTTTTATTTTATAAAAGTCTGTTGCTCACATGCTTTTATTTTGTAAAAGTCTGCTGCTGTGGAACAGGAAAAGAAAGTAATCGGCGGATCCACCAAACATGGAGAAGGGTACGGAACTTTTACTCGGCCATTTTCATGTTAAAGTTCTTCCAGACGGCGGAGTCGACAGAACCAAAGTCATCTGTAAACACTGCCAAGTTGAATTGTCTTCTCAGCGTAGTAGTTCCAGTCTAAAATATCACTTAAAGGCAAAACACACAACTGATAGCAGCAAGTCATTCAAGGAAACAGACAGTGGAGCGAGGCTTCTACATAAAAACTACAGAAAGATGCTGATGTTAAAAGTGTGTTTGCACAACAAATGTTATGGCACTTTCATTCATATGGCAGCACATTTAAAATAAAGCTAAATGCTAAAAGCTATACACTACTTTTGGATTCATTTTTGGATTCTGCATACAAATGCGATTAATCGTGATTAATCAGGGAAATCATGAGATTAGACTAAAATTTTTAATAACAGTTAACTTGTTTTTATCGCGTTAACGCGTTAATTATTTAACACCGATAAATATTTTATCACGCATTAATGCATGTTTTATTTTATTATTGTAAAAGTCTGTTGCTCACAGGCTTTTATTTTGTAAAAGTCTGTTGCTCACAGGCTTTTATTTTGTAAAAGTCTGCTGCTGTGGAACAGGAAAAGAAAGTAATCGGCGGATCCACCAAACATGGAGAAGGGTACGGAACTTTTACTCGGCCATTGTCATTTTAAAGTTTAAAGTAAATGCTAAAAGCTATACACTACTTTTGGATTAATTTTTGGATTTTGCGTACAATTGCAATTAATCGTGATTAATCAGGGAAAATCAAGTGATTAGTTAGATTAAAAATGTTAATCGTTGCCCAGCCCAACAGTCATCAGTCTTTGTGGTGATGTCATAGCTGCTTCATTTTAAAATGCAACTAGATGCTGAAGTTTTGGGTGGAAATATTACCAATCTGCACTCTGTCCGGCCCGATGTCGAACACGGTGACCATGCGGGCGATGAAGTTGCGGATGGTTTTGAAGTTGATTCGGCCGATGCTCCAGGAGCCGTCGACCAGCAGCACGATGTCGGCCTGCGCACTGGTCCTGCACTGAGTGTCTGCGGAGAGGCGGCGACGGGGGGGGGGGGCAGGAGGTTAGAGAGACACCGGGAACACAGTGTCCGTAATTCACCGTTTGTGTGTAAAATAAAAAGTGAGAGGAAGCATCAGGAAGACAAAGAGTGAGAAGCCACAGTTATGGGACGTTTACACAGCATTTTACAAAGTATTCCGTCACACAGGTAATTCACACTCAGAACACATTAGCACAGCAGCTTTGTCTTCAGGGGGTTCATTTCCCGCCTTTCTCCTCCATCTCAGCGGGTCCTTTGGGTTTTATAGGCAGCAGCGAATCAGCCGGTCGGCCTGCTTAGCCCCTCCTCCAGCAGCCAGTGTCTGAAACATCCATTCCTGCTCCGGGCATCTGAGGACTGAAAACACTGATCTGTGCAACTGCAAACAGGTTAGGAGACAGTTTAGCAGACTAATGCTAAGCTTAATGCCACCACTGATCAATATCTACTTTTGAATGGCTAAAGCAGCTTATGGCAGGTAGAAGCAGGGCCTCGGGGTGACTTCTGGGTTTTAATAGAGATATTCAGATATTTAAGGGGGTATCATTAAAGGTCAGAAAGTCAAAGGGTGTCTGGTATCTTTTAATTTAACTAAACTGTTGCTTGTTTTTCAATTAATTTCAATTATTTTATTTGTTTCTCTTTATATTCTTTTATGTATTTTAATGCTTCTTCCACTCCCTGCTGCAATGCTTTTATTTTATGTAAAGCACTTTGAATTGTTTGTACATGAAATGTGCTATACAAATAAATTTGATTTGATTTGATTTTTTGATTTGCTCACAGAGACTTTCAGTAGCCAGAGAAGATGTATGAATATTAGTGTCAACACTACATCATTCGTTTGTAAAAGTCATGTAATTCAACTCCAGATGAGATGGTGGAAAAACATGATGGAAGCAGCTCAGAGCAGCTTTTTTCTAATCATAATCATCCGCACCGAGTTCCAAGCTGCGATCCCAGAGCGACAGCGGCATCGACTCCTGCTGACAACGAATAATTCAACATTCTGGCTCGCGGCAGTCGGCTCGATGCTTCGCTTAAAAGAGGCTTGGATCAGAGTGTCTGGTCTGCTCTCCGAGGCTGCTAACGGAGAGCAGTGTGTGGTGCGATAAGGAGTTATCAGCTTTTACCAGAAGAATCGAGAGGAGGAGGTTCGGGATCCTCGGTGAGGGTCGTCTTCTCCTCTCCTGCGAGAGGCAAACTCACGCCTCCATCGAACATCCCAAACACAGCAACAGAGTACTTTGTTCCTGCCCTGAGAAGAAAGGAAAGGACATCAGTCGTGGCAAGTACTTTAATCAGCGCCTAATCTCTGTTCTGGGTCCTTTATCTTTGAATGTAGCGCTCAGGCCAGGGACATGAGCTGAGGTTTGTACATTAGACGTGAGTTATGGGTCTAATTTCAGACCATTTCCTCCTGCAATGCCAGATAACTATGTGATAACTTTATGTAACATCCCTTAACTTTGTAGTAGTTACTAAACTAGCTCACCTCCAACGGTAGCCTAAGAGACGGTGACCAGTCTTTGGCTGTGTTCGAAACCGCATGCTTCTCCTACTACTCCTACTAACTTTCTGAGTTAGTATGCGAGTTTGAGTAAGCAGAAGTTCCCGGATGCATACTAGATTCTCCTAAATGTTGGGTATGCATCATGAGGTTACTACTCATACTCAAACTACCCAAGATGCAACGTAACGTGACGTCGCCGATCGTCATTTCCTGTCAAAACGGCAGTTTCAAGCTAGCTACAACGAGGGTAGGTTCACTTCCTGTTTTCAAAACAAAAGCACCAATTGTATGGTAATGGCTTTCCCTATGATAAAAGGCAACGGGCATTTTATTTTGTGAAAATAACAGGAAGTGCGTTGCTCACTGCGGCTAGCTTTAGTAGCGCTGAATTCGTGGGAACAAAATTATAAACAGCCGGTATTTTGTCAGGTTTTCAACACGTTGGGGATCTAAACGACTACTTTCTCACCTGAAAATGTTTCAAATGTTGCTAAAGTTTACAGAGTTTAGAGCTTAAGAGAAATCAGCTTCAGGCCGGCTGATTTCGGCTCGGGCAGGAGCAAAATGCATTGTGGGTAAACGCTCTGTATACTGTCTGATCGATGAGTATGCAGTATGGATGTATGTAGTATGTAGTATGGAGTATGCAGTATGGAAGTATGCAGTATGGAAGTATGCAGTATGCAGTATGTAGTATGTAGTATGTTGTATGGAGTATGTAGTATGTAGTATGGAGTATGGAGTACGTAGTATGGAGTATGGAGTATGCAGTATGTAGTATGTAGTATGTAGTATGTTGTATGGAGTACGTAGTATGGAGTATGGAGTATGCAGTATGGAAGTATGTAGTATGTAGTATGCAGTATGGAAGTATGCAGTATGCAGTATGTAGTATGTAGTATGCAGTATGGAAGTATGGAGTATGTAGTATGCAGTATGGAAGTATGGAGTATGTAGTATGCAGTATGGAAGTATGGAGTATGTAGTATGCAGTATGGAAGTATGGAGTATGTAGTATGCAGTATGGAAGTATGCAGTATGCAGTATGCAGTATGTAGTATGTAGTATGCAGTATGGAAGTATGTAGTATGTAGTATGTAGTATGCAGTATGGAAGTATGTAGTATGTAGTATGGAAGTATGCAGTATGCAGTATGCAGTATGTAGTATGGAGTATGCAGTATGGAAGTATGTAGTATGTAGTATGCAGTATGGAAGTATGCAGTATGGAAGTATGCAGTATGGAAGTATGCAGTATGCTGTTTCGAACACAGCTTTAGATCATACATTATCTGTAAGCGTATTTAACCAACAGATCTGCTGCCCACAACACGTCTGATCTTCGCACCGCTAGCCGTGGAAAAATTAACTTGAACGAAACTCTCCAGCTTACCTGAGTTCCTCCAGAACGACCGTGCTGTCGTACGGGCCGACCTGGAGCTCCCTCAGGTCGATATCATTTCCTGTGGGGTGAAAGGTCACTTTGTAGCCCCTAACGGCCCCTGGCGCCGCATCCCAGGAGACCCTGAAACTGGTCTTGGTGGGCTCCGAGGTCTGCAGGTTCCTGGGAGGCTTGTAGGGCGACACTGCAGTAAAAAAAGAAGCCAGCGGGAACTTCAGGACAAACTCGTTCCAGGAACGAACTCGACACGACTCCAAGGTTTAAAAAGAACAGCCGCACCACATTCAAGTCAGCTTTTCATTAGTCCATAATACAATTCCTTGAAGTTGGCGTCAATCATTAAAGAAGCCCAGTGTCATGCCGTGTGTTAGTACTGCTAGCGTGTGACTGAGCGTGTGTTTCGTGGGGATTTTAGACTGTGGTGTGAGAATACTCATCTTAACAAGCCGTTTAAACTTCACTCAGTTCCTGAACAAAACTTCTGTCCAACAATGAAAAACCAAATCTGAAACTTCAGCGACAGAATATCATCGTTTCCATAGCAGCACGACTCGTAGTCACGTTTCTCTGGAAACAAAAAGTATCAAAAGAGCTATTTTTCCTTTTCTTTTGTAACTTTAAGAGTTAACGTCCATCAACAGAAGAATTCCTCTGTTCTTCGGATCAGAATGAAGCCTACAACTTCTTCATTGATCATTCATTCAAATCAGTCCCGAAAAGTTTAATCTTGGTGAGTCTGTGCGGAGAAAAAGAACCACAGACTGCAAAAGCTCAGGTGTTAAAGTTAAACAGAACCAACGGGGCGTTATCGCTTCAGGCCTGAACTGATTCACAAACTAAATGTATAAAATCCGGACAGGAAAACGGATATTTATGGCTTTCTTTAGGCGTTTACAGTTCTGTACATTGACTTATCCAGTGACCAGAGTTTTGCTCCCAGACCCATTGAAACAGCAGCCTCTCTGATTTACACGTGTAACACTGAGAGAGAATATCACATCATCCACGAAGAAGGAGATTCACTCTACAAAAACCCCCCAAAATGTGAAAAACAAGTGAATAAATCCAATCGTTTCACTTGGTAAAATGTGCCATTTGGCCGTAAAGGAGCTTCTTAGATCAGGCCCCAGTTCTGTTGCTAATATGCTTAAAAAATAACATCTCTGTAAACTCTGTAAATATATAACCATTCAGATTCTGTGACATCATACCAGCATGTTGATAAGTGACCTCTAACCTCCACCTGGATCAGCAGGACTGAGCACAGCACCCCCATTTTTCTTTATTCTACACCCTAAGTTTTATCACGTGGAATACCGAGAGAGAATATCATATCATCCGCGAAGAAGGAGATTCACTCTACAAACCCCCCCCCAAAATGTGTTGGATAACAAGAGAAAAACAAGTGAATAAATCCAATCGTTTCACTTGGTAAAATGTGCCATTTGGCCGTAAAGGAGCTTCTTAGATCAGGTCCCACTGTTGCTAATATGCTTAAAAGATATACATCTCCACTCTGTAAATACACAACCAGTGAAATTCAGTGACATGACCTCTAACCTCCACCTGGATCAGCAGGACTGAGCACAGCACCCCCATTTTTCTTTATTCTACACCCTAAGTTTTATCACATGGAATACTGAGGCACTTCTGCGACTTCACAAAACTCAGAGGTGATCCATAAAAAGCAGAAATGACCTCTTTTTAAACGGCTAAATTCCAGACTGAGGGCAGGTTTGAACGCCTTGGTTAAGATGGGCATGTTTCTGCGGTGTACTGTCTCTCAGAGGGTTGAATTATGGACCAACGTACGTGTCGTTCCTACTCCTTGCCTTGCTTTTCCTTCCCCACGCTTGTAAATGGGTAGAACGGTGATGTTGTAAGTGGTCATGGGCTGCAGGCGCTTCATGATGGTGGAGGCGGCCGTCCCCGCCATCTTTAGCACCACCTCTTTGCCTCCACCGCTGGGAACGTACTTGAGCCGGTAGTTGACCACCTTGCCCGGCGCCGGAGTCCACGAGACTTTCATGGTGCGCTCCGTCTCATCGGATACGCTCAGTTTTTTAGCAGCAGCAGTAGCTGAAAACAAAGAATCCACATTTAGATAAGATTCAGATCAGTTTCTGTCCGCCTGAAACATCATCCTGGATGCATCAAAGCCCCATCAGACTGTGTTATTAAAACATGAATTCCTATTTTTGCCAAATCCCCTCTTAAGATCTCAGCAGTTATTTTGTTATCATTACGTCTGACAGCAGAGATCATCAAACTGTGAAAAACTGCTTCCTTCTAAATCTGACAGCTTCCCCACAGAGTCGCTGCCACATGAATTCTTGGCAAGAAGCAGTTCGATTTCAGTAAAACATTCTCATGATCTCTAAAAAGCATTTAGACTTAACCCTCTTCACAATGGAGGCCCTGCAGCTTGTAACATGTAAGCACATTCAGTAAAAAGTTTGTCTGCTGTCTGAAATATAGAGAATATTTAGCCAATGCTCAACCCAGTAAATCTGAGCCAACTTCTGCTTAACTGTTAGCAGACTGTTTGCAACTAAAGTTGCAGACTGATTGCAACTAAAGTTGCAGACTGTTTGCAGACTGATTGCAACTAAATTGCAGACTCTTTACAGACTGGTTGCAACTAAAGTTGCAGACTGATTGCAACTAAAGTTGCAGACTGTTTGCAGACTGATTGCAACTAAATTGCAGACTGTTTGCAGACTGATTGCAACTAAATTGCAGACCGATTGCAACTAAATTGCAGACTCTTTACAGACTGGTTGCAACTAAAGTTGCAGACTGATTTCAGACTCTTTGCAGACTGTTTGCTGACTGATTGCTGACTGATTGCAGATTGCAGTTATTTTGTTATCATTACGTCTGACAGCAGAGATCATCAAACTGTGAAAAACTGCTTCCTTCTAAATCTGACAGCTTCCCCACAGAGTCGCTGCCACATGAATTCTTGGCAAGAAGCAGTTCGATTTCAGTAAAACATTCTCATGATCTCAAAAAAGCATTTAGACTTAACCCTCTTCACAATGGAGGCCCTGCAGCTTGTAACATGTAAGCACATTCAGTAATAAGTTTGTCTGCTGTCTGAAATATAGAGAATATTAAGCCAATGCTCAACCCAGTAAATCTGAGCCAACTTCTGCTTAACTTATCTGATTGTGCTTCTGACGATGCCTTTTTAACAGAAATTATTTAGATTTTTGGTTTGTCTTGTTTGCATCCTTCAGATAAATTACACTCTGTAAAGCTGTGCATGTAACAGGTTTGGTGGAAGGATGCATGGAGGAACAATTCTTGCTGAAATGTGGTGCTTTGTCTCCACGTTGCTGTGTTTCTGGCAGCCTGGCCGGGTGGATTCGATGTCCCATGTGTGCGTCTACACTGAGGAATGTGATGACATTTTTTAGAGAGTGCCTCGTCTTTGATGTCATTGTGCCGTTCACAGGACACCCACGCTGCATCACCACTCCCATGAGTTGGATAACTTTAGAGTTACTAACAATATTCCAGTCAGACGTAAACCTAACTGTGTGTTTATTAGCGTAACTCTGACCTACAACAGCTGATAGCAAAGTGGAGAAGTTGTAAGACAATATCGCATCGCGTGGAACTCGATTTAATTCTTGGAAGTGTTCTGGACAATCAAACAACCGTGGAATATCCCATTTGTGTGCCGTCATGTTGTAAATTTTTTTTAATCTATTTTACCATTTGCAAAGGAGTTAATTGGTGAAATAGAAATGTAATGTTTGTGGAGCTAAACAGTTATTTTACAATTTCATGGTCCAAAAATCTCCCATTCTGGTGTGAAACTGTGCTACATTTCATTATTCTGTTACAGTTACAGCATCTTAAAAGTCCATCGGTGTCAAATCCTCAAAATGTCCTGATAAATATACTTTCTTACCAATAATTTCTAATAAAAACTGATTAATCCTATTTCAGTAAAAGCCTGATAACATTTTAATAACACAGGTGAACGGGGTAGAGCTTTTTCGACCGATTGCAGACTTGCAGACTCATTACAGACTGATTATAGACTCATTACAGACTGATTATAGACTCATTACAGACTGATTACAGACTAATTGCAGACTGATGGCAGACTGATGGCAGACTGATGGCAGACTGTTTGCAGACTCATTACAAACTGTTTGCAGACTGATTACAGACTGATTGCAGACTGATTACAGACTGATTTCAGACTGAGTGCAGACTCTTTGCAGACTCTTTGCAGACTGATTGCAGGATGATTGCAGACTGATTGCAGACTGATTGCAGACTCTTTGCAGACTGATTGCGGACTGATTGCAGACTATTTGCAGACTGACTACAGACTGATCACAGAATGATTGCAGACTGTTTGCAGACTCTTTGCAGACTGTTTGCAGACTGATTGCAGACTCTTTGCAGACTGTTTGCAGACTGATTGCAGACTCATTGCAGACTGATCACAGACTGATTACAGACTGATTGCAGACTCTTTGCAGACTGATTACAGACTATTTGCAGACTGTTTGCAGACTCTTTGCAGACTGTTTGCAGACTTATTACAGACTGTTTGCAGACTGATTGCAGACTGATTGAAGTCTGATTGCAGACTATTTGCAGACTGATTACAGTTTTTTGCAGACTGATTGCAGACTGTTTGCAGACTGATTGCAGACTGATTTCAGACTGATTGCAGACTATTTGCAGACTGATTGCAGACTATTTGCAGACTGATTGCAGACTGTTTGCAGACTGTTTGCAGACTGATTGCAGACTATTTGCAGACTGATTGCAGACTGTTTGCAGACTGATTGCAGACTGATTGCAGACTGTTGCAGACTGTTGGCAGACTGATTGAAGTCTGATTGCAGACTGATTGCAGACTGATTGCAGACTGATTACACACTGATTGCAGACTGATTGCAGACTCTTTGCAGACTGATTGCAGACTGATTGCAGACAGAGTGCAGACAGAGTGCAGACAGAGTGCAGACAGAGTGCAGACTGTTTGCAGACTGATTGCAGGATGATTGCACACTGATTGCACACTGATTGCACACTGATTGCACACTGATTGCACACTGATTGCACACTGATTGCACACTGATTGCAGACTGATTGCACACTGATTGCAGACTGATTGCACACTGATTGCAGACTGATTGCAGACTGATTTCAGACTGATTTCAGACTGAGTGCAGACTCTTTGCAGACTCTTTGCAGGATGATTGCAGACTGATTGCAGACTGATTGCAGAGTCTTTGCAGACTGATTACAGACTGTTTGCAGACTGATTACAGACTCTTTGCAGACTGATTGCAGACTGATTGCAGACTGATTACAGACTGTTGCAGACTGTTTGCAGACTGACTACAGACTGATCACAGACTGATTACAGACTGATTACAGACTATTTGCAGACTGATTACAGACTATTTGCAGACTATTTGCAGACTCTTTGCAGACTGTTTGCAGACTGATTACAGACTATTTGCAGACTATTTGCAGACTCTTTGCAGACTGTTTGCAGACTGATTGCAGACTCATTACAGACTTATTACAGACTGTTTGCAGACTGATTGCAGACTATTTGCAGACTGATTGCAGACTGATTGCAGACTGATTGCAGACTGATTACACACTGATTGCAGACTGATTGCAGACTCTTTGCAGACTGATTGCAGACTGATTGCAGACAGAGTGCAGACAGAGTGCAGACAGAGTGCAGACAGAGTGCAGACTGTTTGCAGACTGATTGCAGGATGATTGCACACTGATTGCACACTGATTGCACACTGATTGCACACTGATTGCACACTGATTGCACACTGATTGCACACTGATTGCACACTGATTGCAGACTGATTGCAGACTGATTGCACACTGATTGCAGACTGATTGCAGACTGATTTCAGACTGATTTCAGACTGAGTGCAGACTCTTTGCAGACTCTTTGCAGGATGATTGCAGACTGATTGCAGACTGATTGCAGAGTCTTTGCAGACTGATTACAGACTGTTTGCAGACTGATTACAGACTCTTTGCAGACTGATTGCAGACTGATTGCAGACTGATTACAGACTGTTGCAGACTGTTTGCAGACTGACTACAGACTGATCACAGACTGATTACAGACTGATTACAGACTATTTGCAGACTGATTACAGACTATTTGCAGACTATTTGCAGACTCTTTGCAGACTGTTTGCAGACTGATTACAGACTATTTGCAGACTATTTGCAGACTCTTTGCAGACTGTTTGCAGACTGATTGCAGACTCATTACAGACTTATTACAGACTGTTTGCAGACTGATTGCAGACTGATTGAAGTCTGATTGCAGACTATTTGCAGACTGATTACAGTTTTTTGCAGACTGATTGCAGACTGTTTGCAGACTGATTGCAGACTGATTGCAGACTGATTGCAGACTATTTGCAGACTATTTGCAGACTGATTGCAGACTATTTGCAGACTATTTGCAGACTATTTGCAGACTGATTGCAGACTGATTGCAGACTGTTTGCAGACTGTTTGCAGACTGATTGCAGACTGATTGCAGACTGATTGCAGACTATTTGCAGACTGATTGCAGACTGATTGCAGACTGATTGCAGACTGATTGCAGACTGATTACAGACTGTTGCAGACTGTTGCAGACTGTTGGCAGACTGATTGAAGTCTGATTGCAGACTGTTTGCAGACTGATTACAGACTGTTGGCAGACTGTTGGCAGACTGATTGAAGTCTGATTGCAGACTGATTACACACTGATTGCAGACTGATTGCAGACTCTTTGCAGACTGATTACAGACTGTTTGCAGACTGATTACAGACTGATTACAGACTGATTTCAGACAGAGTGCAGACTGTTTGCAGACTGATTGCAGGATGATTGCAGACTGATTGCACACTGATTGCAGACTGATTGCACACTGATTGCAGACTGATTGCAGACTGATTGCAGACAGAGTGCAGACAGAGTGCAGACAGAGTGCAGACTGTTTGCAGACTGTTTGCAGACTGTTTGCAGACTGATTGCAGACTGATTGCAGACTGATTACACACTGATTGCAGACTGATTACAGACTGTTTGCAGACTGATTGCAGGATGATTGCAGACTGATTGCACACTGATTGCAGACTGATTGCAGACTGATTGCAGACTGATTGCAGACTGATTGCACACTGATTGCACACTGATTGCACACTGATTGTACACTGATTGCACACTGATTGCAGACTGATTACAGACTGATTACAGACTGATTGCAGACTGATTTCAGACTGATTTCAGACTGAGTGCAGACTCTTTGCAGACTCTTTGCAGACTGATTGCAGGATGATTGCAGACTGATTGCAGACTGATTGCAGAGTCTTTGCAGACTGATTACAGACTGTTTGCAGACTGATTACAGACTCTTTGCAGACTGATTGCAGACTCTTTGCAGACTGATTGCGGACTGATTGCAGACTGTTTGCAGACTGACTACAGACTGATCACAGACTGATTACAGACTGATTACAGACTATTTGCAGACTGTTTGCAGACTGATTGCAGACTCATTACAGACTGTTTGCAGACTGTTTGCAGACTGATTGCAGACTGATTGCAGACTGATTGAAGTCTGATTGCAGACTATTTGCAGACTGATTACAGTTTTTTGCAGACTGATTGCAGACTGTTTGCAGACTGATTGCAGACTGATTGCAGACTGATTGCAGACTGATTGCAGACTATTTGCAGACTATTTGCAGACTGATTGCAGACTATTTGCAGACTATTTGCAGACTGATTGCAGACTATTTGCAGACTGATTGCAGACTGATTGCAGACTGTTTGCAGACTGATTGCAGACTGATTGCAGACTATTTGCAGACTATTTGCAGACTGATTGCAGACTGATTGCAGACTGATTGCAGACTGATTGCAGACTATTTGCAGACTGATTGCAGACTGATTGCAGACTGATTACAGACTGTTGCAGACTGTTGCAGACTGTTGGCAGACTGATTGAAGTCTGATTGCAGACTGTTTGCAGACTGTTGGCAGACTGTTGGCAGACTGATTGAAGTCTGATTGCAGACTGATTACACACTGATTGCAGACTGATTGCAGACTCTTTGCAGACTGATTACAGACTGATTACAGACTGATTTCAGACAGAGTGCAGACTGATTGCAGACTGATTGCAGGATGATTGCAGACTGATTGCAGACTGATTGCAGACAGAGTGCAGACAGAGTGCAGACAGAGTGCAGACAGAGTGCAGACTGTTTGAAGACTGTTTGCAGACTGTTTGCAGACTGATTGCAGACTGATTGCAGACTGATTACACACTGATTACACACTGATTGCAGACTGATTACAGACTGTTTGCAGACTGATTACAGACTGATTTCAGACTGATTTCAGACTGAGTGCAGACTGAGTGCAGACCTTTTGCAGACTGATTGCAGGATGATTGCAGACTGATTGCAGACTGATTGCAGAGTCTTTGCAGACTGATTGCAGACTATTTGCAGACTGATTGCAGACTGACTACAGACTGATCACAGACTGATTACAGACTGATTGCAGACTGATTTCAGACTGATTGCAGAGTCTTTGCAGACTGATTACAGACTATTTGCAGACTGTTTGCAGACTCTTTGCAGACTGATTGCAGACTCTTTGCAGACTGATTGCAGACTGATTGCAGACTCTTTGCAGACTGATTGCAGACTGATTACAGACTGATTACAGACTCTTTGCAGACTGATTACAGACTGATTGCAGACTGATTACAGACTCTTTGCAGACTGATTACAGACTGATTGCAGACTGATTACAGACTCTTTGCAGACTGATTACAGACTCTTTGCAGACTGATTACAGACTGATTGCAGACTCTTTGCAGACTGATTGCTGACTGATTACAGACTGTTTGCAGACTGATTTCAGACTGTTTGCAGACTGATTTCAGACTGTTTGCAGACTGATTTCAGACTGTTTGCAGACTCTTTGCAGACTGATTGCAGTCTAATTGCAGACTGATTACAGAGTGATTACAGACTATTTGCAGACTGATTACAGAATCTTTGCAGACTTATTGCAGACTTTTTGCAGACTGATTACAGACTGTTTGGAGAACTTACCATCTGTGGTTTCCAATCCAGTGAGCGGTTCACTGTCTTTGTAACCGTAGGCGGCGACCACAGAGACTTGGTAACGCGTCTCTGGACTCAGACCCTCAAGCACGGTGTTAGTTATATCTCCTGACACCATCTTTTCTCCAGACTCCTCAGAAAACTGCGACTTCCATCGAACTCTGTACATTTTTACGTTCCCAGGTGCTGCCGTCCAGGACGCCACGAAGCTGGTGTCGGTAACGTCACTGGTGACCAGGTTTTTAGGAGGGCCCACCTCTGAAAACCAGAAAAGGAGATATGGATATATAGTTTTTCACTTTGTTATGGGAGAATATTTCGCTGCTGCTTGTGCAAGACATGTTCAAGGAGGATGCCGAGTTATCCACACAGGCACGGAGAGGTCACGCAAACCTCACACAGACGGTTTCTAGCTGTGAGTCAACAGTGCTGAACATCACGCCGCTGAGAAGAGCAGCAGAATCTCTGTTTCCCAGAAAAACAAAAGAAAGGTCGATTCTGGTGTTCCGTGGCTTTGTGGGAAGCTTGTTAGTGAAAGAATGCAGTTTATCCAAGGGAGGAAAATCCAAACGTTTATCTGTTCCAGCATAATTAGAGACCAGCGAAGTTTGCAGCTTATGGTTTTCCAATAGGGAAAGAATTACAGACATGATCTGAACAGATAAAGATGTCCAATAAGCTGAAATATAGATATTCTCAAATGATATTATCACAAATGGAGCTTAGATGTCAAAAAATATCCTGAAAAGCCCGAATAAAGAGAATTCATTCAGCCATGTGTTTATCCAGTCAGCTCAAGCCTTTCTAACAGCAGCGAGCTGTTCATCTCTGCTGTCCACTTCATGGCCTTTTAATAGTTTCCACTTTAAAAAATAATTTGATCTGCCAGCACATTCAAATGGTTCCTTTGTTTCAGAGGGAAGATTGATCTGAAGAAAAAAAAGTAAAAGACTCGGGTAAATGTGAAAAACATTTGGGTAAGCCAGCCAGTATGACTTCACTTTGAGTTTGAAAACATCTGCTGAGATGTGGGCGGACTTTTTGGGGCTCAAACTCAAAGAGAATATCTTTAAAGTCGCACTCCAGCCCGTTATTAGTCCTTGAAATACTCATCTGGGTTCCTCAAAATTGTACAATTTGGACGTTTCTCCATGAAAATAAACTCTCCCGGCCATAAAACGGTTTGGCTTTCTTTTGGTCAGTGAATGGGGATCAATGAATATGATAATCCGACCTCTCCCACGCCTCCACCCAGCAGCAGATCAGCGTTACATTTACTTGAGTAAGTTTTTGAAAACATTATACTTCTAGGAGTAGTTTTAAATCTCTATACTTTTTACTTTTCCTTGAGTAGATGTGTGCAGCAGAAACTGTCCTCTTACTCCGCTACATTAGGCTACAATGAGCTGGTTACTTTTCTTCTTACCTCTTTGGTATTCTACGCCTCATTATTTTTATCCCCCCGCGTACGCCTCATTTTAATGTTTTATTCTGACAGAGAGAGAGACTTCCGCCAAAGGCTCTGCCACCTGACTGTGTTCCACCAATCAGACGCAGCCGTGCGGTCTGGTCACGTGACCATACTCGATCTCAGCGGCGGGACGGGTTAGCTTTAGCATTAGCAGTCGTAGCAAACAAACAAAGAAACAGATGAAAAATGTCAGAACCAACGGTGGGAAATGAAGACGCAGACGAGGCCTCATACTGAAAGCATGTTTACCTTACAAAGAGTGAGAAACAGCAGCTACATTATGTGTCTTCTGTGGCAACCAAAACAAACGCACATTTCAGCAGAAACTCAACATCTAACTTGAGGAAACGTAGCGGTAAGTTTCCTAAACTCGTTTTTCCCCCATGGATAGGTGAATGTTTGTTTTTTAGGTTACATATGGGTTACATATGTTTTAAACATTTCCTAAGTCTCTTTTATTTTTTATTGTAGTTCTTGAATTTACCTGGATTATTTTAAATTTAAGCTATTTTGTAATTAATTAATTCATTTTAATTTATTTTATCAATTGGATGAACTCTAATTTGCCTAAAGATGATTATTTAGTATTTTTGTCTGTCTGATTGAATGCTTGTGTTAACAAATAAATCAGACGTTACTCAACAGTTACTCAGTACTTGAGGAGTTTTTTCACCAAGCACTTTTTTACTCTTACTCGAGTAATTAATTGGCTACTTTTTACTTTTACTTGAGTAATATTATTCTGAAGTAACGGTACTTTTACTTGAGTACAGTTTTTGTACATTTTGAGTGGTAACTCATACAGTCTCTGTATCACAGATTCTTTCTGCCACAGCTCAGCAGGCCTGTGTGCCGACTAACTGACCACTGGAGCGAAGGAGGTGCAAACAGAGAGTAAACATGCTCAAAAATAAACTTACTAGGTGACTGACATGTCTGCTTGTACTTTGTGGTGTCGTCTGGATAAATGTCTGGAACGGCATCAGACTTTATAATTAGTTTCCTGTTAACACCTGGCTGCTTTCAGCTCAAATCTGCGAAGCAGCTGCCTAAAGACTGAAGCCCGCGCAGCCGTGTCTTCTCTGGCGTCTTTGATGGGACGCCGATGTCGCCAGGTAGACTCAAACATCTGGATTTACCTCTTAGATGTGCATCTGGACGCCTGAGATGTGCAAATGCAAATATCTTCTCCTCATTGTTCTCTTCTTTCTTTATCGTCTTTAGTTTATTAGTATGATGACACTTTTATCTTGTTCGGTTTTGTTGTATTTTATTGCTTTCACTGTTCTTTTATTGTTTTTATTTGTTTTTACTTCTTCTCTTTATTACCTGCTGTAAAGCACTTTTGTACACTGAAAGGATTGTCTGTAAAGGGCTGTATAAATTAAGTACATTTTCCACAAAGTTGGTGGAACTTCTCCACTTGTTTGTGGTATTTTCTGATCTAACAAGTTCCTAATAGCTCATGCAAATTAGCAAATTTCTACATGGAGCATTCTTCTGCTTTTTGATGCCGAAATCTCCAGCTATAGCATCGAAAGCTGATCTTTTTTCTAAAGCTCTGCGTTGTAATATATGTCATTTTTATTGCATTTTTAGTTGAAAGATGCAATAAAAACGATTCCTTTGTCGATATAGTTCTAGTTAAATAAAAGCATTTTCACAAAAAGCAACAGTTTTAACGATACGCTGAAAGAGAAACTGCAGAAAATCAAACTGAAGTAACTTTCCTGCATAAACATTAACGGAATGCTGGCAGAAATGATGGAGAGACTATACAATCCTCTGAAAGTGGCTCTTACACAGATGGTAAATCAGGAATATTTATATGGCACGGTGCAAATGTTGACAGTATTAAAGTGTTTCCAGAGGTTTCATGACCTCAGCTCAACTTTCTGCCTGCTGAGGCGCACAGTAGCCAAAACTCAAAAAAAACCTCAACTTTGATTCCTTAAAACCTACAGTGGCTCATGTTGCTGCAAGGCATTTGATCACAGACTCAGCAGACCACTGGAAAGATTTCTGAGTGATGGAGGAAGAGGAGAAGACGGGAGGATCCGTATCAAAGTGTGTCCAGAAGAGGCGCTGGAAAAAAAAAAAAAAACAAAACTGCGAGGCCAAGGTAATCATCACAAACTGTCAGATCGAGCCAAATCTGTTCAGACTCCATTCGTGGAGCGTCTTGACCTGGATGCTTTGTTCCATCGTATCTAATCTGTTCACGCCAGCTGCCACCGGCACAAGCTCCGCTCTGCGTTCGCCTCAGGCCGTTTCCCGAAAGGTGAAGGCTCTTCAGAGCAGCCGGATCGGATGGAGAGTGGAATATCTGGCGCATCTCTGGCCTGTTTTTCCACAGCTCATCATAAAGCGAATCTGAGCAAAGCCACAGGACGTTCGATGCACTTTTAAACATTATTTCCACTGCTGCTCGCCTTCCTCTCCTGTCAGAATCCATCTGTCAGTCTGTCTGTTTTTTTATCTAAATGTCACTTTCTGACATCTGCATTTCGACTCGCTGGTGACTTTTTATGGCGTTGGCATAAAACAGGAACGTCTTTCTGGGCAAAATGCATCTCCAGGAGAGAAGCTCCAGAACAAAACAACGAGGAGGACCGACCAGCTGCGGATTCCCCTTCTCTAAACATCAACTAACCCTTGTTAATATGTTCATATTTCCGTGGGTTAGGGCTCCGATTCACAACTTTGACTCATCGGCAGCCGAGTTTAACAACTAAACTAATAATAAAGTGCGATGTTGTTGCAGCTATTTATCTGAGAGTCACCCAAAGTGCAACATATGTTTACAGTGGGGTCACATGGCACTGAAAGGATCGGATTATTGGCTAAATTACAATAAGGATGAGCTGAGCAAGAGTAATTCTCCTTGGATATATGGCGGTGAATGAATGGGATCAGAGGCACAAAGCGTGTCATACCCCGGTATGATAGGTGGCGCTGTACCCATTCCAGCTGTTGCTAATAGAGCCACTTCCTGTTGACCTCTTCACCACCAACAACAACAACAAACTCAGGCATTGGAGAAAGATGGAGAGTCTTAGCTTTCAAGTAAGTCTCAAGTCTTAGCTTTCAAGTCTCAATTAAGTCTCAAGTCTTAGCTTTCAAGTCTCAAGTAAGTCCCAAGTCTTAGCTTTCAAGTCTCAAGTAAGTCTCAAGTCTTAGCTTTCAAGTCTCAAGTAAGTCCCAAGTCTTAGCTTTCAAGTCTCAAGTAAGTCTCAAGTCTTAGCTTTCAAGTCTCAAGTAAGTCTCAAGTCTTAGCTTTCAAGTCTCAAGTAAGTCTCAAGTCTTAGCTTTCAAGTCTCAAGTAAGTCCCAAGTCTTAGCTTTCAAGTCTCAAGTAAGTCTCAAGTCTTAGCTTTCAAGTCTCAAGTAAGTCCCAAGTCTTAGCTTTCAAGTCTCAAGTAAGTCTCAAGTCTTAGCTTTCAAGTCTAAAGTAAGTCTCAAGTCTCAGCTTTCAAGTCTCAAGTAAGTCTCAAGTCTTAGCTTTCAAGTCTCAAGTAAGTCCCAAGTCTTAGCTTTCAAGTCTTAAGTAAGTCTCAAGTCTTAGCTTTCAAGTCTCAAGTAAGTCCCAAGTCTTAGCTTTCAAGTCTCAAGTAAGTCTCAAGTCTTAGCTTTCAAGTCTCAAGTAAGTCTCAAGTCTTAGCTTTCAAGTCTCAAGTAAGTCCCAAGTCTTAGCTTTCAAGTCTCAAGTAAGTCTCAAGTCTTAGCTTTCAAGTCTCAAGTAAGTCTCAAGTCTTAGCTTTCAAGTCTCAAGTAAGTCTCAAGTCTTAGCTTTCAAGTCTCAAGTAAGTCCCAAGTCATTTTTTCTTGGGCAAGTCAAAGTCAAGTCGCCTTATTATTGCAATATTACCTGCAGAATCTGATCCTAATAAAGTGAAAACACAAAGATATAAGTAACTGTCAGTAAACATCATTGGCCAATGTGTCCAACCTGTCCACCCCGTATCATATCAAGCTAACGTTAGCTAACTACCGACTAGACTAACGGGATAATATTAGCTAATTTGACGAGCACTTACTGGTCAGAATGGATCTTCAAATGACGAACAAAGTTGGAAGTTATGCTAGAAGCTTAACACTCAAGTCATTCAAGTCATCGTAAGTCAAGTCAAGTGCCGAGTCTTTAACTTCCAAGTCCGAGTCGAGTCTCAAGTCTTTTATTTTTTGTCAAGTCAAAGTCACAAGTCATCAAAACAGCAACTCGAGTCGACTCGAGTCCAAGTAACAGTGACTCGAGTCCCCATCTTTGGTCAGAGGAGACTTTGAGATGTCGGCAGAGCTCATCATTTAAACAACCGTTATCCTAAACAGGAATAAGTGATAGAATCTGGCTGTTGTAGTTTAATAGCTGTAAGAAGGACTTCTTCTCCTCCTGCCTGCTGCCTGCTCAGTCAGGTTTCAGATGCTGGTGTCTGAAGCTGGAGGAGGAGGAGGAGACTCCTTGCTTCTGAAGCCTTGCAGTCCCAGTGGAAAGTTTCTTGGCTTATTAGTTTGTATAAACTTGGCTACTTCACATGTTCCATCCACCCTCAGCCATTCAAAGCACTTCAACGTGCAGGGAGTCGGTATAGTTCTCTTACGGGTGGCCCAGATGAAGAAATAAGAAAGTTAAAGTCACTTCTTGATGGCATGTGGTGCTTTTCTCAGTGTTTCACCATCTGATGAACATTAAAACGCGTCCGCCCCAACCTAACCTTTCATGAGTAGGAGCTCAGGAACGAATCGGACTCGGTTACAGAAATGCACTCGGACAACTGGGGGCACCGCAGGCCTGTAATTGGGGCAATGACACAGTTTGCTTGGAGGGCCAGTTTCCAGTAATTCCACATTTTCCATGCATGTACGGCACAAATTGCCCCAGTGGGGTAGTTCATATGGTCACAACTCATTTCCTTGTGTTTGACCTCAGATGATGCAGCTCAGCCTGACAGCAGAACATGAACCTGGCATTAGGCTAAACCCGTTTAATCCTGTCCAGAGAAGCCAGTTTCTCTCTTTTGCTTGGCTTAAAACTGACCGTGGAACAATGTAGAACATCAAAATGACCTCCTTAATTACCCAGGAAGAAGTAGAGCCCCATCAGCAAATCACACAAAGTGTATCAGAGACACAGATCTGACCTCCCATCATCGGTACAATTCAATAATCTTCAGCACTCTTTCTATTCATTAGCACTCTTTCTATTCTTATTCTTCGGCACTTTCTATTCTTATTCTTCGGCATTCTTTCTATTCTTTAGCACTCTTTCTATTCTTTAGCACTCTTTCTATTCTTATTCTTCGGCACTTTCTATTCTTATTCTTCGGCATTCTTTCTATTCTTTAGCACTCTTTCTATTCTTCGGCACTCTTTCTATTCTTATTCTTCGGCATTCTTTCTATTTTTATTCTTCGGCACTCTTTCTATTCTTATTCTTCGGCACTCTTTCTATTCTTATTCTTCGGCACTCTTTCTATTCTTATTCTTCGGCACTCTTTCTATTCTTCAGAATTCTTTCTATTCTTCAGCATTCTTTCTATTTTTATTCTTCGGCACTCTTTCTATTCTTATTCTTCAGGACTCTTTCTATTCTTCAGCATTCTTTCTATTCTTATTCGTCAGCACTCTTTCTATTCTTTAGCATTCTTTCTATTTTTATTCTTCGGCACTCTTTCTATTCTTATTCGTCAGCACTCTTTCTATTCTTTAGCATTCTTTCTATTTTTATTCTTCGGCACTCTTTCTATTCTTATTCGTCAGCACTCTTTCTATTCTTTAGCATTCTTTCTATTCTTATTCTTCGGCACTCTTTCTATTCTTATTCGTCAGCACTCTTTCTATTCTTTAGCATTCTTTCTATTCTTATTCTTCGGCACTCTTTCTATTCTTATTCGTCAGCACTCTTTCTATTCTTATTCGTCAGCACTCTTTCTATTCTTCAGCATTCTTTCTATTCTTTAGCACTCTTTCTATTCTTATTCTTCGGCACTCTTTCTATTCTTATTCTTCGGCACTCTTTCTATTCTTATTCTTCGGCACTCTTTCTATTCTTATTCTTCGGCACTCTTTCTATTCTTATTCTTCGGCACTCTTTCTATTCTTATTCTTCGGCACTCTTTCTATTCTTATTCGTCAGCACTCTTTCTATTCTTTAGCATTCTTTCTATTCTTATTCTTCGGCACTCTTTCTATTCTTATTCGTCAGCACTCTTTCTATTCTTTAGCATTCTTTCTATTCTTATTCTTCGGCACTCTTTCTATTCTTATTCGTCAGCACTCTTTCTATTCTTATTCGTCAGCACTCTTTCTATTCTTCAGCATTCTTTCTATTCTTTAGCACTCTTTCTATTCTTATTCTTCGGCACTCTTTCTATTCTTATTATTCGGCACTCTTTCTATTCTTATTCTTCGGCACTCTTTCTATTCTTATTCTTCGGCACTCTTTCTATTCTTATTCTTCGGCACTCTTTCTATTCTTATTCTTCGGCACTCTTTCTATTCTTCGGCACTCTTTCTATTCTTCGGCACTCTTTCTATTCTTCGGCACTCTTTCTATTCTTCGGCACTCTTTCTATTCTTCGGCACTCTTTCTATTCTTCGGCACTCTTTCTATTCTTTGGCACTCTTTCTATTCTTAAGACTCTTTTACTTCTCAGAGGAAACCTGCCCGATAAAAGCAGGATGACGTTTCCATTGATTTAAATCTCCACGTGACGCTGGGAGATGACTCGAGCAGGTATGAAAACACACCGTCTCACTCCCAGCTGGTCACCAGCAGTTTAGTTGTTCAGGTTTCCATTTACCCGTGACGCTGTGTTCCAGTTTTACGGCGGCTCTGAACACCAAAGGCTGGACTGTTTTCAATAGCCATAGATTCAAAAACCTGATAAAACTGAGCCGCAACCAGAGTATTTCAGGACATTTACTGGATCAGTTGTTCTCAAACTATTATAAAAAGCGTAGCGCCCTTCGAGGGAATAATAGTTCACAGCCAGTCTGCACAGAAAACCACAACTTTTGAGCTATTTTTGACCCCTTTTTTTAAGATTTTATGGCTTTGCAGCAGTCATTTGTTTTGGGTTAATCCGATGTTGTCTGTTTCATCACAATTCTGAGCTGGATCTGAAGTAATATAGGGAGTGCGGTCAGCCAGACTCGCCACCAGAACACGAAGCCAAACCAAGCTGGATAGTCAGAGAAATAAATAAATAAATGAGTGTGAGCTTAACCTGCAGCCCCGAAGCTCACCTGAGAAGCAGAAGCTGTCAGAAACACCGCTTTGGTGTTAGACACGAGCGTCTCAGGAGCAGCAAAAGTTAGACATTTAAAGTTTAAGCGGGGAAAATGTAAAATAAGTCAACATGAAAGCAGAAGGTAAGAAGTCTCTTTGTCATGTGGCTAAAAGCCGTGATCTGGTTCCAGTGCTCAGTGGAATTTCACAGCTGCACAGCCAAAAACTATTTTGTTTCTCTGGCCATCAGGCTGTACAACAGCTTCTTGTAATTGCCTTTTTATAGGCTACTAACATCATTTTCAAACTGTATAAACATTTTTATTGCTTTATTATGTCTTGCTACTGGATGCTTGAATTTCCTTCGGGATCAATAAAGTATCTATCTATCAATCTATCTGACAATAAGTTTGCTTTGAAGACTCAAACGCCGCCTCGGTTTCAGGAAGCTTTCTCCGATCAGATCGGACTGATCCCACGAGAAGAAAGTCCCGCTCAACGTCCACCTTTTCTGCCCAGTCAGCAGTAAGTTGACAGGTTTACACCTCGCAGCTCAGTGAGATGGATCACATTTATCTGCCTGTTCGGTTGCTTCGTCATTTAAACAAATTAGAATCAATCAAAACCCGGCCTTGAACTCGATTTGATGCGTCACAGAAAGCCTGCAGGTGTTGGCAGGGAGACGAGTTTTCCATTTCATGCTGCACACAAACCAGGCCCTGATGAAGCTCAGCGCGAGCTCTTACTGTACAGTCAAAGTTTTTTTTTTTTACAAACAGAAAGAGTGAGCTCACTGGTTTTTATTGTGGGTACAGTATCGGGGCAGCTGGGAGTTTTTCCGCTGCAGATCTGAAGGAAGCAGCTAATGAGGAACCTCCTGCCAGCTGCGTCTGACGGGGGCCGACACCAGGAAGCCCGACCACACTCCCTCACACCCACCCAGAGCGTGGATGTAACACGGCTGAACAAGTGCACCCTGCTGGGCCAATAAATACCCGACTTTAGCAACATTTGAAACATTTTCAGGAGAGAAAGTAGTCGTTTAGATCCCCAACGTGTTGAAAATCTGACAAAATACCGGCTGTTTACAATTTTGTTCCCACAAATTCGGCGCTACTAAAGCTAGCCGCAGTGAGCAACGCACTTCCTGTTATTTTCACAAAATAAAATACCCGTTGCCTTTTATCATAGGGAAAGCCATTACCATACAATTGGTGCTTTTGTTTTGAAAACAGGAAGTGAACCTACCCTCGTTGTAGCTAGCTTGAAACTGCCGTTTTGACAGGAAATGATGATCGGCGACGTCACGTTACGTTGCATCTTGGGTAGTTTGAGTATGAGTAGTAACCTCATGATGCATACCCAACATTTCAGAGAATCTAGTATGCATCCGGGAACTTCTCACTTACTCAAACTCGCATACCAACTCAGAAAGTTAGTATGAACACAGCCCAGGAAGCACGACCACACTCCCTCCCACCCAACCGGAGCGTGGACGTAACACGGCTGAACAAGTGCGCCCTGCTGGGCCAATAAATACCCGACATGACAACCTGACACACGGGACAAAGAGAAGAATCCAGGTGGGACGACGGCTCGGTACAAGAGAAACAAACAGAGGCAGCGAGGATCCAACGTAAAGACACCAAAGGAGGGCGTCCATTGGACACGTGGACATGCAAAGAACGGGAGGGAAGCACACGGAGATGCAGACATGGACAGCGATGAGTCAGACTTCCCTGCTCCTCCTAACCTCCCAGCCTCGCTCTCAGCTGGGTTATATTCCCGTCCCGCCTGGCTGTTTCTCATCTTCACCTCCCAGAAATGTGTCCGTCTGCTCTGTCCACTGAAGCTTTACAAAGTCCAAAAAAACCCTGCTTAAATACATCCAGGGTGGGGTCAGCAGAGCCACGCTGCAGTCTAATCAGTCACTAAATTACCCTCATTTACTGCGGACCTTCACTAAAATCAGTACAAACAAAAAGGTGCACTAAACTTTTTCACATTTTCACCTAGAGTTTTAAACCGGACTAAGAGATCTGAGCACATCAAAGCAGCTTTAAAATCTTTACTCTGGCTTCCAGTCAGTCACAGAACAGATTTTAAAAGCCTGCTGATGGTTGATGCGTACTGTTGGGCGTGCACAGGACTATCAGGGATTTAATATATATAAACTAGAGGTTTGTTTACGGTTGCTGCAAGGCTAGCATCATTTTTACATCTATGGGCCAACAGTTGGGCTAATGTCTAAAGAATGGTGGATAAATGATGAAAAATAAGGTTATTTTCAGCGGTAAACCCTCATCTTTTTCCCCTTCACCCCCCCCTCCCTCAGCATCTCTTCTCTAAAACATGAAATACAGCTGAATCTGACACCGACTCCCGTTTGTTTTGTCAAACTTTTGGTCACCTTCCAGGAGATTGTTATTTTTTCTTGCATTTATAGAAAATAAAAGGCTAAAATACCCTGTTCGTGTGAGCGTTGGTTCCCTCGCTTTGCACCAAAGGCAGCCTGAAGGCGACTTGGAAACGAGACCAGCTCTATTCTCGGGGAGCTTCTCTTCCGTCAGGCCGGGTGGGGAGAATCAGCCACTTTCAGGTCGTTCCAGAGATTCTCTCTCTGGTCCAGATCCAGACTCAAACTGGGACTCTTCCCTTGGTTTTATTGGGCGTCTGGTTCGAGTTGTTGCCTTCGCCCCAGCCTGGGATGCTGGTTTGCATCGTTCACTGGATCCCGACGCAGAAAAACCTCCTGCTGCCATCGCCGCTTCGCTCCGGGGATGGAACCAATGACACGCCGTGTTGAGCGCTGGATCCAAAGAGCTCGGTCTCTTTCGTTCCGTGAGATCAGAGGAGTTTCTCTTCTCCTGGTCCGAGTCGTTCAGGTTCCTTTTTGGAAAAGTCCCAGTGAGGAAAAGCTCCACCATAAAGGCCTGATTAGTGGAATGCTGCACAGATGTTTCTCTCATTACTCATCCCATCATTGGCTTCTCAGTGACCCATGTGATCAAGGCCCTTTGTCCATGATTACTCAGCCAGGCAGCCAAATCTATGAAGATCTTTTTGTTGTTTCCATTTCACTTTACTTTAAACGCTGCATTTCATTTCTCCTGCGCTGCCTTTGAAATGTGCTTTAACGCCACGATCCCATCACCTGTGAGACCTTATATGAGGCGTTTGTGAGACTCCAACACGGTAGTCAAAGCCTCTCAACACTCATCAGTCCTTTGCTCTTTTTCATGAACGACAAATCTTTCCAAAAGCCTGTTTGCTTTGTAATTGGGTAGAATTGTGTGTAGAAATATTAATTCAATCCAACTGAATTAAAGTAGTATGAAAATTAACATGATGCGTCATTGAACCAACTGATGTAATTAGCAAAGGTGGGTAGTAACGAGTTACATTTACTTGAGTAAGTTTTTGAAAACATTATACTTCTAGGAGTAGTTTTAAATCTCTATACTTTTACTTTTACTTGAGTAGATGTGTGCAGCAGAAACTGTCCTCTTACTCCGCTACATTAGGCTACAATGAGCTGGTTACTTTTCTTCTTACCTCTTTGGTATTCTACGCCTCATTATTTTTATCCCCCCGCGTACGCCTCATTTAAATGTTTTATTCTGACAGAGAGAGAGACTTCCACCAAAGGCTCTACCACCTGACTGTGTTCCACCAATCAGACGCAGCCGTGCAGTCTGGTCACGTGACCGTACTCGATCTCAGCGGCGGGACGGGTTAGCTTTAGCATTAGCAGTGGTAGCAAACAAAGAAAGAAACAGATGAAAAATGTCAGAACCAACGGTGGGAAATGAAGACGCAGACGAGGCCTCATACTGAAAGCATGTTTACCTTACAAAGAGTGAGAAACAGCAGCTACATTATGTGTCTTCTGTGTCAACCAAAACAAACGCACATTTCAGCAGAAACTCAACATCTAACTTGAGGAAACATGTAGCGCTAAGTTTCCTAAACTCGTTTTTCCCCCCCATGGATAGATGAATGTTTGTTTTTTAGGTTCCATATGGGTTACATATGTTTTAAACATTTCCTAAGTCTCTTTTATTTTTTATTGAAGTTCTTAAATTTACCTGGATTATTTTAATTTAAGCTATTTTGTAATTAATTAATTCATTTTAATTTATTTGATCAATTGGATGAACTCTAATTTGCCTAAAGATGATTATTTAGTATTTTGATTGAATGCTTGTGTTAACAAATAAATCAGACGTTACTCAACAGTTACTCAGTACTTGAGTAGTTTTTTCACCGAGCACATTTCTTACTCAAGTAATTATTTGGATGACTACTTTTTACTTTTACTTGAGTCATATTATTCTGAAGTAACAGTACTTTTACTTGAGTACAATTTTTGGCTACTTACAGTTGTTAAAACTACAATAATCGATGCTACGCCTGGACAGCAGGTGAACCAAGAACTTTTTAGGAAGCCAGAAACACACATCTTAGAGCTCTTAGGTTCGAAGAGTGTGCATCTCCCTGAAAAAGGAGGGCAGAAACTACTATAACAGATGGTGTTGAAAAAGCTATTTACATTCATTAGAGCTCTTTTGTGGCCTATTAATCATGCACCATGTCCTTGACTTAAAAGAGATGGAGAGGAAACCATCTGATTGTGTTTCTGAGGAGACCTTGACCAAGGAGCTGAACTCCCAGTTGCTCCACGACAGAAACTGTTTATACTGGGCAGCTACCAGGGTGTGGATTCCTACAAAATCCTCTGAAAGCAAGCACTGAATGTTCATATAACTCCGCTTTGAAGACTAATTGTTCAAATAAATCAATGAGTAATGCGGCCTGTTTTACTGCCTGTAGTTAACGCTACTGCAGCTCGCTGCTGCTTTATTGTTTCTGTGCGTTTCTCCTGCTGCAGTTTGTTCTGCTGAGAGACCCGAAGTGGGTCAGACAAACTGAAAGGCTGTGTTCCAAACCGCATACTTCTCCTACTCCTACTCCTAACTTTGTGAGTTAGTATGTGAGTTTGAGTAAGCGAGAAGTTCCCGGATGCATACTAGATTCTCCTAAATGTTGGGTATGCATCATGAGGTTACTACTCATACTCAAACTACCCAAGATGCAACGTAACGTGACGTCGCCGATCCTCATTTCCTGTCAAAACGGCAGTTTCAAGCTAGCTACAACGAGGGTAGGTTCACTTCCTGTTTTCAAAACAAAAGCACCAATTGTATGGTAATGGCTTTCCCTATGATAAAAGGCAACGGGTATTTTATTTTGTGAAAATAACCGGAAGTGCGTTGCTCACTGCGGCTAGCTTTAGCAGCGCCGAATTAGTGAGAACAAAATGGTAAACAGCCGGTATTTTGTCAGGTTTTCAACACGTTGGGGATCTAAATGACTACTTTCTCTCCTGAAAATGTTTCAAATGTTGCTAAAGTTTACAGAGTTTAGAGCTTAAGAGAAATCAGCTTCAGGCCGGCTGATTTCGGCTCGGGCAGGAGCCAAATGCATTGTGGGTAAACGCTCTGCATACTGTCTGATCGATGAGTATGCAGTATGGAAGTATGTAGTATGCAGTATGTAGTATGCAGTATGCAGCATGGAAGTATGTAGTATGTAGTATGCAGTATGTAGTATGTAGTATGTAGTATGCAGTATGTAGTATGCAGCATGGAAGTATGCAGTATGCAGTATGTAGTATGCAGTATGTAGTATGCAGCATGGAAGAATGTAGTATGTAGTATGCAGTATGTAGTATGTAGTATGCAGTATGCAGTATGTAGTATGTAGTATGCAGTATGTAGTATGTAGTATGCAGCATGGAAGTATGTAGTATGCAGCATGGAAGTATGTAGTATGTAGTATGCAGTATGTAGTATGTAGTATGCAGCATGGAAGTATGTAGTATGTAGTATGCAGTATGTGGTATGAGGTATGTAGTATGCAGTATGCAGTATGCAGTATGTAGTATGTAGTATGCAGCATGGAAGTATGTAGTATGTAGTATGCAGTATGTGGTATGAGGTATGTAGTATGTAGTATGTAGTATGCAGTATGCAGTATGTAGTATGTAGTATGCAGTATGTAGTATGTAGTATGCAGTATGTAGTATGCAGCATGGAAGTATGTAGTATGTAGTATGCAGTATGTGGTATGAGGTATGTAGTATGTAGTATGCAGTATGTAGTATGCAGCATGGAAGTATGTAGTATGCAGTATGTAGTATGTAGTATGCAATATGCAATATGTAGTATGCAGTATGCAATATGTAGTATGCAGTATGTGGTATGTGGTATGCGGTATGCAGTATGTAGTATGCAGCATGGAAGTATGTAGTATGTAGTATGCAGTATGTGGTATGCAGTATGCAATATGTAGTATGCAGTATGTGGTATGTGGTATGCGGTATGCGGTATGCAGTATGTAGTATGCAGCATGGAAGTATGTAGTATGTAGTATGCAGTATGTGGTATGCGGTATGTAGTATGTAGTATGTAGTATGCAGTATGCAGTATGCAATATGTAGTATGCAGTATGCAGTATGTAGTATGTAGTATGTAGTATGCAGTATGCAGTATGCAATATGCAGTATGCAGTATGCAGTATGCAGTATGTAGTATGCAGTATGCAGTATGCAGTATGCAGTATGCAGTATGTAGTATGCAGTATGCAGTATGCAGTATGCAGTATGCAGTATGCAATTTCGAACACAGCAAAAGGAATCCCAGATGGACGTGTAATGCAACTCTTATTTTCCCCCCACAGGAAAAATTCACATGCAGCCATTATAGAGCAAGAGGCACAGCAAACGCTGGTAACCATATGGTGGACAGAGACACATAAATCCATCCGAGAGCCAGCTGGGAGTCTCATGTCAAAGAGGCGCTCGCTGGGATAAATCCCGTCTCATCTTATAAACTGTCAAAAACACGAAAAAACACACTCAGGAAAAACAGCTGCGGCCATCTGAGGGGGCCGGACGCACCGGGAGGAGAGCGGCACGCCGCCGTTTCCATGGAGGAGTGGAATATCATTTGTTTACTTCCAGCTGTGTCCTCATCGGGTTCGGCTCAAGGTTTCTAAACCTGAAAGACTTTGGAAGGCACAACCATCTCTCCTTGGGAAGTTTTGGAACTCGGCCAGGGAAAGTTTGTTACCTTCCAGGTCGCGCCGACCCACCTCGAGCTGCGAGGTTTTCATTCCTTTCCCTGCAAGGCAGGACCGAGGAGTTCACATTCCACCCGGGGGTCAAACATCTGTGGACTGCTGGTGCCCTCGAGCAAAAAGCCAAACAAGCAGATGACTCAACACCAGCGGCGAATAAAGACCGACTTCCAGCGCTCGTTCACAGAACCGGTGCCCATCCGTGGCTCTGCGTCCACGCCGCTCTCACGTCTACGAGCATCTGTTAATCCCGCGAACGCTCAGCTGTCACAGATTTCACACGCTCGCATGAACTCATCACTCACAGATTGGTCACACGCACGCAGCCTCATTAGTTAACCCATTTAGGCCTAAAACGCCTGGAAAAGAATGCCTGTAAAACCTACGGGCGATTTCAGAAAGACCCCCTAAAACCTGAAGTTTTTCTGGAAATTCAGCAATTGTGTCAACGCCTACTAAATGATTGATTTCTCAGCCTCTGTAGCAGATAGAAACAAAATTCAAAAGGTATTTGAGAGCTTACACCTGTGGCTTTTTTTTGAAATTGAGTTTATTTACAGACACCTTCACGAAAATAGAAAATGTAAAAAGTAAAGTGCAGGAACAGCACTATTTTCAATAAAAAACAGTAATAAAATATTTTTTATATTCAAATTATTTATTTAAAATCGCCAGTATTCTCTTCGTGCTGGCAGCACAAGGAGTCCCATGCCCATACACATTCCAATAAATGTTTTCATCTCCGGCACAGTTACGCATCTTCATTACACTGCAAAAAGCCAGCTTTCAAAAACAAGGGAAAAAAAGTACAAAAATTGGGTGTATTTTGCTTAAAAATAGCTAAATTATCGGCCAATGGAACAAGAAAATGTGGCTTGTCAAGATTTTTCAAAACAAGTAAAAATATCTAATCTCAATAAACCCACAAATACCTTATAATTAGTGTATTTTAACTAATAACAAGTACATTTTTCTTGATTCTAATTAAATACACGTGGCCTATTTTCTCAATATATTGTAAAATATTCTTGAATTAAGTAAATGCTAGAGCCATTATCTTGACATAGTGGTATGCACTGGGCTAACATAAAAACTGCTTACTAAGAAGAACTATCTTATCGGACAAAAAATAAGCATATTTATCTTAGATCTTTGATCTAAGATATTTCTTTTTACTTAGATTTCACTTTTTGCAGTGTAGTTAAAGCGTTCGGTGCGAAGCCGGGACGACTCCAAGTCCCAGAAAGCCCAGTTGGATCCGATTTGGTGCACGAGTTCTGCAACAACACGTGTTTCCACTGAACAAAATGGCAAGTATGGAATCCCACGGTGGCCAAAGGAAGAAAAACATATTCCGCGGCCAGTATTTGAGATTATAGTCTGTGACACCCCTTGTTGCTCCGTATTAATAACCGTTTGTAATGCAGTTTGTCATTAAGCTCATTTTCAAATCAGGACCCAGATCCCCCCCCAAAAATGATGTCTTTGGATCCGTTTCATCACTTCATGCATCACTGGATCGGATGGCTTTGAATTCATTTGGTTTGTTTGACTCATCAGTGACTTAACCGCTGATGAAAGCTTGAAACTATAAGCTTGATTCGTGCATTATTAAGATAAAAGAGTCCGAGTCCGATTATTCTGATTACCCTCTGAAAGCCAAAGTGGTTTTGTGGCGCGTTGCGGCTCTCGTTACTTCTGATCCCAGAGGACGTAGATACCGTTATCCGCATTAGAGGAGGACAGTGGAGTGATCTGAACTAAGTTAACGGGCCGTGGAGCCATTAGCAGAGCAGCTAAATCCGACACGACCACCAGTAGGACCGACTGACCCAGAGAGAAAGAGAAAAAGCAGGAATGAGAGATGAACTCTGACAGCTTGGACCGAGGGAAACGTGCCTGTCCAGCTCATTTCGCCTCAGCAACCTCGGGGACTACATCTGTATCTCGTGTAGCTGTGCAGTGATATATAAACCGAATCTCAGATATACACACAGGGGTCATCCGAAGTGCTTACGAGCCTATAAAGCCTGGAGTCAAGCGATTATAAGTCAAGTTATCCGTCACTTCCAATCGCATCAACGCTGCTATTTCTAGCCTAGCAAGCCAGACCCCTACAGCAAAAAGCTGTACAGGGGTCTGGTGACGCTGGATAGCAGTGTGGGCGGGATAAACGGTTGTCTGTTAAGTTGCCTCTGCACTCAACGCCACGCAATAGGATGGTGCAACAACCAATCAGAGCGATGAAGAAGGATTACGTAGCCATGTGGAGACCCATGCGTCGTCCCACCAACGGAGCAAGCTGGTATATTAAACTTTTACCGTACCCGGTGGGCAAAACTCCGAAAACGTCCTTTTTTTTTTTTCAAGAAAAACTTAAAGGGGATAGCAAATCAAAATCTTTTTCACGTTTTTGGTGTTAGTTCTGAGTCTCCCCGCTGTGGGGAGTACACAGGAAGTGCCAGCAAGTGTCAGAACCTCTGTTTCAAGTACTTCCCCTTTTTTGAATTGCCCCCAGAAAAAGTGCCAATCCGTGTTTGAGCATTAAGTGACGTATCTTTTGGCGCAATCGCCCCCCCACACCCAAATCCACAGCCTCCCCGTTTCAGACACGTTTTAAATGTGTGTTGTGCCATATTCCTGTTGTAAGAATTGCACGTTAGCTCTGGCTTGTTCATCTAAAGGGATTGAGCTAACCCCTTAGCAGCTAGCTATTTGCACTATTATGCAGGCGGTAAGTAAGCCTGCAAAGGCCAGCTTGCTTGTTTCAATGCATAACCTTTGGAAGTCACAGTTACCGAAGTAAAACAAAACAAATGAAGCCAAACGGAGTACTTTCTTTTCAGTGAGAGCAAGGGCAGCCAATCAAGCAACGGCAACCGAATAGCGCCAACACCTACCTGCATTTCATAATGAGGTTGCCAGATAAGCTCTGAAACGACGCCAATAAGGGCAAACAACGCATTCTAAACCCAGCATAGTAACATAGCTGTTTCAGAGAGCCTTTTAGGGAGGTTCTGAGCCATTACAGACCCAACCAATTTTATTTGGGCTACATATCACAGAACAAGGATTAATGCCCCATTCAACCATTCTCTATCCCTTTAAGTGCAGTTCTCTCTGGAACTACACACTGAAACGTCGCACCTCTGTCGTCACTATGTAGCCCGGCCTCCGACCTTGCTCCTCACGATTTGATTGGTCCGATTAAGTTTCGAATTTCAGCCTCGCAGAACGACCACAACTGACTAGACTAGCCTGGGAGCAAATTCAATTTACGGTCGCTAGGGGCGTCTAGATTTCTAGGCTATGCTATTTCATCACCATCGGAGGAACAGCTGCCATTGGAAGAGGAATTCTGGAGGAAATTCCACGGATGCCCGATGCAGAAAGCCGGAGGGATCACGCCACTCACCTTCTTTGGTGGTGCCGTCCGTCTGCAGCGGCACGCCGGAGCCGGAGCGGTACTCAGGAGTCACCGAGACACGGTAGGTGGTCCGAGGACGAAGGGACGGCAGCACCATCGTGGTCTCTGCGCCGTCGGTGGTCGTCTCCATCATGGAGCTCTCGCCCCCGGCCGGTTGGTAGGTCAGTCGGTAGCGAGTGACGGGGCCCGGAGCCGGTTGCCATGACACTCTGAAGCTGTTGGTCGTCTCTTCGGATACCCTGAGGTTACGCACGGGGCCCGTTTCTGCAGGACACGAGTGGGAGTTACACTGCATTAGAAACCAGCAGGGAGTGGGTGGTTGTTGCTTTTAGCTCCACCGCCTGCAAGCACTTTGCTTTTTTATATATTTTAGATTTGTTAAACTGCAGAAATAACCCTGAAACAGACGGATTTCTTACAGTCCGACTAAGAAATCTGCAGGTGTTCACGTCCTCTTCACTTTGACATGTGTGTGTGTGACGCTTTGATTCAGTTCACTGGAAAAAAAATCAAAGTCTTACCCAGTATATTTGTCTCATTTCTAGTCAAAATATCTCATTACACTTAATATAAGACACAACTGCCTAACGAGCACTATTTCAGCCAGATATAGGGACTTGTTTGAAGACAATACATCTGGAATATCTTCTTAAATGAAAAAGTCTTGAAAACAAATTGTTTTGAGTCACATATCATATGAAACAAGCTTTTTTGACATTTGAAGAGGTTTTTAAGCTAATTTCAAGATCACTTTTATCTCAAAAGTCCTAAATATCACATCTTATTTCAAGAAATCTTGACAAGCCGATTTTCACTAGTTCCATTGGCAGATTTTTTTGCTTATTTCAAGCAAAAACGTCTTTTATTTGTTGTTTTTTTACTTATTTTTGGAGGGGCATATTTTCCAGTGTTTGCTTGGAAATAAGGTGAGTAAAAATGAAAAAGGTAGATGCTGCAAGTCTAAATAAATACCTTCTAAAGTCGTCTCATAGCCGGTCACGGGCAAGCTGTCCCCCTTTTCGTACTGAGCATAAACCCTGACTTCATAGCGGGTAACGGGGGTAAGGTGGGGCAGCAGGGCGGTGCGGGTGTTCCCGGGAACAGACATGGCCACATAATGTCCCTCAGCATCATCTGCGGGCTTGAACTGGACCATGTAGGACTCGATGCTGCCTGAATCCATCTCCCACGAGGCCCTGAAGCTTCTGGGTTCCACCTCTGAGAAGGACAGGTCCCTCGGCTGGACGAGTTCTGGAGGAAATGGAAGGTAAAGGAAAGCAGCTTTTAAAACAAGTTTTATATTGAGTTGGGCTTAATCGAGTTCACTAAAGGACTTCAAAAAAAGGGAGAATTTAGTCGTTTTAAAAGGCCAAAAAGACCAGAAAGAAGTTACAGACGTGACGGTCACCCACACTTTGTGCTTAATTTAGCTTTAAACTAGGGCTGGGTGAGTTAACATTACCTCACATTACGGTCATTCTGCAGACGCTTTTATCCAAAGCGACTCACAATAAGTGTGTTCCACATCGGTAGGCAAAAGAACTTCAGGTCACAAGAAATCATAAGTGCATTTCCTTCCAAAACCAAACAGCTAAGAGCAGAACTAGTGCTAGAGTAAGTGCGGTAAGTTGGGTACCTTGACAAATGGGAAGACAATTTAGGAAACAAATAAGTGCGTAAGGAGCTGGGACGAAATGTCCTCAGAGGTTTGATCAGGGTTAACGAGAGTTAACTCGTTATTATCGCGTTAACTTGTTAATTATTTAACGCCGATAAATATTTTATCGCGCATTAACGCAGGTTTTATTATTGTAAAAGTCTGTTGAATGCATCACATTCACACAGTTACAGCAAACACCACGAAGCATGGAGTGATAAAATAAAGATAAACTAGCAGGTAACATCACTGCTACAGGTGTGAAGCTAACGGAGCTAACCGGCGCTACTTCCTGTTTTACTTGTTTCAACATAAAAGCACGTATTTCAAAATACATTTTTAAAAAACCTCCTGCATTTACAGCCAAGTTGAATTGTCTTCTCAGCGTAGTAGTTCCAGTCTAAAATATCACTTAAAGGCAAAACACACAACTGATAGCAGCAAGTCATTCAAGGAAACAGACAGTGGAGCGAGGCTTCTACATAAAAACTACAGAAAGATGCTGATGTTAAAAGTGTGTTTGCACAACAAATGTTATGGCACTTTCATTCATATGGCCGCACATTTAAAATAAAGCTAAATGCTAAAAGCTATACGCTACTTTTGGATTCTGCGTAAAAATGCGATTAATCGTGATTAATCAGGGAAATCATGTGATTAATTAGATTAAACATTTTAATCGTTGCCCAGCCCTACATTAAACGACACCTTTTGGTTTCGTAAGCTGCTCGGTTAGGTTTAGTACGACTTGTTTAGGACTGTGAAAGTCATTCTTAATCTCAGTAAAAAGTTATTTTGCACTGAAGGGGAGGATAAAGAGGCTAAACTCCATGATATTTAACAGCTTCATCCCTCTAACAACATCAGGAGGCTGCTGGGAAGCGTCCCGCCGTGAAGCTGAATGGAAGCTGGGAGCGGCTGCTTATTCAGGCTCCTGCACACTGCTTTTTGCTGACATAAAGTTATTATTATTATTATTATATAAGAATTATATAATCAGCCATCACAGCAGCTGTGAGTCACATTTAACTCTGACAGACCTGGAAGCTGTTTTTGGCTGAAGCTTTAGTGATCATTCTTTGCCTTTTTTCAGAGGCTGAAACACGTCTAAACTCGGCTACCACATGTTAGACGGTGATTTCGGAACAAAGAGTCGAGTTTTGTTTGTGGATATTCGACTAATGACACGCTCCGACAGGCAGGACGGTCCTCGTGGTAACACTGAGTCACCCACTGCTCTGGCTAAGTTTAAACCAATGCAAACACATCCCTCCAACCACCATTTACCCAGTTCTATCACTTCCACATGCAGGATCGCTCCCTGACCTTGAAAGATCAAAAGGTGGACATGTGTTTTACACATTGAGGCAGAAAAGGGGGTTTAAACTGAAAAAGAGACGTTAAAGTGCAAGTTGATGACTCGGAGTGAATTCTTCTTTTCCATAAAACCTGGTAGAGCTTCATCTGAAAATCTAATTAATCACGTGATTTCCCTGATTAATCGCGATTAATCGCATTTGTACGCAGAATCCAAAAATGAATCCAAAAGTAGTGTATAGCTTTTAGCATTTAGC